>NW_022987313.1:2172929-2772929 GCF_902827165.1 Trematomus bernacchii | reverse complement strand
AAAGACATCATTAGAAGTCTTGTGGATGTAAGTTGACTCTAAGCGGCTTTCTCTGCAAACAGCTCATGAATGGAAGAGATGGAGCCCCTGAAACTAATGATGGGGATAATTTGGTATAACTTAAAGTAACAAAACATGCGGTAGCCTGAAGATATCACACTTTAGTAAAGCTGCAGATTGGAGTTCCTTTGCCTGACTAGTTAGCCGATTTTATATATTATTTGTTATCTGTAATGCCTTATCTTTCAGACCTATTGCTCCTATGTAGCGAATAAAAAGGTAACTGGGTTCAAACATGGCTTAGCAGATCGAGCTTGGTGTTGCAGAGCTACCTATGAATGTCATCTGTGAGTAATATTTCAAAGAAAAGATAAAGGCGGCAGGAGAATGCGTCACTTCAATTTCAGTTTCTGTTCCACAGAAGTAATTGGGATTGTGTTTGTATTGAGTCTTTTCTTATTTCAAGTACTTGCTCTTCAACCAAAGTCGTCAATATAAAGACAGCATAAAGAAGCATTTTGTCAGCCGGAGAATAAAAATCATTTTAATGCGCTGTCAGGTTTACAATAACAATATAATTATGGTTTTGACAACACAAAAAAAGAAAGAGGCTGGAGAATCAGACTGTAAGATTCACACTTTGTTTAAATTCTCAGTTTTCTATTACTCTTCTCATTGTGCGATGATTAATTGGCTTTTATTCTAGTCTTGCATATTTAAATTATTTCCAGGGTGTGAATGCTTCACAGCCCAAACCCACAGGTACTTTAACTAGATATGAGACATGGTTATGAAAGCAATTTAAATGTTTCAGTTCACGTTCCTCGAAGGTTTAACACCAGCAGTAAAAACAGAGCTTCTAATAAGTCTCTCCTTTTGTAGAATAAATGTCTACTTTGTGTTTTAATGAATCTGTTCAGGGTAAGTGTTCGTCTGATATATTTGTCTTTTCAGCACCAATATGATCTCATTCTGTACTTTTAGTGTTCTGCTGACAGTTCTCATTGTGTTTCTTGCTATCCTCCTGGGATTAGTGACAGCGCTATTTCCGTGTATTATAAATCATCTCTATTTCCCGTGTTCACAGGCCAGTCGACAAAGCATCCTAATGTTTGCAACAGTTCACTGATTACCAAACAGCCTGACAGGCCGTCGTGTCGCTCTGCTTCTGGTCCGAGCTCTGCGGGCCTGATTGTCGGGGAAGCGGCGAGAAATGTTTTCAGCCTCAATGACTGCCAACTTACAAATAGCTCCCTGTGGTCCAAAAGTGATGGAAGGTCAATTCGGTGGATCAAAGAAGCTCAAAGAGAGTACGCCTTGTGCCCCTATCATTTTGGAGGTATGAATCTATTTCCTGACCTTTGCTGCGTGTTATCCTCTCATTACTTCTAACCTTCACTGCCTCTCATCATCGCTATTCCTCTGTCTGCTGCACACCACGTGTGAGAGAACATCATACAGAGGATCCCAATCAGAATCAGAATCAGAATACCTTTATCCGTCCCACAGAAGGGAAATGTACATGTGTTACAGCAGAAAAGAGCCAAAGACAGCTTAATATTAACTAAGAAGCATGCAAAAAAAAAATATTAAAAATTAAAAGAATTACACAATTTACAAAATACACATCCTGTAACAGTTCTGAAGATTTAGCAGCCAGATATATATTGCACAGTTATTAACGGCATATATATATATTGCACATATTGCACATGGTTGGTATTTAACAACCAAGGTTGTTATAGTCTAGTATATGTGGATATGTTTTGTGTTTTCGCCTAAATCACAATCTGTCGAGGCTTCTTCTTCTTTTTGGTACATATTATTTTCAATGTCTGAGGCTCCCAGAAATATAGTTTGGTCCATTTGTCAATTTGAAGTGACGTGATTGGAAGGAAGGTGTATTTTGGAGAGCGTAGGAAGCAGAGAGCCAGGAGTCAAACCTAACATTGAGTAAAATGTTTTTAGAAGTGCCATTTTTATCTCAGCAGCACAGTTTGTAATTCTTCTTCCTCTTCTGGTTCATCGCTTCATATGAGAGCTGCAAGATGTACTGTATCAATATAGTATCGACAGGAGGACCTGAGACTAGATATTATGTGAGATTTTGGTTACATAAGCAATGTAGCTTCAATGATATCTAGTCTTTGGCTCTCAAACTGCAGTAAATGGCAGTTGTATGACCTTACTATTCTGTTTTAGCTCAACCTGATTGGCATTATATTCATTGTGAACACATTTCTTTCTCAGAGAACATATTTTCCACCACTGGTTTGAATCAAATGCACTTTGTCGACATCCTCGTGCAAGTCCATGTGTGGCACTTTTACAAAAGCCCTTTCATTTTTCATCATGACAGCCCTACAGGTCTGTAAGGAAAAGTTTCTCTCAGTTTGATTTGGAAGAAGTTGGCTGGCCTGAACAGAGCCCTGCCCTCGACCCCCTCACACACCTCTGGGACAAACTGTAGGGCCGACTGTGAGCGGGCCCTAATCGACAAAAATCAGTGGCCCTCCCAAATAACTCTTGCAGCTGAACAGCAGCCAATCCCTGCAGACTGGTTTTAAAATGTACTGGAAAGCCTTCCCAAAGAAGTGGTTGTTGTTATGAAAGCATATTAATGCGCATTGTTTTGTATTTTAATGTTCTTAATCACATTAAGGAGTAATATTGAGGTGTCCACATATTTTGTTGGTATCCAAATACCTTTGGCCTTGTAAACGTCATGTAGCTTTAATTATCCTATTTTCATATACAGTAGGACACAGAATACTGAACAGCTTTTCTCGCCATACAGCGCCACTAGACTGATTTATCACATATTGTATGTGATCAGGCTGTGTCCTAGCTCTAATTATATTACCCTCAGTAATTGTGTTTACATCCTTTTATTTACTCTATTTTGTTAGGTGACAGCGGGCCATGCAACACTTGCAGCGCTGGAATTACATCCAGGTAACTTTTATTTTGCCTTGTCTCATTAGGTGCCGTGGTCACATTCTTTCACTCGCTTTAATTCAAAGCTGTTATCAAGGTGGAGGTGGCTTTACTAGATTTGTGTTACTAAAATGGAGAAGACTGCTGAGTCCTTTGAGCTCTACCAACTCCTGAGAGAAATATATACAGCTCTTTAGCTGCTAAACGCTCCATTGTTTTCACCAGGTAGTCGCTATCTTTGTGTGTCTGTTGTTTGTTGCTTTTCAGGTTTTCAGAGTATTTGTCACTGAAAACAGCTGCCTGCTGGGACCGAAAACAACACATTGAGTGCAGTGAGAGTGAACCAAAACAGTAACGTTGTGGGCTTGACAGCTGAACAATGCGCTGAAACTCACTGTAAAGCGCTGTAAAGTTTAGGGGTGCTGCAAACTCAGGTGATAATTCACAGTTGATTCATCACTGCTAGCTACCACTTAAAAAAAGTATAAAATACAGGTGCTTTAGATGGAGAGAAATGTGAATAAGAACACTTCGCTCAATTGTTACCAGGGCTAAATTGCCTGTACGAACGACAGCACTTTCAGTATATTTTTTTGCACATGAATCAATAGGAAACAATGCACCTCTTTTTGACTTATATAAGAACTGCTTTTGAAGACATTTTTGGTTGTGTACTAACTTCCAGTAGAAGCGAAGTTGCTGTTTATTCCTTCCTGTCTTTACTTCTTAGAGGTCTGATCTCAGTGCTTTTCTGCTTTTTGTTTCAGTCTAATTTTAGTGCACTCCCTACTGTGTGATACCTTTGCCTCCGTTTGAGCTGCACAAACTGCTGCGTCTAAATAAAACGCACTTGAAACTGCCAACGTGTCAAGCAGAATGCAAGGTGGTGTTTAGCTGGACAAGGACTCCCACCCACCTTATGTTGTTTCCCGTTGAAACAGTATTACTGCAGTGTCATGACGGGTCAGCCCGGTGATGTCCACTCCACACGGCAGCAACTCAAGCACCAGGCTCTGAGCCAGCAGAGGAATGTCAACTAACAGCCGAGCGAGCATCCAAGGATAAGTATCTCTCGCTGTGGTCACCTTTTAGCGGTCAAATTTGTGCGTGGAAAGTCGCTTTACCCTCTGCGGACTGCAGTGGCAGCGCTGTTATCTGTGGCTGCAGATTTGCCCCTTGGGGTTGAAAGTCTTCGCCCAGGATGTTGTCTTCTCCTGTGGCTCAGCTCATGGTTTGTGTAGTTTGGTTATCTGATGACACCTCCTAATCCTTCACACAAGTGCCCCTATATGATGTCTTATACAATGCTATACTTTGAGGCTTTACAGTGGATTACTGTAAAGCAGGGTTGGTAACCTTTCAGCTCTTAATCTCTACAGTATGAGCTTTAAGAGGACTTTTTTTGCATTTGGAGGTTTTTTTCCAAAACACTACACATCCATTAAGAAAAGCTTTTTGTGACCCATAATGTATTACATAATAAGTCCAAAACCCTATCCTCTTAAACATTTTTTTATTTATTTAAGCAAAGGCCTTAAGTGTGACTTTTAATTGTGATGATAATAGAATTGGCTCCAATGGCAGCAATTATTTTTTGTGCAGCATGTGCTGATTGTACCCATTTGCACAATTTACCCGTACACTAACAGGAGGTCATGAATGGCCAACCGAGTGGTGTATAAGCACCACTCGGATGCTTTTACTTTGAAATAATGTTATTCATACCTGTAATATATTTAAAGAAACTGTTATTTAGACTCGAGAAATAGCTTTTTATTCTTCAGTATAAGGTCATTTTCTAACAGAGACAAGTTCTCAGTCTTGTGTTTGTTGCAACAATCTATATTGAGAGCAAGGAATAGGGAAAAAAACCTGAACGCTGGTGGTTTTCAGACAAATCCCAAGGCTGCCAATGTTGTAGGTTGACTGCTCCTGAGTTCCTCTGGAGGTGTGTGTGTTTAAAAAAGCACTGAAAACATTCTGCAGCTGTGAAAATCACTTCAAAGGGGCATTTCAGTGTTGACTACGGTAAGATACGTCTTAAAGAAAACACTTTCTTTCTGTGATGGATCTTGGTAGAGGTGCATCCAAAGAAGACAGAAGAGGCAATATGTATGAAAATGAGCAGAGCAATTTCCAGGAGTTTCAATACCAACAGAGAGGGGAAGTTGTAAAATACTGCCCTCTGAATATTATTGCTCTGGGATGCATCACTCGTCATAGCTGCCAGCAAGACTCGCAGAATTAAAGGCTTGTCTCCCCGCAGCAGGAAGAACAACAACAATACAAACATACACTGAGACGCAGACGGATACATGTTCACTGTGACTCAAACACATGAGCAGTCACATGTATAAAAAAAAGGAGCATGCATATAGCATCAGAAACTGGCATGAGGCTATTGACTGGTAAATCTCACCGATTCCCATTCAAATTTAGTGCAAATCTTTGGTCAATCTAAAAAAGAGATACAAAAATGTGAGTTTCTATCCACTTGCGAATATTAGGAGTTTATTCATCGAGATACAGCTGCCGGTCTGAACTCTCCTATCAAGTTTCATGAAGCCGTCACAGAAAACAACATGACTTTTATAAAAAGAGTGCCAGTCAATCTTTAAATTAATGAAAAAGATCTAATTATGATAACATTGTAGCATTTGTGTTTGTTTCCTTTTTTAATTGGAGTCTCCTCATCGATCCACACAGATCTGATGTTTTCATGTCTTCAGTTATGTTTAAGTTACGTGCTTGTATTTCATGATTTATTCACTAAATCTGTTTTTAATTGCATTTATAACCAAACCGTTTTACATCATCCAAGATTACCATTTTTATTTTTGATTTCCAGCTTTCCCCAGGCACGATTATTCTCATGGAAGAATTTAAAACTGGGATTTAAAAATAAGGATGGAAACACAGTTATGGTCCAATTACATGTTAGCAACCATGAGGCATAGCAGGATTGGCCAACAGTCAAATGATGGCAGCCATCCTTTCATGCGTAAGGTCTTTCCATCCTTTTTATGTCTCCTTTTCCCCGACCACTTCCCTATGTCCCATTTCCCATATCTGCCCCACTCCTTTTGCTTTCTGCCAACCAGGAGGCTGACAATGGCTTCAATAAAGATGAATTGAAATAGGCTGTGGCTGGATTCGGCTTCCCAGGACACACACTGGAAAGACCTATTGCTGCAGTTATTACTCCAGCACACGGCTCGTCAAACTCATTCTGCTTGTGTTCTTCCTCTTCCTCTGTATCTTCCTCTCACGCTCTGTCTATCCTTCTTATTTCACCTGAGTTCCTCTTCCTCCGAGGTTTATATTTCTCTCTGCTTCCTTTTTCTTTCAGTCCCTCCCTCTTGCTCTCTCTTGCTCCCTCATTCTCACGCTGTTCAACTCAGTACAGTCCATTATTGTTGTTTGCTAAAGTAGAACTATAATTTCACAGCTGAAGAGCCAGATCAGGTCTGTAGTAGTGATTAATAATCTGACGGTGAATAATGATTTCAGCCTCCATATTCAGCTGTAGGTAATTATTCGCTGTGTAATCGTGGAATAGATTTGCTCATGAAAAACAGACTTATTCAAATGTGAGATAGAAACCAGAGCGCCTTGGGTGTGTCGAGGCATCCGTGAAGCTAAATTTACATGGGTGGGATCCAAATATAGGCCCGGGAATGAGATTAGAACATTAGCGTGGGCGTCACTTCAAGCCTCTCCGGTCCCGAAGTCTTACCCGGCCTTGTTTCAGCCGCTGAAGTGAGCCTGCCTATCCTGCTCGTCACAACTGTGATGAATGTGTCAGAAGAAGCGATGCGACGCAGTTCATTCTCTGTGTCCTTGTGTCTCATCTTGTCTGTAATGATAATGGATTGCATTTATTTCCTCAATGGAAGTTGGGGGATCAAAAGGTGACGGGCGAAGCGATGGATGGAGCGCCAGGACTACAGAAACGAGCCTTCATATTTTGCTTGTGTTTTTTTTTTTAGGCTTTTTTTTTTTTTGATGAGTGTCAAAGCAGCTGAGCATAATACTAGATGGTGTAAGACCCTGAGAACTCACCTACAAGGAGTCAGACACACTGAAGGAAACACTTACTCCGGTGCACGGTCATATACGTTTTAGTCGATTTGACAAATCATAATTTACACTTTGCATACTTAATTTATTACATTATTTACCTATTTATCAGTGTGTGTGTGTGTGTGTGTGTGTGTGTGTGTGTGTGTGTGTGTGTGTGTGTGTGTGTGTGTGTGTGTGTGTGTGTGTGTGTGTGTGTGTGTGTGTGTGTGTGTGTGTGTTTGTTTGTATTTGCGCAGCTTTGATTATTTTGGATCTTGCTGAGGATGCTAATACGCACATGATACAGATGAGCAAAACAAAGGTCACAATGCAGTTAATCCAGGTTTTTTATAGCAATGCTAAGTGGGTGTGCTTTGTACAGTGTGCGTGGGCGAATGTGTGTGTGGGCGAGTGTGTGTGTGTGTGTGTGAGTGCGTGCGTGTGTGTGCGTGTATGTGTGCGTGCGTGTGTGCGTGCGTGCGTGCGTGTTAACATGGAGGTGGGTGTGTTTGCTCAGGTTTGGTTATTTTGGGTGTTGTCAATGAGAAAGTGAAATCCTTTTACTGTAGCTAAGTTTCTCTTTCTGGTTGCCAGGCAACCAAAAGCCTTGAGTTGGTCCACAAAAAAAAAGTGCGTGCACGTAAATCCAGATGCATACACACACACACACACACACACACACACATTCACACACACAAATGAAAATGAACACACACACCTGATTTTTACTGTGGTAAACATGCAGCTCGAGCAGCAGATAAACAAGAGCTATCACCCCCGTCACAGTGTCCACTCTGGGGTTTGTTCTCACAGATCACATGCCAGATCACAAACTGTGTGTGTGTGTGTGTGTGTGTGTGTGTGTGTGTGTGCGTGTGCGTGCATCAGGGGGATCTAACAGTGGCATTGTTTAGACTGTTTAGATAGTCCTGCTTGCCAGAGACTCAACAATCCCCTTCTGTACGCACACACAGCAACACACTAATACCGGCACACATATATGCACACTCCTCCACACACACACACTTCACATATTGCATGCAAACACACACACACACACACACACACACACACACACACACACACACGTGACAACACAAATCAATGACAGGAAGATGCTCATCCCTATTGAGGCGTGGGAGACGGGCGTCAGGTAGAATTTTTTGCCTCCATATTTTCTCGTGATGACAGGTGGGGTAATGGGCCATTATATTAACACCAAACAGAGGAGGTGGTTTCCAATGTAATGTAATGCTTTGTTGATGGAAACCAGACGCTGCTCTCTTCCTGACTTTTCTGCAGTGTATGCCTGTACACGCTTCGCTCAAAATAAGGCCAATGATGATAGAATGAGGCAATCTGTGTGTGTGTGTGTGTGTGTGTGTGTGTGTGTGTGTGTGTGTGTGTGTGTGTGTGTGTGTGTGTGTGTGTGTGTGTGTGTGTGTGTGTGTGTGTGTGTGTGTGTGTGTGTGTGTGTGTGTGTGTGTGTGTGTGTGTGTGGTGTGTGTGTGTGTGGGTGTGTGTGTGTGTGTGTGTGTGTGTGTGTGTGTGTGTGTGTGTGGGAAGAGAAGGAAGACAGGCACAAACATGGGGAGAGCAATCCAGATTTGTGAGCACGCATGTGGGGGTGTGTGAAAGTGTGTGCTCATTAAAACAGAAAAAAAAGCCTGGGAGAGAGAGTCCTCCGTGCCCATCAGCAAGGATTTACTGATGAGGGAGAACTGCAGAGGGTCTCTCATCTCTCCTTAGACGTTCCCTCCTCTGCCTGCTTCGCTTCCTTACTGCCTTTTGTTAATTGCCATTGTTCAATACTGTAAATTCCCTTTGTCAGCACATACCCTGTGAAGATGTAGAGAGTTAAAATTCTGACCGATTTGAAAGAGAAATATTGTTCTGTATTCCAACTGTAGATGGAAACGGCAACACTACACTGCCTTCAGCTGCAGTGCATTTCAAGTTGAAACAGATGGTTAGACTGCGGTGATCCCAGGCCGGCCTGCACCACTACAGAGATTAGATGAGTGATAATGGCTCGTAACAACATGGAGTAAAAGATAAATAGCACCTTAATAGGGTATAAGTGCAATTATTTTTTTAATCCACAGAGGAATTTTCCTACTGCTATCATTAAAAGACAAATAATTCAGGAATATAGTTTAAAAAATAGATCTACTCTACTATGAATAATAAGAAAGCAATTCACATTGCAGTTACTCCACAGTGTTCAATATTTAAATCCCCCGCAACTCAAATACGTGTTTTGCTTACTTGTTGCAAGACTCAGATGTTTGACCTTCACTGGGCAGAATGACGTATTTGAGTTAAACACTGGAGAGCTATTTTCACACATCTGCTGAAGAGGGACACTTTCTCTGAGCTCACTGTCAACCTGGCGCGGAGCGCGGTTTAAGCGTGCCGTGTCGTGCCGGGCCCGTTTTTGGTTGCGTTTCCACTATGCCTAGTTCCGGCCCGGGGCTACTTTTTCACCTTTTTTCTGGCCCGACAAAATCGTGGTTCTATCGGGGCCAACAAACAGGGCTGAGTCGGGCTGAGTTTGCTAAACTAGAGAGAGAATCGCTGGCAAGGGGGCTACAACTACAACAAGATGAACATATTTGACCGTGATTTAATTGTAATACACGTTTCAAAATGATGCCGAAGTAACAACATACTGATACCGGTTAGTAAAACCATGAATTAATGCTTTGACAAGTCTGCAGACAGACGGCAGGGGAAAAACCTTTTAAAATGCGTGTTTTCTAAATGGAGATCGGCTAAGCTAACGCAATATATGCTCCGACCGTCCACACTCACAACAACGGCCTATACAGACATAAATAAACCAGCGACTGTACTCGCCATGACACAGGCAGTCTGTGGTTTGTACTTGTTTAACTTTTGTCTAGTTTCTGAACAGATATGAGGAGCTGTGAGCTTGAGTGCTAACAGCTAACGGCTGATGTTGTTTTTCTGGGGTGCTCATTGAAGATGACGTCACGGCTCCGCCTACACTGCGTTACTATAGATACTACCCCAGTTCCTAAACTGTAATGGAAGCGCAGCATAAAGTGAGCCAGTCCTAACAAGGCATAACGAGGCCTAGCCATACAGAGCGCGGCCGAGCGAGGCTGTGTAGTGGAAATGCGCCATTAGAGACATCCTGTGGCCCGCAGCTTGGACATTGTGAGTGTGCATTTGATTTCCACTGAGGGAGAGGAAGTAGAATAATGAATTTAGTTTGTACCTAACACATTGGTAACACATCCCACATCTCTGTGGGAGGATTTGTGTCTGTGGGGGTCCCCGGCCTTGATGACAAGGCCATCAACCTCATCAGTGTTGTGATTATTACGATTTCTCCTCTGAGAAATACTCTAAACTCTGATGACTCTCGTTGATTTCTCTAGTTGGCTTTCTGGCTGGCAGTTGCTGAGTCAGCTGGGAAGCATGCGATTGGCTGAACACAGAGTGAAGGGGATCACGACACTAGTGATAAGACCACTGTCGTAAAAAAATGACATTATAGAATAAAATGTGACATTGAATAAAAGTTTGATTAGGAAAAATGCCATTATGAAATATGAGTTTCAGAGAAGACAACCTTTCATAATGATGAGTTGAGTTTAAAAAATGTATGTCTTACTTATTTATTTAATATTGAACACTTCGAGGCTTCAGATTCTACAGACTGGATGTACAAATGAGAAACGTGGCACCGGTAAAGGCTGGAAACTGTGGGCCCGTTGACAACAACTCAACAGCAGCTCTGACACAATATCTATAATCCTTGACATGTTCTAGGGCCCCTGTCCAGCTCTGGGTAAAAACCCTTTATCTCCACAGTGTCAACTTTTCACAGACTAAGAAAAACTATTTGACTTTTGGCTGGGTGACAATGCGTTTTTGACATCATGCCGTGGGTTTCTGAAAAGCCCTCATAAAGCCAAAACAGACAGAGAAATATATTTTCTAACCTTCAGCGTGAGTCACCAAAATGTGACTTTTCACATGAAGACATTTGCTATGACATACTGTAAGTGAAGTGGGCATTGGAATAACAAACCTCCAGTGATGGCTGTGATTACCACTACAGCAGCTACAACGCGGTAATTGCTTGAAGGTGAAACAATGAGCGAGCGCTGCGTTCAGGAGCCGGATCGAGGGAGAAACGAGCTGAGGGCCGGCGGTTTGTGTTTGCGGCTCGGCATCGGCAGCAGATCAAGGTGACTGAGTGTAAGCGAGCTAGTCAAGGCCAAGCTGAAGAATCCATATCTGGAGAGAAGCAGAGTAGTGAAAGGCAGATCAATGTGCAAACAACTCAGACTTGCAACAGCGAAGAAAAAACAACTGTCTGCTCTGGCTAAAGCATATTTGTGTATTGTTGTTCTGCATTCTTATCTTATATAAGTCAGAATAATATGTCTTGTATCTTTGAAACGTTTAGTTTACATAAGTCGGGTCCTTGAAATGTTAAAGTGGCAATCTAAGAGAGCCTATTTTGGTTATGTTATGTCTCTGTAGTGGCTCATTGCTCTGGAGCTTATGCACTTAACACTGAAGAGTACTCTCTATTCAAACAAGGAGAAAACTCTTTACTTTGTTAAAGTTTCTGTCGGAGGACCTTCTTTCTTTTCAGCTTTGGATGCTCATGCATGGATTTCATCTATTTACTCCAATCACACTGCTGCTCCTTTATACCATACACGTAAAGGATGTCATGTCCTTGTATCACTTATTGTGCTGTTCTAATTGCAAAAAGGGAGTAGAAATATGGACGTTTAATTCCACCGAAGGGTTGAAGATTGTTATGACTGGATGGATAGCTGGTTGAGGATTATATTATTACTGGAATGTGTAATTGGAAACCATGCTCTTTAAATGAACCACATGAATCCAGGTAATAGCAGTAATCTCTCTCCAATTTCACATTTAGACAAGCCGGTGAAAATAAGGTGGCAGAGGCAGTTTAAATCCTGAAGACTACGCAAAAGTGCAAAAGGGAGAGGAACTCAATATTTGGGGAATCACGCTTTTGCTTTCCCTTTTGCCTTTTTTCTCCTGTTATTTCTTTTCATTTCTTTTGTCAACCTCCAAAGCTATTTTACTATCCATCTCTGCTCTTTGCCACAATAGAGAATGACGCACTATACAGCGAGCAGACAGACAGGAAGAGATACACAGACAGATTACGAGACAGATAGATCAGGAGGTGGTTGAATTGTCAGTGCGGCGAATCACAGCAGTTACAAGTTGTGATCACAGAAGGAACGAGAGGCAGGCAGACAGAACTGGAGTGACAGGCAGAGAGAGAGAGAGAGAGAGGGAGAGAGGGAGAGAGGGAAGAAAAAACAGGTGAGGAGGGGGGAGGAAGAGGAGGTGTAGTTGAAAGTAAGGAGAGAATAGAGCAGTGGGGGGAATCAATGTTCCCCATGCGATCTATAGAACTCTCAATTATCCTACTGCAGCCTGTCGACGGCAGCTCTTGAGATGAAGAGGGGTGCAAAGAATGGAGGAAGAGGCAATGGAGGAACCGTCAGAGCGAGGAGGTCGCCCCTGTTTCACCTGTATCTACCGGCAGTGCAGTATGTGAAGCAAACTCTGTGATGCAATGCAAATGTACTGTCCTGTTTGTCTAGCCGTGCCGACTGCAGAGGACGAAGACACAGGAGAGAGGAACACAGATACAGAGAGAGAGAGAGAGAGACAGCGACAGAATGGAAATGAGACACAGAAATCAAAATAAAACGGATGAGCAGAACAAAGGGAGGTGGGGAGGGAGATACAAGGACAACAGAAGGGGAAATAGGGAAGGGTGCAATGAGAAACAAGAGTGAAAAATAACAAGTGTTGTGAAGAAAAAAGGAAAAGAATGTGGGTAAATAAATCCAATAGAAACCTTCCACTTACAGAAGCTGACTTCCTCTCAGAAAATCGATGCCGACTGTAGCCAGAATCCCCACAGGCCAGAGAAAAAGATCCACTCTGCATGAGCGTTTTCCCACTGGCCACACATGCTGGTTTAGACCTGTGAGGTCATTATTGACTCATTGGCTGGAGGTTAACCAAACCTTTAAACCTAAATGTCTGGCCATAACATAAACCAAATCTAACGTTATCTCTAGTCTCTATCCTACAGGGTGAAGCTTTTTGGCTGTTTTTAGGTGTTGTGTCAATGGGAAGGTATTGTAAGGAGAACGTTTTTTTTTCTCCCATTCAGTCTTCAAGGTGCAAAAAGCATACTTTTAGCTGCCATCATACAAAAAAAACGGACTGCTGTTACTTAATGTTCGAAAAATAATATGGACGGAGGGAAAAAAATACTCAATGCCAACTGGAGGAACAGATGGATTTTTGCCACACTTGGCTGTTTTTTGGCAACATATTTTGAAATAAGGCAGCAGCTTATTTATGTCTGCCAGATTTATATTTATTTCAGGTTGCTGACGTGGGTACAATTTAAATGGAGAATCAAAACTTGGCTATCCTGAACACATTTTGGCCAAATCTGGTGCGTCCCAAATCTTAGAAATCCGGCAATCATGTATGTCTGGTTTGTGTTTTACTTGATGTAACACTGAGCCAAGAGGAAAGCTACTGAATTAACAAAGGAATGGAAAACACACTGACACCTAGGATACTTTTCAATTAGGAAAGCCGATTGCTCTTGCATTATTGATTAAATTAGGGAATCTTGCTCTTCCTGTATTTAGGAGTGTGTAGTTATATCACTGAGTCTGAGGTCAAGAGCATTGGTGGTAATATTTGTAATTCACATGCTTACATGCATTTCTTTTGATGTGGAAGGAAGCACCCGGAGCATCTGGAGGAAATGCATACGAACATTAGGAGAACATGCAAACTACACACAAAAAGTCCCATGTTGGGTTCAAAACCAGGACCTTCTTCCTGTGAGGAAACATTGATTTCAACATCCCACACTGTGCGCCCATCCTGCCGGGAAAGAAACAACAGATATGCCAATTTAGCAACGAGATGGTAAAAAAAACACCAAGACAGAGCAAGACAGATATGTCATGTCATCCGAAAAAGAATTATAAATGAATGCTAATGTTGTTCAGTGTCTGCAGGATGTTTACTCGGGAAGTGGCTACACAACATAAACTTTATAGGAACATAATATGTAAAATGGGTGGACTGACCAAAATCCCCAAAAGAAGAAAAAAACAACATGAAAAACCCTTATTCCCTTTCTCACTGAGAGTCTGTGCATTTAGTAAACTGGGTGAAGTGTAGAATAGCTTAGCATAAAGACTGGAAGCAAGTGGAAGCTAGCTTGGCTCCATCGAAAGGTCAAAGTTATTTTTAACAAAACTTCAAAAGTTCAGTTAATAATATTGTATTGTTTTAATATATAGAAATGTCTGAGGGTGCAGTGACAATTATCTTTGCTTGTTGCCTGACAACAAGACTCTAAGCTAACACCAACATATAGAAACAGCAGAAGTGCCTCAAATAACACATTTTATTATGTTTGGGTTAGGATAAAACAAAGGAGATCGCCTCCTGCCCCTCTCTAAGAGGAGTTTGGAATCGACAAAACTTCCCTACGAAGTAAGTTGTTAATTAAATTCGGCCCTCAAAGGCATAGCTAACGACACAGACAAAACACACACTGCCAACATGTAGGCACATTGACAAGCTGCACAGTAAAATAAATGCAATCTTAAATTGCATTGATGACTCATTTTAATCGATGGGAGACGCAGAAGCTGCTTCAATCTCCGGAGATGACCGGCTCTCTCGGCTCGGTGGGGGTCCACTGGATCGATAGATCACTTACCCTCAGAGGGGAAAGAGGGAAGCAAAACCAATCCATGAATCTGTTGAGTTGTGTGTGTGTGTGTGTGTGTGTGTGTGTGTGTGTGTGTGTGTGTGTGTGTGTGTGTGTGTGTGTGTGTGTGTGTGTGTGAGTGTGTGAGAGAAGGGATTGTGTGTTGAGTGTGTGTGTGTGAGAGAAGGGATTGTGTGTTGAGTGCGTAGATGTGCAGAGAAGAATAAAAAGAGATCTGCGGCACTAAGAGCTCTTCTGGGTCCACAAGACCCATTTCTCTTTAAAGAGACCTCATCATCCTCCCTTGGTGCCACTGTGTGTGTCTGAATGTGAATGAGCATGCACTCTCAAACTATATGTGTTTGTTTATGTGCGATAATTGGGCCGAAACAACAGAGTGACAGTAATTAGGGATATGCCATTTCCCTTCTCTTCTCTACTGCATTGTCTTTAAAGGTGCCTATGATTATGATTGATGTGCCTTTTATCTGTGTGTGTGTGTGTGTGTGTGTGTGTGTCTGTGTGTGTGTGTGTGTGTGTGTGTGTGTGTGTGTGTGTGTGTGTGTGTGTGTGTGTGTGTGTGTGTGTGTGTGTGTGTGGTGTGTGTGTGTGTGTGTGTGTGTGTGTGTGTGTGTGTGTGTGTGTGTGTGTGTGTGTGTGTGTGTGTGTGTGTGTGTGTGTATGTGCGTGTGTGTGCACTTGGGAGATTGTGATAAAGGGTTATTGTATTCGGACTCGAGCTGCTGCATTGAAAGGGGGCCGTACCGAGTCATTATGGTCAGTAAGACAGCCATTGATCAAACTGTCAAGTATCTATGTTTGTGTGTGTGTGTGTGTGTGTGTGTGTGTGTGTGTGTGTGTGTGTGTGTGTGTGTGTGCGTGTGCGTGTGCGTGTGCGTGTGCGTGTGCGTGTGTGAGCGTCTGTTTGAGTGTATGTGTGCTTTCGCTTGATAAGCTAATTGCCCCTTGGCCAATAGAAATACACGGTCTAATGGCTTAGAAACATTAAGTCAATTAGCAAAAAATAATAACAGACAGCGATACAGTCAATCATTTACACATTTTCCCACATCTAACACATAATTCAACTTACTGTTTGTTGTTGTTTTTTCTTCTCTTATCCGAGTGCTGCTGGCTTTTCTACAAATGAAAACATACCGCATACCTACATGTGACACTAACATGCATGCACCCACCCACCTATGCTGTTTCCTAACATGCAAACAGCCGTGCATGCCAGCTGCAAACAAGGCTACACAACAGGAAGAGTGCTGAGCGGTGGCGATACCTTAGGGGGCTCATTTACAGTGATTCTTCACACACACATGTACAAGACACAGATACATACAGACACAGATGCTTGCCAACACAATTATGTATTCAATCTAAAAAAAGAGAGAGCTGCTGAATCCTTCCATCATCACGACGCCTTCAAACTTCACAAAACGCATGAACACACACAGGCAGCATTCACACCAGCAAAGACACACATGGATCTAAGTGCACGCGGAATAAAATAGGATTAACTGTGCCTGCAGATAATACTGTTTTGTTTTTTAAAGTCGGATTTTACTCTACTTCATTCACAACACGCTCTGGAGTTGAAACCCAAATCTGTCAATTACCCCTCTTTCTCGGGGATAGTGGGCGGCCATGTTACTGTACAGCACACAGAAAACGTGATAAAAATCCAAAGAGGAATTGCGTTAGTGTTTTTTTATTTTATCTCTGAAAGGAAATTGTGATCGGACGTGATTTGACTTCGCTCAGAATGACACTTATTCCATAAATATTTTGCCTGCTCAGCCAGATTAAAGGTAAAAGCTTGAGACTGATAAATTGTGATTCGGCTCCTCAGGTGAGATCATGGAAAGTGTGCCCTGGAAAAATGAATGAGAAAGGCAGTTAGCACTCACATGCTCCAGTGGAGCTGCTCGGGCGTCGAGTATAGCAGACAGTGGTGTTTCTCACAGGTGTGAGTGTTTGTAAAAAGCAGCTATAACAGAAACTAAATTGAACTTGTGCAAATCACAAGTGCTGTCCATCACGGTACGGAGAACAATACTCACTCACTGCGACTGAAGATATGCTTGTTTAGACATTTAGTTTGAGGGGTCAGTTAACCCAAACCGTAAAAAAAACATGTTTTCTCTCCCCGCTGTTGTGTCCAACCATGCAGAACGTTTCGTTTTGACATATCGGCTTCGTAAACAGTGACTCAGCGCTAAGCAGAATAGAAAGTAAGTGCTGCTATTTCCATAACTATTTAATCATTTATTTGAAGTCTTAAAAAATATGCAAATTGGTATTAAGTCTGGGGAAGTAAAGACAGGTCTAAGACAGATGTTTTTGATTATCGTAGTTACATGTGTTGGGGTTATTAGCAGTTATTCATTTCCAGAATAATTTCCTTGAAAGACATGCTCAATTTAAAAAAAATATTTAAATAAATATGTATTCATCATTTTATACGTTTTTATAAGTTTGCCTGTTGGCCTGAAGGTACACTTAAAGGTGGGGTATGTAATTTATTTCAGATACACTTTTTGTTATATTCCATGGAATGCTCTTAACATCCCAATAGCAATGAATATCTTAAATGCTTTGACAATAAATACATACAAAAATGTCATCTGTGGAAGCCGTAGTACTGTAAAAAGCACGACCAATCATTTTAGCCGGCCCGGCTAAAATAACTGGATGGCCTACCTGCCTGTCAGCCTTCCATCTGTGCACAAACTTATCTCGTGCCCTCATTGGTCATGTGCGCGTTCGTGTGTTGGAGGAGGGGCTCTGTCTTCCGAGTAAATCGCCAGAACGCCGACACCTCCTCATCACTCCACCGCTCCCATGTTTTTTTTTGTGTTGCCATAAGTTAGTCTCTCTCCGTTGGTGCGCTGGGCTAATGCTAATGCTACTAATGCTAATGCCAGCAAATACAATGGCGGCTTCACAAAACCTTTCCGAGTTTTACGGGGCGTGGTTTACAATTCGCCCAGCCAATCAGAAATTGGAACTTTTGTCTCCCCAGGAAAGTCCCTGCTCTCTTGCAGGGACTAAAAGGAGTGAAAAGGTTCGCAAATAAAAGTCTAGTTCCAGATCTTTTTTGGTGTGAACGCAAAATCCAGGAACTATCGGAAACTATTCCTGGGAAAAGTACTCCGGTGTGAAAGCGCCTAATGGTGCTCGAGGAGGAGATTCAGATGATAAGGTGGGGGGGGGGGGGGGGGGTTACCTTGGTTGGTGATTGGCTAACCCCGGGATTCCACCGGGTCCGTCTGCGCCGCGTTACGGCTGTGCCGCGGTTTTGTTCCGACCTCCTACAGCGTCAAACCCCACCGGGCGCGTTTCAGAAGCGGAGCGTCTTGCCTGCCGGCTCGCAGTTTTTGTTGATTTGTGCATATTTCCCTGGACAGGGCTACTTTGTACAGACAAAGGTTAATAATAATTGTAATAGTCCAGTTATAAACGACATGAATCAAAGATGTGTTGCTGTATTTTAGTGGTAAAAAAATGCATTCATCATCATAAAAATGTACACAGTGCCTGTAAACCGGAGGAGAACGCTGGCATTTCTCCTCCTACTTGAAAGACTACGGAGGGATAGGGTCTGCAAAATTTGTTTATTTTGGGGATTGACTGGATGCTCTGACCGTTCCACTTCCTGCCCGGCGCTATGCAACGCCTCGCGTCTCGCGTCGAAAATAGACCAGCCACGCTTCTGGGACGCTTCTGAGCCGTAACGCGACGCGTCTGGTGGAATAACACCCATTGACTAGAGTGGCCGCGATCGCTATGCACGCCGCAGCGCGGCCGTAGCGCGGGCCGTAACGCGGCCGTAACGCGGCCGTAACGCAGCGCAGACGGACTCGGTGGAATACAGGGGTAAGGGTTGCACAACCCAAAAAAACATTGTGACATCACAAAGTGGCCTTTTTTTATAAAGATGGATGAGGAGAAAAAGAGAGAGAATATTTTATCTTGAAACACAGAAGGGACACATATTTATGTATGAAAGATATGAAAAAGTGGATCCTTTAAACCAGAACAGAAAACAGGCGAGAAACATAACTAGCCTTCCATTTTGCTTTCTTTTTTTTTTTTTTTTTTTTTGTGCCCTTAATATGTAAATAAAGGTTAGAATAAACACGTTTGCACGCAGTTATGGGTGCCCTCCACTACTTTCAGAACAGTGGATCTTTAAGTTTGAACTGAAAGTGTGCAAAAATGCTGCCTGCGGCTTGTGTCCCCTGCTCTGTTTGACCTGATTTATCTGTCTAACTTCTGGATGGCTAAGCCTTGCAGCTTTCTCTATGATCTTGTCTAAATTTACATCTCTCTACATGCCCCTCTAATCGTGACTGAGGAGAAGTTCTCATTGCTGCTGATGAAAGAGTAAGAGATCGATCAAATGCAAAACAGTTTCTCTAAAGCCTCCTTTGCATCACACATTGCTCCGTCTTTGTGGTCTATGGATAAAAACACAGCTAAAATGGTCTGAAGGAAGCGCTCCCACGAAAACCAATGATCAGACTTTGCTAAGAAAGTGTGAGAACATTTCTGTTTCTGTTTGTGTTTGGAGGTAAAAATAAATTCACTGGATGGTATTTGATGGAATAGAGTGACCAGAGAGAGACGTTTGTCCTCCAACGTCCCAGATACATTAAAGATATGGTTCAAAATATGCCTGTCAGCATGAATCAATGTCAGGTTGTGTATCCACTGCTATACCAACACGAAGCAGTGAGTCTGAACTGGAGAAAGACCTCACTGAGAGCAGTCATGCTTCAGGTTTCATGATGCTCAGCTGACTGACAGCTGGTAGCGGTGTTACAAAAGAGGCGCTAAAGGCACTAAAAAAGAGAACTGCAAGCTAGCAAAGATGTACGTAAAGATTGCACAATTTATAATCAACAAGTTTTCAAGTTAACAAGGTTTTATTCTCCATGCATTTTGGTCAGAAACACTGAAGTTAACCAAAACTTTATTTGCTACCAGGGAAATATCCATATGGTACTTATGACTTTACCCAAAAAGTTGGCTGAAGTGAATTCCCATCCGTCTGTTGAGAGTATAATGATTGCAATGCGTGCACTGCATTGTGATAGCAATTTGTTGGGCTAGTTTTTACATTATTATGACATTTTCCTTACATATGTGCTTTTATTTTCACGAATAGGCCTGTCATTTCTTACAATGATCCCCTCTACGTCTTCAACAACTCTGAAACTAAACCAAATACAAATTGAAGGGGATACAAACGTCCAGAAAGCTGGTATATTACTGCCAAATTTGACAGTTTGTCCAATTTAGCTTCCCCATTCCCGGATATGCCAAGTAAATTTGTTTAAAACCCTGTAAATAACAACATTGCTTTGTTTTGACCTCTACAGTATATTAAAAACAACTTGAGATCTAAAAAACAAACAAATAAAAGGACTTATTGACTTCTGCATGATATAAAGACTCTTCAGAAAGAAGGAATAGGAACAAACATTACAGTATGAATACAGTATTTTTAGTGCTTCATCTCTGTTTCATTAATGCTCTCTGGTTCCTACAGTATCTTACTTACTACTGTTATCTTTCTTACAGTGCAGACGCTTTTCTGCTTGCTCTTGCCTCTGCTTACTTTTTATGCTGATTTTCCTATTCTTATTCTCTGAAAACTTCGAGCAGCGGCTCCTGGACATTAACTTATCACTGGGACAGTTATTCATCGTAAATAGACGGAGGGTTTCAGCCATATTTCAACATTTTTACGACGACCTCAGTCTTACAGTAGCGTGGCCTAGCAACAGCTAAAGCCTGGTAGGCTACTGCATGCTATTTAGCTTAAGCTAGTTGGTAGCAAAATGCCTCCGTTCTCTACAGATGACTTCCACAAACTTCAACAGAAGATGGCTGTGTTGGAAATGAAAATGCAACGGTTGGAAGTTAACGTGGAAGTGAATGGACTATGTTGTGGGAATAACACCACTTTACCAGTGTTGCAAGATAATGGAAAAGGGTATGCTAACTCACAGCTAGTTAGCAGCTACAAGGTTTCCAAGGAACAGGAGGGCTGTGTACTGGGTAATAAATCTACAAGTGGTAGTCCTCCCTGGAACTCTCTGGGTGCAAAGCCTAAGAGTAAATCATTTCCATGGGATTTGGGAGGACGAATAACAGGCAGAGCCCAGCGCTCTGAAATCTGTGATGCGACCGGCTGGCCTGCATTGTTATCACCCAGGAAGAGTGCCTCTTCAAACCCCTATTCATACTAGGAAACAGCCGTGGACAGCTGCTAAAGGGAGAACTACAAACAATCCTCCTAAACCACCAAGTGTGCCAATCCAGAACAAATACGCTCCACTGACCGAGAACCGGAGATCTCTTTCTGATGACCTGGATAACCTGTCCTCTTCACACAGCAGGGTAAGGACCAATAGCTACTCCAAAAGTAAAAGGCTAGAGGGAAAGCTAACGGCTGGGCCTGAAACTCTGATTGTGGGTGATTCTGCTGTAAGAGATGTAAAAGGTCTGTGTAGTAAGAACAACACCAAAGTACTCTGTTTTCCCAAGGATATGGTCTCCGACTTGGCTGAGAAGATCCTGCATATTGGGGCTGAACATCCGACTGTGAAGAATGTGGTACTACATATTGGAACAAATGATGTTGTGAAACAACAGTCAGAAGCGCTGAAAGAAGACTTTAAATGTCTGTTGGAAACTGTCAGCTCTCTAAATGCGGAGGTGTTCATCAGTGGCCCTCTAACCGCCAGTCAGAAGAGGAGTGGAGAGATTCAGCAGACTGTTTGCATTGAACATGTGGCTTTCAGCTGCCTGCACTGACCATTCTGTCCATTTTATTGACAATTTTAACTTTTTCTGGGATCGCAGACATCTTTTAAGGCAGATGGAGTTTGCCTGAACAAGTCAGGAGTGAAATTGTTTATCTCTAACATATTCAACTGCCTGCGTCAGCAATCTGTTCCCTCTGCCAAGGACAAGCGGCAAGAGGAATCAAAACAGGAGAAAGACACAACACATTGCGCAGAAAACCCTGAGAAGTATCACTGCACCCCGCCTGAGGAATGTTCTGATTATGGGAGACCTATGACACAAATGGAGGAGTCTCCACTGCCCGTCACCCCCCCTGTCAACGCCTTGGAGGATACTCTTCATTCATCTCCCAGCTCTCTCTACTCTCCGCTCACCCTTTCACCCTCGCCCTCCCCCCTGGAGTTCGATGACCGCATGAAGGCGAGATGCAGGGTTGGCAGCATGTCCTTTACGCCCGCCCCTCAACGACGCCTACCAAAATCACCGAAGCAGAGACGCGCACCATCTCCCCCGTCTTCATCACTGTGCCTATGTCAACCACCTCCCATCCCTTCAAGAAAGCATCTGCAGTCTCCGAAGCCTGATAAGGATGTGTGTGTACAAAACGCAACAAACTTTTACTGATATGTGCTGGGTCCAGGCTCAAGGGCATATGGCACTCTCAACTCTTTCCAGCACATGCCGGGGCCCTGCCTGCCAGTAGCTTTGCCGATATCTGTGTTGATAGGTAATAGATTAAGAGCGGTAAATCAGCTTAGAAACAGGAAGTGCTCAAACGTTTGTGTGAGGTTATCAAATTTAGCAGTGATTCCATGTCAGCCACAGCTTGTCACAAAATGTTTTACTGATAGTGTATTTAACAAACTTAAACTAGCTTTATTAAATGTCAGGTCTTTGGCAGGAAAAACATTTTAATCAATGATTTTATCACTGAGCACAATCTCGATTTTATGTTTTTAACGGAAACTTGGATTGAACAAAATAACAGTGCAGCTGTTCTTATCGAATCAACCCCTCCCAACTTTAGTTTTATGAGTCAGGAAAGAATGCATAGAAAGGGGGTGGAGTTGCTATTTTGTTCAATGATTCCATTCAATGCAGGAAGACATCTTATGGGGACTTTGCTTCTTTTGAATATGTGGCCCTTCAGCTGAAATGCTCCTCTCGAGCTCTGTTCCTAAATATCTATAGACCACCCAAATACTGTGCAAGCTTTTTTGATGATTTTACTGAACTGCTGTCTATAGTGTGTATTGACTTTGACCGTTTAGTCATTGTTGGTGATTTTAACATCCATGTTGACAACCCCCAGGACAGAGGGGCTAAAGAACTGTTTTGTGTTCTTGATAACTATGGACTGACTCAGCATGTGGCGGAGCCCACGCACAATAAGGGGCACACTCTGGACTTAATTATCTCAAAGGGTCTGAATATCTCAAAGGTTGTGGTGACTGATGTTGCACTCTCTGATCATTCCTGTGTTTTCTTTGAGAGCTCTATTTCTGTTCACAAAAATGTTCAGAAAGAGGTAACCACAAAGCGATATTTAACTGAAAATACTAGGGAAATGTTTACTCATAATTTCTCATCCACACTTGCCCCTGCTAACATCTCAGTAAATGAGCTAGTAGATCATTTTAATTCAAAAATTAAAAATGTTATAGATACCATTGCTCCAACTAAGGTAAAGGAAGTGATTAGCAAGAAAATATCTCCATGGAGAAAGGCCATGACCGTGAGAACAGAAAAAAGAGAGTGTCGAAAAGCTGAACGTAGGTGGCGAAAAACAAATCTCCAGGTTCACTTTGAAATCTATAAAGAGAGACTTGGCCTTTATAATTTGGAATTGAAAAACGCACGACAGTCTTTCTTCTCTGACATCATTACCAAAAACAAAAACAACGCACGTGCCTTGTTTGCTACCGTCGACAGACTAACTAACCCCCCAGTGTCAGTAGCCTCTGAATTTCTATCCACCAGGGCGTGCAATGATTTTGCCTCCTTCTTCACTGACAAAATTCAGAAAATTAGACAAGCAGTCAGTGCCTCTACATCAGGTACAGCAAATGTTTTGTCCCTATGTCCACCTAATATCAATTCAAACACCATGACACAATTCCATCAGATTAATGGTAAAAACTTAGAGGACATTATTCAACTTCTGAAATCCTCCTCCTGCTGCCTTGATATTATTTCAACAGGATTTTTCAAAGATGTTTTTCCTTGCATGGCCTCAGATCTACTTCATATAGTAAACACATCTCTTCACTCAGGTATTTTTCCAGAGGCCCTGAAAACTGCAGTCATTAAAACCGCTCTTAAAAAAGAATAATCTAGATGCTTCAGTAATGAACAATTACAGGCCAATATCAAACCTGCCATTTCTAGGTAAAATCATTGAAAAAGTAGTATTTCAACAGTTGAGTAACTTCTTGCATTTAAATAACTGTTTGGATGTGTTCCAGTCAGGATTTCGTCCAAACCACAGCACTGAGACTGCTCTTGTAAAGGTCTTCAATGACATCCACTTAAACACAGACAGTGGCAGAACTTCAGTGTTAGTATTATTAGATCTCAGTGCTGCATTTGACACTGTTGACCACAACATATTACTAGACCGACTAGAAAACTGGGTGGGACTTTCGGCAACAGTTCTAAATTGGTTTGAGTCCTACTTAAAGGACAGAAAAAACTTTATTTCTATAGGTAAATACACATCTGAGTTGACAAATATGACATGTGGGGTACCTCAAGGCTCCATCTTGGGGCCTCTTCTCTTTAACATCTACATGCTACCACTGGCTCAGATAATGAAAAACAACAAAATAAGTTACCATAGCTATGCGGATGACACACAAATTTACGTGACAATTTCACCAGGAGATTATGCTCCAATTCAAACACTGAGTAAGTGCATTGAACAAATCAATGACTGGATGTGTCAGAACTTTCTCCAATTAAACAAAGATAAAACTGAGGTAATGGTTTTTGGAGCCAAGGCAGAACGTATAAAAGTTAGCGCTGAGCTTCAGTCTGCAATGTTCAAAACAACAGATAAAGCCAGAAATCTAGGTGTAGTCATGGACTCTGACCTGAGTTTCAACAGTCACATTAAAACAGTTACTAAATCAGCCTACTATCACCTAAAGAACATATCTAGGATTAAAGGACTAATGTCACAGCAGGATTTGGAAAAACTTGTCCATGCTTTTATCTTCAGTAGACTCGACTACTGCAATGGTGTCTTTACAGGCCTCACTAAAAAATCTATTAGAAAGCTGCAGCTAATTCAGAACGCCGCTGCTCGAGTCCTCACTAACACTAAGAAAGTGGATCACATCACTCCTGTTCTGAAGTCTTTACACTGGCTTCCTGTGTGTCAAAGAATAGATTTCAAAATATTGTTGCTGGTTTCTAAAGCTTTGAATGGTTTAGGCCCAAAATACATGTCTGACCTACTGCTAAATTATGAACCATCCAGAACCCTCAGGTCTTCAGGGACTGGTCAGCTTTCTGTCCCCAGAGTCAGAACTAAACATGGTAAAGCAGCATTCAGTTATTATGCTCCGAATATCTGGAACAAACTCCCAGAAACCTGCAGGTCCGCTGCAACTCTTACTACTTTTAAATCCAGGCTGAAGACTTTTCTTTTTGCCGCTGCTTTTAATTGAACTATTCTCATCTTAAACTGCACTGTAACTTTTAACTTTTATCCATGTATTTTTTCTTTTAATGTTTATTTTATTATCTTTCCTTTTTAATGACTGATTTTAAATGCCATTTTTAAAATGTCTTCCATTTTTGTAAAGCACTTTGAATTACCCTTGTGTTGAAAGGTGCTATATAAATAAACTTGCCTTGCCTTGCCTTGCCTACAGTATACCACCAGCCTTAGCAAGAGAAACTCTCCCTGTATCAAATACCATCCTGACCTCCAGGAGCAATAAAGGTTGGTGAGGAAAGTACAGTGTGTGTGTGTGTGTGTGTGTGTGTGTGGTGTGTGTGTGTGTGTGTGTGTGTGTGTGTGTGTGTGTGTGTGTGTGTGTGTGTGTGTGTGTGTGTGTGTGTGTGTGTGTGTGTGTGTGTGTGTGTGTGTGTGTGTGTGTGTGTGTGTGTGTGTGTGTGTGTGTGTGTGTGTGTGTGTGTGTGTGTGTGTGTGTTCATTGAGTGTGAACCTTTCTTTGGTTGCCAAGCCAAGGGCAAGTTGCAGAAAAAGAGTATTAAAACCATAATTTAAAACCTTAAATATTCATATACAGGAACTACTTAAGGAAATGTTTTCCATCAACTGATAAATCCTGAATAATATTAAGCGACAGATTAAATGGATATTTTATATGTTTTTTAATGCGTAACATTGACGGTGCAGAACAACTGTTAAATTGTACAATTATTCCGAATAGTGAATGCAAAAGCTGCAGTAACTGTGTGTAAGGTAAGCGATTTCGATGGATTAAACTATGTGAAAATTGCAATACATATCGGTTTTCCTCATATTTTTTAAATGACCTTTCTCTATTAATTATTTACTTTTATTTATTTTTCAATTTCAACAGTCAAACATACCTAAAAAGCTTGTCAAAAAAAATGCAGATTTTCTTTACACAT
Organism: Trematomus bernacchii; assembly: GCF_902827165.1. Lineage (NCBI taxonomy): Eukaryota > Metazoa > Chordata > Actinopteri > Perciformes > Nototheniidae > Trematomus > Trematomus bernacchii. Next base: position 2,746,705 of record NW_022987313.1, on the reverse strand, counting down.
TCAGATTGTCTTTAATGCATACTTTTTGTAATGTGAGATGAGGCTGTTTTGCAGAGCGGGAATGCTGTGTAAATAAAACATCTTGTGGGTCTTCAACGTGAACTCAATAGGATGTTTCAAAAAGTTAATATGTTATAAAACAATAAATATTTAACTTAATTTTGAAATCTGAAAAAAAGCTAACTGTATAAACAAACTAAATTAAGAACGTTTTGTGACCCCCTGAGATGCTCTGGTGTCACCCACTTAGGTCGCCACCCCCAGGTTGGAAATCGATATGAAGACACAAATTAGCTTCTAATTGCCTTAATGATTAGTCGTTGCACGACTGTGGGGATGTTCTTGGTTAATAACTTCATTTACTTCTCTTTCAGCATTAATAAAATGTGTTATGGGGTGGAGTGGTTAAAAGTTGTTCAGCTCTTCATGAAGAAGACCACTCAAAAGGACTGTTTTACTTCTCACCTCAACACCTAAACTGTTTTATTCCAGCACACCCCCACCAGTGTCAAGACCCCATCTACGGCTCCCCTGGGATGATCTTCGACTGGCTGCTATTTATAGAGCTGCATCCCTGTAAATTGATATAATTGACAAGGTCAACACCAAAGTCTTTAATCACTTGTGGCATCTCCTCTGATTGAACACTCTGTGTATGCTGTTGCTAAAAGGACTGTGACCGGGACTTTGTTGTTTTCTGTGGAGTTCTCTGTTACCAGAAACAGTTAATGGCCTTTAATGACTTTCTTACAGTATACACAAGCAGTACAGTGTTACTGTTTTGCAACGTTTTTGGTATCCCTTTAGAGATATAAACGAATGTGTGTGACCTGAGTAAGTCTGGTTTATGTAGGAAGAATACATTCAGTTTCAAAGGAAAATATGAATGTGGATGTTCTTCCTGTTCTGTTTTGACAGGAAACACAATGTAGAAATAGATATTACATGTAACAGCTGGATACATCTTATTTTCTCAGAAGTGCATTGTACAGAATGCACCTTAACGCTTCTGCTATGAACACCCCCAGTTCAGCCATGTGGGGAAACAATAAAGGCAGTATAAGTACAAGTACAAGCTTTCAGAAACAGTAAAAACGTAAATTGACAGATTTGCACAAACTGTGCTGTTGTATTTGCTGTAAAGTGTCCTTACTGTAAGGTAATTATTATATGTACAGCACTTTGGCTCGACCAAAAATCGTTTTAAAAATGTGCTATATAAATAAAACTTGATTTGATTTGATTTGAGATGAAAGTTTGCATTTGTTTATTTTAGATCATGACTCACTCTATTTGTGCTACATTTTGCTGTCTGAACTGATTCTTTACAGCAGGTGGAGACATTGGTCAGCTGTCGTTGTACGGGGTAAGGTGGTGTACAGTTGTGACATTTTCTTTCAAGTGTGTATTACATTTTTCCCACTCAACACAGAACAAAACAGCTCAGGCGTGAAACGACAAACACAATCAGTAGGTAGGAAAAAGAAATCAAACATAGTGGATATAAAATACACCCTGAACCCTCGCCATCCTAACAGAGGGAGGCAACAGCAAATAAATCAATACATAATAGCAAGGTTACAGGAAAATTGATTTGCAGTAAAGAAGGCTTAGAGACGGGCTAAACCGGTTAAGGAGACCCTTGTAATTTAGAAAATGACAGCGAAGACCAATATATGACAAGCAAGGGTCCCAAACATTACACACAGTGTCCACTGGGGAGTGAGGCGTGAGATGGATTCACTTGGGTTACACTCCATTATCTCCACACTCCATTAGAAGATTGATGTTCCCAAAATGTTTATTGACGAAGGTTTGCACCCTGCATCTTTGCTCGACATGTGCTGTCAGGTTGCACATGACGACGGGCAGCTCTTCCTCTCACATTTTCTTCCCCTGGGTTTGAGTGTTAACGACAGACACTATCTCACTCATTAGCGAAATTATTTATAATGCACTTGTCAATTATGTGCATCAAATCATGGCGTAGGGGTGACTAAAGTTCAATGGGAAGAGAAAATCAGATAGCTGAGAGACAGCCTTATTGAAGGCAGGCTCGACGAGATTGAAGAGATAAAATGATATAAATGACAGAAAAAGAGGCAGCTTTTTTACTCAAAATCACCTACTTCCAAATAAAAATGTAATGAATACATATTTGCACTAGTTTGGTTTTGGAAGAACAAATCAAAGGACTCTTGAAGGGTAATCTAGAATCTCAACTGAACCCCTACCCTAAAATCAACTCTTCCTAATTGAAATATGTGGGTCAGGCGCTTCCACAGTTGGGAAGATGGGAGATTTTGAGGTCTCTGTAGGCTAGGCCAGGCTTTTGAAGATCTGCAGTGTGAGGTTTGTTGTTGTGGAGGAGCAGGGGCCCGTGTGTGTCGAAGTTTGAATTTGTGTTTCCAAAAGTGCTGAATCGCTAAGAAGTGTTATGATACCGGTGAAATGAGCTCACTCCTAAGATCTGCTCCCGCTCCTATAGGGATTCTAGACATGCTATTAATATCCAAGCCCATTACTTCTTTGTTTACAGCCATTGTTTATGTGTGATAAATAATGATAGCAATCTCAGGTTTAAAAATAAAGAACATCTAAAGATATAAGTGTTGTGTCCAAGGCTTAATCCTAAAACATATAAGTGGTAAATAACTGGTGGATATAGAGGTATATTTATGGTTCCTCTAGAATCTGATTGATTTTAAGTGATTCCCTTTGAAGTCAATTTAAATGTATTATAAATGACAAATATTCAACGTCCCCAATTAAATTGTCAAGGCGTTGTGGATCTTTGGGTGATTTTTGTATTATATATTTTTTCTTGAATTACATTTTTATTTCAAACTGCATCTACTTTGCACACTTTATACATCCTAAATGTATAGTTTATTTAGTAGTTCTGTAAATCTATTATAGGGTTTTCTAATTTATTATATATATTTTTATATTGTGTATATTTTTGGATTGTACACTCTATCTTTTTATTGTCAATATGTATATATTTATTTATTTTTTATTTTATTTTGTATGTGCAGTGTCATTTTTTACAGGATGCTGTAACAAAAAAGCTTCCCAATTTGGAATAAAAAAATATATTTAATCTAATTTAATCTAATCTAATCTAATCAACTGTTTTTTAATCTAGCAGCATCAAGTAATAATGTTGGGGTTTTGTTGCATAAATTAATTATCAGCCTAATATGTTATTTGTGTTTGGTGCTAGTTAGAATATATCCGGATGCTACTGTAACAAGCTAATCTAAGATAGTGAACATTATACTTGCTAAACTTCTCAGCATTGTCATTTTGAGCATATTAGCAAGTTTAATTTACCACTCCTGTTTCAAAGTACAGTCTCAAAGAGCTGCCATGGTTGTCGACTGTTTTTCGATAATTTGATTAATAAAAAATTACACTTCAATAGCAACAATAGTTGAGGGATCCTGTTTCAAAATCTAGTTTTAAATCCTCAATGTGCTTAATTCATATTGCACTCACAGTGGACACATTCACAAATGAAGTTGTGTTTAATCTAATAACCACAAGCTATCTCACAGGAAGACTGGGGCCTGTGAGAATAGGAGAATTGGTTAATTTCTGGGCAAATAATGAAGCTGCCATTTATAGTTTTCTGCATGCTCTGTACTGTATGACAACTTGGAGACAGGCGTGGCACATAAGGGGCACAACAGAAAACAGTATTCCCTAGATTCCCTATACAGTATATGTTCAGTATACAGTATGTTATTCCCCAATATTCCAATCTGATTTGACTTTAATTGGGATTAAAATTTGCCTATATACATGCATCATTCATATCAAAGATGGCTGTTTAAAAGGGCCATCTGTCAGGATGAGAGCACCCAATACATCCTAACCAGAGCCAGACTAATGCAGCAACAGAGAGTAAAAAAAAAGGGTTAATGTTTGCTGTTTGGTGACATCTGCTGGAAGAAAATAACCCTCACTCATTTCTTTTTAAAAGTTTGCATGATTTTGAAGGGGGGGGACTTTTATTTGTATTAAAGTAGTTTTAAGTTGTTGTATTGTTACTTTGCCTATATGTTCTTCGGTATCTCCCCATTATATCAGACACAGTGGGAATACCTCTATCTGATTGGCTGCTTCTCCCCTCGTGCTAAGGTAATCTCCCTCCACCTGTGCAGCTCTCAGACACACTTGCATTGTTGCTGTTGTTTCACATGTTGAAAACGTTGAGGTAATGCTCTTTATGGAGGTTGCTTTTACTTTACATGTTGCTGTTTAAGTAGCGTTACACTTTTAACAGTGACCTGAGTTTATACGCGAAGTGAAGTTCGTTTATCACTTTTCTATGAAAGACGAGCGACTCGCTTTGTGTTGTCAACAGCATGACGCCGGTAGAAATCTGCGACTTGTGTACTGTTTTGAAAATCCTACACACCATTTTTGTCTTGATACTGACACTTGTCGTATGAATCAGCATTTGTCTAGTATATCTGTCTGTATGGTGTGCGTCATTGACCTCCAAACGATGCGTTCAGTTTCACCGTGAGCACACAATCAAAGCAGAGAGAAATGGTCGTGGAGGGATTTTGCAAAAAAGGAGGCACAGTTAAAGGTGGGGTAGGTAAGTTTGAGAAACCGGCTCGAGATACACTTTTTGTTATATTCCATGGAATGATCTTAACATCCCGATAGCAATGAATATCTTAAGTGCTTTGACAAAAAATCCATTAAAAAAATTAATCTGTGGAAGCCGTAGTACTGTAAAAAGCACGACCAATCATTTTAGCCGGCCCAGCTAAAATAACTGGATGGCCTACCTGCCTGTCAGCCTTCCATCTGTGCACGAGCTTATCTCGTGCCCTCATTGGTCATGTGCGCGTTCGTGTGTGTTGGAGGAGGGGCTCTGTAAGGAAGTGGCAGATTTTTCCGGCTGTGTATTTTCAAATTTTAGCGATCTCGAGCTGGTTTCTCCAAAATTACCTACCCCACCTTTAACTAACATTCTAAAACCTTCACACTGGCTATAAACCAATTAAAGATTGCGATGAACAATAGGAAGAATACCAGTACAACATAAATTAGCAGATTAGATATGGTGTTAAACATAACATTGAATTAAGTGTAAACAGTCTAAATATGCGAAATGTTTCATGCATATTATTTTTGAAGTTTTGAGGTGATGCTCATCTGACTCTAAAGTCTAAACTAAAATTAAATTGAAGATCCAGGGATTGTTCCTTTATGGTCATTTCATGTTTTAAAAAAGTTTCATTTCATTTAATGTAATCGTTTATTTGGCAGGGACAATGCACAGTAATGAACACTTAAAACACTAAATTGTCTCAAGCGTAACAGTGCCAGATTTAGCTTTGAGCTAATTTCCATCTGCAGTCCCTCACATAAAACATTTAAGAAAATTACATTTTTACAAACATAGCAAAAACAAAATACATGATACGCAAAATAGGAAGAGCAGCATACACAAGTATTTATGACATGGTGTTAGGAAAATATCACTCAGGTTGAGAATCAATAATCAGGTTCTAGTTTATTCTTGCAAGAAGGAGCAGAGTTAAATCACATACAAAGGATATGGTTTAACTCACACACATGAGGTATGTTGCTCAACGGAGCAGGAAAAAACATCAGGCTATATAGTCCAAAACACAGGAGACAACAACAAAGTCGTAAATAGAGGTGGCGCTAATATCAGCCGCGGGTGTCGGAAAGTCGGGTCATCTGCGATGGGTCATCTGTGACGTCTTCTGGACTTCCAGCAGTTGTGAGATAATGTAGGAGACAACAAGTATGTACCTGTCTCCTCATAAATATCAACAACCTGAAATGCCCTGCCTCCTCCTATCATAAAGAGGCAGCTGCTAGGTCGTACAGTTCAGAGCCACACATGATATCAGTGCATTAAAACAAACCCAAAGAGTGGAGAAAACAGTATTTCTCCAACACATGGTAATACAATATAGCAGCAACGACATATCAAGTGCAAGAGAAGATACAAGAGCTACATAAAGTGCAAGAGGAGATACCCCTGTGTTAAAGTGCATTTAGCGGTGATTGCACGTCTGTTGGTTTCTCAACCATTCTTTGAGTTGAACTTTAAAACTATTGAGAGTGGGACAATCCCGTATCTCAGTTCGGAGGCTATTCCACAATGAGCTGCCTTTGATGGAGAGGACATTTTGTCCAAAAGTGGTCCGTCTACGGTGGACCTCACGGCCAGTCCATGTAAACATTTATAAAAAAAACACATACTTTTAAAAGACTTAAAATGGTCAAAACTTAAGAAATTGTGTTTATCAAGGATGGTACAGTGGTGGTATGAATTTGGCTTACTGGCAAAAACCTTGATAGCTCTCTTGTACAGCTGTTCTATTGGTTTAAGGTTTGTGGCACAAGCAAACGACCAGTTTGTAAAATAGTATTCAATGTAGGATAGAATCATACAGTGGAGGTACTGTATGAGCATTGACAGTTAAGAAAGGTCTACTTTGTTTAAAATGTTGCAAGTTTAATTGAATGGTATTGGATACTTTCTTAATATGTTTCTCAAAAGTCAAGTTCGAGTCCAATATGACTCCAAGATACTTGAACTGGGAGACTAGTTCTATTTCTGCTCCGTTTAAAAACACGTTGGATCCTTCGATTTTGACTGGTCGTTTACTGAACATCATGCATACTGTTTTGTTTACGTTTAACTGTAAGCAAATGTTGTTCAGCCAGTGTTGAACCTTGTCCAAAGCTTTTGAGAGACAAGATGAGATCATTTCAGTGTTCTTCCTGTGTACAAAGTTTTGACACCCATTTCTCAGCTATCTTAGAGACACAGGGGAGGATGCTGATTGGTCTGTAATTGGACATTGTTACCTTTTATCTATCAGTATCAGTTACTGCTTTGCATTTATCATAATCACCATTACTTATACAGAATAATTTAAGATCAATCAGTGTGCAAACTGATTAATGTTGACTTCTGTTATCATGACTCAATTACTTCAAATGATTGACAGGTGAATTTCAAGGCATTTTTTGATGGTGTGATAAGTGCCTGAGATAACACAATTAATTCAATATAAAGAACCATTTTTTTCAACAAAACACTATGCTCCTGCTTGAGTGAATTACCAATTAAAGTAATGCTATTAACTACACTGCCCAGCTGTTTCATTGAGCATTTTTTATGAAACTTTTATTATTTCTTACCAGTCTTAAAACAATTTCCTCATAAACAGGGTTTTGTGGGGTTGATTGATCACAAATAGGCAGAAGTGGAAGAATAACTCAGATCTTGTATTTAAGTATAAGTAAAATTACCAGAGAGTAGGAATACTCTGTAACAGGAAAGTCCTGCATTCAAAATGTTACTCAAGTAAAAGTAGAGCATCAAAATATACTTAAAGTACCAAAAGTAAAAGTACTCATTATGCAGATTGACCCATTCCAGAATATTATATTATATTATTATGTTTTGATTATAATTATTGATGTATTGATGTGTTTATCAAAGCTGGTAAAAGTGCAGGAGTTTGAATTACTCTGTATACTGCAGGGTACGTTGTGAATGATACTCCAGGTGCAACTAACTTATTTAAGGGTTGATTATATTTCACATCATTAATCTATTATTACGCAAAGTAACTAAAGTGTTACTTAAGTACAAGATCTTAGTACTTTTTCCACCTCTGCATAAATGTAGTGGAGTAAAAGTACAACATTTACCCCTTAATTGTAGTGGGGTAGAAGTACATCAAATGGAAACACTCAAGTAAAGTACAACTACCTCCAAATTGTACTTAAGTACAGTACTTGAGTTAATCTACTTAGTAACTTTACAGCACTGCAAATAGGGGAAGTAGTGAAAGATTGACTGCTGCTTTACTGATTTACTTCTTCTGTCGATAGTCCACAATATGAAAAACATGCCATCATACGCGATGAGTGCACATTTGATTTGTTAGTCAAATCCGGCTGTGGTAGTGTCACACGGCATGGCAGGGGCCCACAATGCAGCGAGAAATAATGACATGTTTGCTCTGTGGTGACATCTGACGGTGAAAAATACGTTTTTATATTGAAAGAAATGACTGCTAATTACAACTTTTAACATAATATGACAATGACTTACACTACGGCTATCAATATTATTATTCAATTTTAACATAAACTGGATTGTATTGTACTTGCAGAGGTTTAATTGCAATTCAATGTTGTAAATACATTGAAAAGATAGTGTCATAAAAATTAAACTAAACCTCATATGTAAAATAAGACCTCATACATAGCGCTTTGACAGTGTGTATTACAAATAAACGTTTTCTGTGATAAAATAACAGTGTTTGGTACATATAAGTGGCAGTCTTTGGTGAAAGGTTTGTTACTTTAGTTATGACCAATAAAACAAGTAAGGTTTGTTCAACATCTTTTGAAACATGTCCAACACCATTGACAAAAAACTATTTAATCAATGTATGTTTACTTGTTGTTGAACTTGTTCCTCTTGCTAATCACATCATCTGCTGACTGTTCTTTGTGTTGCTGGGGTTCCACTCAGTCTCCTTTGATGCAGCAGAAGTTTTATTTAAAACCTGTTTTTCTTTTCATTCAAGTGCTTTATTGAAAGCCTATTATTTGTCCTTTGAAATGAGCAAGGCCCTATTTTATTTAGAAGTTGTCAGGTTCCCAGGTTTCATATTCATATATTTGTTTACAGCCATTGTTTATGTGTGATAAATAATGATAGCAATCTCAGGTTTAAAAATAAAGAACATCTAAAGATATAAGTGTTGTGTCCAAGGCTTAATCCTAAAACATATAAGTGGTAAATAACTGGTGGATATAGAGGTATATTTATGGTTCCTCTAGAATCTGATTGATTTTAAGTGATTCCCTTTGAAGTCAATTTAAATGTATTATAAATGACAAATATTCAACGTCCCCAATTAAATTGTCAAGGCGTTGTGGATCTTTGGGTGATTTTTGTATTATATATTTTTTCTGCATTAAACTGCATCTACTTTGCACACTTTATACATCCTAAATGTATAGTTTATTTAGTAGTTCTGTAAATCTATTATAGGGTTTTCTAATTTATTATATATATTTTTATATTGTGTATATTTTTGTATTGTACAATCTATCTTTTTATTGTCAATATGTATATATTTATTTATTTTTTATTTTATTTTGTATGTGCAGTGTCATTTTTTACAGGATGCTGTAACAAAAAAGCTTCCCAATTTGGAATAAAAAAATATATTTAATCTAATTTAATCTAATCTAATCTAATCAACTGTTTTTTAATCTAGCAGCATCAAGTAATAATGTTGGGGTTTTGTTGCATAAATTAATTATCAGCCTAATATGTTATTTGTGTTTGGTGCTAGTTAGAATATATCCGGATGCTACTGTAACAAGCTAATCTAAAATAGTGAACATTATACTTGCTAATCTTCTCAGCATTGTCATTTTGAGCATATTAGCAAGTTTAATGTACCACTCCTGTTTCAAAGTACAGTCTCAAAGAGCTGCCATGGTTGTCGACTGTTTTTCGATAATTTGATTAATAAAAAATTACACTTCAATAGCAACAATAGTTGAGGGATCCTGTTTCAAAATCTAGTTTTAAGTCCTCAATGTGCTTAATTCATATTGCACTCACAGTGGACACATTCACAAATGAAGTTGTGTTTAATCTAATAACCACAAGCTATTCTCACAGGAAGCCTGGGGCCTGTGAGAATAGGAGAATTGGTTAATTTCTGGGCAAATAATGAAGCTGCCATTTATAGTTTTCTGCATGCTCTGTACTGTATGACAACTTGGAGACAGGCGTGGCACATAAGGGGCACAACAGAAAACAGTATTCCCTAGATTCCCTATACAGTATATGTTCAGTATACAGTATGTTATTCCCCAATATTCCAATCTGATTTGACTTTAATTGGGATTAAAATTTGCCTATATACATGCATCATTCATATCAAAGATGGCTGTTTAAAAGGGCCATCTGTCAGGATGAGAGCACCCAATACATCCTAACCAGAGCCAGACTGATGCAGCAACAGTGCAAGTGCTTTATTGAAAGCCTATTATTTGTCCTTTGAAATGAGCAAGGCCCTATTTTATTTAGAAGTTGTCAGGTTCCCAGGTTTCATATTCCCCTCTGCCACATTCTTAGGTACCAGTAAAAGGAAAACACATACTGTACAGAAGAAAGGACATTGTTACGTGGTCTTTCAGTGAACTAAATCAAATAGAAAAGTAAGAACAAAAGGAGGGATTTTGAGTGGAAATGACATGTTTTTTAAGAGGATAAACTATAGGTATGTACTGTAGGTTTAGACACCAACCAAGGTATTCTTCTGGTAACATTGTATTGATTCTTTCAGCTGTTAAAGTAAACTCTGAACATGTGACCCCGTCCTGAGTTCACAGGTAACCAAGCGACGAGAAGAATGCAGTTAACAAAAAAGCATTTCTGTAGGGCACGACTCCAATTAGTTTACAATCAGGGGTGAAAGAAGTACTCAGATCTTGTACTTAAGTTAAAAGTAGAAATAGCAAGGTGTACGAATACTCAGTAACAAGTAAAAGTCCTGTATTCACAATGTTACTCAAGTAAAAGTACAAAAGTATTGGCATCTAAATATATTTAAGTATCTATGCTCATTATGCAGATTGGCCCATTTCAGAATCATGTATATATTTTGATTATAATTATTTACGTATTTATGTGTTAATCAAGCTGGTTAAGGTTAACTAATTGTAATTATTTTATTGAGTAGCTTGTGAATTTAGTCCATATTAGTCTTATTTGAGTGTTGATCATATTGTTTATCATTAATCTATACCTGCAACGCAACTACTGTAAAGGTACTACATGAATGCAGTGGTGTAAAGTAACTAAGTAGATACTCAAGTACTGTACTTGAGTACAATTTTGAGACACTAGTACTTTACTTGAGTATTTCAATGTTGTGCTAATTTGTATTTCTACTCCACTATAATTTAGATGTAAATAGTATACTTTTACTCCACTACATTTATTTTTTAAATATAATCAACACTTAAATAAGACTTAAATTACAGCTGGAGTAAATCCACAAGCCACCCTGCAGTATACAAAGAAATAAAAAGCTGCACCTTTACCAGCTTTGATAGCACTCTGATCTTTTGTACAAAGATTGTGTGCGTGCGTGTGTGCGTGCGTGCGTGGCAGCAGGAAACAACTTGCTAAAATAATTTAACAAGATAAAGACTAACGTAATCTACGTGAAGCTTTCACTTCTTTTGTTGGATTGGCTTTCAATGTTACTGGGTCGCGATTTCCTGATAGAGGGCCACTGTTAGCCCCGCCCACCCTGCACAGGGGAAATAAATAGGATCACCGATGAAAAAATAAGAAACTGAGAGGAGGCAGATAAAGAAGATGCAAGGAGGCTGAGGAGACATGCAGGGAGAAAATGACTTCCTTTATGGTCTTCACTTACTACGACTGGAGAAACACACTTCAGCTCTGGTGAGTCACTATGTTTGATATAGTCTTCATATTAGCATTACAACTAATTAGAAATCAGCTTACTACATAATAACTTCCTCTCAAATAACGTACAATTCTGATTTAAGATCCCGCAGCGTTAAATTACACTACATGTTTAATTTAAAGCCTTTTATATTATTGTTATATTCCTAAATGTCATAAGAAACATAACATTATAACATGTAGTGCAGGTTAAAAGTTCCTGTAAATGCATTTTAAAATTATTTTATCGGAGATGAACGGTGTATCATTTTACAATGGCCTACGGTGAGAAAGGAAGAGGTTTTCAAACAGAAAGAAACAAATACCACAGAATCATACTTCTCCATTCAACGAAAAGCCCTGCAAAGGTTTGCTCCAGTAATGGTAAACTATAAGTAACCAAATCAAGTATCATCAGTTGTCATACTGCAGATTGGCTACTGCAGTGTTATAGCCTAGTGGCATAATAAGCTATTTTTTTATACTACACTTTTTGAAATCATTACTTATTTTGCAAGAATGTGTCATATCTAGAGGGATTATATGTTTGGTATGTGAAATATTAATTAAAAGAGTTCTTAAATTAATGTTTTGAGGTGATACTGATCCCTAAAATAAAGAGAAGTAAAAACTGCATGACATGTTACCTCAAAAATAAATGTAAGTACTGTAGGGAGACCAGGGACAGTTGTAACACTTTTGGGGTTTTCCCCAATAAGTAAAAAAACATTTACACTAGGATAGCCATTTTGCTATATTATACATTCTCAATGTGTCAACTACTGAAACAATGTATTTAAGATGTTTCTATTAAATAAGTGCAGGTTGGAAAATGTTTTTTTTTTTTTTAAACTCAACTGTGTACAGGGACAGGAAGAGACATTCCCCTGTCTGGCTTCCTCTTTCTGTAAACGCACGTACACACTTTACAGACAGTATTTTATTCTGTTTATTTTTACATGGATAATGCACACCAATCAACAATATTGATCATTCGAGCAAATGAGCCATCATTGTAAATGTGCCATGTTACAACCGTCCCAGGTGGTCCGTGTTACAACCGTCCCAGGTGGTCCGTGTTACAACCGTCCCAGGACCACCAGTCATGTTTTCACCCCCTGTGAACCTGCCTGATTGCTAGCTTGACCCATATTTAGCTAGTTATATTTTTAGCGTACAAAACAGTGATTCTAATAATACTAGTTTGGATTCCTAGACATTTGACATCGATGAGATCATAATGCCGTACAAACACAACAACCTGATGTCTCTGATGGACATGCTTCAAAAGCAGCAGCCAAATGTATTGTTTAAGTAATGTGCAAGACAAATATTACATCAATATCCAAACAATAGAAGTATTTATTTATGTTTTCTCTCCATGACATTCTGTAGACAGGAGTATTCCTCATTGAGAACCACATCTTCCCCAAGCACCATTTTGAGCCAAGCGGGAGGTTTCATCTGCCCCAATGGGACAGGAAGGGACATTCCCCTGTCTGGCTTCCTCTTTCTGTAAACGCACGTACACACTTTACAGACAGTATTTTATTCTGTTTATTTTTAAAGGGATAATGCACACCAATCAACAATATTGATCATTCGAGCAAATGAGCCATCATTGTAAATGTGCCATGTTACAACCGTCCCAGGTGGTCCGTGTTACAACCGTCCCAGGACCACCAGTCATGTTTTCACCCCCTGTGAACCTGCCTGATTGCTAGCTTGACCCATATTTAGCTAGTTATATTTTTAGCGTACAAAACAGTGATTCTAATAATACTAGTTTGGATTCCTAGACATTTGACCTCAAGACAGTATCCAAAAAATACATCATATAATTTGTGTTAATGTTTTACCTCAGAAACACACTTTTGCTCCTTTTTTTCACAGCAATCTTTCCATCTAACTGAGCATGTGCAGAGTGAGTTTCATCACTCTAGCTTGTTTGTGATTGGAGATATTGAAGGCGTTACAACTGTCCCGTGTTACAACTGTCCCTGGTCTCCCTACTATTGTTAATAGACTTGCTTTCCTCTACTGCTTACTGTTGTTTTGTATCGCTTTAAAATATGTGTAGCCTATAATGCAATACTATTAAGCGGTCAATCACTGATATCACAGCTGCATGACTTGAGTTTAAATGTTTTTCTACTATTTTCTTTTTTGTTAAGCTTTCATGTGTTATCCTTACACTCAAGCAAATATTTAATCAACCATTAAAGTTCAGTCTTTGTGTTGTGTATGTGTTTGCACCCTAAGGTGCGGTTGCACTTTGAGTGTGAAACCGTTATATTGTAAGGATAAAGGAGCAGTGCCTGTGCCAAATAGGTGTGATAAAGACTTTAAATATTTGTTCATGTTGAGGCAGAGTTAGGATGCTCACTTTTACATCCGCATCAACAATTTAGCGTTTGATTGCTTTGTTAATCTAGAGACTGTCTCACCTTTAAGTGGAAGACAGATAGAGAGTTCTGTTTCAAGCTGATTTCAACGTTTTACTCTTAGCTAATATGCTAAAAATGTGATTTCATTGATGGCTTAAAACATCATTGTGTTTGTTTTGTTCCCGCAAATGTGTAATCTGAACTGATTCCTCTTTCTGCCCCAGGTTGGGTTTGTTTTTCACCTCTACCTGGATGGAAAAGGCAAAAGAACTAAAAGGGAAGTTACTCCTTCTCTTTATTGCTATCTTTATCTTCCTCCTCAGCCTCAATGTGACAATACACAGGACGTACAAGGCTTTCCCAAAGCCGCTTCCTGCGTCCAAAATGTGCCCCCTGCAGATCTCTGAGCAGACCCTAACCCCCCTCTACAATACCAAGCACATTCTGGTATCGGCCTACATGGACCAGAGAGTGAAGGGCTTGGATATACGCATCATCGGCATCTTTAAGATAGACTCCGACCAACCCCTCTACTGTCTTTTCTGCTGTGCAGGCCAGTTGTCAAGTGCAACTCCAACAACCATTTTAAAACACAATGACAACTTTGGTTTTCCTTTCATCACAACAGATGTCATGTGTGGAATTCCTAAGGGCTTCAGTGCTACACATGTCACTCTGTTGACGCAGCCACACCGTGTTACAATACCTAACCAGACTTGGCTTCCTATAAGAAACCAGAAGACCGGTAGGAAAGAGGAGCAAAAGTTACAGTTTAACTTCACAGTCTGCATCTCCAACCTGTTCGGAGATTACAACAATGTGCTTCAGTTTGCACAGACTCTGGAGATGTACAGGTTAGTACAGCAACAACCACAAACCACTGACAAAAAAAATATTGTGTGAATGGTGTGACATTTGCAAAGGTACTGTTGCAGTGTCTCTGGATTGCACCGATGCTTCTGGTTAGGTTAGGTTAAAGGGCCAGTTACCTTAAGGTTCAAGGTACAAGGGCTTTATTGTCATATGCAAAGATGCTACAGTGTAGATCTGGCAATTAGATCTTATGTCCCAAGCTCCTCCAACAATGCAACATATTATATATAGGACATAAAACAATAAAACAAATTAAAAAATAAAATAATAAAAATGGTGCATAAGGAACAGTAGAATAGAATAGTGCAGGTTATGTTGCAAGACCAATGTGCAAGTAATGCAGATGAAGTTAACTATGTCTGAATCTAAATAAATATATATATGTATAAATAAGGCAATAAGCTTAATAATGCAGAGAATGTTGTATGTGACCAAGTAAATGCAGAAGTCTATATACATGTAAATAAATTAATATATACAATGTTATGGTTGCTGCTAGTATAGCCTACGATTCAAACTAACTAGCATACATTTAGTGTAATGAGTTGAGTCTTATACAATGAGCTTTGACTGTCACATTACATATTTATACTGATGGTGGTATTGGGGTTGCTTTGCAGTTGCTACTACAGTAGCACCAACATTTGGCCTAGTTGCTGTAGCAACTCCAAGCTACCACCTGGAGCCGCCCCTGGTGGTATCTGTAATGGAAACTTCTGGAGCATTGGTTGGCAAACACTGAATAACTTATTGGAAGTTAGGGCCAGAGGATTGACAAAGACATGCGTGCAGCCACAAGGAGACATAGCTCTTGCCCTAACCAATTCTGAAGATTTCTCACCCAGTCCTATGTATTTAGCTGGTTCTGAGAGAATAATCAACATTCTGCATAGCAAGATAACACAGGCATAGCACTATAACACCTCTATCAGCTGAGGCTGGGCAGGAATAAGGAGACAAAACACAGAGAGCACCCCAAGGTCGCAGGCCTGTGCTCAGCGAGGGCAAACTGATAAACTAGGTCCAAGTTATGGGCCTAGGAAAATATTTGCCCAACAGTATCCAGCATCCAGAGTTATGTATTTGTTCGATTAACAATTCATCTATGAACATTTATAGATTCAAAACGTTTTTGTTAAAAAAGTTATATGAATGAATCTAAAAAGTTTTCAAGGACTCGCTGGCTTCGGCCAACGACTCCACTTTGAGAATCACTGCTGAAAGTAGTTTTATCCATCAAGTGTTTGCCTCTTCCCGATTTGAAAAAACAAAGATGCACTTCTCAATGTTGATAAAACCAGAGATTTTATTATTGCTTTACCTTCAAAATATGTATTAAAGGCACTATCATTAAAAACATGCTGCTGTTGTTTTTTAGGTCATACTAGTGTAGTAGCACTGGGGGTTACAATGTTGGATTGTTGGTTAGTCAGACACATTTTTTTATTCATTAGATATAGTTTATATTTGTAATTTGGTTGATCAAATCATTTGTCATTTGTTTGCTTTGCTACAGGTTGCTGGGTGTGGACCGGGTGGTGATTTATAAAACCAGCTGTGGGCCAGAGCTGGACCGCCTGCTGCAGAGCTACAGCCAGGAGGGCTTCGTGGAGATGGTCCCGTGGCCCATCCACCGGTACCTGAACCCATCAAAGGGCTGGCTCTTCTCACAGAGCGGGGGGGACGTTCACTACTTCGGCCAGCTGACCACGCTCAATGAGTGCATTTACAGATCCATGGAGCGCTCGCGCTACGTGCTGTTAAACGACATCGATGAGATCATAATGCCGTACAAACACAACAACCTGATGTCTCTGATGGACATGCTTCAAAAGCAGCAGCCAAATGTATTGTTTAAGTAATGTGCAAGACAAATATTACATCAATATCCAAACAATAGAAGTATTTATTTATGTTTTCTCTCCATGACATTCTGTAGACAGGAGTATTCCTCATTGAGAACCACATCTTCCCCAAGCACCATTTTGAGCCAAGCGGGAGGTTTCACCTGCCTCAGTGGAGCGACGTGCCGGGAGTTAATATTCTGGAGCATATCTACAAGGAGGATCCCGACAGGAGTATATACCACCCGCACAAGATGATAGTTCAGCCAAGGTAGGCTGAATTTGTCAGACCAAAAGGTTACTCACTCAGGGCCCACACTCCGAGCTTTTGGCTGAATAAATAATAAATGTGGCTATAGATCTTTTTTTTCAAACACTATTTAAGTTATTTATTGTAAAACACTTTTAATATTATAGTAAAACATCTAAAAATGCTGTAAAATGATTTTTGAACACTTACATCCCACACCCCAATAGATGTGTAGAAGGTTGTTTATTGTTTGCACAATTAAAAAATACACAAATATAAGAGAAAACACATAATATACAGTCCCGGTAGAGGCACAAAAACCTCATCGGCTTTTTTGGAGGCTCCACAAAATGCACAATGTTATGGAAAACACAAGACTTATTTACAAGAAATTATCAAATTCAATAGTGATTGCAAACAATACAAATACAATGTGGTTAAAATAACAAGTACATACAAAAAAAAAGGGAATATGGTGGTGAAAATTGTATGTGTGTATATGTAATGTGACTCTGTGCTTGTGTTCGTGAGGGGGATATTGATGTATTAAAAGGTATGGACAGAGAATCGCACTATAATTAACCGATGATCTCCTCACAGGTTGGTGGAGCAGACCTCGGTGCATGAAGTGATCAAGAACTTTGGAGAACGGTTCAAGGTTCCTATGGACGTTTGTCGGATCATTCATGTCCGCGTGGCACTGCGGGGGTCGTTAAAGTTTGAGCAGCTCCGTGAGGACAAACGGCTGTGGGACTTCCAAGAAAAACTGATTCCTAATGTGGACAAAGTCCTAAAGAGAGCGGGGCTGCTGGGCTCAGAGGGGCGGAGCTGATGGATGGGAAGGACAGACACTTGAACAGATGAATGTGACCCTTTAAATCCCAAAACATCCCGGTTAAATCTATGTCATATCATTAAAAGTTGCTCTATCTTCGCTCTTAAGATTGTTGTTATTTTGTTTGACTTGCTTGTAAGCGCTTTGAGCACCAGGAAAAGCGCTTTATAAATGTAATGTATTATTAATATTATTAAGAGCCTCCATACTGCCTGCACTCAGTAACAACTGCCAACTCAGCTAATGCTGAAGCTAAGCACAACATTTAATTGAATGCTGCTCGGTTGTCAACATTTCAATTTTTTTTTTAAGAACTCTAAATGCACTGTGTGACTAACTGGCTGCAAGCATTACATTTAATTGAGCTGACGCTTTTGTCCAAAGCAACGTAGAAATGAACGCAATCAACCATGAAAATACAGATTTAGAAGCGCCAGAATGCTTTTAGGAACCTTTTAAATGTGAACATTTTTTGATGATTCATTTTTAACTCGAGGGAGGTTTCTGATCAAATGCAATTTGAGTGACTCAAAAACCCTGCCCATCATATGAAGCAGTTGTTCAACTCTTAAGCTCGGGTCTCCTCCTCCTGTGTTCTTATTCTTCATCACAGTAACTATAATTATTGTACATAATGAAGGATTGTAAGGTACTGGAGTTTAGAGCGTCTATTTCATGTCAGACAACTTTTGGTATTTTATTTATTTAAAAATAATGTAAGTGTTTTCTGAAATGTAATGTAAGATAAGTGTATTTGTATATGACAGCTTTGTGAAAAAATAAAAAGCTTTTGTTTTGGGCTTAAGAAAAAAACATTTCCAAAATGATACTTTCTTTACTTGAAACATTAGTACTCAGATTATTCACTTCAGTCAAATCAGCGATACTACAGTGTAAAGATATTCAGCTACAAGAAAAAGTGCTGCATTCAAAATTGTACTTAAGTAAAAGCATTAGCATTAAAATATACTTTAAGCACCAAAAGTACTCATTGTGAAGAGTGGCACATTTAAGCCCTATATATTTTATATATATATTATTCTGAATGGACCAATCTGCACAATGTCTACTTTTACTATATTTTGATAATACTTTTCTACTTTTACTTGAGTAACATTTTGAATGCAACAGAGTATTCCTACACTCTGGTACTTCTACTTTTACTCACGTACAAGATCTGAGTACTTCTCCCACCTCTGCTTATATAACATTAGCTAATGTTTTTTGACACTTACAGTAAAAGCAACCAATAGTTAAAAAACGTAAATGAAACACTGCAGACTGTGTGAAGCTGTAGTTGAAAACAGAGGAAAAACGAGACTCAGTTCCTCCCATTTCCTTTTATTACGGCCGATCAGAATCATTGAGAAGATTTATTTGACATAAATCCACCAGTCAAAATAAAAGATTGTCATCACCATAATACATGAGCAAAGTGTGAAAATAGGAGCTGCTTGAAGAGAGACAATCATTTCCTCTGCAGCAGCTTCAACTGTACACACACACACACACACACACACACACACACACACACACACACACACACACACACCGTCACTTTGTGCAGCCTGGCACGGTGTGGTTCTGCTGCGGGGGCCATGTTCCTCCAACACCACCAAACTAACAACAGAGAGATCAGTGTGAGGCTCATGTCACCATGGTTAATCTGTGTGTGAGAGTGAGAGCAATACAAAGGCTCCAGCAGTCAAGCTGTAAACATCCTCCACACCGCAGAAGAACATGACAAACAGTTCCCTTAAATCACAAAAATGTGACCCTGGTACTCATTGTTCAGTTTAATAGAAAACATCTTCACCATGTTGACAACACATGCACAGCATTCATAATATTGATTGTTTACTTAGTTGGATATCTGAGGAGAAAAAGGGCAAACAATGAGAGTGTATATTCCAGGTGGTATATTTTTTAAATGATTTTATTATAATTAATTGTGCATTTATGTGTTCATCACTTCAGAGTTGCACTTGGTAAAAGTGGGGTTTATTTAAATTACTTTATATTCAACTGGGTACCTTAAAGGTAGGGTAGGTAAGTTTGAGAAACCGGCTCGAGATCGCTAGAATTAGAAAATACACAACCGGAGAAAATCTGCCACTTCCTTACAGAGCCCCTCCTCCAACACACACGAACGCGCACATGACCAATGAGGGCACGAGATAAGTTTGTGCACAGATGGAAGGCTGACAGGCAGGTAGGCCATCCAGTTATTTTAGCCGGGCCGGCTAAAATGATTGGTCGTACTTTTTACAGTACTACGGCTTCCACAGATGACATTTTTTTATGGATTTTTTGTCAAAGCACTTAAGATATTCATTGCTATCGGGATGTTAAGAGCATCCCATGGAATATAACAAAAAGTGTATCTCGAGCCGGTTTCTCAAACTTACCTACCCTACCTTTAACCTATAATAATATATAATAATGTATTAGTTGATTCATTTGTTTATTTTAATCACCTAAATCTGTAAAAGTAAGTAACTACATCTGTGAAATAAATGCAGTGGAGTAAAAAGTACAACATTTGCCAACAACATGTAATGGAGTATAAAGTATAAAGTAGTTTAATGTGAACAAAAACTCAAGTATAGTACTTTTGTTTTGCGTAAGTACAATACTTGAGTAAATGTACTATTTACTTTCCACCACAACTTTGCTAAATCAAATGGATTTTCCTACCACGTACTGCCATACTGTGTTTGGATGCTAAGAGGAACACTATCAGCTGTGTCAATATTGGTTAACAGTGACATGCATGATGGATCTAACGTCAGAATCAAGGGGGTTTTTCACATCTAATATTTGACTGTGAAATGAATGACGCTGAATAAAGCTGTAAAAAATGCTTTGCAAATACTATGCATTGTATGGACAAGCCTACTTCCTACCCTCAACAATCATTAATTCACATATTCATTTTATGTCTTTTCACCTCAGGCAGTCACAAGCCAGTGGTTTGGTGAATGTTTCACGGAACGGCTCATATCTTGAATAAACTGGGTCACTTGCATGAGACATCATAGTTTACGTAAGCGGTGGAAAGTAACTAAGTATATTTACTCAAGTATTGTACTTATAATACACTCATAGTTACTTTGTACATATAAAAACACATAATATGCTGATGGTATAATGCAGTTCTGTACTACTAATCTACACAGTATTTGAAATATCTCCATTTGGTCCACATTTACAAACTACAAAACTGAAATGCTCTTCGTTGTTGAAAGAGTGTAAAAGAAAGAGAGTATACTGTTATAACCATAGTAAATTATAATACTGTGAAAATATCCTTGTTGCATAACGAGTACTTTTGATAATATTATTACATTCAGCCGCTTATACTTCTCTACTCTATGTTATTCTGAAATGGGTCATTGTATTTCTTACATATTGTACTTTTTTAAGTATATTTTGATCCTTACACTTTTTTACTTTTACTCAAGTAGGATTTTGAAATCAGGACATTTACTTGTAATGTCGATTTCAAGACCGTAGTATTTGTTATATCTCCGCAGGCTCCGCCCTCTACTGGACTCTATGGGTACTCCCCTTGATCATATCATGCAAGCATTCATCCACTGAGACTTCTATAGACGTAGCCGGCCCCGGGGCGGGCCTACCTGAATGTGCACACATCTCACCGCATAAAAGGAGGCCTCGCCTCCTGACTGTCATCCCTTTCTCTTCAGCAAGCAAGAGAAAACACTGAGTGAAGAGAGACGGATAAAGAAGAAAAATGGACTCACCATTACTGGAGCAACGACCCTGCCCTTCGTGCCCAGGCGTTATTGCACCGCTGTATCGAGTGCCTGGGGTCCGACCACGCGGCGGCCAACCTGGGCCCGTTTCCGGCCTGCAGCGCCTGCCGTTTGATCCCTCGGCTCAGCCGCCGCCAGCGGCTGGTGCAGTTCGGGGATTGTTACGTCTCGCCGGTGGAGGACCCAGAACTCGAGGTGGTGGAGATGGAGGACCACGATGAGGGAGTGCCCTTCGTGTTCGCCATGCCAGCGGACCGGACGGGCCCGCTCGTCCGGGAGAGGGACGACGACAACGTTGTCGTTGTCTGATGCTTCCGGCGACCGCCAGGAAGCCAGTGGAGGGCACTGTTCGGGACAGCAGAGGTGGATCTGTTCGCCAGCCGGCGCAACAGCCACTGCGCACTGTGGTTCTCCATGGCTCTGAGTGACAACCCGCCCTTGGGGGTGGACGCGTTTGCACACGAGCCATGGCCAAGAAAGCTGCTCTACGCCTTTCCACCACTGCGTCTCATTCTCCCTCTCCTGGGGAGAGTGAGACGGGAACGTCTGTCAATCATCCTAGTAGCGCCGGATCGCGTCAGGGCTCCGTGGTACTCAGAGATGACACAGATGAAGGTGGGCCAGCCCTGGGCGCTTCCCCAGTTCTGGGGGGCGATGTCTCAAGAGGCAGGTGCAATCGGGGCGTTACCCACTCTGTGCCAACCTCTCCAGGCTTGGCTCCTGAGAGGGACAGGCTAAGGCAGGGTGGATTGTCTGATAGTGTTATTCAGTCTATCCAGGCAGCTAGAGCGGGATCCACCACAGCCTGTTACAGGCCGAAGTGGCTGGGATTCCAGCGATGGTGTGAGGAGCGGAAAATAGAGCCCCTATCTTGTGAGTTGGGATCTATTTTGTGTTACTTACAGTTATTGGTGGACAGAGGGCTTGCTCATTCCAGAGTGAAAGTGTATGCAGCAGCCATCTCGTCCTGCCATGAGGGATTTGACGGCAGGTCAGCCTTTAGTCAGCCACTGATGTTGCGGTTTTTAAGGGGGGTCAGGAGGCTGCGCCCAGTAGTGCACGCCTCTGCCCCGCAGTGGGACCTGCCGCTGGTGCTCGAGGCTCTCAGAACCATTTGAGCCTCTGGAGCTCTCCTCCCTGAAAGCACTGTCTTGGAAGACAGCATTGCTACTTGCCTTAACATCAGCCAAGAGAGTTAACCGCTCCATCGGTGCACCAGAGTTGCTTGGTGATCCGGGGTGACCAGAGCGGGGCGACACTCAGACCGAACCCCTCCTTTGTGCCCAAGAGCCTAAGGAGTGCGTTCAGGTCGAGGGCTATTCAGTTGGGGGGCTTTAATCTTCCACCCCATAGTGGGGCTGGGGAGGCTAAACTGCACCTCCTCTGCCCGGTGCGTGCGCTGGCATGTTATGTGGAGCACACGGCTGCCCTTAGACGCACTGAACAGCTGTTTGTGTGCTTCGGGGATGACCGGGAAAGCCCTGTCCAAGAAACGCCTGGCAGGCTGGCTCTGCGAGTGCATTGTACATGCCTACGGACAGGCGGGGAGAGCCTTCCCCACGGGGGTCCGTGCACACTCTACACGAGCTATGGCTGTGTCAACAGCCTTATTTAACGGCGTGAGCGTGGAGGACATATCCACAGCGGCGTCTTGGTCAACGCCAGGCCCCTTCATAAAGTTTTATCTCTTGGACATGTCTGGCTCCTTTTCATTGTCTGTGCTTGCTGGGGCAACACAGGACTGGTGAGGAGGGAGGGGGGCTGTGGGTCAGTGGGCATCTGACCCCCTCCCCGGGCGTAATGCGCTTACGTTTCCCCGGGCCCCCGGTCCCGGGGGACGTGACGCGCACTGGGCCCATAGGGGCTGGAGGACTCTTTCCCCCTGCTTTAGGGCAGGAGGGGAGAGCCCTCCACGTCATAGTCCATACACGCTCTTCACGAGGTGAGCATGTCTGAGTGTGGGACATGGGCACTTGCGCTCTCCCCGTGCTCCTTAGGTGCATAGTGAGCCCTTACAGGGCTGAGGACTTTCTCCGTTCGCCTATGGGCGCCTATCAGCGCCTATCAGCGCTGTTTTCCAAGCACACCTTCGCGGGTTAAGCGCGTCAGAGTGTGCTCTGTCAGCTGCAGCCCCAACTTCTCCACGGTTACGACTGAGGGAGAGGTGAGTGAGGCGCAGCGGCTGCTAACCAGAAAGCCGGTCAGAGGCAGTGAGATGGAACAGTGTTGTTGTGGGCCGCGCGTGTATACATCGGGGCTCCGCCCACTGTACCCATAGAGTGGCGAAGTCCCTCCCCTTCCGGTGGACCTCCATGGGACCTTATTTCGGAAAAGTTATGTATTGAAGTCAATGGAGAGAGAAAGATTATCTTTCGATCCCGTTTGAATTGTGCCACGAATTACACATATGATGTTTGTCCATTTAAAAGATAATTTTGCAAGTCAAAAAAAAAATAATGTGTCGTAAAACTGTGAAGTAACACATTTTTTTGTGTGAAACGCTCAATGAACTACATCTCTTTCACAACAACACACGTCACCAAGATGGCCGTCACTACTGTCTTGTCAAAAAAGTGATTGACTAACCTCACTATCACCACAATGAAACACGTCCAGAAGAATGTCATGCAAAGCTGCCTGCCTGCCTGCCTTCCTTTGATTCTCTCTGAACTGCCTGATCTTTTTAATGTTTAATGTCAACCATTTGTGCAGATAGCATGAAGTAGAAAAGATCACCGAAGCTAATGTAGCGTTAGCGTTAGCATTTCTCCCCCGGGCTTAAATGGTGTATTATAGAATGATCACACCGGTGTGACAGTACTCTTCAAAGGGTTCACGAAATATGACTACTACTCTTACTGTTTAACATGTTGGGTTACTTAATGTTACTTCATGTTAAAGCTAATAAAAATGACAAGGCTAAGCCGGCTGTAATGCTAACTAACGTGCTTGCTACTAGCTAGGTAGCTAACTTGATCCAGCCACTCCTGGTCCTTTCATCAGACGGGAAGCGAAAGAACGAGCAAGACCCATTGCTGGTATGATAACAACCTGGTACTAAGCACACAGGCATCTTGTTAAAGTTATCTTATCTTAGCTATCTCTATTTTAGTGGAGGAAAACAATTGTGACATCAGTTATGAGTGACATCAGTTATGAGTGACATCACTTACTCTGGGATTTGTAGTCTTTCTAGTTGCGTATTCTTTTTTTGACTTTTTTGACATGGAAATGATTTTTTAAGATTGACAAACATCATATGTGTAATTCATGGCACAATTCAAACGGGATCGAAAGATACATTTTCTCTCTCCATTGACTTCAATACATAATTTTTCCGAAATAAGGTCCCATGGACCGGAAATAGATGGGCGTGACTTTGCGAGTCCAGTAGAGGGCGGAGCCTGTGAGAGATATAACGAGGCCGGCTACGTCTATAGAAGTCTCAGTGGATGAATGCTTGCATGATATGATCAAGGGGAGTACCCATAGAGTCCAGTAGAGGGCTCCGCCTGTGTTTATATAACAAGGGTTACCATACATAACCCCTCGTTCTTTTACGTAAAAGTGCTTCCTCCAACACTGTGAGACTGTTCTTTTTACCCTACAGTATGTATTTGATACAGCTTCATTCATGCAAAGACCATCCTTCTGCCTCAGGACATTTTGGTAATACCCACTTAAACTATGGTGTGCCATTGTTGGTACTCAGATTATTTACTAAACACTGTAAGGTGCAAGCCCTTTTATAGGTCAATGTAGTACAAACCACAGTCTAAGAATACTCCATTACAAGTAAAAGTACAGAAGTATTATCAAGAAAATGTACTTAAATAATCAAAGGTACGCGTTTTCGAAGGGCAGAAAGGCTCTTTTTAAAGTCTTGTAATTTTATAGAATGTTATTCATCACTAACAAATACATATAAGTGGTTTTAATGTTTTGATTTGAAACAAATGCTCTCTTTGTGTCCAAATCAAATAATCACATCATGTAGCAACCAAGAAATGTAAAGTAAATGAAGTAAAAGTACAATATTTTCCTCTGACATCTAGTGAAGTAAAACTATAAATTGTATTATAACTACGGTGGCTGAGAGGTGCAATCGACAATTACAAAGTGTGAAACACTTTAACAAAGTTTGAGACAAATTTACATTTTCTAAAACAAATTTACATTTTCTAAAACAAATTTACATTTTCTAAAACAAATTTACAAATTAGCAGCTCTTCATTTTTGAGTGCGCAATTAATCGGGTCTTTACGGTAATCGCCGAGAAGCGGCACTGACGCTAGTAGTAGGCTACAAGAGTAAAATAATGCATGTTTTTTCTGCTTTATTTGCGATACAAATAATTTGTACCAGAAGTTCTTAATAAAACTGACACTGTTTGACTCAGTCCTAGTTTGACTGCTACCAACAACAAAATGAAGTACTTAAGTACTTTTTGGGTAATACTCTCTCAAAGTCCCCTCCTGAGAACAAAATCATGCCACTTCTGCTATATTTGATGAGAGACAAAATGATTTTTAGCCATAAGTTCTTAATAAAATTGGTACTGTTGGACTCAGTACTTCTACCACAAATACAATTAGGTACTTTTACTGTGTACTTTGTGATTAATACTCTGTCAAACTCCCGTCCTGAGTACAATAATTCATGTATTCTGCTGAGGGATAAAATGATTTTTTGCAAAAAGTTCTACATGAAATTGATACTGTTGGACTCAGTCAGTACTAAGTACTACTTGGACTAATAGCACAAATACAATCAACTACTTTTACTGTGTACTTTTTGATTAATACTCGGTCAAACCCCCGTCCTAAGTACAATAATTCCTGTATTGTATATTAACTATGAATTATTGTACTCAGGACAGGAGTTTAACCAAGTATTACTCAGAAAGTACAGAGTAAAGATACTTGGTTGTACTTGTGGTAGTAGTCCAAGTAGTACTGAGTCCAACAGTATCAATTTCATGTAGAACTTATGGTAACAAATATTTGTATCCCTCAACAAATATGGCAGAATACATGAATGATTGTACTCAGGAGGGGAGTTTGACAGAGTATTACTCAAAAAGTACACAGTAAAAGTACTTCATTGTATTTGTGGTTGTAGTCTGAGTCCAACAGTAGGGCCTACCAATTTTATTAAGAACTTATGGCTAAAAATCATTTTATCCGTCATCAAATATAGCAGAAGTGGCTTGAATTTGTTCTCAGGAGGGGACTTTGACAGAGAATAACTGAAAAAGTACAAAGTAAAAGTAGTTCATTTTATTGTTGGTAGCAGTCAAACTAGTACTGAGTCCAAATTACTGTTCATGGTCATTTGAAAACAAATGCCGGTGTCGGACATACACAAACACACCGAACACACGAGCGGAACTGAGCACAGCACAAACACACACATCATGCGCCTTGTGGACCGGACATCTCCTTCATAAAACGAGTAATAGGGGGAATAATCGGGCAGTTCGACGTGTGTAGAAGTGTGTGTGTGTGTGTGTGTGTGTGTGTGTGTGTGTGTGTGTGTGTGTGTGTGTGTGTGTGTGTGTGTGTGTGTGTGTGTGTGTGTGTGTGTGTGTGTAGAGGTGTGTGTGGCTATAACGAAGCAGCCTGCAGTCGCTCTTTAGCTGTCTAATGAAGGTAAACACAGCGAAGGATGTGTGTAAAAGGCACAGCTCCACTTCCTACTTGGCGAACCTGTAACTTTCTTGTGTGCACGAGAACGTAACTCTTGCGCACGAGAAAGTATATCGTGATGAGCAAAACCATGTCACTTCACCCAGGTGGTTTCCACAGAACGGACAAAACATGTTTAACGACCATAAACACACTCGTACCGTCCATAGGTACCGGCGGTCTATCCGCCAAAACAAACTTAAATTTGTGTCAATCACTTGCACGTCACTTCTGGTATGATGGGCATTCCCTTTCCGGTTTGATTCTCTAGTGTTTCGGCAAATGTTAAAGTGTTTCGGGAAATGTTAAAGTGTTTCGACAAATGTTAAAGTGCTTCATCAAATGTTAAAGTGTTTCGACACTTGTAAATGTGTCTCTAGCTTTGTAAAAGTGTTTCACATCTTGTTAATTTGTTTTTGTTAATGTTAAATCGTTTTTTCTTTGGTAAAAGTGTTTTGCTAATGTAATTTTGTTTTATAAAATGTACATTTGTTTTATAAAATGTACATTTGTTTTATAAAATGTAAATTTGTCTCAAGCTTTGTTAAAGTGTTTCACACTTTGTAATTGTCGATTGCACCTCTCAGCCACCATACTTAACCCTTGTTGTATGGTGTTCGGGTCTGTGGGACCCGTTTTCATTATTTATCTAAAGAAAGATTATATCATCAATTATTTTTTCAAACTCACACTCAATGGCCTTGGCTCATTTTCTGTGAAGAACATATATCAGAACACATTTTCAATTACCACCCACTGTACCCCCCCCCCCCTTTAAAAATACATATATAAATATATATATAAAATAATGTATTATATTACATGATTGCCTCTGCATTGGATTATTATCAGATAGGGTAATAACTTCTTAACTAGAGAATGCAATTCCTGAAGAAATTTCTAGTGGGAATGCTTTATGCTGAAAAGCTGACGCTGAATTGCTATGCTGAAATGTAATGTGTAAGAAGAAAGTGAAGAATTTAGATTGAAATGATACATGAACACTGGGGGCTTGAATGTGTGATGAGAGAAGAAAATAAAGTAAAAAGGCTTGGAAAAGCAGCAGAATATTTGAACTGCAAACTTTTTAACTAAGTTGATGGCGAATGATCTGTCGCCATGCCAACAGCATTTGATGACATCCCATAATACGCTTAGATGCGTTGATGGCTGCATCGTTACCAAACCTGTGAAGTTTTGGGCCGTTTGGAGCATTTTCACTGAAGTTATGAGAAAACCGTGTTTCATGGCGAGCATTGTGTTGCCATGGCAACGGAATTTGAAGAAATCTCAAAACTGTCCCGTAGATGTCTTCACGGCTGGACTGTTAGCACACATGTGAAGTTTGAGCACTTTTTGAACATTTTTAGGAGTTAATGTATAGCGACATCATCTTTTATGGCGAGGGATGCGTTTCCATGGAAACGGCATATGATGACACCCCATAATTGACGTAGAGCTGTTGAGGGCAGGACCATTAACCATTATCTGAAGTCTGCTGCTCTGAGCATGTCAGTTGGAGTTATGACATCATCGTGTTCCATGACACAGGTGTTTATATTTGAGCTAACGAGGTGTCCCGAGATCAAAGTTTTCCATTGTTGTGAATGAGAGATAAACCTCTTACATGTGAACGTTTTGTTGAAGAACCGTAACAGATATCGGTGACATTTCAAAGCGTGAAGCATCTCAAGGACCTTGAGTATCTGAAGTGTGCTTTTTGTGTACTTTCGGGTCAATAATGTGGCCTTTTTGGCAGATTAACTAAAGGTGTGCGGCTGCTGCTGTGAGGAAATATCAGCCTGAAATTACAATGGGCTTTAATGGAGACATGTTGAAAGTTTTTGTCACTTCATGCCCTCAAGAGGCATTTTGTTTAATTATTTTTGCCTAATTATTTGTCATTTTTCAAGCTACGAGATGTTTTCCTACGTTTGTCATGAAAAATGATGTCTCAGGAATGTAGGGTTTGGGAATTATGGCAGTTTAAAAAAAAGATATGATGGCAAATTTCAAGATTTCCTACACTCTAGCTGTGACATCACGCACTCTAGTTAATGTTAAAATCTGAAGAAGGCCTCTGTACCAAGGTCTGAACAATGTTTAATATCTCTAAAAGTAAGAATCAGATTTAAAAGTTGTGTTACACGAATAATGTCAGAAAGATGTGTAACATTAGGAATAAGGAATAAGGTTTCTGAGTGAAAGTATGAAGGAACAGTTAGCAGTTGAAGTCGCATGAAGATTGTTCAAGTCTGAAGATTTTCTCCATTGACTTCAATGGTTAAAAATGTGATGAATTATGGGATATATCTCGGGAATTATAAAAGTTATGAATGAGAAAAGTAATAGCCATCGATTCCCGACCGAGCTTTTGATGTTTGAACGGAGTTTCTGCGATGTGGAATGCGGGAGAAGACGACCGGCAAAATAACGGGTGGAATAAGAATAAAGAATTTCGTGCGTAGAAGAACAGATAGTTGGAAAAAAGAAAATACATTTAAAAATAAAAAAATGACATTTTGAAAAAAGAGTCACATTCTAAGAAAAAAGGCATATTTAGAAGAAAAAAAAGTCTAATTCTGAGAAAAAAAGGCTAATTTGAGATGCATTGTGGGACATGTAGTTTATGGGCAACGTGCTTCTGTAAATCATGTAACCGTATAATAAACATATAATATTCTTTGCAAGCTCTTGTGGGGCCACAGAAAATGAAGTCACAAGCCGGATTTGGCCCCCGGGCCTTGAGTTTGACACCCCTGATGTAGAGGAAGAGGAAGATGTTTCAGAATGTGAGGATCACATTTCTGAGAATTCTTTGTCTGACAGTCACTGTCAACACAACACAATCAAACTATTTTATGTTAAAATACTCAACAGATGTTTACTTCATCGCAATAACAAGCAATATAAACAGCATATATGGTTAACATTTGCCCTTTTACATTTGTTAGATCACATTAATGAATTAAAGTGCTACTTGTTTTTTTGAAGAAGAGGATGAGATTGAGCATCAGCTAGTTACAAAAAAAAGATGAACCACACGCTGGTCCTGTGGCACTTTAATTCATTAATGTGATCTAACAAATGTAAAAGGGCAAATATTAACCATATATGCTGTTTATATTGCTTGTTATTGCGATGAAGTAAACATCTGTTGAGTATTTTAACATAAAATAGTTTGATTGTGTTGAATTGAAACCCAAAAAGGCAGCGGGTCCACCAGACCCACGAACACTGGCTGAATAACAAAAATATGAACACCACACAAGTGTTAAGTACAGTACTTGAGTAAATGTACTTATTTAAATTGCACCACTGTATACTTGCTCCATCTATTAATATAAAGGATCTAAATACTTCCTTTACCCGTTTAAACAGCCAATTTCGCCCGAAAAACAGGAAAACCAGGGGTTTTAACAGTCCGACCACCAGGCAGTGGGGAAATAAGACCGCTCCTTTTCTTGAACAGAGCTTTTCTGGAGCCTCTCTGTCTCTCTGCAGGTTCATGGTTTGCTGCTTTGTTGTTTCCAGGCAACGCTGAATATGATATGTCCGAGTGACCTCAGCAACTAAAGCTGTCTTTCAGCTGAAAACAAGTCTTATCGAGGAAATGAACCGACAGTTAGGAAGCATCTGCTGGTGAGGATGTGCACGCTAATCAAATCAAGGAGAAAAGGCCTTGGCGATAACAGGCATGGTTTACATAATAAAACTCTTTAGACTGAGATATTTTACAAGGTTACTTCAGAAGTTATTCTAGATAACTTTTCAGATGTTGGTTCCTAATGAAGGAGGATGATCTTTGGCTCATGTAAGAGTTATTCTCAGTAAAACTGGAAATTCATGTATTAGTTTATGCCTCATAGACTTCCATCACATTGCAGTCACAAAGCTGAGCATTGGATGTACTAAAAAATACATAGTCAGCAACCTTTGAAAACCAGCCCAACATTTAAAACTGTTCTGAAGATCTTTGCAAAGCCTGTTATGACTCACCTAACCATTTGATCAAAGAAGTGTCTCTCACCCCACACATATTGGACTCGGACACATTTAAAAAAGCATCATCATTTGGAAACTATTTATTGAACATTTGCAACCAGATATCAGTTAAATACAGAACTGTCATGTCTCTCTCTACATCCCCCAACAGCAGGGACTGGCTCCACTTCATTACACTGAGAGGAGGGAATGTTACAGGACTTGGTAAGGCGCACACTGTGCTGGAAGTCATTTGGCTTTCTGTCTTCTGATAATAAAAGAGAAACTAAATCTAAGTCTGCCTCTCAAATGTCCAAAAAAAACTGCTGCCTCTCCTCTCTCCGCAGCTAGATCCTGCGCGTACAGACAATGGCAAAATGACACAAATATGAGCCGAGAGGAGAAATCCAGTATAGACGACTGAGACACACCCCTTACTGAACGTCGTCCGAGATGTGTAGCCATGATTTGAAAAGCTAAAAGTAAAATGATCAACATGAATATATTAGAAAAAAAAAAAATGGCAATTAGTCTTTAATAAACACCTCGCCTCACCTACTCCCAACAAGACCAGGGTTATAAATTAAAACTGTCCAAATAAAATCAATCAACCAAGACTTTGGGCCCATTCAGTTCCATTTCAAGACTGGAAAATCCTCATTGAAAAAAAACAAATGGCACTTTTCAGTCTCTTGAACTGGAATCTAGAATTTCGACTCCCAATGGAATCGACCCCCAACCCTAAAATCAACTCTTTCTAATTTACATATATGGGTCAGGCGCTCTTCAAGCTTCCTCCATCCTCGCAAAGTCGCTCCCCCCCAGGACAGGGGGACCTCTGTGCTGTGGGAGGGGCTAGGCCACGGTTTTGAAGGTCTGCAGTATGAGGTTGGTTTGGTGGATGAGCCGGTTTGCACTGATGAAGACATTTATCGCCCTGGAAACAAAGAAGGGTAAAATGAGAAGAAACTCGCAGGTGCTCTCTAAACGATTGGCAAACTATATCCAAGTAAGGACATTGGTTCGGTCAGGACATTCAACGTTAGGCAGCCTGTTTAGTTAACTAAATACGTCACAAAGAGTCACTGCAAACATTCCTCCACTCCTTTTTTCTCTCACTAAACATCCGTGGTTCCTGGCATAATGGAAAATAATTAAATGTTATTAGGAATGAGAGGTTGAATGATTTCAAACAAATAATGTTAGTATGTCCGATTACCTCTGCTTCAACCAGCTTATTATTTGCTAAGGTAACAGAAGCATTCATAAATCAACTCAAGCTTGCCAAAACAAACAATGTCACTAAGACCAAATGACATCAACACGACGATAACAAGCGCTGTCAGCTTATTTAGTTTTATTTCCTTTTATTACCTTTTAAATGTCGATTATTTCCATTGTAGTAGAGTAATCTGTTCATTATTCTCTTGGTTAATGGTTTGTACATTGTCGGAATAAAGTCAAAAAAGGTGGTGAAGTGTTTCCCGACGCTCAAGATAACATCCTCAAATGTTGTAAGAATAAGCTTTTAAATATAGTGTCCCAGAGAAGAAAAGAAAGTGGATTTTTCCCTTTTTCTCCCTAAAACATTACCTAAACAAGACGGATAATATAAAAGTTGACAAAGTAAAAAGGTAAATTGATTCATATTTGAAGCTCTATCAGAAAGTTACAACATACAGTGTGTATAAAAGTAATTATGTCCTCCTTCTCTACATAAGAAATCCTACTCCAACTGAATAGTTTAACCTTTTGGGAATTACGCTTATTGCTTTTTTATGTAGAAAAGAGATGAGATGATTACTACTCTTGATGTTTGTTTGCTAAACATGAAGCTACCTCCTCCTGCTGGTTAGCTTATTTTAGCGCAGAGAGTAAAACACTTGGCCTGGCTGTCACGCTTTGAATAAACCTGGATTACTTCTTGGCATTGGCTTCCTAGAGTCTTGCTTTCACTGGGGGGTTGCCAGGTCATTATTAAGAATGCAAAAAGTGATCAAATCAACTCACTAATGTAACAAACATCATCTTAAATAAGCCATTGAAAGCATTCATGTCTGAAAAGAATCACTGATAACCCAACTTTCAAATATGAGGTGATGGTTTAAATGATGGTTTAAACGTACTTTCCGTCTTTGAAGTATGTTTTGAGGGTGTCGCTGAAGCTTTTGGAGTATTTCACAAACTCCTTTTTCTGGTGCTCAAGAGCCTAAACAAATAAGAAAAGAAACAAAGGAACATGATTAATAAAAAGGGAAAAAGGAACATGAGAATCGTACACAGGTCTGTTGTTTTTCTCTGGTACTCACTCTGCGATTCTGGTACTGATATTTCTTAATGACGTTGTTGACTGTGTCCAGGAGCTCTTTAATGGCGCTGGCTATGTCTCTGTAGGAAACCAACAGCAACACAAGTGAGGATTTCAGAGGATTTCATAACCAGGTTTCACAGGAGTAATAGCCGGTGACGAAACAGACAGTGACAGTAAAAAAAAAAGGCAGCATTGTGTTCTTTGTACAGTCCTCACCATCCTCGCTGTTTTTCTAATGCAAGGTCATGCAAAGTAGGGCTGCACCCAATACTTCACAGCTGTATTCATATTTTGCACAGTAGAATTTTAAATAAACATCTTGCATGAGTATTCACTCTTTTTAAAAGACCAGTATTTCTGTATTCAGTTAAAGATTGGGATACACTTATTTTAATAATATTATACTATTTCTAGAATTAGATGGTAGCTGCATAGGGTTCGATTAAATTAACTAAACCTCATTTTTTTTCTTGTGTGATCCAAATATTAACAATTACTCCAGAGCGTTGTAAATTCCAAAAGACGACATTTGTTAAAAAAAAGATATATTGAATAACTTTTAAAAGTCACAACTTTTTAAAGTCTCAAAATGTTTTCATCTACCAAAGTATTCTGTATCAATCTATATTTGTTGGAGGCTCATTTTTTAATGTGGTTGCAGAATACAAAAGGGAGGCAGACACTGATGAGTTGATTAAATTAAAAAGACAAACTCAATCAATCTGATGAATATCTTTAGTTTGACGTCATAAACAGATGCTTTGGATGTTAACAAAATGTGGTACAATTCTAATGAAGAGGTTAAAGCCACTGAAGTCCTGACTACTAAATCTGCATTTATTCGCAATGTGTAAATCCCTGGTAGGGCTTGTGAAGATTGCTGTATATTTTTTGTGTGTGTGTGTATGTGTATGTGTATGTGTATGTGTATGTGTGTGTGTGTGTGTGTGTTCAAGGTTCTTTATTGTCAATCTGACATAGCTACAGAGTAATTATGTAGTTGAAAATCTTATGTCACAGGCTTCTCCAACAATGCAACATAATAACATAATAACAATAAGAGCAAGAGCAATACAAAAAGAATAATAGTTATAAAATAAACTAAAGTTATGATGTGGAATAGTGCAATAGAGTCTATATACAAGTTATTGGAATGATATATATATTAGGTATTAGATACATACTACTGAGTAGCAGATGAATGTTTGAAGTTGTTTTAACAGTTCAATTTTTTAACAGTCTCACTGCCCGCGGGAAAGAAACTGTCTCCGAATCTTCTTGTCCTTGCCAGGATGCTGCGGTAACGTCTGCCAGACGGCAACAGAAAGAACAGTTTGTGGCTGGGGTGATGGGGGTCTTTGATAATCCGTAGTGATTTTGTGTGTGTGTGTGTGTGTGTGTGTGTGTGTGTGTGTGTGTGTGTGTGTGTGTGTGTGTGTGTGTGTGTGTGTGTGTGTGTGTGTGTGTGTGTGTGTGTGTGTGTGTGTGTGTGTGTGTCTTCTCACTTGATAGTCTGTAGGAAGCGTACTCTGTCGTTGATCTCATCGGGTATTTTGCTGAGGATGTGTTTCAAAGCTCTGGCCTTATCATTTAGGTCCAGAAACTCCTGCTCGGGCCGGTCAATCATGAACTCTGCAGAAAATAAAAAGGGTGTTCAGCAGCACATTCCAAGACACTCAATGATTTATAAAACTGGGCCCCTTAAGTCAGTACAGAAGAGAACAGCTTGATAGGATGGGCATCACCTACAAACCTGGTTTTCAGATTCACTAAAGACAGTTTCTATCATAGTACACTCTTCTCTCATATGCTCACCTTCCACATCATCCGCTGCCATTCGCAGTAGGGATTCTGTGAAGTTGATCTGGACATTCTTTTTCTCCAAAATCTTCATTATGATGTCCTGAGTCAGGCCAGGGTTCTCCCTCTCCGCCTGACAAAAGGAAATGTAGGCAAGCAGGGTGAGGATGAGAAGTGAATAAAATAACTCACAGCGCAGTTTGTATTTAACAAAAGCAAGAAGAGGCTTTGATCTGCGGAGAACAGTGGCAGAACTTTATTGAATGTCAGATGTCCGCGGTGAGCAGTTTAGACTGACGCACAAAAGCCCTTCTCCTGAATAATTCAGCCTTGAGTTACAGCAGCCAGGAAGCAGTGGGAGCAGAAGAGAGACCAATCACTGAGACAAGTGAACAAAAGACCCACAAATGTCATAGTAAAACAGCTGTAAGGTGATCACATCTCCCTTTGGTCTGGATAACGGCAAAGCTACTTCTCCTTCATTAATATTTTATCTTTGCTCGCAGCGGTACACTGCTACAGAGGTGATCCATGGCCACTGAGCTTTTAATATTCCGGTGCAATCACAGCAGTGTATTAAAAAAAAAAAGAAGAGATGAACAAGACATGAAGAACATCTCTTTGATGACTACTTTCTTAGTTTAAATAACCTTTGATTTTATATTGATGGCACATGAGTAAACACTGAATATTAATCATTTAATGTTGGAGATGCACAAGCATTATGAATATATGAATGAACCATACATTAATAATAATTGACTATATTATTTATTATAAAAGGTGCTATGAAGAAAACCAAATCAAAATATTTTAATCAGATAGATCATTCATTTAAAATGCCACTGGATATCCCTAGTCCATTGGGTCCATTTATAGCAATGTCTCAGCAATCATGATCACATGTTATCACAACAAATAGAGTCAGTGGCTCTAGTGATGGAAATCAATACATCGATGTAAAAAACTGTGATTTTACTAATCTGAAAACACTGGCAATTTACACATTACACAGGAAAAAGCAGCTGTTGTTGGCTGGAGTTGTCTACTTCATGCGTAGGTATTTTTCAATCAATTTACATAAACAAAAATTTGCACCAGGAAACATCTTGGTTGGCTATGTTGTTATGTCATCGTCAAACTGGGAAGTTAAAGTGTGTACACATGTCCTTAGGGAAGGAAATTAATCTAATATTTGTAAGAACATTAGATAAATGTGAAAATGGGATGCAGCCTAGATGTAATCCTACGCTGATGTGACATGGAGTATTGAAAGGTCATGGGAGTGATAATATTGTGTTTTTATCATTTAGGTCATCTGATTCAGGCATAGTTGTACCTTTATGAAGGCCGCTCTGAGCGTCTGGGCTGCTGATAGGTTGATCCTCTCGAGCTAAAGAAAAACAAAATAGAAAACAGTCATTATCAAAGCAACTCTGTACCCATTTGGCTTTAGCTGCGTCTCCGAGCATCTGAGAAGACCCATTTCTTGGAAATAGTTTTGCAAATTGGAAGTTTAGTTATACCACTTCAACATTATACAGTGTGTTTTAGCATTTGTTGTTTAATGGCAGTTGTTTTTCGTACATTTACATTTTGCCTAAACTATGATGACTGTATATATATATTTTTTTAGAGTTTTACCTCGTTGAAAACGGGGTACATCACTGCATACAGTGTCATGGATACCATGGAGTTTGTCTCCGCTTCATTCTTCATCTCCTCCATTGTCATCCTCCAGGGAGGAGCGGCTCTTGGTGAAAAGGTGAGGAGGAATCTGCAGCTCACACACACACTCACACATACACTCACCCACTCACACTCACACACACTCTGAAAACCACACAAGCTCCAGAGAAACAAGCGTCTGGAGGAAGGAAATTGAAAGCTGATTAAGCATGGGTTGACTATTTCAAGGCCTTCATAGATGTTGTTTGTCTATATGGCAAAACATTGAGAATGTAGGTAACAGTTTGGAATGCAATGATCCGACCAACTGTATCGCTGAGCCTCCTTTGATTAAATGGCTCAGATACTAGCCATGATGTAAACAGGTTCTGCTGGAGTGTCAATTTAAAATGCAGTGTTTCAGATCTATCTTACATTCATTCAGTCACAGCCTCATGTTGCCTAATTAAATCATGGTTCCAATGATTCCTCGCATTGAGGTATGAAGATGTGAAATTTGGGAAAGCTTTATGAAAAGGAAATGGTATTGAATGGATGCTGCAGGACATTTTACAGTTAAAATGTAAACTTGTCGACACTCTCTGGTGGACAAACCATGACATTCATCTAAAACGTATCTTTGGCATTGCTCTACTGCATTTTCTTCATACTTATCAGACAACATATGCAGTGATATTAATATATAGCAACCAGTACTGTATATCTTAAATGATATAGGCTCTACTACGATAAGTAGTCCACAAACATCAGGAAGAGATAACTTGGTGGTATGTTTTAACATAAAGGAGGGGAGTGGCACAGCTATGCGTTACCTGCCGGTGACAGCAAAGGCAATGTGCAACAACAGCAATAATAAATGTGCAGTCATTTTAAAAATTATGAAAACAATTATGAGCCCTTACAAATAAATTCCACTTCGATATGAATGATTTAAAATGTTTTTCTTAATTTAAAGAGCAAGAAAACAGTGCTGACAAAGAGTTGGCAGTGCAGCTTAGTTTTTTTGTTATTAGATATATAGATAGATAATAAAACCTGACATAAACAGCATATATACATATTTACAGTAAAAGAGACATATATCACACATAATATACAATATAAAATATTCTGGATGAATTTGAATGTTTATAAAAGGCCAATATACTACAGCAACAGAAATATAGACATATATTACAGTAAGACACAAGACATATACTACAGTAAGAAATACACTACAGTAAGACATTATACTACAGTAAGATAGTAAGACATATACTACAGTTAGAAATAAGACATACTACAGTTAGACATATACTACAGTAAGACATCACAGTAAGACATATACTACAGTAAGACATATACGACAATAATTAGCTAACGTTAACCAGTTTAATGTTAGCATTTATGTATTTGGCTGGCTTATTAAGTAATTTTGCAATTTCTAATGTTTCCAGTAAGATAAACAATAATATGACTAGTGTTCTTTGACCCGATGGTTGGCTAACTGGCAGGCTAAAGGGACTAGCAAGCTGGATACATTCAGCCCCAGGTAACAGCTAGGCGGCTAACTAGACATAGCTAACAAAGTAGCTGATCTAACTTTAACTGATCTTTGACGTTTTATTTACGGCAACAGCCGTTCAAAACCAATTCTCAGAAGGACAATTGTCTTGGTAAAGCAAGCGATTTATCTTGATCTAGCCGTAAAGACACCCATTTGAGGCCTATGGCCGACCAGACCGATGGTAGCGAACAGCTAGCCGTCAACAGCGTAGCTTACGTTGCTAGCCTCACTAAATTGGACATTTGTATTTGCTGCTGAGCTAAACACGAGTCAACAAACTACTAAAGGGCATGTGTAAGTCGGTATGTGTGTGTCAGATTTGAACTTGTATCTACCTTTGGTCTGACTTCTTAAATGGGTTGGTGACGCCGTCGATTGCCTTTTAGCTGCTATGTTTTCTTTACAAGTTAAGGCGGAAGTTTTTTAGGACTGGCGTGAGCGACATCTTCCGGACGGTTGCTACGTAAACACACGTCGTCCAATCAGAGGGCGGAGAAAGACAGAAACTGTGACGTTAAATAAAATAGAATGCATTCCTGTTATTGTGTCATGTTTTAGTTTCTTCATGGACGTTTAACCCTTGTATGGTATTCGGGTCTGTGGGACCCGTTTTATATTATTTAGCTAAAGAAAAATGATATGATAAATTATTTTTTCAAACCCACACTCAATGGCCTTGGCTCATTTTCTGTGAAGAACATATATCAGAACACATTTTCAATGACCACCCACTGTACCCCCCCCTAAACATTTACATTACATACAAGGTTGTTCGGGGTTGTGTGTGTGTGTGTGTGTGTGTGTGTGTGTGTGTGTGTGTGTGTGTGTGTGTGTGTGTGTGTGTGTGTGTGTGTGTGTGTGTGTGTGTGTGTGTGTGTGTGTGGTGTGTGTGTGTTTTGTGTTTCTGCCCCTGCCGGTCCCGCACAAGGTTGCAACATTGTTGATAAATTCAAGCACCGACACCTGTCTGCTCTCACATTCCCGTTTTGCGGGGAACCAATCTTTATTTTTTTCACACTCTGTCCCAGCTGCAAATTTGGGGCAAGACACAATAAATAAAGCTTCGCCAGTTTGGGTCCTTAACACAACTGATCAAGATGGCCAAAAGATTCTCTGCTCAGAGGGCCTTGCAAATGATTTTGGAAGAGAGAGAACCATTTGATGATGATGTAGAGTAAGAGGAAGATGTTTCAGAATGTGAGGATCACTTTTCTGAGAATTCTGAGTCTGACAGTGACTTTGAAGAAGAGGCTGAGATTGAGCATCAGCTAGTTACAAAAAAAAGACGAACCACAGGACCAGCCGGTCAGCGGGCAAAAAAAGTAGCACTTTAATTCATTAATGTGATCTAACAAATGTAAAAGGGCAAATATTAACCATATATGCTGTTTATATTGCTTGTAATGAAGTAAACATCTGTTAACATAAAATAGTTTGATTGTGTTGAATTGAAGCCCAAAAAGGCAGACCCACTAACACCGGCTGAGTAACAAAAATATGAACACCATACAAGGGTTAAATACATTGAATTAAGTAATAAATACGATATAGAAAGGTCTGTTTATATTCTTATTTCATATTAATTGTCAGAGGTATGTTAAAAGGCTCTGTATGTTATTTATTCTGAGAAAATTATGGTGAGAGGATTATACAAAACTAATTTCAATAATTGATTACATAGACATGAACAGAAATTCCATCAGTTTAAAAGTTGTTATAATTTGTATGTCATGGGTTAGCACCGCTACAAATTGTCAAATTGTAAATTCCTTTCACACCCATATCCAACTTCTAATCACAAGTCAAAAACAATAACACATTCGGATTCCTCCTGGCACAATAGTTTGGAAGTATCTGACAAACAAAAAGATATGATTGCTTGTGACAGTCTTTCTTTCAGAATAGTTGGTACCACTTTACAATAAGACTATACCCTTATAAAGGATTCATAAAGGCTTTATAATTAGGTTATGAATTAGGTTGTAAACACTTTATTAATCATTAAGAACCATTTATAAACCAGTTCTATACATCAACACAGGCTCACTATTTGGCAAGATGACTAAGCCTTATATTGGCTACTTAGCGAGAATCAACTCAGTGAACAACAGATACCAAGGATGCTGGCTGATGAAGAGGACGAAGTAAGCTAGGTAGCCAATATAAGACTTAGCAGTACAGATAAATGTGGGCTCACTATTTGGCAAGCAACCGGTCACAGTTGCCCTGTTTATCTCATGTCTTATAAAAGCTTATTAATGATTTATAAAGTGTTCACAACCTAATTAATAAATGAATTACAAACTATTCGTAAACCCTTTATAAGGGTAGTCTTATTGTAAAGTGGTACCGAATAGTGTAACACTTATTCACTAATAAATATTTTAAACCTTTTATAGTTGTTGTTTTTATGGTTAATATACTTTTTAAGATGTTATTTGTGTCTAACTTTTGATGACAAAAACTGCTGAGAAAAGCCAAAATTAAGTTGTAGCCTCAAAACAAGGCCTTACTCAGACCTGTTGAACTCATATTTATCTAACTCAATTTAATATTTGTTTGATTCTGTTAGCAGAAATATGAAGGTCATACTTATCAAAAAAGAGTACGTTAAATAATAATAATAATATTTATTTCACCAGGATGATCATTGATCAACTTATATACAATTGTTCAGTAATTATAGACATTTAAATCTTAATATCTCCTTGTTACATTCTTCATATGTCAAGGGGTCAAGGGTCTGACTCTGATTGTCTTTCTTTTCTCAGAGGAATGTAGAGGTCATCTTCCACGCTGTCAGATCAATGGTCTGGTTAATGTCACTCTGATCCATCAAAGGAATGCAGGCAGGCTCCAATGGGATGAGGCCTTCAGGCAATATGTCTGAAAGCACTAGAGATTCAATCTTCTCCTGGCCTCATCCTAGAAAAGCACATTTAATGTAAACAAGTATGTCACCATGAGGTTTATGCTGTTGATAGCAACATGGGTGTCCAAGGTTACTGGACTGCTCTAAAAAGGGAAAGCATTAATGTAAAACAACATCTGTTTACAGACCAAATATTGATATATTAAAGCAATAGATAGTATTTTTATTCTACTGGAGCATTTATTGTGCATTTTGTTATTAGATTTTGCATGGAGGCCTGTATATTTTACTTTTTGTCAAATGCAATATTTTACAAATAATATACTTTTTAAGATGTTATTTGCGTCTAACTTAACTTTTGATGACAAAAACTGCTGAGAAAAACCAAAATTAAGTTGTAGCCTCAAAACAAGGCCTTACTCAGACCTGTTGAACTCATATTTATCTAACTCAATTTAATATTTGTTTGATTCTGTTAGCAGAAATATGAAGGTCATACTTATCAAAAAAGAGTACGTTAAATAATAATAATAATAATATTTATTTCACCAGGATGATCATTGATCAATGTATATACAATTGTTCAGTAATTATAGACATTTAAACCTTATTATTACATGGCTTAGTTGAATACTCGATTCTGATTGGTCAATTTAGAACACGTGACACGTTGTTAATCCAGAACAGACAGACCGCTGTCAAGGATTTATTGACCGTTGTTAAGGACGCTCACATCTGCACAAACAAGTCCGGTCGATTGAACTGTATACAGTTTGGCCGAAAAGCAAACTGCATGCAGTATATATATATATATATATATATATATATATCCTTAATATTTAATTTGAAGATATATATTTTCTATTCAACAATATCCTGCCAAAAGGAAGGAGCATGCAGTTTGCTTTTCTAACTGACAAGACAAGAGCGACAAGAAAACAGCGGAGAAGTAACGGGCAGAAACCCTCCTTTTTACGCAGCGGTCCAGACATAGACATCAAACGGCGACACATATTCAGTTGCCAGTTACTTTGGCATTAGGGCAGGGATATCTAGATACTTTCCAAGGTTTGACATAATGAATTGTGCTAATTTTAAAGCAAGCAACGATGTTTTCAAATCTGTAATCAAAAAGCTCCGCCTTCCTGCCGTTGGGTTGCTTCGTTTTTTTTTTTCAAACGGTAACAATGGACTATTTTCCTTAGCGGATGCATGTCAATTTAAATCAATACATACAACTATTTTTTAAATCAATAAAATCATTTTCTAAATCCATAAAAGCATTTCAATTAATAGTGGGAGTCATATCATTACTTTGTTGAGAATGTGGCCATGTAATAAGCGGGATAATGTGCAGTGACGCGGTCATTATGGGGAAAAGAACACCGACAGGCTGATCAGGAGCCCAACGCGAAGCGGAGGGATCTAGATCTGCATGTTACATTCTTCATATGTCAAGGGGTCAAGGGTCTGACTCTGATTGTCTTTCTTTTCTCAGAGGAATGTAGAGGTCATCTTCCACGCTGTAAGATCAGTGGGTTAATGTCACTCCGATCCATCAGAGGAATGCAGGCAGGCTCCAATGGGATGAGGCCTTCAGGCAATATGTCTGAAAGCACTAGAGATTCAATCTTCTCCTGGCCTCATCCTAGAAAAGCACATTTAATGTAAACAAGTATGTCACCATGAGGTTTATGCTGTTGATAGCAACATGGGTGTCCAAGGTTACTGGACTGCTCTAAAAAGGGAAAGCATTAATGTAAAACAACATCTGTTTACAGACCAAATATTGATATATTAAAGCAATAGATAGTATTGTTATTCTACTGGAGCATTTATTGTGCATTTTGTTATTAGATTTTGCATGGAGGCCTGTATATTT
Organism: Trematomus bernacchii; assembly: GCF_902827165.1. Taxonomy (NCBI): domain Eukaryota; kingdom Metazoa; phylum Chordata; class Actinopteri; order Perciformes; family Nototheniidae; genus Trematomus; species Trematomus bernacchii. The sequence goes on along the minus strand of NW_022987313.1, from coordinate 2,703,439 downwards.
TACTTTTTGTCAAATGCAATATTTTACTGCACCATTGTTTTTCTTTTGAATGCTTAATATTGTATGTTGCATTTTTTGAGAGGCCTGGGTATTTTAACTATGCAACTATAGCTGTTGTGCATATGGCAATACAATCTTTGAAATTGAAACAAATTATATATGAATATATATTTTTTACAAACTGTCTTACTTATGAGCAAAGCAAACAGGATATGTGCATATGCATGCCAGTTAGAATACAATACTTTGCTATTATATGGTCTATCCCAGACCAAAACTTAGGACATCACTAGCAATACGCAAGTAACTATGCTGCAAATACTGATGACTGATTGTATAAATGTATACCATTAGAATAGATTAAACTTTATTATTAAGTACTGAGACAACAAAATGCTGTAAAGCAGTAACATGCAGTGTATATTCACATATGCACATAGGACAAATAGTGAAATATGAACATTATACTTAGTTAAGTATGTACAGTATGGTGTAGTAGGTATATAATACAGTACAATATAGATTAAAGCAGAAATGAATACGGTGTTAAGATAAGATAAGATAAGATGGACCTTTATTAATCCCAGTGGGGAAATTCCCGTGGGGATAAAATCAAAGATAAAAAAAAAAATGATAAAATAACTATAAAATAAGAACATGCATATTTGGTCATGTGTACATATTATTATTTACATTTGTGTGTGTGAAAACATTATAAATCAGATATATACGGTGTGGACACTAGTAGTAAAAATATGCAAAAACTATAGGTCTGATACCAGGGGCGGATCTAGAAAAATATTCATGGGGTGGCAAGAGGGTGGCAGGAGAATTTGAGGGGTGGCATCCCCTGGCAGAAGTATATGCTGATTTAATCGCAGTCATATCAATCAATGTTAACTTGGAAAGCCACAATATTTATATTTTAACTCAATAACATTAGGTGACATTATTGTGGCACATCAGTAAAGCCTTACATAGAAATATATACTGTAAGGTGGCAGACATAATTGAATGAATTTTAACTGAACAATAACTGAATGAGTTTGTTTCACTCTTAGACCAGCAGGGGTACCAAATCTATGCAGACTGCTGCAATAAGTACATTAATTAACTGTCTCGTCGATGTTTGTCTGAATTAATATGATACTATTAACAATCATATTATTCCTATCAGCTGTCAATCACTTTTATGATTCACATATTCATTTATTATTAAATAAACTATATTTTTTGGAGGAGTTAATGATGAATGTTCCTCAAGATGCTTGCTCACCCTCCTTCAAATTTGAAAGACAAGTAATTACTATCATATATCAAAAGAATCAAAAGAACAGTTCAGCGCCCCACAACTTCATTGCAAACAGTTACAACCTTGACTTTACATCAGAAAGAACAAACATTAAAGAAGTGACGAACTGCATCAGTTAGGGTTAAAAAACGTGTATTCAGCTAAAACATATACATCGCTGCAGTTATTATCCAGTGGAAAGTCCTTACCTACTGGCCTAGTTAAATAAAATTGGTTACTTTTTTTTGGCTGGGCAGTGTCTTATTTGACTTTCTCAGGACTTTAAACTGTTTTTTGGGGGCAGACCCCCACAAAGAAGAAAAATGTTTTACACACGTAAGGTCATCATCTTTACCAGTGGTGTAGTGGTTGTTGGACGCGGGGGATCGCCGTCCCCCCACTTATTTGGAGCCCCCATTTTTTTAAGCATGATTTTCTTTTAATAGTCTAATAAATATTTAAATCATTGCCAGTGTTATCGGTTGCAAGTGTGTATTTGTTGTAATAATGACGAAAACATCATACATTTCACAGTAATTATAATAAAAACGTATTTATGCAACTTGATGACTTGATGATTTGAAGCGTGTGTGTGTGTGTGAGGGGCAAGGCCGGATTAAACATATGGGCAACCTGGGCAAGTGCCCAGGGGCCCTAGAGCAAAGAGGGCCCTCAGTAACAAGATTTTTTTTTTTCGGGCACAACCTTACTCATCATATATTGTTTTAAATGACACTCACTCTTCGCCATAAATAACACAGCTTTTCTATAGGGTCAAATTAATATATTTTCTAAACCGTCTTGTACTGTAGGTCTCACTATGTATGCGCTCAACTTTATTACTACGCGGCGGCGGTGTATAGCCAAATCACAGCCCCACCCTCACTCATGTCACATTTTGTCACGTGAGCTGAAAAAATGGATGGTGCCGGTAGCAGCCAAACGCCCAGCGGGGCTGCGAGAAGAAAGAAAAAGAAAGAAAGAGAAGAGAGAGTGGCGGCTGCATTAAAAAATGTCCCAACAATAAATAGCTTTTTCAAAAAAGCAAAAAGTGGCGAAATAGGCCAGCAACAACCACAAGGAACAGTGGCGGCGGTCACGTACGATGTTGTTGAGCTAGCGAGCAATGTTAGCCTTGAACCTAGCATGCTAACGCAGCGGGTAGAAGAGGAGGAAAAAGATGAAGACGAGTCTGACGAGGACATCACAGAGCAGGGTGAAGGTTTGAGTTCATCAGAAGTTCCCTGTGTCTCTCAGGACTCTGCACAATGGGGATTAATTGCTGGAAATGTCTGGGAGGAGACTTTGATGAAAGGGGTTTCATACTTTCATAATTGGGCAACGAAGTATCCAGCATCTCGGAGGGAGACCGATGCTAGCAGCCGGACACGCTCACTGACCAACGATATGCTGACCAGACAGCTTCACAATGGAGAAATCGTTCAACGCGATTGGATTATTTATTCTCTACCGGAGCAATTTATTGTTTTGCCTGCAAACTTGTATCCACTCACAGCCACAGCAATGCATTTGTTCTCGGCTTTAGTGATTGGAAGCATCCCGAGAGGATAACGGAACATGAGACGAGTGGTGAGCACAGAAAATGCATACTTTCACTTATGTATCGCACTAAACTCATGGGCACTGTGGATGCTTCTCTAGGGATGCAGGTCGACACAGAAAGTCAGTACTGGAAGGATGTATTGAGACGTGTAGTTGCGGTGATTACATTCTTGAGTGAAAGGGGGCTTCCTTTCCGGGGAAATTACAAACTTTTAGGATCCGCACATAACGGGAACTACCTGGGAATCCTGGAGCTGCTCGCGCAGTTTGATCCATTTTTAAAGGATCATTTGCAGAAGTTTGGCCAGAGGGGACGTGGTAGGACTGGTTACGACCCGGCTCAAAAGGCCACAACAAAGAGGAGACACACCATGTCAACGGTTACTAAAATATGTTTATTTAACCAAACAATTCAAATTAGCCAAATCAAATGAAGTGCAACAATAAGTAAAGCATGAGGTGTGGACGTCAGTGGTATCAGTAGTGTAAATGCAGGGTAAGGGTTGCATGGACGTGTATGTGTGAGGGTGTTGAGGTGCACAAAGTAAAGCAACTAAAGTAACAACAGCATATACTCAACAACACCGGAGGCCTGTAGGGAAAAGCAGAGAGACCACAGAGAGGAGCAGAGAGGCTTTAAATAGCTGCAGGCCACCAGACCCAGGTGCCCTGAGTTACTGCAATCAGTGCAATCAACACAGCCCAGCCCAGACAGGACAGACAGGACAGCCACACCCTCTCTAATGATGGACCCACAGGGGCATCACACTTGTCATCAAGTATCTGTGAGGAGTTTAATGGTTTGATGGATGACAGAACAAAGGAAGCAATAGCAACAGAACTACAGCGAGCAAGGCATTTCTCTGTCAACGTAGATTCTACACCTGCCATGTCATGACATAGACATTGTTATAATAATCAAAGCAATCATTAAACTTGCGGTCAACAAAAAATACAACAACCCCCTCTGTTCCACACACACACACCTCACACAGGTGAACAGGATTATAATGAGTGCCGCCCATATCCATGTGACCCAAGTCAACCAATCAATAGTGACCAAACAAATATCTTATATTAAAACAAATTGCATTAATATACACGTTTCATAGCTCCTACATCACCTTTAGCTTGAAAATACATAGATGTGTTTTTTTAATCTATAAAATAAATAAATAGACAGACAGACACTTTATCAATCCCAAATGGGAAATTATTTTACAGCAGCAGTGTGTTCAGGTATTAAAATATTTAAAGTCGGAATAAAGTATAAACCACACAACACAAGTATAATGCACAGCAATCCATAAGATAAGTCCGATATTTTCATGAAAGCTCCCCAGGAGACACCAACACTAACGTGGCCGAGTGGACTCCGGAGTTTGCTGCATGAGTTGCTGTGATGCCCCTGTGGGATCATCAGTGGAGAGGGTGTGGCTGCACTGATTGCAGTGATTCAGGACACCTGGGTCTGGTGCCCTGGAGCTATTTAAAGCCTCTCTGCTCCTCCCTGCAGGCACCTGAGGCCTGGGTTGTGGTCGAATAGTCAAAAAATCAGCTCCTAAATTCTAACCCTATCGTCTATTCCTTGACCTCTGAGTGAAACGTCACGGGGTTAAGGGATAGTGGATAGGAGAATTCAAAAGGATTTAGGAGAAGAGACTGCGGTACTTTAGAGAATCCGACTGCACTTTCACTATCCGACGTGTTTATGATGCGCCAGCGCAGGTCATAAATGTGCGTCTGCTGCTGTGGGGAAACTATGGAAACTACAGTTTTCTATACAGCGGACTACAACATGGATGTTTAATAAGAACGAGGGACTACTGTAAACTCATCTAGAGACTCTGCACCGTGCTCTGATGCTGTTGTTTTATGCTTTATGAACGTGGACAACAGAGAAACATATTCTTCATGACCAAAGTTGGAATTGAAATAAAAAAGGAAAGTGAAACTTATGCTCGTCACCCTCTCCCTCCGGTCCACATTAATACAAATGATCCCAATAGCCTACGTATGATTGTATGAAAAGATCTTAAAATCAATACAAATGTATTTATTATAAACGTTAGTCCTTAACATCTATCACTGTGTATATCACCATTCAAACATCTTTTAAAAGTTGAACAAACCCCACACAGCTCAGTAAAGACTGTGAAATGTTGACTTTATTTGATCATTTCAGTAAAAACTAACGTTCATATTTCTCTTTTTGATTATAATACTGATGAACGTTCAAAACAAAGCACTTTGGCAACTTACCACATACGTTTTAAAATGCTTAATAAGCACCGTAACTTTCATGATATCATTTCTCGGTCATAATCGGTTGTTTCCGTGAACGGCCGACTGTTGTGTGACGGCAAGGCAAATGCCGCGGCCGCAAGGCATTGTGGGGCAGCATTTTCTCCTCTCCTTTAGGTTAGGGAGGTCCAGTTCCTAAGCTAAAGGAGGTTATAAAGGAAGTTTGAAACCTCCTTTCCTTTCATTTAGAGAATTCGAACGGCACTTATCATGGCTGCCACTGAGGGACTTCCGGGTCATTTCACTCCGTTAGGAAGGTTCCTAAGCTAAATGGACTATTCGACCGCAACCCTGTACTACGAAGCCGGATTTTCGCTTAGCCGGCTGACTTCAGGGAAAACTCAGGCTTTCCGGTCCTACGACGCTGGTTCTCTTTTTAGCGGGCTAGATCTCCATGGTAACTTATGCTGAGCGGCTAACCTCCTCGGGAGGAGGTTAGGTTGCAGGCTAAGAGATCAACTCAGTGAAAGCACCGCCTGCTGACCAATCAGAGCTCCGTGTGCGGAGTTTAAAGCTATCAAGTCATATTACAGGATAGAGGACAGACAGAAAAACTGCCGTTGCAGGAAAGACGGCCGGCAAAAATCAACTGACTGTGTGAACGTGAAAATTAATAGAATATCCCCTCCCATCTTCAGAGCAATCTGACTATTATAACATTAGCGTTAAGAAAGCTTACTTAAATATCTGTCACAACATAAGTAACCGGATCAGAGTAACATTAAGTACAGTCAGACGTCGATGTGTCCCATTATCATTCATATCATATCACATCATAATATATCATATATTTCCTTATTTGAGTCAGCTTCTTGAGCCGTATCTGGCCGTGCAACACTCACAGTGTCACATACTGTATGCAGAAGTATTATTTTAAGCAACACATTAAGTTGACGAAACACTCGAGTCAAATGTAATTAAAGTCAGATCCACTCGTGTCTTAACGGGGCAGTGATATCATAAACCTGTTAATGTACGCATTCAAACGCTTTTTCTTTTACCAGCTGTATTCACCTTGCAGGTGCAGCTATGTGGCTTTTATCCTGGATAAAGTGTTTAAATCATCATTTCATTTCATTTCAAACCTTTATTTATTCAGGTTGTATCCCATTGAGATCATTGACCTCTTTTTCAAGGGAGACCTGCTCAAGTAGGTTCCACATGAAACATTAAAAACATAAACAGAACAACAAAAGGACATCATACAGTAGCATTACAGGGATTACAAATTACATACTATCCACATGCACAGGTACCAACAGCTTCCGATTCAGTAGCATCCAACCGAGCTTTAAAAACATTTAGTGGCAACAGATTGCTCAGTTTCCATTTTAATTGCAGACTATTCCAGGACAGTGGAGCTGCGCATCTAAATGCTATTTTCCCTAAGACAGTCCTAGCAGTTGGCACATTTAATAAAACCACAGCATGCGATCTCAGGCAGTAGCCACTTACAATTCGCCGTGAGATCAGGGAGCAGATGTAGGATGGAAGTTTCCCTAACATGGCTTTATATATAAAAATGTACCAGTGACTGAGCCTCCGTGCAGTTAGTGAAGGCAGACCAGCCCTTGCATACAGGGTACAGTGATGGGTTAATGCTTTACAGTTTGTCACAAATCTCAGTGCACTGTGATACGCAGCATCTAACTTGACCAGGCAATTGGCAGGTGCATTCATATAAATCAGATCACCATAGTCCAGCACAGGTAAAAAGGTCACAGTGACTAGCCTTTTTCTGGCCTCGAGCGAGAAACAGGACGTGTTCCTGTAGAAGAAACCTAGTCTAACCCTCAGTTTTTTAAGCAGGTTATTGACATGACGTTTAAAAGTGAGACAATCATCAAGCCAGATACCAAGGTATTTGTAACAGGCAACCACTTCAAGTTTTATTCCTTGCGTAGTTAAAATATCTAAAACAGGCTCTGGTGTCTTTTTGGCTTTTGAAAAGAGCATTACCTTGGTTTTATCAACATTTAAAAGAAGCTTTAGTTCAGAGAGCTGAGTCTGAATAATGTTAAAAGCAGTTTGCAATTCAACAACAGCCTCCTTAATGGAGGGACATGCACAGTACATAACGGTATCGTCCGCATAAAAATGTAAGGTTGCTCCATCGACATTTTCACCTAAACTATTGATGTAGATGGAGAATAAAAGTGGACCTAAAACAGAACCTTGAGGAACACCATTAGTAATGTTTAACCACTCAGAAGACAGCCCATCAAAATGAACACATTGGGACCTTTCAGAGAGGTAATTCACAAACCACCCCACTGCATGGCTGGATAAGCCAATACTGAGTAGCCTCTGCTTTAAGATACGATGATCGACGGTATCAAACGCTTTGGAAAGGTCAATAAATAGAGCTGCACAGCTCTGCTTATTATCTAAAATACTCGCCACATCATTCACCACTTTCATTGTGGCAGTGATGGTGCTATGTTGCTTTCTGAAGCCTGACTGATGTTTAGACAGGATGTCATTTGTACATAAAAACACCTTTACCTGTTCACTCACTAGGCGTTCAAGAACCTTAGCCAGAACTGACAATTTAGAGATGGGCCTATAATTATTTAAAACAGTTGCCTCCCCTCCTTTCAGCAAAGGCAGGACATACGCTGACTTCCACAGTTTTGGAATTGTGTTTGTGCTGAGGGAGAGGTTAAAAAGAGTAGTGAGAGGTGGAGCAATAAAATCTGCAGCTATCTTTAAAAAGAAAGGTTCCACGTTGTCCGGGCCGGCCGGTTTCTTAGGATCTAACTTGGTTAAAGCTTAACGAACAACATCAACAGTAAAAGGAGTAAAACTGAAAGGGTTTTCCAGACCACATTGTTCAGAGTCACCGACTGTGGTGTTCACAGAAGCAGAGTTAGTCACAGAATCAAACATAGAACCGCAGGACACAAAATGCTCATTAAAACAATTTAACATAGTAGCCCTGTCCGATATAGAGCCAGATGTTGTGGTAATGCACGGAGGTAGCTCATTTCGGATCTCACCGGTGGATAGCGATTTTATGGCTTTCCAAAATTTCCTAGGATTATTTAGGTTTTCTGTAGTAACTGACAAATAGTACTTCGACTTAGCACTTTTGACCTGTGAAGTGAAGCTATTTCTTAGTTGCCTAAAACGCAGCCATTCAACCTCTGAGCCTGATTTCCTAGCCTTTGCCCAGGCCTTGTTTCTCTCATGTAGGAGACTGGACAGTTCAGCAGAAAACCAAGGATTGTCTCGTCCCTTTACTCTAAAAGTACGTAGGGGTGCATGTCTATCGATAATTTCCATAAAACCAAGATAAAAATAAGACCATGCAGTTTCAACATCAGCACACAGATCGATTTTTCCCCAATCAAACCCAAACAGATCATGAACAAAACCCTGCTCCACAAAATGTTTTATGTGTCTCTTAATAATAATACGGGGTTTAACCTTTTGGACCTTATGGCGCGTTTCCACTACACGGCCTCGCTCGGCCCCGCTCGGTATGGCTGGGCCTCGTTAGGACTGGCTCACTTTATGGCGCATTTCCATTACAGTTTAGGAACTGGGGTAGTATCTATAGTAACGCAGTGTAGGCGGAGCCGTGACGTCATCTTCAATGAGAACCCCAGAAAAACAACACAGCCGTTAGCTGTTAGCACTCAGAGCTCACAGCTCCTCATATATGTTCAGAAACTAGACAAAAGTTAAACAAGTACAAACCACAGACTGCCTGTGTCATGGCGAATACAGTCGCTGCTTTATTTATGTCTGTATAGGCCGTTGTTGTGAGTGTGGACGGTCGGAGCATATACTGCGTTAGCTTAGCCAATCTCCATTTAGAAAACACGCATTTTAAAAGGTTTTTCGCCTGCCGTCTGTCTGCAGACTTGTCAAAGCATTAATTCATGGTTTTTACTAACCGGTATCAGTATGTTGTTACTTCGGCATCATTTTGAAACGTGTATTACAATTAAATCACGGTCAAATATGTCCATCTTGTTGTAGTTGTAGCCCCCTTGCCAGCGATTCTCTCTCTAGTTTAGCATACTCAGCCCGACTCAGCCTCGTTGTCTCTGGCCCTAGACCCACGATTTTATGAGGCCAGAAAAACTGTGAATTAGGACCCGCCGGCCGGTACTAGGCCAAGTGGAAACGCAACCAAAGACGGGCCGCTGACGTCACAGCCCTCTTAAACCGGGCTGCGCGCTGTAGTGGAAACGCGCCATTAGTGTCCCTAATTGTGGCTACAACACAGTGGTCACTCACATCATGGATGTTTAAAGTTTAACTTCTTCATATTTGACTAATATTAAAGTTCACTTTTCATTCAGGAAGTATGACGCTGCGCTGTCAGTACGCTTGTCCATGTTTGTGATTGGTAGAATGCTCCAAATACCACCCCTTTCATGTGAACACGCACCTTACTAGATAGGACACGGCTGGCTTGAGCGATCCACTTGATAACCAGCGTCGTAGTACAGCTTAGCGAGAGCGCGTATGTTTTGGATTGGGCCAACCGGCTAACTCAAACATATCCGGGTTAGGTTGAACCAGCTTCGTAGTACAGGCCTCTGGTTTTGTTGAGTATGTTATGAGTTTTCTTAGTTGCTTCACTTTGTGCACTTCAACACTCTCACACATACATGTCCATACAATCCTCACCCTGCATTTACACGACTGATACCACTGATATTCACACCTCATGCCTCATGTTAGTTTTGCACTTGATTAATTTGGTTAATTTGAACTACTTGTTTAAATAAACATCTTTTTCTACCCGTGAACATGTTGTGTCTCCTCTTTGTTGTGGCCTTTTGAGCCAGGTCGCAAAAGTATGATATGTGGTGTAGTGGGCTGTCACTCAAAAATGTAGTAGCCAAATTCCCGCCCACCTGGGACGTTTGTGTCAAAATCGAAAACAAAAAATGAGGGAGCGCAAACTAGAAGAGCTGCAGCGAGAGCAAAAGTCTGATCATTGAGAAAGAAGCAAAGAGAACTGCAAACAAAAAGTTGTTTGCAATTTATAGTTTTATTTTTTAAATTACATTTATTTTGCTTGACTCAGTTTTTTTTCTCTTAAACTCTTAGTTTTGCTTGATTCTGAGAAAGTGTTGCTTTATCTTTATGAAACAAAACTAATCCCATAGATTTGTCGCTAGTCGCTTTTGACAAAAAAATGTAGCCGGAGGGTTTGGAAAGTCGCCCGATTTAGCGAGAAAGTCGCCAAGTTGGCAACACTGCACTCGCTAGGTGGCAGTGTCACGAACAACTAGGGTCCTACTCATAGACTGTATATATAACGGTCCTACTCCTAGGAGTGCGGTCCCAGGACTGCGTCCTGAAACTGCAGTCTCCGACGCTGCAGCTTCATGCTACTCCCCATGTCGCCTATGCCAAAAACCGGCCCTGATTATATAAAACAGTAATTAGAGTGCAGGTAACAGCAGTAGATCATTTATTTTATTCAACTGTATGAGGATATTCCTTACAGTCATCCTTCATCATTCTACAGGCAGGAAACAACCCCAATCTGTAATCAATTAATATAAACTCTTCATCGCCTTTTCCAGTTTTCAGAGTCTCAGGAATGTGACATGTTCTTAAGTCCCGCCCAAAGTCTCTCTCAACGTGATCACACATTGGCTGTTTCGCTCCAGCGCTTCAAACCACCAGCTGCATGGAGCCCTCTGATTGGCCGGAGCCCTGAACACGTCTGAGCAGTGCAGTTTAAAGAGAGAATAATCATATGTGCGTAGTGAGACAAGCAGGCAATACCTTTTCTTTTTGAGGAAAAGGACTGGACATTTCCTGCAAGCGACACACACCAGCACCTGCTTCATTTAAACAAAGATACTTACAGTCATTTTTAAACTCCAAGAGGAAGAAGGTGGGTGTGTTTCCGGGTTTAGTTCAAATGAGCAAGTCATTCATTTGATATCTGTTTCTTAGTTTTTCATTGACAGAAATAGTACTAGGTGGTCTGACAGTAATTGCTTAGAAAATCTATTCCGTTTTGTAATTAAGGGATGCCGGACAGAGTAGAGGCAACCAACGATGCTCTGTGATTTTAGGTGACGCATTTACGAGTGGCGTACAAGTATTGGGACTTCCTGTCCCTTTGTTGGCTCGGTCTTAAATATTTCTGTTTTACAAAAGTAATGGATTAAGCTTAATTACTATAACTAACACGTTTTTTCATTAGATGTTGCCTTAACATTTTGACAAAGTTGTACAAAATAAGTGCTGCGTTGCCAGATCTCTGGTGAGTCTGTTCCTGAGACTGATACCTTTGTTTAAAATGACGTACTTTTCCTGAAAATGTAATCGTATATAAAATGTCAATTTTTTCGTGGCCGTGTTCGAAGGGTAATTGACTTGTGGCCTGGGTACTTTGTTGTCTGTAAAGATAAAGAATTTGTCATAATCTGTAACCGACTCAGAACTGCTTCAGGTCTCCTGAAGAGGCGTGGTCCGGGGTAACGGAAAGTTATTCATGGGGTTGCCAGTTTGGGCTGCAACCTTTACAGTCTATGGCTGCGACACATAGCGTGGGGCAGTCCAGCTAACTGCAGGACACTCACTACTTACTTTTCAACTGCATGTAAATAGATATTTTGTATTACCTGTCAATAAGAATATTTACGTTTGATTATGATATCATTGATATGTAATAACTGGAGTAGATTTAATATTAAATCATGTGTTTTAATTTTTTTATTTGACTTGTTGGGTTGCACTGGTGTATGAAATGTGAAACATGCATACTTTGCATGGATTTATTATGAGTAATCTGGAAACAGTCTTGCTCCTCAACTGCATACATCTTCATGTTGCTATGGCAACAAGGGCCAAACTGTATTAGCATATTTTAGCTTAGCTTTATCTGAAAAACAATAAAAGCCAGCTGCTGCCGCTGCAAGTCAGTGACAACAACCCTCAACTATAGTGCCACTGCCTCTTGTTTGCTCTATTCAAAAATTATATTGATTAAAATCTTGACTTTGGCCATCAATGATTCCTATACTGTAACGTTTGTCCATCTAATTTGGAAATGTATACATAGGCCTACCTGTAAACTGTGGCAAGATACTTTTTAGATTCATCTTAAATATTACCACTTATCTTGGATACATTTTTAATACATGTATACACTAATAAACACAATAACATGTGTGTATGTGTATTGCAAACCGATTTTAAATATTTCCAGATACAGAGGAAGACATTAAACACATTATCTTTGTTTCTCTTTTTGCAGATTCTGCAGCCATGTCTTTCAACATTGATGTCAACAGCCCTAATGTGAGGTACACAGATACACACATTGAGTCCGAGTATGAGTACCAGACCTCATCCGTTCACAAAGAGGGGAACAGAGTCACAGTAAGTGGACCTTTCTGACAACCTGAGACATGCATCAGTGTTTGGCATCTGTACAGTGTCCTTGTAAAGTTTTCTCTTTATTGGGAAACAGGTGACTCCCCGCACCACCAAGATGACCTTCCGCACAGACAGACGTGTGCCCAAGCTGGGTGTGATGCTGGTGGGATGGGGAGGGAACAACGGGACCACAGTGACTGCAGCCGTGCTGGCCAACAAGCTGGATCTCACCTGGAGAACCAAGATGGGAATGAAGGTTAGATGAGTTACAGAAAGACACCTGTATAAATACAAATAGGGAAAAGTGTGGGGAAACCAGTGGCACAGACTTAAGATGTGCTGTATTTGAGATGGTTACTCCACATTAAACAGGATTATTCTGCATCCTTAAAAGTCTTCTCCCAAAATATTGTCTCACAACTCATAAAAAAAGAATAATTACAAAATGCATCTCTTATAATGTCACACAGATCTAGATATTGGAAAAATGTGCGTACAATTTTTTTTCTTAACTTCGATAATGATGACGCCTTAAATCTAATGAACCTTAACTGAAGAAACCCTGTAAAACCACTTAACTTTGACAGTTACACGCCTGGCTTTGATTATGTAACCATACTGTACAGAAAGGAATGCAAACCAGTTGCTGACTGCTTGAAAAATAGTAATCTCTTGTATAAAGCTTACATTTGTAGTGTTGCAGCTACATCATGAAACACTGCAATTATTCTTCTTTCAACAAAAACGTCTAGATTGTGAATGAAATCTTTATAACCAGACTATCATGTGATGTGAGAAACCGTTGACTGCCAGTAAGAAGCTAATAGAGAAACTTTTGTCCTATTTTATAAATATGTCCCCCGATACAGTGGTACAGACTCATTATAAGCTGGTTATGCTGACATGCTCAATAGAGTGTTAAGGGCTTAACTGAGTCTGGGCTCAGGGATTTCCCTTATATGGGCATACATTGTTGCCTTTATGAGCTTGTTCCTCTGGTTCATTGGATTTAATACACTTATAAAACCTTAAACCCATTTAAATAAAAAAGTCCTTAAAGGGAATTTAACCAGTGTCTTTATCTCCTTTATCTTTCACATTCTTCAGAAAGCGAACTACTTCGGCTCCCTCCTGCAGGCGTCTACTGTTTGTCTGGGATCAGGGCCAGAGGGCGAGGTCAACGTGCCCCTCCGTGACCTCCTACCCATGGCGCACCCTAATGATATAGTCTTTGACGGTACGGACAATTACTGATATTCTGCTCAAGGTTTAAGAACTGATACAAAACTTGAGAGTGAGGTAACTGCAGTGTTAACAGCAGGGATTTCTGGCCTCAGGGCAGCTTCATGGAGAGCCTCTCCATGAGGTAAAGATGGTCAGAGGTGTCCTTAACTGCAATGTAGTCTGTTACTTCATAAGGGAATAGCTTTAACAGGGTAATCTATTCATAGAGCTTCTGTAGACTTTTATAGGATCAAAGTAATGACTCTCATAAGTCAGCCCTTTTAGATTTGAAGGAATTCAGTGTTTTTTTTTAACTTTGAAGTGGGTTTGTGTTTTTAGGCTGGGATATTTCCTCAATGGATCTTGGCAGTGCGATGGAGAGAGCTCAGGTGTTCGACTGGTCTTTGCAAGAGCAGCTGAGACCTCACATGAGCGGCCTGAAACCCAGACCCTCCATCTACTTCCCTGATTTCATCGCGGCAAACCAGGAGGATCGTGCCGACAACGTCCTCACTGGGAGCATGGCGGAGCAGGTAACCCTCGGTCTGTTACACCAGCAGGTTTAAGGGTGCTTTCAAACCTTTAGTCCAGACCAAGGGGAAAATAAAATATTGTTGCACTATAGCTCTTGGCTGGTTCATGTTCACATTGACAGACATTTATGCAGCTCTTTAAAGCTTCTGATTTGTATATTAATGTTCTTTGGTGTCACAAGGAATAACTGATTATAAGCATTAATCGTATTATTAGACTGCAAAACGACTATTAGGCTAGCGAGGCTCTAGGCTACAAAAGCTGCACATGAAGCATACAGTAATGAATGGGGGCTGATTACTGTGAGATTGCGTCAAACACTTCTTAATGGAGTTAATGGACTGATAAAATACATGGAGTCGGATACATGCACAGCAGTTTTAACAGCTTTTGACCCATTACTCAAGGGAAATACCCCTGCTGACGCGCTTAAGTGTTGATATGCATGAATAGGGTATATACTTCCTTATACAGATACATCATAAGATCACTTCCTAATTAGATTTTATGATCATTAGATGGATTTAGTTTTTAAGCTTTTGAAATGTTGCCAAAATCACACATCTGCTTTCCTTGAAATCCTTTGGTTGGTTTTTACAAACAAACTGCAATAGAGTCAGTTGTCCTGTCCACTCTAAGGTTTGAATGACAGCTTAACACCAGACAAAATGAACCGTACTAACCAATCAAACAGACCTGAGTTAAACCAAACAGGTGAAATATGTGAAAGCACTGCAAGTCTCTTTATTAGCATTTTCATTTTGTCCTTTCACATTTAGGCGCCGTTTACACGAGGAGAAAACTGCTTGGATCTGCATAGTTTCGCGTGCGTATAGCCCTATTATTTACACGAGGCCGATAGAAACTGACCCCACAAACGATAACGGGTCCCAAGGTGGATAGATTTGCAAACGAAACGCTCTGGGGGGTCAACCGAGTCCGTGTAATCACCTCTATACGAATATTTCCTGAAAAAATAACGATAGCCCCACCTCTCCTGCTCACTGCTGTAGCAACTATCAAAAATAGCTGTGTTAATTAAACGCACAAGGGGTTCTTGAACGAAATAATATTATAAAAGGCAAACCAGAATTGTTAACGCCCAATATACTCCTTAAACAAAATAAACAGTCAGATTTCATGCATTGATCCATTATATTGACAAAGGAGCGATCTCACCCGGTGTTTGTAGAGAATATCTCTCTTTCTGAGCCGTCCTCTCCACAGAGACGTGCTTCTTGGTCGGTCGATGCAATATCCACAGATTCGGTTTCTTTCAGTTAACTTCCCCGTTGCATTTATCCATATGCTGAGGAAATTACTATATCCCGCTGAATACCAGCAATCGCCACACACACTTCCTCCTGTCAGTAGCCACTGCTAGTGCTACTGCTACTGACCATGCTACAGATATTAGTGCAAAATCTACAGCTCCTCTACCACAACCATCAGCAACAAGTGGACATGGAGAATTACATGAACTACATGTTGCTAAATACACCGCGGGGCATAAACAGAAGGGTAGCCATGGCAACATTGCTGCGGGGCTGCTCCAGGCTGGTCTTCTTCGCTGCTTTTGGTGTATTTTGGCGGAAGTTACAGCGCCACTTACAGTCCCGGCATATGTACTACAGCGTTTCCAGCGGTCTCGTTTGAACAGACACGTTAAATGAAACGAATGCATGTGAACGGAAGACTTTTTTGAATACGCATACTGTGCATAAACGCAAACGTTCCCGTGTGAAGGAGGCCTTAATGTCTTATCTGACTGTGCTTTTCTAGATGGAGCAGATCAGAGCTGACATCAGAGACTTCCGTCAGTCGAGTGGTGTGGACAAAGTCATTGTTCTGTGGACCGCCAACACCGAGCGCTTCTGTGATATCATACCTGGGGTCAATGACACTGCCAAGAACCTGCTTGCTGCCATCAAGGTGAGAGCCGGAGCTGTGAACAGAGTTTGGTCAGAAAACTTCCAAACGTATAAAATATATTCCAAAGTTGAAACTCTAAAGAGACCGATCCTTAAGTGTGTTACAGCAGAGATTAACTTAAATTGTCCTAGAAACCAACCTAAATTGTGATGGTGGCCAGTAGTCATGAATTCAACTTTAATTTCCTCCTAATGCCGAGGACCAAACAGTAATCCTTCATCACATTTAGTGATTAATAAAGCTTAGAGGATGAGGAGATTAGCTCCCCTAACACTTCACTGTGGATTTGTAGATGAAATGCCATAATGAGTCAGCTTTTCCTTTTATATCAGATCAGGGGAAGGAAATTATGATTTGCTCCTCATGGATGAGTTTATTTTTTTATCTCCCGTCTTCAGCATGCTTGTACTGCTGTCAGCAACGATAATAGTCTATTTCACAGACTTGTGATCTTCAGCAAATAGCTCAATTTCAGATAGGCATGAAGGCAACAATAGAATTGTGCCGCAAAGACGATGTGAGGAGAGTCTCGGGGGAAATAAACGCCTCGTGAGTCAAGCTGTGATGATGCACTCGTTTACAGACATGATTTCTTTGTTTTTTTCTCTACATCGTCAGACTGGAGCAGCGGTTTCTCCCTCCACTCTGTTTGCAGTTGCCAGCATACTGGAGGGTTGTGCCTACATCAACGGCTCCCCGCAGAACACCTTTGTACCTGGAGCCATAGAGCTGGCCGTGCAGAAAGGAGTGTTCATCGGAGGAGACGACTTCAAATCCGGTCAGACCAAGATCAAGTCAGTGCTGGTTGACTTCCTGGTCAGTTCAGGTATCAAGGTGAGAAAAAAATGGTGCGCTGATAGAAGGAAGGAGGATTAATGAAGTAACGATCTGATATCAACCAGATTGAGTGGTTGTAACAATCACGAAAAACTATATAGGCTAAAATACGGGGGCTTATGATTTCAGAGATGTTTTTATATCCAAGAGGAAAAATTCAGAAACAATCAAATATCATCTGGTTCAGATAACTATATTTGTCCCATTAACCTCTGTATGTTTATGTGTAAAGGTATGGGGACATAATTATTCTATTCTGTAGAATAAACCAATGCCACACACTGCAGCATTTATAGTTTTGGTTTGGTTACACACATCAAATCTCAGATGTTTACAAGAAAATAGAGACGCATCAATTCAAGACACATACTTATACATTAAAGCACCGTGAACATATTTAAATCTAATCATTTGGAATGTAGCAACTTCAGTAAATCACTTAAATTCATCGAGCCCTAATTCACAATCATGCCTGCGATGGCTTTAAAATATATATTTATAATCTGGGTTCCTTTTAGGATAAACATAACGGGTCAAACAAAGAGGACGAACCCTAAGGGAGAGCTCCAGTTGAATTGTCCAGACACAAAATAAGATGACAGCTTGAAACTTGCACTACACTGTATTTCCTGAACAAAGACATTTCAATAAGTTCCTCCCCCCCCCCCCCCCCCCCCCCCCCCCCCCTCGACAGCCGAAATCCATTGTCAGCTACAATCACCTCGGCAACAACGATGGGAAAAACCTGTCTGCTCCGGAGCAGTTCCGCTCCAAGGAGATCTCCAAGAGCAACGTGGTGGATGACATGGTGCAGTCCAACCCCATCCTGTACCAGCCGGGAGAGAAACCTGACCACTGTGTGAGTGACTCAGACTCAGAAAGTGAATGAGCTCCATGTAAAATCTGACTGAAGACAACACACTTGTTAACTGTCTCTGTTCTTTCAGGTGGTGATTAAGTATGTCCCCTATGTGGCCGACAGCAAGCGCGCCATGGATGAATACACTTCTGAAATAATGATGGGAGGGACCAATACCATCGCACTGCACAACACCTGCGAGGTCAGTGGCCGCTAAATCTGTTTCTGTAAAACATGAAAGTGAAAAATTGTAAAATATGGCATATCAGAGCAATTTCCAATGTGAGGGTTCAAATTGTAATTGCTTGCTCAACACAACGTTCAAAGCGTTTCTTCTTTATCTGACAGTGGTTATGGTGGCGGAGGCTCAGGAGTGCTAGAGCTTACTGTTAATCCTTCTTAGCAAGTTTTGGAGCTAATTTAAAGAGACATCTTCACGTCATTTACAAAGTTATTTCATGTTTCACTGGCCTACCTGCTTTAATCCACCACCATTTCTTCACGAAAACACCTACTCTGGTTGCATGACTATGCCAGGTTAACCAAATGTTTATAGAGAACACAATGTGTTAAAAAAATGCTCCACATAAGTTGCTTGAAAATAACTACTTTCCTATCTTATAAATGGTGAATTTTTTGTTAACTAGAACAACTAAAGTTGTCGAATCATGGTTTAAAAAAACAGCCAAACGCTTGAAACAATGTGGTGTCATTTTATCTGCATCAGTGTAGTTGGCACCAATGCCAGTCTGTATGATATGAAAAGTTTTGATTTGGTGACTCCCAGTGGTAGTCTTAAAAAAGTCACTGCTATAGTGTAGAATAGATGCTATTCCTGCAAGTGCACATTATGTTGGTTGAGAAAAAATAAATGTCTTCAACTTCTCCGTTCCCCCTCGATTACACCATTACTCAACTGTCTTTCTTCCTGTCACTTTCTGCAACAGGACTCTCTGCTAGCCAGCCCGATCATCCTGGACCTGGTGATCCTGACGGAGCTCTGTGAGCGTATTGCTGTCAGACCCCAGGGGGAGGAGGACTTCCAGTCCTTCCACAGTGTCCTGGCCCTGCTCTCCTTCCTCTGCAAGGCCCCCCTTGTCCCATCAGGGACCCCGGTCATCAACGCATTCTTCCGCCAGAGGGCCAGCATAATAAACATCATGAGGTATGGACAGGGCTAGCTTTAATCTCCATAAAATGTTCTTTTCATTTTGCCAACAACGTCCTCTTTTCATTTTATTACATTATTGGTCAAGTTATATCATCATTGGGTTTTATCACATCCTTTATCACATCCACAAAGGTTACGGTGTGATTTTTCAGGAGCTTATTCTATTGGGTGTTACAATGCTTATAAACAGGTGTGCTATTTATGCGTTTCATTCGGTGACAGAAGTTGATAACAGTCTCCCGCCTTGTCTTTTTCAGAGCGTGCCTGGGCCTTCCTCCCCAGAACCACATGCTGCTGGAGCACAAGCTGCAGAGGAACTTCCTGCCTCCACAAGCAGCCTACATCAACGGTCATGTGACTGCTTCAAAGAAAGTAGTCCTCACCAACGGTAACCATGTGCCGCAAACAAATGGCATCCATGCACAAGGCGGTGACGCAGACATTGCATTATGACATTATAACACTACAGCCCAACAAGTGAAACTTAACAACACTTAACTGTAAAGTTGATTTGTCTATCATTGCAAAAAACAATAACACTAGTTTTACAACTTTCAAAGTAAACTTGACATTTATGTAGGATGCATTTAACAACATAGGTATTCAACAAGTTTTGGCCTATTAAAAAAAAATGGCATGGTGCTGCAACATTTAAATATCATTAATGCAGTCGTCCTCTATAGCTGTTGAGCATCAACAGAGGCATATATGGAGTACACTTCAATAATCTCCACGTGGCGTAACAGTGTTCAAAGCAGGCTATTTTGTTAAAAATATCTGTTTTTTTTAAGCAGAGTTAACCATGTACTGAATATTTTAACGAGTAAAAGCTTTTTATTTGCTTGTAAGTAGTTTTGTGTGTGCAATGCATATTTAATATCCAATTGTACAGTAACGTTCTTAGAAATAGGTTCATATGTTTAACAAACATGAGACTGATCGTGCAGCCATTTAAAAAAAAACGTTATTGATAAATGATGTATTTGTTGTTTGATGATCGAAGGCCATCTTCCTAACTTACTGTATGTTGGTATGTATATCACGGCCATTATGTAGACATCCATATGTTTTGTTTAAAGATAGATGATGAAAATATGGATGCTGTATTGACCGTTTTGTTTAGCAATAACCTGGGCTGTTATCATGTTCTATACATTAAACCTTAAAATATTGCTTAAAGTGGACCTATCATGCTATATTTGAATAATATAGTGTAGGACCATACCTATATAAGGCATATTTATACTTTTTTTTTTTCAAAATACCAAACAGATCATGCATTTTAGCCATGCCTCATTTTGCTCAATTTGACATTTTTTAGCTCTGTTTTTGCAAGGGCAGATTCAGTGAGAACAGCACCATCTAGAGGCCTGGCATATGTACTACAGCGTCTCCAGCGCTTTCGAACGGCAATGGCCGTGGCTGTCTCCTCCTGATTGGTGGAGTTGGCCCAATAGCCGTAGCGCCACTGTCCTGACGTCAGGACAGTGTTCAAATCTGGATCAGTTTTTATCAGATCCGTTGCAGCCCCTTTTTTAGAGATTTGGGTATGGAGGAAAATAGAGAGGGTTGTGTTTTCTGACACTTGGTGAGTTCCCTGGAACACCGGGGACACATATTCATGTGTAAAAGACGTACAAAAGTGCATTTTGCATGATAGGTCCCCTTTAAACGTAACATTTCTGAGGCATTAATTGTTGTTTACATTTTTTTTAAATGTACCTTTCCCTCTATTGAGCCACATCTGAAGTTACATGTATTTTATTTGCATTAACGAGCAATGGCGTTTGTTGCAATATGACACACCATATGAAAAAACATGGTAATGGTAAAAAAAGAATGGGTAAGAACAATGTCATCTACTGTTTTAAAATGTTATTTGTTTACATCTATTCCTCAAACAGTTTCTGATTCAAACAAAAAATTAAACTGTACACAAATGTACAAACATTAGCTTCCACATATACCTTATCCTCAAAGAAATGTATAACTAAAAAGTATTGGTTTGTTGTTTTGGTGCTTTATCTTAGCCTGTATTGTATCTGCACTAGTATGTAAAATGATTCCTAACTGTGGTAGTGTAACAACTTAGAATGTTGTTATTATTCCATATTCTTAATCTGTGTTTCACTTAACAGCAACATCGTGTTCAGATTCTATTTCAGTAAATAAAATGGATTTCACAAAGAGTGAGAGGAATGGGAATTAATGAGCACCTTAACATTAGGGATCAGAATCCCTACGCGCCCCAGAACGGACTATTTGACGCGTCAGACTGCGTCCCTAGCAACCAGCAGACAGAGCGGAGTGATTTTGGAGACAGATCTTCTTTTTTAAGGCTTTCGGCTGTTGTAGAAATCGGATAATTTCGCTGCTTTTTCTTGCGATATGTAACACCGAAATAAACCGGTCCATTTCCTGTCTCCCGACGTTCTTATTATACATCCATGCTCCCGACCGGTATTAAATCACTTCCGTTGCTGCATCACGGGACGTCATCAGCTATGGCGGACAAGGAGAAGCGCCGGTCCGGGGCAGCTCCTCCAGGGATGCCCGATGGGAAAGCCACCAAATCGGACTGCGACAGGGAGTTTCTGTCGCAGGCCGGGGTGGGAGAGCTGCTCCGCGGGGCCATTCTGAAGATGGTGGAGGCCAGGTCGGACGATCCCATCGGGTTCCTAGCCGACCACTTCTGTAACCTCGCCTCGGTGACAGAGCCCGGCACAGCTGGATGCGGCGATGCGGATCAGATGAACAACGGGCCGCAGAGCGCGCAGGAGCAGCAGCATCTCAATCGGGCTCTGTGGCACCTGCGGCTGGCACACCACTCCCAGAGGTCAGGGCACAGAGATTTACGGTCCTAAACCACAACCCTTCGACATTGCTTTTTTGAAATAATGAACCAAATATTATTCTAATAGAACATATGATTATACTTCAGCAGTCTATTTAATTAAGCAAATGTTATCTTTTGCTCTTTGTAATCTTACATTAGTGTCATTTTGAAACCTCTATAGCCTCTATAGTGATATAAGATAAAACAAATTAATCATTGCTCTCTGTGCATGTTTATGAGAGACTGTAGAAGTCTGTTGTTTTTGGGTCTGTGTGACCACCTATGTAGTCAATTATTTTTCATAGTCAATTGCACTGATAAGAAACTGCGAAATGTAAGTTTTATAGTGTAACAAATGGCTAATCCTTGGTAAATTATTTACTGTTTATCCTCCTTCACCATGACACTTAAGTTACTCTTGTATCTTTTGAATTCACCAATTAGATGGAACTGCGCAATTGATTGATTTATTAACAATTTATCTTTACTACCGCCTTGGAATATTTTAAGAAGCCTTGACAGAACGTGATAAATGACCATTAAAGACTTAAGTTTATTGTCAGTCACTCAACAGAAATAGAGATTTTGCATTATCTGTGGCAAAATAATTTCCTTCAGAATGAACAAAAAGTGTTGTTTTATCTTGTATCTTATCTTATTTGATCCCATTTCTCATTTTAAACCCAGATCTGCCTTCAGCAACAACGTCTGTGTGGCCTACGACCTTTTAAACAGCACCGGGCCTCGCAGACGTCCAGCTGAGGTTCCTGAGTGCCCTGAAGGCTCCTGTACCGACAGCCAGACAGAAGTGGGAGGGGGAGTGAGGGGAGGCCTCTACACACAGACTCTGCAGTGCCTGTGCAGTGAAGGTGGAGTCCCTGCCTCCACCTCCGCCCCGCTCCTTCGACGCCTCCATTGCCAAGACCACGAGGCCGTCCCTTATGATGTCTTCCGTCACGGTGTGCTCACATGTGCAGTTTTCTCAGACTACATCCGGCAGGCTCAGAGGCTTTACGCTGAGGTGTGCTGCCCTGACGAGGGGCCTGCCTCGCGGGCACTTGGCCTGGCCGTGCTGGGGACGTTAAGGGAAGCCCTGGAGACTTCCCAAGGCAGTGAGGCTAACTCCTGTGTTAATGCTAATACTAAATCTAATTCCTGTCTGGAGGCTAATGTTAAAGCTAAGCGCTACCTGGAGGCCAGTGCCAAGATTTCCCCATACAAGCTTGGTCAGGCCATGGCTACAGCCCAGACAAGGGGCCCCAGGGGGAATATGGATGCAAAGGAATTTGAGAACGCAGCCGCAGAGCTCTTTATCACTCGGGTGAAAGTTTTGTCCTAGGTTTTTTTTTGCCCGTTTCTCATAATTTATGAATGTAAAACAATCTGAAGTATGTTCTAGAGTTAATAAATACCTTCTGTGCACCTCCTGTAACCTCAAATCTACACTTACATATATTACCTCTGCTCAAGAATGCCACTCAACCCTATAATTCCATTGTTTGGAAGATAACACTTGTAAAACATATTGTTTGATGTCTATAATTTAACTTAATAAAGTGGAAGAGATCTTAATTTAACTACAATTTGAAATGTAATCATTTAACAGTGTATTCTTTTGACATTAAATTATTCTGGGTACAAATATTAATCATTTAAAACAATATTTAAATGCATTCCTGTCTATTGCATGCAGCTATTGGAAAACATATAGAAAAATGACTAACAATACACTTTTCATGAAATGTATTATGTCTTATACTGAATGCTAAAACAAAAGTCAACAAATAGGCCCAATCTCCATTTACATGTGTATATTTTAATTTGTATTTGTTATAAGAGTTATATATTAACCAACAGACTCTATATAAAGGTAGTGACATACAGTAATCGACAACACTTCTTACATTCATCCACTAGATGGCAGCACCAGCAGAGGCTGAAGACCGACACAAACAGAAAGAAAGCGGAAGTACACCACTTTACGCTTTGTAGTGAAATGACAGTAGCGTTAGCTGTGTCGAGGCTCTTCATTTACATTACATTACTGTCACCACTGTACCTTAATGCCGTGCGTGCTGCCTCGTGGTTACACTTGTCCACATGGAGGAAGAGGAGCAGCTGCGGCCCTTCATGTTCCTGATGACTTACATGCTGCTGAAGCGCAGGAGAGATTTAAACAACGCCAACACTCAGAGGCGCGGTGAGATCCAGAGACGCATCAGACATCGGCAGTACTTCCTCCAGAGGCAGAGGAGGATGCTCATGGTCAGTCAGTCCCTCTCTGGCTCTTTTCATATCCAAGCATATTCACCGTCATATGTAAAGGCTAAATATGGCATTCAATCAGGCTACATTACATGGCACAACAACAGTTTATAAACATTAGATTTGTGGTTTGTAAAAACACTATTTGTGTGAGACTTATTCATTGAAGTAAGCTAGAGACCCTCCCAAGCCCCCCCTCCCGATTAACTTTTCACATTTTACAGTCAATTGGGTCCAGTGTTTGTCTCTTCCTCTTTCCACTTATTTTTTAACAACCTGCTGTGGAAAATACAGACTTATAGAGTATCTCTTGGAAGAGGAACTGAAATAGAGCTGCAGATAATACATTACAAAAAAGGAAAATAAAACCAAAATCCTGCAACAGATAAACCTTTCAAACAAATCAATGCTCTTCAGAGTGCTTTACAAGCAAGGACTTGCATGGTAATTAAATAAAATGAAACAAGTCATGATCATTCACAGAATATAGTCAAAATAAATCATAAAGATGATTATGACATCTCTCTGAATAGTATAACTTTAAAATATAAAACCCTACAACAGAGCCAGGATTAAAAGATTGGTTACTGGTTTTAAAAATATCTATTTCTGCTAAAATACCAGAAAAGTGGCAGTTATACAAACAAAAATAAAAAGTAAAGCCAGGTGCTAGGCTGCATAGATCTCAACAAAGGCGCAGAAAAAAAACACAACAATGCATTGTTTTGACATCTGTTCTTTATCTGTTTGTTATATTAGCAATGATAGAAGAAGTATAGTTTGTTATTGTACTAACCGTAGCAGGTTATATTTAATGTTTTTATATTTATGGCCTTAGATTTCCCTGCTTACACCATTCTGTTGTCAAATGTTGTGAGAGTTGTGACTAGTGAGATACAATTATGTGAATTAATTTAAAGAAAAATGTAACTTTTATTATTAATCTTCTTTTCCCCAGATGATGATAGCAGGAGGTATGCGCTCCAACGTCCGCGTCCGCACACGTCCATGGTCCACCACTCCAAGCACTGATTGGTGGGAGCGGGTGGTGATGACAGAATTCCAGCCCTCTGATTGGCTCGATAAGTTTCGAATGAGCAGGGAGACGTTCTTCTACCTGTGTGACAAGCTGAGGCCCCGTCTGGCTCGCCAGGACACCAGCTTCCGCCTGGCGCTGCCGGTGGAGAAACGCGTAGCAGTGGCTCTGTGGCGCCTGGCGTCCAACATCGAGTATCGCACCATCAGTACCCTGTTTGGAGTGGGGAAGTCCACTGTGTGCAGGTGTGTTAGGGACATGTGTCACGCCATCGTGGCACTCCTCAGCTCCATCTACCTGCGGCCCCCCAGTGAGCAGGAGATGGAGGACTCAGCTCGGCTCTTTCTGTCCAATTGGGGCTTCCCTCACTGTGTCGCTGCCGTAGCAACACTCCACACAGCCATCATCACGCCATCAAACAACGCGTCCGATTATGCCAACCCTGCAGGCTGGCTCTCAGTGCTGTCACAGGTAGAGAGGGCGTCCAAAAGTGCTGTTGAAAATATTTGTTTGCTTTTTTTCAGATTTTGACCTTGTGCCTCTTTCTGTGTCTTTTGTGTTTCAGGTGGCTGTTAGTGGCCGGGGGCAATTCTGGGATGTATGTGCCAGTTTCCCAGGTGGGACGGACCCAGCTGACATCTTCCAGAACTCATCGCTGTGTGCCACAGCTGCAGAGGGAGGACTGTCGCCTGCCCTGCCACCTGTCTTCATGGGAAATTCACTCCGGTAAAGTTAAAAGCATGACGGTTGAGTCAGGGTTCAATTCAGTACTAAGTAGGTCACATGTCTCACAAACATAAACAAAATGATCTTTTGTCTCAATGATCCAACCCTTGTTAGCTAAATTCTTGATAAATTCAAGTAAACAGGGGCTGCGTTTACGAACAGCAATACTATTATAAAAACATCTGTTTACATATTTCCTACATCACGTAAAGTATAATCCAAGTCGTATTACACACTTGGTCTCAAGTGCCATTGCTCACAATGGCCATACACTTATATCACATTCTAAAACTTTACTATATAAAACACTTCAGCATAAACAGTTTCACACCAACAAACTACAAGTCGGTGCAAGTATTTTCAATTGGTAAGGTGTTAGGCTAATGGATCCTCTTGGATTTAACTTGTTCTACTACAACATCCGATACACAAATGTGCAGTACTACACATTTAAGGCCATTGTGTTTAGGATTTTAATTGTTGCGCCATAATTGAACCTCAGACCAGTTAGTGCTGCCACAATCCTCTCAAACATGCAACATATTTACAATTAGTATCCGACCAAACTGGTTTAAGCTGGATAAGAGCTTACATTTTGCAATGCGTAGTCATTTTTGCATGTAAAAATCATCTGTTGTGTTCAGGTATGTGCTGCTGGGGGAGGCCTGCTACCCTCTGCAGAGCTGGCTAATGAAGGCCTATCCTGAGGAAAAGGGCAGGGGCAGCAGCACAGTACTGACCCAGCCACAGCGGCGCTTCAATGGGCAGCTCACCAGAGCGCTGCGTGTGTCTGAGGAGGCACTGCTAAAACTCAGGGCACGCTGGCAGTGTCTGAGCAAGAGGAACGACTGTGGACTGGACGTGGTGCCCACCATGATTCTAGCTTGCTGCATCCTGCACAACATGTGTGAGTCCCATGGAGACGCCTTCAGGGCGGAGTGGCAGGTGGAGGTGACAGAGGCAGAGAGCCCTCAGCCCACACACAAACAGCCTTTAACCCACAGCATCGACCAAAGTCAGGCTGAGGAGGTCCGACAACTCTTCCATGACTATTTTGAAGAACAGAATAATTAAAAAAAAAAAATCTACACAAAAGACTAAGCTAAGTACATGTACTTTAAGTATTTGTAATTTCAGTACTTTCCTTCAGGCTACTTCATACTTCAGATCTCAGAGGGGAAACATTGTAGTTTTTACTTCAAAGCATTAGCTCTTTATTGTGTAATTAGTGATGCATCTGGAAGGGTCTATGACTTTCTATGTATCAAGACACTACCCAAGTGTTTTTTTTTTAACAATTTCATTACGTAGTGTATTTCTGTGAAATGAATAGGTACGTTTGTTGTATATTGTGTCGTGTTATCTCATCATTGATTCTGTTTGTTTGTAACCAATGTATAATGTTAATATGTTGTACAAATGTACGTACAAATGTAGAAAATAACAACAACAACTATATAAACCAATATGAACCAATGGACTAACCCTACTGAATGAATACATTGTGAACAGGTGTAACATACAACTCAACTCTAAGGCCACAAGATGTCACTGCTACCACAGCACAAGGCCACCACAGCCATCGTTAAGAATGTGTCTTGTCTGATGCTGCTTGCAGTATAATGCAGTTAAGGATGAATTGATAAAAAGCAGATCCTTATTGAAATGTCCTGATGATCTATTACCACGATGCACCACACTTCCAAGGATCTTTCTCAGCAGTGCAGAGGATTGTGTAGCACTTAATTTAGCAATGATTGCACATGCATTGATATATAAAAACAGCTCTTTCTTATTTATACACATCGGGTTTAGCATCTTCTCACTTGTGTGCTGCTCACTGTCGGATCCCACCCCGAGGACCCGCCTCGTCCATTCAATTGGTCTGTCACAAACCTGTTTCATGCAAGCCTCCGTCTGTCACTCAACACCCCAGTTTCTCCTCCTCCTTGCCTGGCATCAGACTGGTGTGTGTGCCGACCTTGTTCCAGCGACGAGCTACCCCAAAAAGCCAGCTGTTTGCAGCGCATACATTTTTGGCATTAGCCACCGGTCCGGGCACGCATTTAACCCCCTCTTTCAGGGCTGTGGTAGTGTAGCCTTATATTTTACCGTGAAAATGAGCCAGGGCGTGATGGGGTGCTGCCCTGCTATCGCTAGCTAGGCGGACAAATTCCTTCAACCAGCTCGCTGTTCCAATCACTGCGGGTTGACACAACATTAGCTGAGGCGTTGTTAAGTGAGCTAGCGGGCTAGAAAGGCTGTTGCCGTTCCGTGTAATTTATCCTACGGTAGCTAATGTAGTTAGTCAAAAACGGACGCATTGCTGCGGCGTAAATAGTGCAATAACGGTTAATAACGGCAATCACTCTAACGTTAGCTTACTAGCACTACTTTTCACTAGCGCTAACTAGCTAGCTAACGAGACTCAACAGAAATCAACTGTTACGCGTTTGGATGTCAAGACACTGCAGTTTTGAAACAGTTTTGGGCGATTGTGGAGAAAAAATTGGACAACAGTGACAGATGCAAAGATAGAATTGGACGAGCGAATGAGAAGAAGGTGTTAATGATATAAACTAAGTGGCTAATCTGCGGCAGTAATTTTAACATTAGCCGTATTAAGGTAGAGCATCTCTGGGAGGCCCCACCGTCTCCTGACTCCCTCCCCCTGTCCGAATCTCCCGTGATTTGCTGAGAACACCCGGGTGAAGTCGCATTTGCTCTCGGCTTGGGGGGACGACTTGACAGCGAGGCCCCTTAGCTAGTATCCCCTCCCCCCAGTCCCATCCATCCGTCCAGCCCGACAGACCCACCCCTTCACCCCTGAGATCGAAGCGAAGACCGGGGATTCGGGATAAGCTGAAACCGTGTGCCGAGGTCCCGTCTTAACCGGGCTGCCAAAACTAGAGGGGATGACTCTGGAGTCCATGATGGCTTGCTGCCTGAGCGAAGAGGCGAAGGAGTCGAAACGAATCAATGCAGAAATTGACAAACAACTCCGCCGAGACAAGCGAGACTCCAGGAGAGAGCTGAAATTACTTCTTCTCGGTATGTGGCATGCTACATTTCATATACATGTTTATCACCACCTCTTGTGTCGTTGCAAGGAAAACTTGGGCCTTCTTGTCAATGCTAGCTCCTATGCTACTAGTTAAGGCTGCTAGCCTGGTTTCAGTATGAGTAACGTTATGGCATGATTTACAAAATGCGTGGTTTGTCTTGTAGCGTGCTGAGTAAAACAAGGGTTCGCTGGTTATATTGGGTGCATATCTACAAGAACTGGTCAGTCACATATTATGGGTCTTTCCTCGTGTGTTTTGTCTTTGCATTGATGTGCAGACCACCGCTCATTTGGCATCGAAGTTACTAAGATGTCACCGTTTACAGGCTACCACATGCTTGTCAGTGGGCCAGTTTGACAATTTTGACTAGCCCTAAAGCTAATCAGTCGGTCAGATTCAAAGCTGCCATTCTGGTCAGCTAGAAGATGGTTGTTAAAAGGTGAAGATGGTCACTTGATAATAGGAGAAGCAGCAGCAGCACCCGCTTTGGATTGTTTTACACTGTTGCTTTACAGGTTGCATAACATTTGTACAAATGGGTGAGGTTTCAGGTGCCTTAGCTATACAATGCCTGGTGCCCATTCATTCATTTTTTATTTATTTATCTTGTTTATTAATTTGCACCCAGTGTCACACCCGTCCAGAGGACAGAGATACTGAGGGATTTGACCCCTCATCCTGGAGTCTAGCTGAGTAGGTTAGCTATTTTTATAGCTGGTGTGTGGGCAGGTGGGAGCTGCTGTTGAATAAGTTGCTCAGTACTGCATTGATTCATAGTTCTGTGGACACAGAAAGGAACATTAGGCTCTGCTTTATCACAAATGTACTATCATTGCTCTCAGGAAAATGTATTGTGCATGCAGCTTTTTAACAGGCTAACTTGTAGTTGTGTGTGCATGTGACCAGCCAACCACTTAAAACAACAGAGAGGTGTGAAAGCTCCTTGGAAAAAGCGTCAATTTTTAGGACAATTAGAATTATCTAGGTTGCATCCTTCGTTTCAAAACGTTTGCTCCCATTTCCTTGCCCACCAAAAGCAGCCCTGGTTATTTGACATGTGTGTCTCCTTTCATTTCCCTGCTGAATACCTCAGCTCGGATAAGTAGGCCACACTAGAGCCGTACTGTTGATGGGACACATTCTATTCTTTGTTAAACCTTTTATTCACTCTTGCACCCTGTCCTACCTGGTGGTCAAGGTGAGCGTGTAAAAGTGCTGTTTTTGTGTCGCAGTTAAGAAATGCTTTGCTTCTTTGCTGCAATTATATTTCTCTGGCCAGATGATCAATGGAGGGTTTGGGTTGACAAAGTGATTCCAGAATTTTGAAGAAAATAAGGTGATGATTTCCGCTCTGTACATAACATAGCTGGAGTCTGTGGTGTTTTATATTTTAACTATGCATGGTTTTGACAGCATATATCAAAATACACTTGAAGTGTCAGTGAGTGAAAGGCAGAAAGCAAGCAAGAACTGCAGTCAGTCATGTTGTAAGTGGCCCATCCTGTGTGAGTTAAGGCTGTCAGTGGACGCCTGGATAAGGACGTGTAAAGCAGGATTAGTCCAGGTCTTAATAGGCTTGGTTAAACACATCCGCTGCTGAGACTTTGAGATGTCACTGACTCCTATTATCCTCTGGCATTATTCTCAGGCCTGCTGCCCTCAGTGAGATGCCGGCCTCTCCACAACTCACTGGAGGAAAAGGACAACTTCTGTGGCTGAACACTTAATAACCATGCTCCATCAAGTGTATTTTAAAGAAAAAGGGGAAGCTGGATATTGAGCTGCAATATTATGTATATATACTGGACAATTATCCGCCTCAGTTAAATGTAGTAGGAATTGTTCAATCATTAGCTAGCCTGCAGTTCAGATGAGTTGTACATTTGAGTGTTTTCAGTTGCATACTGGGAAAAGCTATTGTATGTATCATAATTGTGCTCACATCTCATGTTTTGTATCTGTATTTATTTCCGAAGGACTCATGCAAGGTGGAAATGAAACTATTAATCGAATATTAATCATAAAATGATACAACAGCAATTCTGATCATCTGAAAATCAATGAATCATTGTTTAAGCAAAGTGCAGTCGGCTTCTATTTTCCGGTTCTCCAGTGAAAAGAGTTGTTCCTAATTTAATTATTTAAAATTGAATATTTGGGGTTTTACAGCACAAACATTGTAACAAAATGTTTGAAGATGTCACCTAAGGGGTAAGGAAATTGTGTCAGGCTTTTTCAAAGTTTTCTGACATTTCATAGATTACAGATGCATTAAAATATTAGAGAGTTAGTTAATGGCATTACATTTGAAACTTAAAAAAAATACACTTTCCAAAAGCTCAATGTGTCTAAAATGTGCATGTTTTGCCCGTGAAGATGTCCAAAATGTAATAAGTTTACAGAAATGAAAATGCAGATGTGGCAAATTCTCACATTTTAGTAGCTGGATCCAGAGAGTGTTTGTAGGCATTTTTCCAGATGGATAGATTCTAGCCTTCCCTGAACAAAGGGTTTTTCTTGCAATTATTCGGGTTCACCGTCTTCTCTGTGTCCCTCTCCCTTCCTGGAAGGGTTTACTAAATGGCCAGAGTGCATGCTAAAGAGCCGTGT
Organism: Trematomus bernacchii; assembly: GCF_902827165.1. NCBI lineage: Eukaryota > Metazoa > Chordata > Actinopteri > Perciformes > Nototheniidae > Trematomus > Trematomus bernacchii. The sequence continues at coordinate 2,671,824 of NW_022987313.1, read as the reverse complement.
CTTGACAAAACATTCAGGTTTGGTTTCTTTTCATGCCAGACACCTGCATTACATTTCCAGACTAAGTATGAGGTGAAAGACAGTTATGTAGGTAAAAGCTGTATCAACATCATGCTTAGCCACATGGTCAGAAAAAACCCAATCTGCCAGGGCTGCAGCGGTGCCCACAGTCTGGCTGCCTGGGACTGAGGCCATATCAGGCCATACCGACAGCTTCCTGCTCCACAGACCAGTGGTTTGCCTCTACTTGGTCAAAACACAGTGGACCAGGAGCTGTGGCCTTTGCTGCATCGGGTAAATGAACTGCTGGAGCGTGCAAACGGTCAGTAAAGTGAGATGGAAGGGCAGACGCTTTAATGTTTCCCAAAGTGCTGACCGAGGCAAAGTGTAAGCTCCCAGTCTGTCAGTGTACCAGTTGGCATTCGCTTTTCAGGAAAATAAAGGTTTGACATGAAATATGAAGAACAGAATGCCTGGCAATCTGGGATAAATCCCTAGACAGATATTGGAAAGGCATTTTAAGCACAGTGTTTAAGAAAGGGGTCAGACTGGGGCAAACCGTGTGGATGGCTCGCTAGCACACCCTCTCAGGCAGAGGTTTAATGTACAGCCGTTTTCCAAGTCCTCATTGATTGTGTTGTTCTTGTTGATCCTCCCCCTCTCAGCAGTACGTCTTGTTATCAGGTTTAAGACGTCCTTTAGAGCAACAGTCTGATTGAACCAGGAAGAGGATCAGGGGGTTAGGCTCAGATGTTTATTGCTGACCTCCCTTCTTTTGCCAAGCCGTCTTATTTTGATCATATATGGCAATAGGGATCTTCTAGCTCTACTCCTCGGTGGTTGTGTGATCCCCGACTTGTAATGCCAGTGAATGTGCAGCTATGTGGATAGCCAGTTATTGCTGAAATCCCCTTTTATCATGGTCCGATCTAACACCTATTAAAATGGAAACCCTCATGAGAGGCGTTTGCAATATTTGGGAGTTAAGTAATTGATAACATTTTTGATAATTTTTATTTTATTTGTATATTTTTTAACATAAATATATAATAATTTTGATTATATGTTTTTGGGGCGGGACCCTTTTCACAGTTGTATCATGCATTTATAAAAATAATTTTGTGAATCAATCAAGCAGCAAAATAGAGGCTACATTTATGGGACAAATCCATATTTACTAAAAATGATTTAATCATAAACACATTTACAGTATATACACGTATGGTGATGACACAACATAAAAGTGGGTTTAATGTGGCACCAGTGGCCAGTTACAATGACTTATAATATTGAACTATGCAAGTTGGGGCTTAACAATTATTTGTATCTTTATCAAAGTTGCAATATGCCATACTATAATTGTCTAATCGCCAGAATGTAATATTTGTTTAAGGACTATCCATCATATCATATAAACCTATGCAGAAATCACACCATAATTAGAATTAGAATATTTATATAAAACATTTAATTCCCCCTTATATCATATCAGAAATGCAATATCAGTGAACATAATCACAATTCGATATTTCTTCCATGGTCTTTTAGCCGTAGGATTAACATTTGAAATGTCTTTGTCTTTTTCAAGTCACTTTAATTCAAAGTTCCCTCACTTTTGTAATCTTGAAGTCACAGTGTAGTAAGCAAACACAGTCTGTATCACAGAACATTCTGTAAATGTTCAGGTAGTCAAACATAGCCAGCCCTGCACACACTCTTTGTCTCTCTCTACGACACGGTGTCTGTTACACACTCGTTCGTATTGCTCACCAGTGCACATGTGAACACACACACGCACACATACTTAAATGGGGTCATGGCTGGTTCTCTGGAGATATAAGGGTGAATGAGGCTAGATGGTGACTGTCCCACATACTGCCGCTACCTCGGTCCCCAGACAGGACGGGGACATAGCCTGCCTCTTAGTTCACTGCCAGTATCTTCAGTCGCTCTGCTGACAGGGTGGCATGTTCACTGCTGTTTACTCCCACCAGCTGCTGCGTACAGTAAAGCCCACACGGCTCTGTGATCGTACGTTTAAACGTCTGTCACTTCATCTTTTTCAAGTTGGATTTGGAATGATGAACCGTGCTTACACTTCTAATTTGTTTGCAGGATGTTAGGCTTGCAAGGTTGTACTTTTTAGTGTAGTCCAAGTCAATGCGCACCCGAGATGTGCATATGCCCATGTGCGGACATGGAGTGATGTTATCTCATAGAATCTCAAAGAGGAGATCCTCTAAAATAAGTGCCATGGCTTAAGAAATAATGTCAACATCTAGGATTTGGCTGTTTCTAGTTAATAGCAGCCGAGCACAGTGTTTGTATTGCAGACTAAAATACGGCTGCTTGCTCCAAATCTTTTGTAAAGCCTGTATTAGATTTTTTTTTTGCTCACCCACACCCACTCGACGAGAGCAGCACTCAGCGCATACTCACTGGTGAACAGACAAAGCCATCCTAAGTTGGTCCAATGTAGGTGTGCAAGTTCACAAGTGTGTGTGTATCATGTGCATGCTATAGAATGTATATTACATTTACAGTTCTGACACCCACGCACATTACATGGAGCACTCGGCAGAGACATGAGCACAGAGCAGTTGTGTTGAGCACAGAATCTGACATGCAACAGCAAGCAACTCATGTTGGAAAGCTGCTGTAGAGCTGAGAGAGATATATTTCTCCTTCTTTTGTTTTTATTATTGTGTGTGTCTGCTGGAGTCCTGTACTGTGTGTGTGTGTGTGTGTGTGTGTGTGTGTGTGTGTGTATATAGCCCAGGTCATGGCAGGAAAAGGAAAGACAGAAAAATGGGCCATCACAGTGAAGGTAACATCCATGCCTTGAGGTTGACGACAGGATCCGTGTGTCCACAGTTGGTTAGGCAGCTGGTGTGTGTGTTGTGTAGCTCCGGGCTGCCTTGGCTCAATCCCTCTCCTTTGTACGCCAGAAAGAGGCCAGTTTCCAAGATGAATTTAGTGAAAGATTAAGACCCACGCTATATTTTGGTTAGCCTTGTGACTGCCTGATTCATAAAGTATCTTTCCAGGGTGCTGAAAAAAGCCAAACATCTGGCTGATGCAAATGTTGAGGTTTGGATGATTCTTAAATGCTGTGTCTATGCAAATGTCTTCTCACCGCAGAGATTGCATTGTAAATCGCTGCCTGAAAGGACAGATAAGTCAACAGTGGTCATACCAATGGGCCATTATATTTATGTGCGTATTTGCATGCAGGTTAGCCATGATGCTGATAATCCTCATGGCATTGCAGAGGGAAGCCGCGGTTGGCAGGGATAGTCCTGTTTGAGGACAAGGCGTTTAGTGGCCTGTGTGTGAAGCACAATGAAAGAAAATATAGGATATGAGCAGCTAGTGTAAACAAAGCAGGCCCTGCTCACACACTAACATAACCTGATAGACTGACAACCCAGCCTCACCAAGACAGCCTTGTGTCAAGTCCATCAGGTGTTGTGTCACAAGCTGACATCAGTTGCGTTATGTAGAGGCTTATGAAAGCTAACCTGGTAATAAGATACACGTTTGGCATCTTAACATGTTAGAATTTAGAAACCATTTTATTCTCAGTAGTTCTTCTTTATCGGGCTATTTGAACCAAATGTTCCTGCTACGCTCATTGTTGTCGGGCTACCCAGGATTGAGAGTTCTCTCTCTGTTCCAAGAAAGGCATGAGCTTCACAAAGGACCAGTATGTGTGTGTGGGCTGTGTGGTGTACCTTGCTCTGTTGCATTGGGGCAGAATCTAAGCTCTTGTGATTTTCTTTTATTTATCACACATTCATAGCTACCTTGAACTACGGTTGCAATGGTATGAGATTTTCATAGAATGATAATGAAAATATTGCGTTTCTTATTTATTTCTTATATATTATTTATTAGCAGATAAATTACCCTTTTAAGAAAAACAACAGCATTTGAATTGTAACCCTGAATTTAAAACATACTCAAGTTTCTTTCAGTACAGTAGATAAACAAATAGTATTGTAACCTTCAATTTTCATACCAGTGTACCGTTACAACCCTACCTGGAGTAGAGTGTTATCAAACCCAAGTAGTGTGTGAGCTATTAAAAGGTGCCCTCCTTTTTCTAGGTCATTACCAAAAAAGAATGGATGGATTCTAGTTATGAATATCCAAAATTCTTGACAGAGAGGGATGAGAATGGAGAGGCATATTTCTAGCCTTAGGGAGGTTAGGAGGGGTTGTGAAGAAGGGGAGGGAAGAGAGAGTACTTGTAAGGGTGGGTGGGGGGAGGCTGGTGGCACATAAATGGTTGTGGCTGGTGCCGGTATAATCTGGGGAGGAAAAAAGGGAAGACAGAGGCTCGTAGTGTGTTGTCTGGGGAAAGAGGGACACGACAGTTAAGAGAACACAGCGGAGAGAGATCTTGTGACGGGGTCACGAGAAATAAATCAGACATCCAGCTGGAGAGTGATCCTTTTGCTCCTTCTGCTAAAGCAGTCTGCAGTCTCTACCAGGACATTAGTGCCTGCCCAATGCAAAGAATATCCTCTCCAATCATTTGTATTAGGCCGACTGCCGTCTTTGTAGGCACCGGTCTTTACTTTTTTACCGCAAAGCATTGATTCACCAAGGAGAAAGATCTTTTTCAGTGAATCATAATCTCTCTAATCTCTGTTCTCCAAAATTGGGCATTTTTTTAGGATGATAAGTCGGAGGAGGGTCACTTCCCCATATGGACACAGTGTTGAAACCCTCATTTTGTCTCTGAGATTAAGCCCTTTCTCCCTGCATCAGTGGAGAAGGTGCTATGTCTTCCGAACATTTCTACAGTCCTTGGTGTTAGAAAGCCCCCGATACTGACCCCAGACCAGCCCCTACCCCACCACCTTCATAGTCTCTGTGGAGCCACGGCCCTTCTTCTCTGTGCTACACCGAAAGATGAAGAGCACAGAGCAGGCCTGAGGGGCTCGCAGTTATATTTACTGTCTACTACGAAAGAGTGGAGAGAAAAGGGGCGGATGGGAGGGGTTTAAATCTATAAAAAAAAAAAAAAAAAAAAAAGCTGGAAAAAAAACAACACAGGAACGAAAAAGAGAGGGAGACAGAGGAAGGGTTGCTATGGTAACAGAAATATGGCTGCTCTTCAAAAACCTTGAATGTAGGTGGTGGTGAGATGAGTGTATGTGTGTTTTTCCTCCTCGTCTTTCCCTTTCAGCTTTGCAGATATTATGGATGTGCTGGATCCTTTTTGATGTCACTGAGGAACTGAAATGCCATCAGCTTTCTTTCTTTTTTTGTGGCCTCAGGGTGGTGTTTCTGGGCATGAGGAACATAGAGGGCTAGTGTGAAATGTGGGTTAGGTCCAACAGACCCCCCCCAGCCAAGTGGGGGTTTATTTGGCAATCGCTGTTGGTCTTGAAAAAGCTTGAAAACGTGTGTTGTACTCAATGCAGACATTCAGATTGTCCCCCTAAAATCAAGGGGTTTTGGTGAACAGAAGCAGAATACATGTTTTAAAGCAAATGCCTATAATCCAAAGCCTTTTCTTGGGATCCTCGCCATATGTGTCAATCTGGAAACCTGACACCACTTGAAGTGATGATCTTACAGCCAGATATGGACTCAAGAGGGCAGAGGAGGATCACTGGAGGAATGCAGCCTTTTGACAACGACCCCTGCCGTCACCTTTTGGCAGAGGCACTTAAATGTTAGAACCTGAATGTAGGGCAAGTTGTCTTAATTATCTTCATTAAATTAGCCTGTAACCCCCCCCCCTCCCAGAACTCATCATCTCTCCTCTTCTTCGTTTAAACATCTTTGATTTGCTCACTCTCGACACTGAGGGATAACATCCTGATGTCGGACAAAGAATCTGTGATGCATCAGCAGTCGTAACAAGTTTAGTTAATCAACTTGGAATTTCAAAACGCGTATAACTGACTCGGATGGCCATCCAACATTAATCAAGTTGAAGTATTATACCATTACTGGCTTTATTTTGACCAGCTTATGCGGAATAACAGAAATGAATGAACACTAAACGTCAAATACACAAACAGGCTGCAGTGTCTCTGAAGTCCTCAACTGGGATCCAAGTGTTTCGGTCATTTTTCCCTTTCATGGAGCATGTGTCTCGGGTCACAGATTTGGCTTGTTCCCCTAATGTACAAATGGGATTTGTAGAGGATGGGTGGCTGGTGCCTAAAAGAAGTGGTCAATAGGAATAATGTTCTGATCACAGTATACGTCAAAATTACTATAAAGTGGGATCTTTAACACGTGCAGAGACATTAAGAGGATATATCTAAACGGTACAGAAAAATCTCTGTTGACCATGTGCTCGCCTCACAGTTTATAACCTGATATTATCCAGACCCCTGTGTCTGAGGCTGGGCTGTACCTAATGTTGTGTCTATTAAAGATATAAATCAGCAAATGTTTTATCAGATCTTGGAGTCATGGTCATATTGCTTCTTGAGTACAAAGTCCTATGCAGTGCTGTAAAACTCTGTTTATACCTTTTGAACAAGGCAATGCGGAGATAGGAGTTTCTCTGTACTCATTGACCTTTCCTTCCTCTCAGATGCTATACATGTTTAACACAAGGATGTGAAACACTTAAAGGTAGGGTAGGTAATTTTGGAGAAACCAGCTCGAGATCGCTAGAATTTGAAAATACACAGCCGGAGAAAATCTGCCACTTCCTTACAGAGCCCCTCCTCCAACACACACGAACGCGCACATGACCAATGAGGGCACGAGATAAGTTTGTGCACAGATGGAAGGCTGACAGGCAGGTAGGCCATCCAGTTATTTTAGCCGGGCCGGCTAAAATGATTGGTCGTGCGTTTTACAGTACTACGGCTTCCACAGATGACATTTTATGGATGTTTTGTCAAAGCACTTAAGATATTCATTGCTATCGGGATGTTAAGAGCATTCCATGGAATATAACAAAAAGTGTATCTCGAGCCGGTTTCTCAAACTTACCTACCCCACCTTTAAGGCTACCAATATTACCCAAAATTGATGAGTTACCAAGCGCTTGATTTAAAAAAAAAAAAAAAATGTAAAGTACCAAATATTTATTTGAAATGATTTTTATTTATATGTTTTACTTCTTCATGAAAACGATTTGATTTCTAATCAAATCGTTTTCATGAAGAAGTAAAACATATAAATAAAAATCATGGATAAGAGACAGTATTAGTAAGTTTGCCATGGACAATTCTGTAGGTTTCTGAAGAATGGACAGAAACAGAAAGTGTCTTGCCACACTTGTTGTCTCGCTCTCCTCCCATTATCTTGGTATCATTGATAAATGAATGTAAGGCTGTACTGTGTGTAGAGCTCATTATGCTAAACATACTGAAAACTGTCAGTAACAAAAGCACCTTAACAGAATCGTCTAAAATGCTTGTATCCAACATGACACCCCCTGTTGCATGTTTCTTGGTCTTCTCAATCAGTTTGTATTGTGGATGTGCCGTTCCCTCCTCCTGTGCCCAAGATGTCAGTTTGCTGCTCTCTCTAACTGTACGTCTCCGCTGTCCTGTCCAGGTACGGGAGAAAGTGGCAAGAGCACCTTCATCAAGCAGATGAGGATCATTCATGGAGCCGGGTACTCAGACGAAGATAAGAGAGGCTTCATCCGGCTTGTTTACCAAAACATCTTCACCTCCATGCAGGCCATGATCCGCGCCACTGAGACCCTCAAGATCCCCTACAAATTTGAACAGAATCGGGTAAGGACACAATCACAGAAATAAGACAATATTCTTTACTTTCTTCCAGTCAGTTGTTTGAGTCCCCTTTGATTATTTTTAAGGTGGCCTCTTAAACAAAATATACTTTATTTTCCAAATGAATGGAATTAGATACTGACAATGGGGGCACAATAAAACGACATAATTATAGTCTATCAATTTATGCTAAAGTGGTTTTCCATTTCAGTCCTTAGAGCTGACTTGGTTTGTTATTGTGAGCTTCTAATTGAGGACTGATTTACACCTGAGATGCAAGGTTCATTTAGCCCACCACTCATTAGGACAGAAATCCGGCAGTATATTTCACAAGGACCAATATTTGGCAAATGGATGACATAAGATGCATTCTACTGTTGCCATCCACAGATCAATTAGTGTAGATGACATCACTTATTTAATGTTGACAGTAAAATAGCCTCACATTTACATTTAAAAAAAAATGTGTTGCCCATAATAAAATATTTTCATTAAAACAAATCACAACCTTCTGGAGTATGTAATATTGGTTGTAGATGAAGAACAATATTAGTTTGTTTCATATATTATTGTTAAGCGTTAGATTAGATCTTTGTTACCAATACATTGCAAACAATACTTTCTCCACAAAAGATGGATTACAGATATGTCCAAAATCTTGGCAACAACTTTTTTGTTTGCCCTATTCTCTCACTGCTCCTCCCCACTGTCCTTTTATCTTGTTTTATCTCACCTTTTTTCCCCCTTACCTGTGTTTTCCAGTCTAACGCCATGATCGTCAAGGAGGTGGACATCGAGAAGATCAGTGGGTTTGACTTTCACTTCATTGCAGCTATCAAATGCCTTTGGTCCGACCCGGGCATCCAGGAGGCCTACGACCGCCGCCGGGAGTACCAGCTCTCTGACTCCACTAAATAGTAAGTCTGCGTGCATTCGAATGTTATTTTTGTGAGTTTGATACAGATTTACCAGATTTTTTTTATTTGAATTTGCAATGATTTAATTAGGATCCCTTTGCCAATTAAAGGTTACAACAGTTGGTAATGTATCTGTTCCCAAATCTGTGTAAAACGGATAGAATTTTTTACAAATGAGTTATGTGGAAACGTTTTGTTAGCGTGTTTGTGGCATCCTCAAATGCATCCAGGATTTGTACAATGTAGGTGTGTCTTTGCTGAAATTAACATGACAACGTGCATGCATGCAGATCATTTATTAAAGGCTCAGGTCCCCATCATCAAGAAAGAATAATATATTGGTCACACTAGTTCTGTTCACAAATGTAGCGATTGACTTGTTTTTTCAAATGCCTTATTTTAAATTGCATTTTTTATGATTTCTGAAACTAGATAACCCACAGTTAAGTGTAAATATTTGTTTAGTTTAATTTGTGGCACAGAAACCGAGTTGTTCCTAGAGATCAGGTCACAACAGTTTTAGTAACTAGGATGTGGTGTTGTTGCTGCAGGTTGTGTTTAATTACCTGTGTATCATTTCCTTGTGTGTTTTGTAATGTATGCAACACGGTAGCATTTTGTCACACACATCTGACTAGTTTCCAAATTCACCAGCCAATTTTACAATTTAACAATCCCATATGAAAAATTAGGTCACTGCTATTTGGCTATTTAATTGTTGGGTATTGTCCACCTTGAACGTTATCTCTAGTATATCATAATTTGTATCTAATTTGTTAGTGCAATGTGTATTTTGGGTTCCATACCCGGTCTCCACCAGCTATTAGAGGGTAACTTTTACTGATGTAATTTTAAGGCTGTTATTTAAGTTTGCCCTTTTATTTGTTTAGCCAAATGTGTCAGCCGCCTCTTCTATGGCTTTGTGTGTTTGCCACACTTGCATTGTAATAATGTATGTGACCCCAGGGCTAAATGGCTAAAAGTAATTTTACTCACTCTCTAGTGCCCCCTGGCTGTGGATTTGTATTACTACACTTTAATGCTGCTTCAAGTCAGCATGAATGCAGGTGTGCTTGCCATCTAGCCACAATTAAATATGTACAAATGATTGAGGTGCTCCTCATTTGCAATGACGCAAAGTCATTAAGAAAAGAGGCACATACTTAATGAAAACATTGCAAACTTGAGTGAGGCGGTTTGAGATCATTGTCTTGAATTATCTAGGGGTGGTTTTTCTTAACAGCTGCAGATATTTCCATATGTTAGGTACATATATAAGCGGGAATAGCAAGTTATTTAGGGTCCTGTGCTCCCCTCCAGCATAGATGTTAGACATTTCTTTAAATGATATCACCATAATGTAGAAGAAAGCTGCTTTCTGCACAAACATCTGCAATGGTAAAATGAGGACATTGATATATGATGTGTGTAAATGTCTATGTTATGGTAAATATGCAGGCTATTTGTTTGTGCATGTGTGTGTATAAGTGAATAAGAAAAGGAAATAATTAAATATGTTTTTATTTGAGTGTTATCCACACTGTTATCATGTATATCTCCAGTTACCTTAGTGATATAGACCGTGTGACTGCGGAGGGATACGTTCCCACCCAGCAGGATGTGCTGAGGGTCCGTGTGCCCACCACGGGTATTATAGAGTACCCGTTTGACCTGGAGAACTGCATCTTCAGGTACCCCGATGGCACCAGGACTGCAGCATCACAGTGGTCTAGAGGACAGAAACCACTGATATCTGTCAGGACATTAACTCGTCAGTTAAGCAGGGGCTAAGCTTTTGTGAATTACTACTAAACTATTTGTACCCAAGAGTTCACATCCCTGGAGCCTGTCAGTGCTATTCCAATGCGATTACAAACTTTAAAATGCCCTTACTTTTCTTTAAAAAATAAACATTGTCCTACAGAGAAATATATAGATGATGTTGTGTTTAGATCAAATGAGCAACATCAGTCAACCTGACTTAACATATCAGTGGTTTGTGTTCAGTAAAATGCTAATGTTCTGGCTCCACGATTTAAACTAAACCCAGACGTGCTGCACTAGCGTTTTTGGAGCACCCTCTAAATACCAGATGAAGAAGGATTAGGGATGTCAAAGGTTCTCCAGGAAGCAGCTGTCAAATCAGAGAAGCTATCGGAAACAGTTTGAAATACAAAACAATTACAACTTTTTAGATTAGAATGGCTTGCGTATGGATCATGCTTCCTTCTATCTTTGGTATCATACTTGTCCTTCTTTATCTAACGAAGGGGCTGCTGTTTCTGCTGCTGAAGTCACTGCTACTACAGTCACTATTGCCACCTCACCGTCTGTAAAATAATCAACACGCACAAATAGTCTTACATTTGAAAGCTGCAGTTGCAAATTAACAGCTTGTGTTGGTTTTTGGACAGAGTGGTGGTGGAGCAGTGACCCTAACTAACACCCTAATGTTTCTGAGTTGTGGCCTTTTCTGTGAAGCTTCCTCAACAGGACTGATCCACACTTCCTGAAATGGCAGGGGGGGGTTGCGGTAATTGCCTGTCATGCTTTATATAACTGTTTTCTGTCTGTTTTTCTCTTTATCTCTCTTTTTCCCCTCGACCGGCCTGCCTGTAGTTATCTTTCCGATCTGGATCGTATTGCAGATCCCGGCTATCTTCCCACTCAGCAGGATGTGCTCAGGGTGCGCATCCCCACTACAGGAATCATAGAGTACCCATTCGACTTGCAAAGCATCATTTTCAGGTAGAAAGACGCCTGTTTTGGCTCAGTCCCGTCCTACATCATCATTAACCCATACGCCATCTGATGTTTTGTCAAAAGCGCCACATAAACCATGCTTTTGTCCTCCCAATTAATGGAAACAACGTGTTACCGTTTAATTTATGCTTTCTTTTCGCACTTAAGTGTCTCTATTCCATTCTTGCTTCATAACCATTTCCTCTAATCATGTAAACGAAAGTCATTGCCAGTTAACATTTTCCTCAGTCCTACACTTACCTCCTGTCACCAACAGCAATGGTACCACACATAACACAACCCCCTAATGATCACAAAGTCCTACATTCTGGTGCCCGGTCTCTGTAAATGGGTCACCTCCTCTCCTCCTCTCCTCCTTTCCTCTCCGGCTGGCAGAAGAAACGAGGTCGTCCTCTCCGGTGGAGGAGTGTTATTTTGGGCAGCAGGTCCTGCAGGGCCTATATTGGCCCTGCGTCTCAGTGGACCACAGTGGACTGGGCCACCACCAGGGGGCACCATTGCCTTGTGAATTATATTCACTTTGTGAAGCCCTCTCAAGGACCATAATGCACCTGGTCTTGGGGTTTGCATTAGTGCATTCAAAAGGTGCAACATTATACAGAATGATAGCCTTTAAACTATCCATATGCCTTTTTACGTAATGGCTTGACATTAAAGGCTCTTGACCGGAAATATTCTATTGAATCGGTTGTCACAAATGAACGCTTAATGAAACTGGGACCTTAACTCCCTGACGAGTGAAGGGTGACCTTGTGAAGGAGAAGCTCAGGGAACCTGAAACCTTTGGAGGATTCAGGAAGTATTTCAGACAGGATTGCTGTTCATGAATGGCTTTGGCGCTTCAGGCTCATGTGCTGAGGCTTTTATGTCAGTATTTTGCTAGGTTAGTTGTATTAGTTTGTCTTTAAGAAAATGTATATATATACCACACTTCTTCTGATGCCATTCTTTCAGCTTGTAGCTTCTCATTGGGTTACATAGGAGGCATTCTTCTACAATGAAAAGGATCCCACCATCAGAGGTGCCCCCTGTATCTTTCATCAACATTTCAACTCTGCCTCCTGTCCTCTTTCTGTCATCTATCTTAGTTTCTGTGCCCCTCTCCATGTCATTTTGTGTCCTTTTTTTTATTTTATGTTCTTCCTTTTACCCCATTTGTCTTTTGACAAGTGTTTTTCAAAACTTCACAGAATGTTTTTGTGTGGTGTTTTATCACACAGCCCCGAGAAGGTTGAGAAAGCTGTCTAGTAGATAAATGAATGACCCTCCACTTTCACCATAGCACACGCACAGAAGTACAGACTGATCTAGTATCAGATGTGATCCACGACCACATAAATGCCACTTGGTTTAAGAAAACCAGTCATATATTTCTCTAGAAAATGTATATCCTACACATTTTATTTGCACAATCTGACAGACAATCTGCTAAGCGGCTGCTCCGCGCTTTTTAAAAATGTTCTCAACTGCTTCTGCTTAGACATTGTGACTGGGCTTTTGACAAACAATGTAAATCATTCCTAAACTGAGTGGCATTGATGTAAAACTGATCCTAAATCGCTCTGACACGGGAAGCTTTCATCTTTGTGGTGGCATGCATGGCTCAACTATTTACAAGGACAAAAGCATCTTCACACTGCACATGTGTTTCTTGTTTATTTGTTGTTTCTTTAGTTTCCTGCCAAATATAGAGTTCTGCACACGTTTGAATTTGATTAATCCACTTGTAAAGGTGTTGAATCCATCAGGTGTTTTTTCCAAAAGGTTTGCTTAAAATATCTATAGGACTGCAGAATATTCTCTTTGTTCTTTTTAAACAGATAATCAGGACCAAATGATGGATTCATATGTCCCAGAGTGACAGACTATATCTTTATTTAGGTCATGTGCTAAATATGTTCAGGAAGACGCCAGAGAATGTCTTTAGGACAGCTGGACATGAAACTAAAATGTTCCTTTTATTATAGAGGAACTTTATACACTTTTTGTTTTACACAAAGCATAATTCAATATGTGGAATATACTTGAATAAATAAGGTCCAAAACTACCTGTAAATATATCTTGATGGATTCAAACCCTTCAAAACAATTATTATCCATTAGGCCAGAAATTGGCGATACCTTTTGACGATGTGAACTACTAGCTAAAACAAAGCTAGCCAACCTCGAGCTAAATGCTCGTAAGGTTTTCCCCTTTTTGATTCTTCACTCATTATCCAACCATTCCCCTTCATCCTGCCGTCAGGATGGTGGATGTAGGGGGTCAGAGGTCAGAGAGGAGGAAGTGGATTCACTGCTTCGAGAACGTCACCTCCATCATGTTCCTCGTGGCGCTGAGCGAGTACGACCAGGTCCTGGTGGAGTCCGACAACGAGGTAGGTGGACGTTACACATGACCATTCATTCAAAAACGTATCTTCACACACAAACATAGAAACAGTATTGCAGTAATGTGTCGTGAACTTCTTACACCTAAACAAGATGTCTCAACCATTGATACTAAACATGACTGTTTTTTCTACACCAGAACCGTATGGAGGAGAGTAAAGCTCTGTTCAGGACTATCATCACCTACCCCTGGTTTCAAAACTCCTCCGTCATCCTCTTCCTCAACAAGAAGGACCTGCTAGAGGAGAAGATCTCCTACTCACACTTGGTGGACTATTTCCCAGAGTTTGATGGTAGGTCCTTTTTTATACGTGTGTATATCTGTGAGTGTGTATACGAGTGTGCTTGCGTGGGTCTGTTGAATAATCTAGCAATGTACATTTGGGAGTCGCCCCCTTAGATAAATGACTGTAGTTTATGTGAATGTGTTTTTTAATGATAAAACACCACTTTGAAATGAGTATACCCATAAAATATTATTGATGTTCCTACTTTTAAACCAACCAGTCGATTATCTGCTGCCTTATCAATTTATTTGTCTATAAGAAGGTTGGGGCATAATGTAAAACGACCAAACACTAAGAATCGTGTTTTTGCTAACACAGAATGAGCCCTTCGTATCTAAATATAGAGCAGGTCCGCAGAGTCTTAGACATTTCTTGACACAATATTTTATCCATTTAGCCAGTATTTATAATACGGGTTGCTATCTATGTTCAGCGAGATGGAACATTTTAATGTCACTTGCTTGTTATCAAATGCTGATAGCATTTAACTCCCTTGAAAAACTCATTCTGATATATTTACATTTATGTTAATGTGCTTATTACACAAATGTTATAAGATGTGATAATTATTAGGTTTTAGTGAGTAGGATCAAGCCAGGCTAGCCGCCTCTCCCCAGTCTTTATGCTAAGCTAATCATCACTTTTAAAGGACAGCCGTTAACAATTCAAAATAAGCTTATTTCCCAAACTGCTGACCTACTCCTTTTAATCAGTTTATATAATACTATAATATATGTTTGCATGTGTCTGCCTATCTCTGATTCTCAGGTCCACAGAGAGATGCACAGGCAGCGCGGGAGTTCATCCTCAAGATGTTTGTGGACTTAAACCCCGACAGCGACAAGATCATCTACTCTCACTTCACCTGTGCCACGGACACTGAGAACATCCGCTTTGTGTTTGCAGCTGTCAAAGACACCATCCTACAGCTCAATCTCAAAGAGTACAACCTGGTGTGAGGGCCCTACGTACGACGCACATCTCCTCCCCATTGCACAAATCCACACCTCTTTGGGAGTGTGCACTCAAGTTCACATGCATTACACAGCACACCATGCCGGCACACACACAAACACACACCAACAGAATCCTTACCATTTTTTTTTTTCTCCACTACAGAACATTCGCAAACCTCCCACATGCAAACGCCGCCCCTCCTCTTTCACCAAAGCTCGCCCTCTTCCTCTGTCGCTCGGCAGCTTGTTGCGTGAGAGTCCCCGCTCCCCCCCCCCCAAAAGCTGCTTCTCGTGTCAGATTTGGCCTCGGCTGCTGGCTCTGGCACATTTCATCTGGCACACAAACCTTTCACACGGACTGTACAGTGACTTAAGGGGACTTTGGTGTTTGTTTTTGTGTGTGTGTGTGTGTGTGTGTAGTACGTGTGTGTATTTGGGGCAGTATTGACTAGCGAGGAGCTGAGTTTTGGTGAATAACTGCATCAAACTCTTTGGCCGTTCGGAGTTGACCCTCTGTGGTGTGAGATAAGATCCTCGTCCTTTCTGAGCTACTATCGGTGCGGAAGGAGGTGAATACTCTTTCTCCTGAAACCTACTAAGAACTAGCGAGTTGCTTCTTGGGACAGAGTGACCCGGACAGGAAGTGAGGTTGCACACCGGACACAAGGGGTCGGGGCTGAGGATTCTGTCTCCATCTCGCATCCATGAATGTACCCAACAGTGTGAGCATCGCAATCGCAAAAAAAATAAATAGATATGAAGTAAATGCATATGTAACACACTTAAGACAAAAAGCACGAGAGGGCAAGTCATAGCTAATCAAAAATCTGTTCTTTGCTGAGTTTAAAAAAAATGTTTTTAATGATAGAAATGTGTTGCTACGTCTACTTATATTTAACAAATAATGGCTAAATGGAATGATGATGAGAAGTGGTAAGAAAATCTATAAAAAACATTTAAACTAAAGACATTTGAGAGAGAAGCAACCAGAAATGTACTTGACATAAGTATCCTTTAAAAGTTTCTGTGGGATTGTTTTTCTAAGTCGATCACATCGCTTCCCTCCAGATGTGTTCTGTATAGATTCACTGGGACAATCTTCCATGTGACCTTCACAGCATCTGGCTCCACTGATACACCCCGACACCCTTATTACAAAACACTAGTAGCGGAAGAGAGCACCCTGCTTTCAACGCAGGCTCTGCTCTGATTGGTGGAAGCAGTTGTTGAGGGGAGCGTGATGTCATCAGTGTTTATCAGCCCAAAGAGCACATCTGCAGCTCGGGCTGCAAGTAGCTTATTCAACTAAATGAAAGCTGTAAATGAAACGCACTCACACCCCGGATGTGAATGGGATCCATGCGGTAACATCTCTGACACGTCACACCTGCGTCACTCAGCCGTCCAATCAGACTCACTCCCTGGCGGTGATATAGTCATCACGTCAGGATGTGCTTCTGTTAACTTTTTTTTTTACTGTATAGTCACTTTGTTTATAAAGATTGCTTGCTTTTGAGTGGTGGGGCGGGGGCGGGCGGGGGGGCAAACCTTTCACAGAAAACACACTCTGAAGTCTGCAAACATTGTTTGTGTATATTTGTTTGTAAATACATATACACGAAACACTCCTGTACAAAAACGCTCTGTGGTACACCATCTTTGGCAAAAAACTAACAAAAAAAAAAGAAAAAATTATCAACTTCTTTCATTAGCATACAGTTTTTTCCTATGAATTTATGGTAGTAGTTATACTGTGATTATGGATTTTGTTCACTTTATTAATAGGACTACACAGAGCTGTTGAGGAAACGATGGAGCAGTAGTCAGAGAGAAGAGGCTCCACCAACAGCCTCAAGCTCCAGCGCTGGCTCCAGAGTGTACTCTCTAGGGCTGGTAAAAATCTTCACAGTGTGGTGATGAGATGATTTTAAGAGTAATTAAAGATTTTTTTTTTATTTATCTAATTTATGGACCAGGTTTGAAGGTGTTGATAATTTGACTGCTTTTGATTCTGTCATGTTGAAGTGCTCCTTTTCTCACGGCGGAGCCTACTTGAGTCTGAACTGCTGTAAAAAAAACGACAAAAAAAAAACGAATGTCTGGTATAGTAAGGACTTTATCTCTGCTTTCTATTTCTTATTGAGACATTTCCAGTTGTACTTCGCCATCACATCTCCATCCATGATAATACTGTTTGGTTTTCTTTAGGAGCCCTCACATTTGTTTCGTTTGATTTTAAAAAAAGGAAGAAAAAAAAACAAAAAAACTTGTATTTCCTCTCGGTTTATAGACGCAGCGCTGTAATGCATACCTAGAAAAATGTACAGTACGAACGTAGGTGGACTTTTTTTATCAGTGATTGAAGACCCACGCGGTCCATGCTTGCTATTTGTAATTTAACACAAAACTTCTGTTGTCGTTTTTGCATTGTTGATTTCCAGTTTTTTGAGGCTTGCTTTGATAGTGCCAGTGAAGTGCAGATATACTTTTTTGGTCTTTGACCTTTTCTACAGGTGACTTATCCTTCATCCTCATTAAGGGCTATCACAGTGCATCAGGCATCAGACAGCGGGGAGTGGAGTATAGGACCACAGTGAACCAAGTCATCCACTACTTAACCTTGTTTATAAATGGAGAATACTTGCAGTATGTGCTATAAGAAGTATAGGCAGGGTGTTAATGTAAACAGAAGATGTGTGTTTTGAGAGATTACCAACACTAAAACCCTTTTCTTTATGTCTTTCTTCATGCATCTGGCCTTTTGGTTAACATAATTTGGTATGACAGTGTTACCTGTAACACCTAATGCAGTATAAAGACACGTATCACTAAAGACACCACTACCAGGACAAGTATTGCATGTTTCCCCAAGTATTTGACTAAATGACCATTCTCGGGACTCTGCATGTTTTAACCGATTAGCTACAAACCTTGTACTTTATTGATGACCATTTCTCCAGTTCCTAAATTGATTTACTACTTCCAGCTTATGGCTTCAGTTCATGCCAGTAAGGCTTGACTCTGAGAGAGAATCTATGCCACAGATGACATTTAGTCATTTTTCTTTCTTTGTGCAATGATTGCTGGTGTAGTTGTGCCTCAGAAACTCCTTGTTATTGCACTCAAAGACGCTCTGTACCAGGAGAGAAAACGTTTGAGTTGGTACATTTCTTCTTAGCTGGTCAGAGTACCAATCCAATAATATCCCTCAATCTTTTTACCAAATTGAAATCTGTATACCACACTGTGTGGAACCATTATAACCCTGGTTTTAAAATGGATAACCGATTTGTATTTTGGATTGGTGCACCCTTGCAGCTTTAAAAAAAAAAAATCATTCCTATCCACTACATTACCTGCATTCAAACTAAAACATGACTAAATGTTCTCTGTGGCCTATTTCAAACCAGTTTGTCACTTTGAAGATGAACTAACTCCAGAAGCTATTGGAAAAGAAGAGCATCAATCGATACACTTAATTTAAAGTTTGAACACTATGTTAATTAGGCTAAAATATGTTATTTCGAAGCACCAGTGTGGTCTTTAACTATCATTATGTCTGCTGAAAATGACACTAACCTTGAGCGTAAGAAAGCAGACAGCCAACTGTTAACACTGCTGTCATAAAGAGGATGCCAGTATTTAAGTGGAGCGATATACCAGTATGGATAACCCAAGTATTTATCAGTAGTTGTGATTTACTGTGTGTTGAGTGCAGCTCACTTTAATGGTGAAGAACCATCTTGTATTTTAAAACTTGACACTACAACTCTGGCACATGGTGAAGGGCTGACTGGCTGTTAGTGTGGGTTTGGTAGTGAGTTTAGCAGCCGAGTGTTGCACTGTGTGCTTTTGACACTTTTTATCTCAACATATATGCGCTGAAGAGAGGGAAGGCAAGACTGTAAAGAAACCTCAACCTCCTTCTCATTTTTGTCTGTTTTGAGCAATGACCACACACTCTTATTTATTGCCTTTCATTGCCTTGAATAATGAAAGATGGTGTTGCCGGCCCTTGATGGTTTCGGAGCTCGCTCTGTGACCTTCTTGGGTGGCCGTGGTTGTGTGATTTCTCTTCCTGCAGGCTTGTTAAAATGAGTGGAATCAAAATTATCTTTCAACATCAGTGTGGAGTCAGTGCATATTCAAAACGTTAATCTTATTCCCTTTTTTGTGTGTTTTTTTATTTCCTGTATGATAAAGAAAACATTACCAGAACTCTATTATTTAGGACCACTTGATTTGTTTTTCCTCACTCCAATTAAACCTGAAGGTCAATTGTGTAGTGGTGTATAAAATGCTGTTTTTTTTCTGTATGTAAACCAAATGTAAATTATGTATTATACTGAGTGTGCCAACCCCACTCTCTGTAGAGCCAGGCTCTCTCTAAGTGCCAACGCTGTGGTCATCATCAGAGGACCACCACCTGAGATGGTCTCCCCTTTTTAAATAAAACACACCAGAGACTAAAAGGATAGTTGATTAAGTACACACAAAGACTTTATTCTGTATTTAAGATTGAAGATTTAAAAAATAATCTGCTGTTTTTTTAAGAAACTGTAATTATAATTGCATGTGCTGTTTATTTTGTGTTGGAAGTGAGGGCTTTGATGTTTCATTGAAGCAGGGAGCCCTGAATGAAGGGGGTTCAATCAGTTGGTTATTATCGATTATTGATTTACATAACTTGCCATATTTTTTTATGTGTTTCATGTATTTGTTTCAACCACTGTTGCCTGATCCTCATTCAAACATGAACATGACTTATGATCATTGCCGCCTTCTAAGAGAGAAACATAATGACAAGGTATCTGTTTTAAATTGAAATAAATTTGTTCCTATACTTGCTCATGGTGTGTGTGTTGAGTGGGTTTCATGATGCTTTAAAACGTAGCTGAAGAAATCTGAGTTGATCATGTGTATTTATATTTTGTAATGGTAACAAGTATCGGAATTGTGATTTTATTATAATTTCAGATTTAACAAAAAAATATTTCAAATTGCATTTGTACATTCAAATTTCCTAAAACGTTTTGACCTATGGTGTGTTGTTGAATTGTGTAAATACATAACCCTGAATGTTTACTCAAAAGGAAATCTGTAATTTAATCAATATAAAGGTCACTTTCATTTGATTGCCTTGTTTATGTAATTCAATCTACAATTTTGTATAACAATTATATGTTATAGGTGAATGAAGAACCAAGTTGAGTAGATGTGAGCGTCAGCTAGATTTTGGGATCTTTGGGGCCCCTGATGCTTGCTCAGCCTGTTGATAATCCGGCCCTCTATCAAACTCTGTGTTGGAAAGCAACCAAGTACCGTTGCTCAAATACTGAACTGAACTGAAAGTACGATTTTGAAGTACTTGTACTCTTACCAGATTATTTCCATTTTCTGCTTCTCAATAATTCTAGACCATATCATTTCAGAGAGGTAAATGTATCTCTGCACTACAGTTATCTGACATCCCTAGTTACTTTTCAGATTAAAACTTTGCAAAAAATAAATAAGATTGAACCAGTAGAATACGGTTTACTAAGAGGTAACCTAAATATTACAAAAAAGTAAGGAAGTATAACATTATACTGTGTAAAACAATAAATATAAAACATTTCACATATGGAAATGTTACAGCAGAATGAGTAGCCTACTTTTTTACTTGAGATACCTGATGAGAATCATTCTGACTATATTTCTGTACCCAAGTGAGATTTTAATCGCAGGACTTTTACTCATATGGGAGTATTCTGACAGTAGGACCAAAACAGGATCTGAATACTTCTTCCACCTTTGCAGCTTGTCTCATAGGGTGACAAGGTGCCAACAAGCCATGTGGGAAGTGTTACTGCAATAATACAAGCTTGTTTGGATTTCAATAATGTCCATTTAACTCTAAAATAAATTACATTTCAATTGGAAATATTAGCTTATGAATATGAATCACAATGCTTGACTATAGTTTGATTTGATTGAACAAATATGCTCCTTACTAAGTAAAGGACTTGCATATATTTGGTTTGAATGGATTTGTTTTCCATCCAACATGTGTCCTCCATTCCAACAAAACATGTCCACATTATATTTTTTTGCAATCTCTGAGTCATGAGCTTGAGATAAAAATTCTGGTCACAAAAACTATTTGGGAATCACCCTCCACTGCTACACAAGTAAATACACGTTGTTGATTGATTGATATCTGACACAGCTAAGGGGGGGACAATATCTCAATTTGTGGGACAAATTATAAAAATGCTGTGCAGTCTCGGACAAAGTTGGACACGTGGTCCCGGGGCCCCAGAAGCCTCCCACCGGCCCTGCAGCAGCCCAGCCCGGCACGAGGCTTCAGTTCCGCGCTGTGTCGCACGGGGCGCCCGCTCCTCCGCGGATCGGTTTGTTCTTCGATGCTGCTCTTCTCTTCAAAGCAGAGGAAAGTCGGGGGCTCATGTGTCAACATCCAGGGTTTCCCCGGGGAGGTGTAACGTTAACGTTATTCCAAAAAAAACTGATGTTCCTTTGAAGACCTTTTTATTTTTTGTTAGCATATTCATCGTCGGAAGCAGCGGTTCTTTTACCGACTGTAAAGACAAGAAAACGATCTTTGGCTCCCGCTGCTTTGACGTTAGCTAACGTTATTTTAAACGATGACAGAGTACAAAGTGCGAATAGCGTCTCCAATCATTTAATAATATCTGGGGACCTGTTAGCTTAGCCAGCTAGCCCGGTGATTCGATAAGACCAAAGGGAAAAAGGCGAAACACACTGCTGACATGATGTTTCCTCAATCAAGGCACTCGGTAAGTTGGCCGGTTGAACTTGTCCCGGTAGGAAACTAAACAACCTAGCAACACGAGCTAACGGCTAGCTATAGCAACCGACAGCTGATACTAGCTGTGCTGTTAGTAGCTGTCAGCTTCACAAAGCCTCTCTGCATCTCCTCACGACGTTAGCACCGTAATATTAAAAGCAGACATAGCAAATAGTACTTTTACATTAATATAAATACTGGTGTAGCACTTTATTTCCTGTTTTTGACTGCAGACACAGTCTGCCGTTAGCTAGCTGTTAGCAGTGGTGTAAAGTAACCAAGCACATTTACTCAAGTATTGTTCTTCAGTACAATTTTGAGGTACTTGTACTTTACCTTGGTATTTCCATTTAAAGCTACTTTATACTTCTACCTCACTACAATTCAGAGGTAAATAGTGTGCTTTTACTCCACTACATTTATTTTGTACCTTTAGTTACTTTATATGGATTAATAAGGTGAAATATAAACAGCACTTTAATAAGACTTAAGTTACACCTGGAGTACAATTCACAAGCTACCCTGCAGTACACACCGTCATTAAAACTAGCAGCAGCTTTGATAAACTAATTAATGCATCAATAATTATAATCCAAAAATATAATATATATACTGAGATTACTTTTACTTCAGTAACATTTTGATTGCAGGACTTGTATTTTTAACAGAGTATTCCTACTTTGTGGTACTTCTACTTGAATTTAAGTACAATATCTGAGTACTTCTTCCACCTCTGGCTTTTAGTCAAAACAGCTCATTTGAGTTCATGGCTTGGAGAGGAAGTGAGCGTGATATGTTGCATTGGTTTGCTAACATTAGTGTTTCTACTGTGAACAAACCATGTAGCATAAATATGAGGATGATTCAAATGTCCTTATATAACATTACTAACGACTTTGACGAAATCATTTGGTGTGCATTGGATGGAACATTTTATCTCCAAAATATTTTATTAAAACTTCATAAATGTACGAATTTCAAGTAATATTTGTGTCTGTAAGTGAGCTTAAAGAGTCTTGTAAGGGTTGAATTTGAGGCAAAATTAAACAAAACAATGGCTTAACACCAAAAAGAAGCTGCAGGCAAAACATTTAATATGTTGATAAAAACAGTCTAAGAAGTAATGACAAATTCATGCCAACAAACTGAATTTAGCGGTTTCTTGTCAACAACAATGTGATTTTCAAACTATAAACAAGTCAGTTAAGATGTGCATACATAAGAAACTCCTAAACGCAACATAGTTGAGCATATAATAGCAGTTCACATGCTAATCACTAAAATATTTTGTAAAAATGTATAGAGGTGAAACAACTCATTTGGACTGGCAAGTGCTAGAAAATAGTGATACATTCCTATCATAGTTGTCCAAAGTCCAAGGAGACCTCTTCCAAGGTACCATCAGGCAAACATCTCAATATATCCAGTTTACAATTGACTTCATCAAACCTTTATTTAACCAGATTGGACTTAAAACAAAGAAAAGCAGAAAATCCTGTTTTTGGAAAAATACTCAAATGATTACTACATTGGTTGCTAAGCATATTTCAGTTGATGAATTACAGAACTAAAAACATATAATCATAATAGCTAATCAACAATATGATGGACTATTGCTTTATCTTTTGTGCACATTTTCAAGCCAAGATGCTAAAAACTCCAACTTCTTAGTGTGAATATATGCTACTTTTTTTACAATCTAAAATGTAAAATCAATTGTTTATACTATATTTGTGTGCTTCTAAAACGCAGTACACTCGTGCACTGTCTACAGGGTCACTCCGTCCTCTCGGTCCAGTCCCATAATCCCACTGGAAACCTCTTGCTCTTGTGCCACTTATTTAGAGAGTAATGAGGTTTAGGGAACTGGATAAACCCCAGGATTACAGCTTTGGATTGATGGTTTAAGTGTAGTCTATACATAACCAGACTTCTAATGCAGCGCCTTAATACGTCTCACATATGGTCAGCAGTAGCACATTATAATCTTCCTTCTTTAAACACATTTCCTCAATCAACGCACTCTGTTGGCTTTAAAATGCTTTGGACCGTGGTATTTTAAAGGCAGATGCTGGGTTACAATTTGATGTCAAATGTAAGCGCAGTGTTCTAAGTCTCAATTTATACTTTACACTTGCACTCAGACATGAAGCCCAGTGTAGGCTGACCTTCATTTTAACTATCCTCTCAAAGGGTTAATCTCAGAGGTCAAACTACTGGCTCCAAACAAACACATACTTAACCAGAAATGGCAAAGGTCTTCTGTAATTCCTTTATTTCTAAATTGTTCGGCAACTATTTAACCATCCAAATGTAATGTTTCAGACTCGGGATGGATCCACCGGCTGGTGAAACCTTAAGAAGGAATTGCAACTTCAGTATATTGTAGACAGAATTCAAACCAAGCATTTCATTTGATATATCTGCCCCATTGTCATCGATCCCCGATCCAGCTATTTGAGTCCGCCCGAAATCAGTATCAGTGCATCTTCATTTTAGACTGAGTGCATGTACCTGGATGCAGGGCTCAGTTCGAATGAATGTATGCCTCTGTGTGAATTCATAGAGGCTGATCATGTTCTGTTCTCCAGGCATCCGGTCAGTCCAGTCAACCTCTCAAGTTCACCACTTCTGACTCCTGCGACCGCATCAAGGATGAGTTCCAGTTCCTCCAAGCACAGTACCACAGGTATGCAGCGAACACTGCCATAGCCTAACTTAATTTAACTTCCGGAGTTTATTATTATGCCAAATGCAAATCACTTCAGTGCTGTTTTAGTTCCCTGTAAGCCAGCATTTCTGCCTTTTGCAGAGTTCATTTTCTTTTTGCCTTGGTCTACCTTTTAAGCTATTGTTTGTCTTTTTCTAAGAGTGTAAATCTTAAAACTGTTGTGTTATTCGCACGTCAGCTGCTCTACCTTAGATATGTCTTCGGAATTAGGAACAAGAGCAGATTTGTTGCATCGGCCCAAAAATAATTTTCTAATCCAGTCAATCACAATTGATTTTAGAGGCAAATTAGTACTAGTATTGGGAGCCTCACCAAGAAGTAATTACATTTGATAGACATTGTTATCTTGTGGGAAATATGATGACCAAACATGAAGCCGAAGCAAGCCAGAGGTCATCTTAGTTTACTGTTATCTTTACCGTTTACTTATCATCACAGGACAGATTTGCCTTTACACTAACCTTTGTTTAATACTTGTGTTCGTTATTTGCAGTTTGAAGTTGGAGTGTGATAAACTGGCTTCTGAAAAGTCAGAGATGCAGCGTCACTATATTATGGTACGTTTCCTAATAATCCTTGTCAGTGACATGTGGCTTTGTTTAATCTCATCTCCTCTAATATACCGACTAAAGTACATTTTGCAGTATAAGCATAGACATGGAGGCAGGAATGTCTATGTAGTGGCTGATTATTAGTTCAGTCATACATAATGACAAATCGAGTTACACTGAGGGGCTTCCTCGTGTTCACTCATCACATGATCAGTAACTGATACATGTTTTTGAAGCTTCTGTCATAGCCAATGATCAGTTACAAATCTCATGACAACTACACATATTATTCCATAATCCACATTGAATAATACATGAACCGTGCCTATAAAAAAAAAATGTATGCATTTGTCTGCCCTTTTGTACTTTACATAGAAGCATTCTGGTTGTGTGTTAAAAATGTACATTAAGATTAAAGCTCCAGTTTATTATAATGTGTGTCTTTTTCTCCTGTGTTTTTGTAGTACTATGAAATGTCCTACGGGCTGAATATTGAAATGCACAAACAGGTAACAATTTCCCCCTACGATTTATACTTCTTCATTGTAGCTTAGATCCAATAGTTTGATGGTCTGACCTTTTTCAACTTCCCTTTTTTCTTTTCAGGCTGAAATAGTTAAGAGACTGAATGGAATCTGTGCTCAGGTGCTGCCTTACCTGTCACAAGAGGTAATGACACACATTTTCCTGAATATTTCTCAGTGTGCTTTTATGCCTTTTTTAAATTTACAAAACAAGCTCTTCTGGTCAACATTGACCCAAATGTTTTTCCCATCGGTCACTTGGACATAAAAACATGGGAATTGATGTCCATGTGAAAATACCAAAGTTACCCTTTTAGATGTTCTGCCGTGTTCCTGTAGTTGCATGTTTAGTTGTGCGTGACCATGTGATGTCTTTGTTTCAGCATCAACAGCAAGTCATGGGCGCCATCGATAGAGCCAAGCAAGTCACGCCCCCTGAGATGAACTCCATTATACGGGTGAGCTTCTTTCTCCCTGCAAGCGGCTATAGATGATGGGGGGGGGAATCGTGGCTCATGCCAAACATGAAATAAACCATATGTAAAGCCAGTCATTGTCAAGACGGCAAAGTTACTTCAAAATTCAAATGACAAAAGTTATTGAAATCATTTACAAATCAAATAATTATACATTTGAATGGAAAAAAATCATGTAAACATGAGGTTTACAAATGCAAGTTTGGCTTGTTATGATGCATATATACATAAATACAGTAAGAGGAATACAGCATGTAAAATAAGAGCAAATATAAAACTATTATGTTTTTTTTAAAGTGTTAAAAGAAACATTAATATACAAAAAAGTACTTTAAATAAGAATATGACAAATTGCTCTGAAAAATACAAGGTGTAGTATTTATGAGTTAGAGCTGAGCTGCTTTAGAGGGGTAGGGTTTTTGCAGAAATGGTTCACAGTATGGGATATACGGAATGGAAACCCTATCATTTTGCTGCATTATTAGCAACTCACTTACACGTCTGTACCATGCCTGTGTCTCCAGCAACAGCTCCAGGTGCAGCACCTGTCCCAGCTGCAGGGCCTGGCCTTACCTGTGGCCCCGATGCCCCTGGGCCTCACCCCCCCCTCACTGCCCGCCGTCTCCTCCAGCTCCGGCCTGCTCTCCCTCTCCTCCATCCTGGCCAACTACTCCCACGGCCAGGCCCAGGCGGTGAAGGAGGACAAGGCCCGGGAAGCTGCGGAGAGAGCGAGCCGAGGGGAGGACGGGGACAAATCAGACTAGTGCCGACGAGGAGGTTTGGAGGGGGCTGTTGTGGGGTGAAGTGTCTACAAACAAAAAAAAAATAAAAAATTGAAAGGTAAAACTGTAACTGTAAATGGAGATTGATGTAAGTCTGGCTGCTGAGTGTTGATGTAGAAGAGTCACTGCAGGGATGATGACGAGCAAAGAGGACAGACTTTTGGATGTGCAGAGAACAAAAACTGCTGAATGGCTGAGAGTGAGAGTTAAATGTTCTTATTATTTAGTGGTAATAGAATCAGTTCAGGCTTCTAGACTTTAAATAGATGCTTTTTTAAGTGTGAGCCACTGTTGCGAGGCTTAACCAAGGTAAATGTTTTCCCATTTGGAGTGAGAGCTGAGGATGAAAGCTAACAGCATTGTCCCTTACACAGATCTGCCTCTCACTGGTTTATATTTCTTAACTCTTTTTGTTATCAGATCCCGTGTTTTTTGATCATGTCCTCCGCTGTCCCTTAGATTTCTTACTGGGCCGTCTGCCAGTCACAGTAAGCAGTTTAATGACCTCTCAGTTTCCTCTTGTCGCTGTCCCTTCACTCATGACGTACAGCTCCATTTCCCTTTTTCCCCCAAAAGAAAAATGTTGAGCTGTGTGGAGAGTCATACCATTCATTGATGTACTTGGAGCCAAATTGAATCTTAGTCTAATGGGATGTTTTCAAAGGGACATTTGCTTTCAAACCCTTCAAGCATTAACTTATCACCGTTTCTTGCATTTTCATACGACCAACCACTGGATGCATTACCTTAGCTCTGTACCTCAATCCCCAATAAATGGGCTTTTATTCCATTAAAGTTTTTGTACAAATGGTAGTATACCCATCTTGGGGGGTTAATGTGTCAGGCCTAGCTGCTGCTGCTGCGCACGCTACAAGGCACGGACCATGACTCAAATGACAATAATTAAAGTTCTGAAAAAAGTTGACTTTATTTTGACATGTGGTTTTCGTGAAGTTAAAGACAGGCTAATTAGACATTACAATGTGTCTGTGTGCTTGGGTGAATGTGATCGGAGAGAAGAAAACATTTGTTTCATTTAACTTAGTTTTTTTCTTAAAGCACCTTTTGTATTGTCCTCACACCGCCCCCTGCTCCTGCCCCCCCCCCCCCCCCCCCCCCCCCCCCTCGTGCTGGTCCACTCTTTAACGGACCAAGACAAACTTGAACAGGATCTAAACTTCAGAACCAGAGAGTCGTAAAAGACTTACGAGTACTGAACTTCTGTAAGTTAGAAGAGCACTTCAGTTTATACTGAGACTGTATCAAGCACCTGTCTTTTCCTGTCTTGTTTAACTTGTGTGTGATTGTCAGGGGAACATCCTCTCCCCTTTTTTTTATTTTTGCATTGTTTTAATGAAGAATGTGTCCGGGGTGAGTTTGCTAAAGCTCTGTAAGCAACTCAAACAAGCGTTCCCTCTGAAAACAGCGTATTAAATGAGATTTTCACAGTCAGAATTTGTCCTGGTAACCAACTTATTGTTCCTGTTGCAAAATAACTCAAGCTGGATTTATATTAAGAGCATTTTCCCAAATCCATACTACATGCATATTCTATGAAGTACACTGGGCTTGAGTATACTGAATCTTTACTTAAATACAGCCCCTAATAAGACGATGTTTGGGCTACACATAATGGTGCCATGCAAATGATATACCAACATTTGATTAAGTTACCATTGCAACCACCCCACATTATAAAGATTAGGCCACACTAAAATATATATATATATATATACATATATATATGGATGGTCCAACAATTGCTTCTCTATCAATGCCATTGATTATTTGAAGAAGTATCACCATGGTGCTATCAAAGGTTTTGTTGCTTTGGAGTTTCTATTACGAAGTGAAACAACCCGTAAGTATCTTAACTAGCAGCCATAAAAAGAGCTGCTCTAATTATTTTATTGCTCAGAAAAGTTATTTCCTTTCCTTTCTAAACTTTTTGAAAAGAAAGAAGAAAATGCAGCCCCACAATTCCTGGCATCAACTTTTAAAGCATTGCACGTTGATAACATCTACCATTCCTAATAATCCTACCAGTCCTTAATAAGTCTTTATAAGAACTCTTTCAAATACGGTCTTAAGATATATTTACTGATTTCTGTATAGTGCTGTTGATGGACTCTTATCCCCCATAATGCAATGCCAGAAGAAATGCGGAACGTTTGCCCACAGCTGGATACATGTAAGCTATTGGCAATAAGAAAGATCCAATAACATCTCAGAATTCTTTTTGGAAAATACATTTTCATGTTCATTTCCAAATGCAGTGGTTGACCTACAATGGAGCACATTTTGTTTGTTTTTCGTAAGTATAAAACTATGAAATATATTGATTTTCTTTGTGTACTAACTGCAAAACAGTCTGGTATTCACTGTCGGTAGTATGGAATTGGGACAGCTGAGGTTTTGAGGAATAGTAATGTTCATATTTAGGGCAGCAGAGGGCAGCAGTGCTCTCTCATTGATCATCAGTATAATGGGGTAACATTCACAGGACAGATGTTTTAAAGAGGTCCAGGTTCACTTTGATCGAGCTGTTATTGTCCTGTAATGCTTCCAGAGCTTTGACACTTCACCCCGTAACGTCTGAGCACGTCTGAGGTCGGCTAGAACTTTTCTCCTGTATTTTATTTTGAAAGCCACTCAAGTTGTGGCTCAGTGTTCTTTATTTTTCTCCTTCCTGTCTGTGTTAGTGTTTGGGAGCTGATGATTTTCCCTCCCTGGAGATTCGACCTTAATATATGGAGTGCGAGAACACATCAGTTGCACTCCCTATGTTGACGTCAGTCTCTGTAGAAAACCTCCTTTGGCAAAACTCAGACATATGAATGGTATGTGTGTTTGTTTTTGCTGTGAAGGGCCAATTTGTATACATATGAATATATCAATATACATATTTTTTAAAGCATTTTTGTATGTTTCAAAGCTGCTTTTTAACGTGTGTGTATCATGGAAGACTTTGGTGTTGTATGTGTGCATTACAAGCCTACAGTTAAAGAGAGGCACAATGTTGTATACCATGTCGTTCTTCCTGTTTTTCCTCCCCCATTCTCTCAGTAGGCAGTAACACTTAACATTGTTTTCTAGGTTTGTAAATGTATCTCTTTTTCTTTTGTGCAAACGAAAAAACAGTTTAATGTGTTTATGAACACGGTCTCATTTTAAGATACCTGGGGCAAAAAAAAAAAAATACAAAGATGTAAACAAGCAACTGTGTACTCTAATGAGAATGAATCAACCTTTTAGCAGTAAGGAAGCTTCTCTGGTGCCTTACAAATAAAAGATGTGATTGAGAGTGGTCCTTTGTCTCTGGTTGGTGTCTATGGGGGGGAATAGAAGAAGTCTGAAGGACAACAAGGAAACATTAAAGAACATCCAAATCATTGTAATGACTCATTGAGGCTTAGTCATGAAATGTAGCTTTTGGGAAACTGATAATAAACTGTTTATTTGATAGTCAACTCCTCTGCAACTAGATGATATAAATTGAGTGTATCCATTTTGAGGTGTTGTATGTACGATCCCATGACAGAGGGTAAGGAAGAAGAGACAACCTCTGTTCGCAAGGAAAATTAAAAAAGGGATTCAATTCAAATGCAATGGGGAAAAATGTGAAAACCTAAAATGGCAGATAAAAAAATGTCTAGAAACAGAAGTGTAGATTAACAGTGTCAAAATAATAGAAACACATCATTTATAAACAAAGTGTTTATAGCGATACAAACTCTCACTATTTTGATATTCGCTTACTATTTTGTGTTTGGTTATTCAAGTCTAAGGAATGCACGCTTACGCATAGTCAGTCACACACAAAACTAAACCCTACACACTCATGTCAACTTGCTGTACTGAAGCACACTAAGAAAACATAATAAAATGTTTTTTAAGGACTAAGCAGGAAGTATCTCTGGCAGATAAACATGTCAGTTCCCTCTGGTGGACAAAGGTTTTAACAGTGATATTGTTATTTAAAATAAGTATTTGATTGTTTTTTCTTTTATCGGTGTAGCATCAGCAAGTCGTGTTGATTATCCAGTGTAACGGATAACTCCAAAAGGTGATTACAACTCCAACTATCTACACGACTACATTAGTAGAGGTATAAACCGACCCTTTTGAAGCAGATATTGGCATGGTTATGAAATTAAAATCTATGAGAAGATACACCTACAATTTAAAATATATATTCATAGCACTCTGATCTAGCAAGTGTGTTAACTTGGAAGCAATTAAAGTGAGAACACCTCTGACGTGGCCCAGCAGCCCCATTCCTTCCTGCGCCTCTGAGGAATCCCACAGCCCTCAGCTGCAGGTCCAGACACGAACCCTGCGTCAGGGTGTTATGTACACGTATTTTCAACAAGAAACCTTCCCTTGCTCACCACAAAGACTCTTTTGAAATGTATTTTTTCTTGTAGTTGAAGTAAGCACTCGTAGACATCATGCTGGCTAACATTTATGGCAAAGAATTACATAAAACATCCGACAGGCTGAAGAAAATAAATGTTTACATTATGTTTGTTTCACAATAGGTTACACATCTTATATAAATGTAAGGAAGATGTCCAGTTTGACTTGAAATTGTGGTTGTATAAGCATTGAGGTTCAAGAGAACTGGAGAAAATATGGTTTATCGGATGAGTATTCCCCAGTAACGTCTTCATTTGTTTTGTCTGTCCTTTTCCAATTATTTATGTGTTTAAGTTAGTCTCTATAAAGAGAAGAAATCATCAAGTTGCCAGCTCTAAAAGTTGTGTTGCAACGTCACAGCAAAGCAGTGGTAAGCCATTCTTAAAAAGCTACACAGTTTATTAGATACAGTAGTAATACACATAATGAAAATGTTAGTAATACATAAAATCAGGTATTTAGTTAAAACAGTCCATTACACAGGCTTATCTTCTAAAAGACGGTAAACTATAGAGACAGGCAGATATAATCTAGCTCCAGTGTAGTTCAAATACAATTCTCATCTGACTGCAACACAATGGAAAACAATGCCTCCAAGGTTTTTTTCTGAAGGACAGAAAAGTCTTTGGCTGGTGTTTTTGAAATTGACAGATCTCTTTCGCAGTCTTTGCTCACTTTTCGGTTTAACTCACAGCATCAACTTCTAAAAACTCTGCTCATAAATGCAACACAGAATTAAAAACAACACAACAATATATATCATTGCACACCGTCAAACAGAACAACACAATCACATATTTCCGCAGCACACGCCCTAAGTGACAGACACAGACGGTGGAGCTGCTGTTCCAACAGGTTTAGGGAATCTCTTGAGTTTTCAAAGCTGTAAAAATAGTCGGGAAGCTGTCGCCGAGTGGAGCAGGTCTAGTCTGGATTCCTGGCTAGTGGTTACTGCATTGTGGGTAAGTCACAGGTCCGTGGATAATGGAGCTGCTGTGGGAGAGGTTGAAGGCCCAGGTTAGTAAGAGGAGCTGCTGTGAGGGGCTCATACAGGTCCGGTGTAGTTGTAGTGGTTTCCGTGCTGAGGGTCGGGAGGCTGGGGGCTCGGTTTGCGCTCAAGATGTTCGATCTCCGCCGTGTCTGTGTGTGTGCACGCCGTGTCTGTGTGTGTGCAGGGGGGGGCGCGCTGCTTGAAGAAGTCGGACACATATCGGACCTGAAAGGACAGAAGAGGAATCAATGCCAGAGTATAGGATGAGCTGAGGTTTTAGCTGATAAAACTCATAACAACTTTGCTGCTCCCAGTCCTGTAATACATCCACAGTCACAGAGATGTTGACTCAACTTAAAAGGTCTCCTATTATACTGTTTTTCATCAATATATTATAGGTCTCAGATATATACAAAACATGTCTCTGAAGTGTTTGGCTCCAAATACCAAACAGATCATGCATTGTAGCATCCCATAAACCCCTCTGTTTCAGCCCTGTTTCAAAAGTGCTGATTCTCTGTCTGTTACTTTAGATGAAAATAAGGAGCCACTCCCCACGCCCCTCTGAGAGATATTTGGTTAAAAAGAACACAGTGGTGCTCTAGGAGGAGATTCAGGTGATAAGGTGGGGGGGTGTTACCTTGGTTGGTGATTGGCTAATGGTTATACAAGCCAAAAAATCGTTATGACATCATAAAGTGGCCAAAATCTGATCAGCTCATTTTCAGACAGGTTTTTATAGAAATGGATCAGGACAAAAAGAGAGAGAATCTTTTTTCCTGAAACTTTCAGAATCTCTTTACACAGAGCGGACACATGTTGATGTAGAAAAGACAAGAAAAAGTGGATTTTGCATAATAGGTGACCTTTAAGTCATATTTTTGGTTGCATAAAATGACATTTGATTTGAATAGAGTCCAATTTAAAACCAACACTTGAGTCTTCACCAACAGTTAAAGTATGTATTGTTTGCAGGTGTTTCTATTTTTTTTGTAGATTAATACATGTTTTTTCTAGTTTCAAGGTCTGCGTTGTACTACAAACGATGCTACATTAAAGGTAGGGTAGGTAAGTTTGAGAAACCGGCTCGAGATACACTTTTTGTTATATTCCATGGAATGCTCTTAACATCCCGATAGCAATGAATATCTTAAGTGCTTTGACAAAAAATCCATAATAAAATGTCATCTGTGGAAGGCGTAGTACTGTAAAAAGCACGACCAATCATTTTAGCCGGCCCGGCTAAAGTAACTGGATGGCCTACCTGCCTGTCAGCCTTCCATCTGTGCACAAACTTATCTCGTGCCCTCATTGGTCATGTGCGTGTTCGTGTGTGTTGGAGGAGGGGCTCTGTAAGGAAGTGGCAGATTTTCTCCGGTTGTGTATTTTCAAATTCTAGCGATCTCGAGCCGGTTTCTCAAAACTTACCTACCCTACCTTTAAGTTAACAAAACCTGTCCCACTTTACACAAAAGAAGCAAGAAATCAGCATTTTTACCTCTATATAGAGCGCAGGAAATGTGTGTGTAGCATTTCTTTAATATATTGCATACCAGTTATTCTTTTAAATGGAGTGCCTAGGCAATCTTTCGCAAATAATACAATGATGATGGCACTGGTAATTGATGGAAGTTGATGCATATATTTTTCATAAACTTGTACACCATTTCGGTTTTTCCCATTATGTATTTAAAATCGGAAATCGATAATACTTTGTTGTGAGTATGGTGCAACTTTCTGTGAGTAAACTAGAAACTGTTTGAATTTACCAAAAGAAGCCATAGGATTTTGAGTTTTCTGACCATACACTGTACTTCACTATAATCAAATAAACATCCTGCACATGGGGGGGCTTTAAAACAACTGCAACCACTTTGTATTTTAAAATCTGTCTTTCAGTCCAGACGTCACAGATACATGTTGTTGTACTCACAGTGAGCACGGCGATGAGGGCTCCCTGCAGCAGCCCCACCAGAACGTCACTCCAGTGATGTTTGAAGTCAGACACGCGCGTGTATCCGACGTAGAAAGAGAACAGCAGCAGGAAGAACTGGATTGTGGGTCGAACGAGGCGTGTCCACTTCCCCTGCATCCGGGCCTGGACGTAGAGCTGCACACACAAACAAAATTTCATGTCTGGATTTAAAACTATTGATTTGTAAATTCTGGTATTTACTGTACTGTACTGAGAGAGGAGACTACTGTTAACATTCTTTTGGTCTACAATTTAAAAGTACACAAAAAATATGTTTTACTAAGAAGTAATTTTGTAAATCAAAATAATGCATACAAATATTTGACCTACAACACTATGATCTTTTTATGTTTAATGACACATTATAGTACGACATTTTTAAACTTGTGATATATATACTATACTTTTTTAAACCTAATTAAACGTTCGTTACATGCTATTTGTTTTACTTTTTATGACCCACTTTACTAGGAATTCTATACGATAGACTATAGTATAACATTAAAAAAAAAAAGTTGTGCCAAACCATTATACATGTTTTTTATTTGACATACTATGGCTTTTTTTTGTTTTATGACATTACCATGGTTCTTTTGTTTTTTACAAACTATTTATTTGGACTTTTTAAGACATGCTATACTATGACCTTTAATAAATGTTAAGAAACGTTTTTTTACATTTTTTCTTTTCAATTACATACTATATGATGAAAAACATGTTGTGACATGCTATGATTTATATATATATATTTGTATTAATGTATCGATTTTTATATATACTTTGTATGGCACTTTTATAAAATACTATACCATGACATTTTTATGATTTATTTTGAATGAAAAAAGGTTAAAAGGTATTTCATACACTGAAAATGTGCTCTTCTCCTACTTATGAGAATTTAATGTTTTCGCTGAAGGAGAGATTTTATTGTCTTTTTCCCCGTTAGCCAGCCTCCACAGGAAGGTCAGAGGTCAGCTACAGAACAGTGCCGTATATAAAATGACCTCCAGTCACTCCCTCATAAACCCTAACAGGGATTAAACTGTTGAATCCGTCATCTTCCGGCCAGTGTTGTCATTAAACAAAGATGTTTCCAAACATCAGCCGTGCGTCTGTGTTGACTCCCCCCCTCCCCCTCCTGTTTTGAGTCACTTTTGTGTGTTTTTGGTAAAACAGACATTTCACAGACAGCGACAGTCTCACAAACAATGACAAAGACACACTCACCGACAGGAAGAGCATGCAGTACATCCCGAAGGACGCGTGGCCGGAGTAGAACGACAACCTGAGGAACAAAACAGAAACAAATACAACTCATGAACACAATTCACCTAAATTGCTTTGAGTATTCAAGTACTATGTATTAGTATTTTGAGGTTTACATGTCTTTTTCAAACAACACAAGCTCTTATAAGAAATGTAATGTGCTGTAGTAACGTGTGATTTGCATATATCAATATCCTTTGTCCTTAACACCATAAAAATACACGTATCATTTTATTGCATGGCTAATGTCTACATCATATTATACCACCCTGCCAAAAACAAAGTGTTAAGACAATATTTGTGTATTTTTGATACATTTGAAAGCCTTTACCTTGGTTGGTGATTGGCTAATGGTTACACAAGCCAATAAATTGTTATGACATTATAAAGTGGCCAAAATTTGATCAGCTCATTTTCAGACAGGTTTTTATATAAATGGATCAGGACAAAAAGAGAGAGAATCTTTTTTCCTGAAACCTTCAGAATCTCTTTACACAGAGGGGACACATGTTTATGTATAAAAGACATGAAAGTCGATTTTGCATAATAGGTGACCTTTAATCTATATCAAACTTCTCTCCATAATAAAGGTTTGTATGGTCACCTGGACTCAGTCACATTGCGATGGTAGCCGGTGCAGTTGATCTGCAGCATGTAGCCCTTGCAGCTGAGCGGGGCGCACACAGACAGGAAGTTCGGACGAGGGCGACCTATAATGAACTTGGCCATGTCGGTCAGTGATTGGCTGACGGATGCTCCAAACAGGAAGGTGCCGACCACCTTGTAAAGAGCTGACAGGTACTGGTTGAACTGAGAGTTTGAGTGCAGGCGCTTTGTGTGCACAAGGTAGGCCTCTCCAGTGGTGATCTGCGCAGAGAAAAGAGACCAAATAAGTTTTTCACTTAAATTAGGGAAAAATGTTAGGTCAAATGTGTTTATATTACTGTTTAACAAAACTTTGCGACTAACTATAACGATGGAGCAGGTGATGGTGACGGCCGCCATGGCTCCATGGGAGATTGTGTCTCTCCTGTAGGGATAGCTGATGCTCTTATCATCGCAGTAGATTCCTCGTTGGTATGGAATGAACCTCAGCGTCAGGATGGCTGAGGGAAGAGCCGCTGCAGGAAGAAAAGACAACTTCAATAAGGATGAAATTCACTCGACTGCTAAAGAAAAAAGGACATTCAAATTATACAATGACCACATCAAACCTTCTTAATGTTGAAGTACAGGGCATCAGAGAGCATGGACATTCACCAAAGCAGTTTTTTTACAGACAATCATGGTATATATGCAGTGGCGGCTCCAGAGTATTTTTGTTGGGTAATCTATGGTAGGGCTAACCCATACAGTGGTGGGGCTCAGGTCAGTATTTGCAATGTAATTACATACACGCTATATCGCCCCCCTTGACAGTGAAACGCCATGCGCGAGGTTTAGATTATTTCCCTGTCTCAATCAAAATTAAACTGTATGAAATAAAAAGGCACATTTGTCTTGTAGTAAATAAAAAAGGGCGACCTGGAGCCAATCCTGCAATTTCCCCACAGGTGAAAGAGTTGACATGCTGAAAACCCATCCCCTGCAGGGGGGTCTGGGGGGATTGTCCCCCAGGAGATTTTTTGAAATACTAACATAAAATACACATTCTGGTAGGCTACTCTCTTGAGAAGATAACAAAATTATTCTATTACTACACGACATATTTAAAAAAATGAATGCCATTTTTGTTTTTTGTTACTTTGTTCTGAAAGCTGAACCTCACAGAGAGAAGAGGGAAGAGGCTGTGTGAATTACATTACATTGTGGATAAGGGTGGATAGCCCCCATTGTTCTGTGTGTCAAAATGAAAGACAGCCCACCTATCAATCATCAAACCGTGGGGTCTTATTATTTCATTACGTGTTGATTTCTATCAACACGTAATGTTGCATGGATGTATAAAGAGAAGTTCTTCTGCAAAAGTATTCTCCGTCGGGACTTCCTGCAACAACACCACGCCGTTATCGTGATTCTGATTGGCCAAGATATTTTATTGAGAAGACGATCACTACGTGACAAAATGGTTACTGAAATCAATCTTACTAGCTGCTGTCTGTGCAATTTACTCGGCGCGAGTTGGCGGACTTTT
Organism: Trematomus bernacchii; assembly: GCF_902827165.1. NCBI lineage: Eukaryota > Metazoa > Chordata > Actinopteri > Perciformes > Nototheniidae > Trematomus > Trematomus bernacchii. The sequence continues at coordinate 2,634,132 of NW_022987313.1, read as the reverse complement.
TTTTGCTTACTTTAACATAATTTTTCATGGTGGGGGCGTGGGGCTAAGCCATTTCTTGGTATGGCTGTAGCCTACCCCAGAGCCGTAGAATAGAATTCTATTATACGGCTCTGGCCTACCCCAGCCATACCCTGGAGCCGCCACTGTATATATGCGACACATACTTTTCATCCCAATGGCACAGCATGTTAAAATGTACAAACAAGTGGATCACAAGCATAACATGACAGATGATTTTAAGAAAATATTTCAAGTGAAAAGCCCTGTTGCTAACACTGAAATGATTTCAATTATGCAAATAACTTTAACAAAAAATATCCGAGTAGGCTATAGTATGCCATAATATTCATCCAGAGTGTTGTTGAACACTATGTCATAAAATTGGCAAAAAGTCAGTTTATAGTATGCTTAACAAATAATTGCAAATGCCATGGTTTAGCATGTCATGAAAAGTGTCATACACACTTCATAAAGAAAGTAATTGTAAATTATGCGAGTACACTGAGCTTTTAAAATGATGTCCCATGATGATTTAAAAAAAACTTTCAGAGACCTTGATGCTTCAATCGTTGAGAGCCACTGTGTATCACTCTCAGCTCTATGTTGACGAGTGAGTTCAGGAAACAGCTAAAAACACACCAATAGATTAATCCTTCAGCTTTGGGCAGAAGGTCCCACTCTGCCAAGTCCATTCATTTGTCATCTCTTGAGCTCAGTGGCAACAACTTCACCTCTACGGGCCGCGGTCACTCTTCGGAGTGTCACCATGGAAACACGGGGAGCGGAAAGCCATGACCTTTGACACTGGGGCACCGTTTACACAACGCTGGGCCTGGGAGCTGAGGAGTGGACCGGGACACACACTCACACACACACACTCACATTCATACAAAGAGCACCATATGCTCACTGACAGATACAAATGGGGTCTATAAAAGAAATGCATGTTTTCAATAGTCTGAACTAACAAATAGTGTGAGTACCCTGTGTGTTTTTCTGCAAGTGCAAACAAAAGACTGAGTTTAATGATGCACAACAGAAGCAGAAACACATAAAGCTGTCTCTTAAATCTGAGCAGGAACAATAGTGGAATCTACAGGATTGATGTCAGGAACCTCTTTTCCTGTTTTTGAAGAGCCTGTCACTGAACTGCTGCAGTTAATGAGAGTGAGGATTGTTTGTTTTTGCAAGCAGGAGTTTTACTGTATATTCACCGGGCAATGCCATACGAGTGGCTCTCCGAAAACACAGAGCTTCCTTCCTCCAGTGTGTGGCAGGCAGGATTAAATGAGACCACATGAAGACACATAAACATAGAAAAGAAAACATGTTCAGGATGGGTGATTTTGGAAAGGTAATTCCAACATGATGTCATGAGTCCAAATGTGGATGGGTACAGGCCAGGAGAATTAAGTCTGGGGTCCGACACACTGTGGCAGCCTGTCAGCTGGGAACATTCAGTGTTTTCCGTTGTCTACCTGCTGCTTCACACAAGAATATTAAAGTGGCAAATTAAGTTCTTGTATTGCTTTAACTCATCATTTCAAAGTAAATTGCTGAATTTTGATTAGTTAGTTATAAACCCTGCTTTCGATATGATTTTCTGTCTGCCATTGGGTAAATCTCCTGGGAAAGCTAATGCTCGATTTATGGCACAAAGGAAGTACGTCAACAAGTGAGGTGGAACAATTGAAGTTTCTGAGGAAAACAAAATGTGTGTCCTGTCCAGTGTTGCCAACTATTTCCCAACAACATGGAAAGCGATAGCTCCTATAGTCGCTAAAAGTTGCCAGATAATGTCATATGCTCAATTGCATATTGGGGATGACATTGTGCATTCATGTTCAGTAAATGTTTGGCTAAGCATTTCCTGAAAGTGGCTAAATCGAAATGATTTGGCCACCATAGTCCTGTGTTGTCGTTGGTTGCTAGGCTTCGATGAAAACAGAAAGTGATTTGGTTATCTTTGCGACATCCGCTCCAAGAATAAAACCACTTGGAAACACTTGAAGGGGGAAAGTTGCAAAGTTGTATATTACCAGTTTGATGTAAAACACTTCAAGTACTTAAAACCAAAGGAAGAAGTAAAACAATTGGAAATCGGGAAAAAAAATCTAATAGCATACCCGTAAAAGTAAGAGTGAGAGCTTTCTTGCTTGAAGTTACATATACACCAACACCTATGATATTGCTTTATTGGGTTTCCACTGACTGTCTCAGTATATAGTAGAATGCCATTAGTTTAGATCACTACACACCGCTAAGGAACTGCCTAATATGTAATATTTGTTTTCTGAGTGACACTAATGGTATTTGATGACAAGCAGTTTCCTCATTGAAGATCATTTATTTTCATGAAAGGCCCTTCCCTTGCTCTTTACATCTCGGAGTTCATTATTCCAGCAGGGCGAGCACGCTCCCAGCTTCTCTTTGAAGTGAGGCCCACCATTGTTTATTCTGCAGGGTGCAAGGATAACATTTAGATAAGAGGCTGCTGCTTGTTTGACACAAGTCTCTGGTGGCTAACTGCTGCCAGGGCGGAGATGCGAGAGGACAAAGTTGGGCAATGGCCTTACACACACACACACACAGAGAACAACCACCGCTGAGCTGATTCAACAACAGAATCAGTGAGGAAGTCGATTTCACTTTGCATCAAACATGCTCCAACAGCCTCTGGGAGCCGAGCCCATGGAGGGTTCCTATTATCCGACTGTATTTATCTGCTCTATTATTACAAAAGACCTGGTATGTTTTTATAGGCCTGTGCTGGGGGGGCCTCCCCTCCTGGGGGCCAGGTCGAGCTGAGGGGGACCGTCAGGAGGTTAATTCCCCAAAATTACTCAAAAAACTGTCTTTGTTTCCATGACAAAAACAAAGACAGAAAATACGTGATATCTTATCAGAAACTATGTGTACAGTTTATTCTTGCTCAGTGGCCGAACTAAGAAGGATTAGGAACAGTTAACGTTCTGATAAACAATCGTACAAAACAGGCTGATTGCTTGGACTGTAGCAGGGCTGCTGGCACCAATGAAGTGCAAAGTTGACTGGATGAATGTTATTCAAGATATCCCAATGACTGTCATACATTAAAGGGGTCCTATCATGCTTTTTTGCGGGGGGGTTCCCTTACCTGTTGTGCGTTATACAGGTTTCTGTGCATGTAAATGGTCTCCAAAGGCTAAAATCCCAAAGTTCCCTCCAGAGGGAGTTTCTCTCCCACACACTTTTGATCTTGTAGAAGATATTCTCAATCTGTGTAAGACTTTCATTACTTCCTTATTTCAATTCCTATTACCTGCTTTTGTCTTTCCTTGCATCTGTCATTTCCTTCATTAACTGAATTGAAATGTCCAAAACCGTATGCCGAACCTCAAAGTGAATCTTTGACTGGATGACATTTGCTTGTAGTTGAAATTGCTTTGAATAGAGTGAAGCATTGGAGAACTACTGAAAAAGAAAAATGTTTTGGGTACATCTAGTGCTTTTCCCAGCTTGTATCATCCTACTCTGACATTTTACATGTAGCTGTTGAGTGTCTTCTCCTCGATGAACGTTTACAGCTGCAAACAATGTAGAAATGAGTTCCAGCCTCTCTCTTTCCAAAGAGGCACGCACACACACAGTTTTTGTCTTCACTAACAAAATGTCCATAGGGGAGATACAAAAGGAAGAAGGGAAAGTATTGTTTTACGCTTTCACAATCTCTTCTGGCAAGAGCAAACCCCCGATTCCCCTTTGAGAAAATAAACATGATGGAATTTGGGATCAGACACAAGTACAACTTCCCCCTGACCCCAGCGGGAAGTGGGAAGTGTTCCTGTTATTCAGCCCTCAAGATGAGTCTTCATCCTCATAACTGAAACATGATAGGAAATGGAAACAGGTCACCATGTGGAAGGTGAGGATTTATTTGAGGTCAAATCTCAACAGACGGCTGTGAGTCTGCAGCTAGCGGGGATTCACAAGCAGTGTTTCACATCACACTGAGGTGCTCAGAAATCCAATATTTAACTATTTATTTTGTTTACTTTGGCTTAACTTTGGTGCTCATCGCTGTGGGGACTCAGCAGTGTTTTTTTTTTTTGTCGGTTCTGTCAATAGCCGTGTTCACACCGAAGTACTTTTCACCGTACTTTTCGCGTTTAGTTCCGTTAGTACCCCTTATGTCGCGTTCACACCAAAAAGAGCACTTAATCTCGGGAACTTTTACCCCCATTTTTAGTGCCTGCTGAGAGATGGTACTTTCCTGGGGGAAAAAAGTGCCCCAGTTCTGATTGGCTGGGCGAATTGCAAACCACGCCCCGTACAACTCTGAAATGTTTTGTAGAGCCGCCATTTTATTATCCTGGCATTAGCATTATTAGCATTAGCATTCGCCCAGTGCACAAACGCAGAGAGACTAACTTATGGCAACACAAAATAAAACATGGGAGCGGTGGAGATGTGGAGGTGTCGGCGTTCTGGCGATTTACTCGGCAGCAGCTTCTACTGAAGCCAGTCCCCAACTCCGGGGACTTCCGGCCAGGGACTCCGGGTGGCAGTATACGCCGTGAAGTTGTTTGCGGCCTGCCAGTAAACCCAAAGCAGAAGAAGACGAAGTGACGTCAGCGGCTCATTTGCGTAATCTTCCCTCAGGGAAAAGTACTCCGGTGTGAACGCGATCTGTACTAAATTGCCCTGGGGTAATAAGTGCCGGGGCACTGAGTGCCGGCACTAAATACGGCAAAGTACTTGGTGTGAACTCGCCTATTAATGGCTATCATTGTTATTCTTTTTTTACTGGGTTGACCTTTTACTCAATACATTGAAACTGTTGTTGGGAAGAAGGTGCATCATTTCCTGAGAGGCCGGGGATTTTTCCTGGGAAAGTCCTGCATGACCCTAGCTGACCGGGCAAAGTGAACTGTATGTCCAACTTTATAGACATTTATTGTTCATATGTCATTGTCTTAGACCAAAAACATGTGATGTCCATTACAATGGAGACTGGGTCTGAAGTTGGTTAAAGAGGCCCTATTATGCTTTTTGGGGTTTTCCCTTTAATACTTTTGTGTTTGAATTGTTCTTCGGTACGAATTTATGGTCACACAAAGGAGCAGTTTATACATTTATTCATTTGTGCGGTTTATAGTTGGCAGAAAATCTCAGTGTCAAATGTGTTTCAAAACTTGTAATACAATTGTTGGTGTGCATCCAGATCCTGTCATTTTAAAATAAAATTGTGAAGCATTTTCCAAAATGTCCTGGTTCTTATTTGAAGATTTGCAGTTTAAGGAAAGAAATCTATCTCTTTTGTCCCATGATTATATTAATCAAGTCACTTTGTGGTTAAAGCTGGTTGGAATGTGGTTGCAAATACTTTCTAGTTGACATTATGTTATAGATGTCTATAATCTGAACATACTCACTGTTCGAAAGTGTGTGAATAGGAACAATTCACTTTTCGAAAGTGTGTGAATAGGAACAATTCACTTTTCACTTTGACCTCGACTCTCACATGAACCCACTTCATTACTGAAAACATGTTCTGAAACCACCACGGTTAATAAATTCAACTACACGATGGTGCGTTTTAACACACACACACCATCTCTTTTACATTTTCACACAGGAACGTCAGGAAGCAAAAGTCAACACTTCCCACTTGACTTTGACACTTATTTGGCAGAAGCAGATACTTGTGGCTAAATGTTAAATTGTCACATAAATAACTGCGGTTTTCGGTCGCTCGCTGTGTCGCTTTTGCAGCACAACAGCTCTGTTACGAAAACGTGTGTGGCTTTATTTATAAGAACACTAAATAAAAACGGTTTCATTTCCTCACTGCTGATTCTCACCTGACCAACAACAATTGAAGGAGTTGCAATGCTTAACAGATCGACAGAAAATGAATGTGCACCATGTTTATTAATAAGTTAGTCATTTTAATCATGTTAAACACTAGCGCTGTGATATTTGCTGTTACAGTACATAGTATTTGGAGGGATTTGTAATGCTGATTTGTTAAAACAAAACTATGGCACTATGGGAACTTGTTATGCCATTGTTCCTATTGCCTGGCTAGACAAACAATTATCCTAATAAATAATGTCTTCAATTTATGTGCAAAATAAAAGGTTAAAATCAAGCACCACTTCCATGTTATTTAACTACGATCCAATGGTAGGTTTGTAAAAGATCGCACACTAATAACACGACTCATATGAAACAACTCTATGTTAAACTATTTTTTGCCTCTTTCAATTACATGTCATCATATAAGCAAGCAGTGTTTAACTGTCTAACCTCAAGTTGTCTTGAACCAACATCCTGTTTTAGCCAAAAATACAGTACATCATATTAGAAAGCTTTCAAACACTTTTTCAATGGGTTAGTCAATAATCCAAAAGATATAAGCGGTGAAATTGATATTATGGTGAAAAACGTCTTAATGCTAATAAGTACTATCTTATCTTAAATGATGCTCCCTTTTATAAAAATGACAGTTAACTGATGTGGAAGTGAGTCGTGAAATCAGTTGTAGTAGGTCGCTGACCTCCCATATCCCGGACTGGGTGTAGAGTGTAGATCCTGAGATCAAAACTGGGACAAAATGCGTTTTATGGCATATTATTGGCATCAATATTAGACTCTGGAACAGATCGAAGTACCTGAACCGAAATATAAATGAAAATACTGTTGTAAACTATGAATCCAGTGACCTTGAGTTCATCACCCGCTAGTTTTGCTGACAGGCAGCCGGAAAGACAACAGCTCTTCAGTATCCCATAATGTAAAATCACCATTAAAACTGAGACCATCAGCATTAAACCAGTGTTAAAGTTCAGACTGCTTCTTCAGATAGATTTGTTCAGCTTTGTGGGAACAGGAAGTCTTTCTAAACAGAATAGTTGTGTTTAAAAATAAACAGTTAGAGACAGTTAGCTTAGCACAAAATCTACAAACAGGGTCGCTTGTTGCTTTCTAAAGTTAGCCAAATCTGCTTACTAGCATCTCTATAGATCCCTGAGTAACACTTCATATGTTTTGTGTTGAATTTGGACAACGAACAAAGTGTACAGTATAAAGTAAAAACAAAACTTAGTTTGGGGGGGGGGGGGGGGGGTTATGTTTTGGATTATTTTTTGGCCAGAGTGCCAGGATAGCTGTCTGCAGCCTTAATGCTAGGCTAAGATAATCGACTGTTGGCTGTAGTCAGACATGCATTACACAGACATGAGAAAGGGGTATCTGTGTCACGCCAAAGAAAGCAAATATGCTTATTTTGCCAAAATTAAAGTAATCCTAACATAAGAAAACACTAAATGATAAGATCAATGTTACACAAACTGTAGTAGCCTGGCTAGAGTTATTGCCTTTGAAAAAGTGAAACAAAGGAAACAGAGCAGTCCGTTCTGATAAAAGTACATGTAACTACTGCCTTGATAGAAATGTAACACAATATGTTCTGCTTTGTGTGTGTGTGTGTGTGTGTGTGTGTGTGTGTGTGTGTGTGTGTGTGTGTGTGTGTGTGTGTGTGTGTGTGTGTGTGTGTGTGTGTATCTACTGTGTGCAGTGATAAAGAATAATGGCAGGATGGCCATTTGACTGCAGAGGGGAAGAGGGAGAAATAAAACACTAAACAGAATCAGTTACCATCTGATCACTCAGCACATTCCTGCCATATCTATCACACCCACCCACCATTTTTTCAAATGAGGGGGAATCACAATCATGATAAAAACATACACAAAGCAACAAGGGAGTAGAATAGCCCTACTAAAAGATGCAACAGTTTAAAAAAAAAGGACATTTTAAACATGATGTGTGATAAAGTGTTAGTTTTGTACAACAAGCTTGTAAACCTAAAACACAAGCAGGCAAAGCATTAGCCTTGGTCTTGTGCAATAGCTAATCACTGTATTTGATATTGAGTAAACACATCTGTAAATCAAAGTTTCCTAGAGCCCCAGGTTATAAAATCAAACTTTTTTCTTAAAACTAGAGTCTAAATTTAGACTTTTCAAAGACTAAGATGATCAAATATTTGTAATTTTTGCCTGCAAGTTGATGGTTGCCAGTTCATTTTCTTGCGATCAACTACTTTTCAAAGCTCTTATTTGGTCACATTACAAATCAAGTGTTTCCCTAAGATCATGTACTCATGAGGTATTTCATTTCAATGAGTTCAGTAGTACTGATTTTCATCTGATCGTTTCAACTGAAAAAAGTCTACTGAATTGAATTCATAGGAAATATGATAAATGAAAAAATATATATTTTCACGCCACATCTGAGACTCTGACCAAAATGATCCACTTATCATACTTTCACTGTTATAAAGGCTGGTGACTAACTTACCTCAAAAAGTGACACACACTTTCACATTTCTGAAAAACCGCAATTGTGGGATGATTAATATGTGAACTGAGTGAGTCGAGGAAATTGTAGGAATGTTATTTTGACAAATCGTTAATCATCACATCTATGATTTCACAACTATTACTTGTTTAGATTGAACAATCACTTGCATTGGAGATTTGTGTCCTGACCAACTGGGAAAAACACAACTTGTTTTCTTAATTAAAGTAGCACATCATGCCTTATACAGCTCTACCTCGCCTTGTACCAGCCAATCATTTCCTAAACCGAGCTCATCCCTTAAGCTTAAAACCCTCTAATGGACCCGCAGGGTGTTGACAGTGGACTTGACGTTTGGATTTGCACACACATGAAAATACACCTAGCGTGAGGAGGGGGTTTCACAGCAGAGTGGTCATTATCATTCCTCCCTGTCAGTCAACAGATGGATCCACAAAAGTATTCATCGTTTGTAGCTGTCCTCACATGGTTTTAACTGCAGGCAAGTTCTATTTTAACCCCATATTTCACCTTCAAAAAACATCTAAAGGAAATCTGTAAAATAAATGATCATCTCTGATGCCCTTCCATATTTCATCATCTCAATTATAACCTCTGTCAGCATCCAAGTGTCGGGGATGTGAGCAGATGTGACAAACAGCTGGAAGGTGTCATTTCTGTTAATGGTCTTTGTGTCTTCACCGGAGTCCAGAAACAAGTCACAACAAGCTGCTGTGTTCGCTGTATAGTACTCTCTCACACACACACACACATACACAAAAAGAGCCCCGTACTCTCACACACCTGGTCTCCAGTTTCCAAAACAGGATTTTAACTGTCACAGAGAGATTCATTGACAATGATCTTTGCTCTTCCTCCTAAACCTATGTTTTAAAAAGAAGGGGGCCACAGGGTGCAAGAGGAAACGTATGCTGAAAAAGCAATCACAGAGCCTGACAATTGGGGTGTCACACACACACACACACACACACACACACACACACACACACACACACACACACACACACACACACACACACACACACACACACACACACACACACACACACACACACACACACACACACACACACACACACACACACACACACACCACATCACACACACACACACACACACACACACACACACACACACACACACACACACACACACACACACACACACACACACACACACACACACACACCACATCACACACACACACACACACACACACACACACACACACCACACACACACACACACACACACACACACACACACACACACACACACACACACACACACACACACACACACACACACACACACCACACACACACACACACACACACACACACACACACACACACACACACACACACACACCAGATAGTAGGAAAGATAGGAGAACATGTCCCATATGAACCCAAACGATTTCAGAGAACAAGTGACAGCCAGAAAGCAACAGCAACATTCTCACTCACTGTTGGGAAACAATGTTTGGCTTGTTTGAACAAGATAGAGATCAATGCCGAGTTACAACGTTTATTTATACTGCAATAACTGCCAAGTCATGAGTCTAATATGCATCTTTTTGCAGAAAATAAATTGTGCAAGTCACCTTTTATATAGATGTCAGTAGTTTCTTCATAAAACAATGAAGTGGATTGTTTGTCAAACATCTATAAATTGTGTTTGTGTGTGTTTGTGTTGGGCAATCCCATGCGTCACTATGCAATTGTTTCATAAGAACGTTTTTTTAAAGTATCGATTAATTGTTTTCTGATTTAACCCAATACAGATCACATAGGCCTACTAACGCAGACCAGAGGAGCTGCACAGCCTGAAACTATAGTCATATGTTTTCAGCCATATTGTCCGGAGGGCATGTCACTCACCAACAAAGACACACAGAATATCCACCACGATCAGAATCAACTTCTTTCCTTGCTCTGTCATGTTTCCTCCGATGCCGCTGCACTTTCATAAATAAATCGCGTTTTTAAAACATAACAAAGTAGACGGCGGAGTTTTGATTTCAGAAACGCCTTAAATTACTATGGAAAGCAATGCTATGAGGACGAGTCGACTTGTTCTTCCGGCTCCTCTACCTGTGTGTGTGTCGGCTGCTTCAGGTGAGAGCATCGGACGGGACTTGGAGCTGCGCGCCCTCGGTCCTGCCTTTTTACGCAAAGGGGGCGCGTCTTTCCGTACAAACCAAGCTGCATTGAACTGTACTCACTAAGGATTTGACTTCCCGAAATGTTGCCTGTGCACTGCAGGGAAAATCCCAACTTTCTCTCGACTTTCCCTTTCTCTGGTTTCGCTTCTGGATTTGGGTGTACAGATTCAGAAGGCAAACGAACCAAGTTTTTAAACTTTAGTGGGTAAACGACACGCATTTAAAATACCATATGAAAATAATTTAATTGTAGATGTCCTACTAAAATTGCCAGATTGAAGAGTTTAAATTCCACTATAGGAACAATACATATTTAAAGGTCACTCATTACTTGATTGATTTGGCTTTCAATGTTTTAATACAATTGGCAAATGTGTAGCTTTTCAGAGAGAAGAGAGATATAGCATGTATTCATGTCCATAATTATGGAGTAAGTAAGAATGCTATATTAAGGCATAAGGTATTATGAGGTTAAAAGCATCAGAAAGTCATAAAACTAAGAAAAGCAAATTTCAGATGTATTTCCTGAGATGTATTTCTTGCAGAAAAGTGCTTCCATATTGGCTCAGTTGATATAATATGGCCATATAACAGTGGATGGCTTATCTTAATATTGCATTCTGCTGATAAACTCAGAAAAAATATGAATCCAAAAATCAATCCAGTGTGAGTAGCTTTAGAGACGTTTTGGCCCCAGTGGGGATCTGTCACAGTATTTAATCACAGTTTTTTGCCACGTGTTCCAAGTTGCTTGTAAGACATTTATTTTTAATCCATTGATTTAAAGCTATCTATTTATTCTAGTTATAGAAAAAAATAATTGTACTTTCATACTTGAGATGCATCGCCCTGTCACAGTAGGAGAAGCATGTAGATAATAATGAGAATAGGGGCTGAAATCCATTTATTTTCAGGTTCCTGTCACACTGTCATAGCTCACTGGGACACTCGAATGGAGCAGTGTTATGCAGGGTGAATAAGTTATGAATCCAAACTTTTACACAAAGCGTGCATTCTGATCAAATGTAGAAATGGTGGTACATGCATTCACCGCACATTTTAACATTCAAACAAACTATACAAATGATATGTGAAACTGACCAGCAGGGGCATGATGGATATGACGTTTAGAGGATGAGAGATGCTGTTACACAGACTTTTAAATATTCTTTGTTTGCAGTGTTCAGTAAGTTACTTCAAATTTAAAGTAATCATTTCTGTAAAACGGTTTTAGTTTGCCTTTGGTTTTTCACCATTACCAAAAGTGAAGCTTCCAGGAGCATCATATGAACCCAGACCCATTTTTACTTTTGGGGAAATTAAGGGGAACATCATTTAGACCACATAGAACACATTTCTGACAAGTAACCCCCCCTAGTGTGAAACATCTGAAAAGTGACATAATTGTCACATTGGGCTTTAATGGTAAAGTAACTCTTCTTTATAACTTAATTAATGAGGATGATTTTTTGGTTTCAAATGTGTTTGAACATTCTTTGAATTGAAGAATAAAGAATATATTAACTAAATATAATTGAATCAGCTAAATTAAAGGAGAGGTGTCATGCTTTTCCGGTTATTACCCGTCCCCTTGTGTGTTATGAAGGTTTTTATGCATGTAAACGGTGTGCAGAGTCAAAACCCTCAAAGTACACCCTGTAGCGAGTAAAACTCTAACACAGAAAATACCTCCCCAAAACGCCTCGTTGGAGATACGTCACTGTCCATTTGATTCTTCCGGGTATGGCATGATGTCATGCGGTACCCGGAACAAAATGGACCAATCCGGAAGAGCTATGGCCACACCCAGCGGCACAGCATTTGAAACTGAAGGACGATGCTATTCCTAGTTTGTTTCGACCGTTTGGAGCAGCGGAAGATTCGGGTACACAACCTGTAAGTTTGCATTGTTATTTGTGTATTTATCAAACAAGACTGTTTAAATGTGTAAACGTGTGTCGGACTGCTAAGCCATTGACACAGTGCTAACTAAGTTGCTAGCGTTTCCATATATCAACTCTAATATCAGCAGATGGCCTTACATACATGTATCTCATAGCAGGAGAATGTCTGCATTCACACACGAAATACTCATAGACAGTATACTCCGGGTGATTTACCGTATGGTCAGTACATTACAGTTGGCTTTCCTCCGAGCTACGCTGATAGCATGTATAGCTAACGAGGCTAGCTATACATGCTAGCGGAAAACATTGTATTCATGCCAGTTACAATGAATGACCGAACGTAGCAGACTAACCGTATAAGATTGCAATTATAAACACGTTATTGCTAGCCTAATATGAACCACTAGCTTTTGTTCATAGTTTTATTACACTACATTAGTTGCCGTTCCTCCGAGCTACCGTTCATATCGTGTTTGCTACCAAGGTAAACAAGAAAGCTAGGTTAGCATATTAGCTGGCAAGCTTACTGTGTTGATTAGATAGATGGATTAGTTAGATCCACACTCCTACCACAACTACTACTAACGAATCTAAAACAACTAAGTTTCTCTAATATTTTGTGATTTGCATTTGATTTCGTCCAGCCAGATCCTGGCGGACAATACATGACGGGACTACCACACTGATGCATCGTCCTAAAAAGCCCCGGCTGCGATAGGCAAGATGCCTACAACGGGGAGGAATGGATGATATACCGTGTATATATGTATATTTATGTTCATTTTGTACATTTCTAAAAATAAAGTTTGATGGAAATACTTAGTAGGCCTATCCTTTCTTCCCTGAATTATTTGCTCCTATAACATATCATTCATATATAGCAGGGGTTTTCAAAGTCTGGGAAGGTGAGCCTCCCCTCAGAGAACATGAGAACAGCCGCGTCCCCCCTCCCAATTATTATTGCTATCATTATTATTATTATTATTGTTGTTGTTGCTATAATGCAGGGGTATTCAATTGCATTTCAAAGAGGTCCAATAAGAGCAAATGTCATTAAATGCTCTGTTTTCGCTGTCTACCTTTCTCTTTTTTGAGCACGCCATTTGAAGTTACTCCAACTGTTTCTCTCTTCTTGTCTCGTCTCTGTGTGTTTGAATCTATCGTGCTGACTCACTGACTGCACCGATTTGAATGGCTGAGTAGCATCACCTCCTAAAAACATTAAAAAATAACTTTTTAAAACCTTTTTATCTTTATGTTTTAAATATGTGTTTTAAACATTTTTTACATTTTCAACATCGTGGATGAATCCTTATATGCTCCCGGCAACACACTGAACATCAACTTTGCCTCCTTATTACACTCACCCCTACTTTAGTGCTGGGAACAATGAGTCTGCGTCTTTGATGCGCACATGCGGGTGATGCGGGGATCAGAGTCCTGCGGGGATCAGAGTCCTGCGGGGATCAGAGTCCTGCATTGGGTCGGTACCCGACGGGTGACCCGCAAAAAAAGTGATTCGCGGGTGGTAAGTTTCCTCAGACCTCTCCCCGCGGGACCGCGCATAATCATAACCTCTGCACCGCATCAATCTGCTGCTGAGCGCGCCACATTCGAAATGGCTGAGGTGAAGCTCTAGCGGAGAATACAGCATTGTAAATAACTCTTCCTCAAGAGCGAAATCCAACGTCTGGGAGGCTTTTGGTGTCATGGAGAAAATAACCAACATCCCACGCTTTTTGAGCCAAATACGCAACTGCGTGTGTTAATAATTGCATGTTTTCAGTGCTCCTAGGATATGCGGGTTCGGGTCGGTTTGCGGATCTTGTGCCGACGGGTCGGGTCGGTTTGCGGAACTAATTGGCAATATGTGCGGGTGGCGGGGCGGGTTCGGTATTGCACGTTGCAGGTGCGGGGCGTGAGCGGGTCTTGAAAATCAGACCCGTGCAGGACTCTGGCGGGGATGCAATGTAGACAGGAATAAACGCAGATCAGCCTCTGGCTGCAGCCTTGACCGGTACTTGCTTTTGATCAAAGTCAATGCGGAAAACCCGCACTCACACCGGTAGGTGGAGGTGAAGGGTATGAGCACTTTTACAACCTTTTTGGCGAGGTGGGGGAACTCGGTCTCCACAGACAGCCAAAAGTGTGCAAGTGACACTTTACTCATCTTGTTCTCGTTACTTTTTTTTCTCATGCTGCGCCTCCCCTGAAGCTCTCTGGCGCCCCCCCAGGGAGGCGCGCCTCACACTTTGAAAACCGCTGATATATAGCAAACCATGATTTGATTTCTCATCAAACAGTAGTAGTTTATTACAGGTAAAAATAACTTACTCTTCTATAACAACAGTTGTAGGTACAGTTCGGTTAGTTAGCGTATAAAATATACGGCTGTACCGACGCCATTATAAGACTGATGTTCCGCTCAGATCGAGCCGAAAAAAAGCACTGTTAGACATGGGCGGAGCCTCTCTGGTGGTTGACTAATCAGAACAGAGTGGCCGAGCTGACCAATCGGAGCACACTAGGCTCACAGGGAGAGGGGGGGGCAAGAGCTCCAACGAGCCGTTTAGTGGAGAGAGTGAATACTGCTGAATACACAATTGCACAGTATAAATCTATTTTAGTATACCTCAACAATGTAATTATGATCAGTGGAAATGGCCATGACGCCTGTCCTTTAACTGAGCAGATCATAATCATATTTCTAATTGTGCATATATGTCACTCCGGGTTTACTGCGAAAGTTTAGGGTTAAAGTCCCGATGTGACACCAGTGTCACAGCGATATTTATCTAATTTGCTTCATATCAATTTGATCAAGAAATGTTTCCACAACAGGTTAAATGTAATAAAGGACATGTTATGTAAGTATTTTAATTCTTAAATGGCTTGAATTTTACCTTTAGCAAGAAAAATAAAAAGCTTTCGAAATGTAGCTAGTTCTGTCACATGTGTTAGTCTGAAACATGGACATCTTGGACATGTTGTTATGGGAACACAAAATCACATGACCTGGCCCATGACCCACCAGACTGTTCAGTGCGTGTCACTTAGGGAATTCATCAGATAGAAACAAGGCTAAAGCTGTATGAGGAACTTTCCATAACATTTAAATGTCATGTGACACCTGTGTCACAGTGGGTCCTATTGGGTTTCGCTGCATACTAGCACGAAAAGTTAAAACAGGCCTTCTCAAACATCCGTGTAAACAGTATTTACAGAAGATGTTGTTGCGTGCAAGCAGCATTCTTCTTATTTACATTTCTCAGTATTCAAAGTATGTCTCAAACAAACTGTCCAGTATAGGAATCAGCAGTCTCTGGTAGCACAATGTCCACAACACATTATACAACCTTCACAGTGGATCAAACTAAAAGTATCACAAGTCATTTACAAATAAAACTTTGATTCTTTTCATGTTTTGTCATGTCTTACTCATACAGCGCGACTGTAATTAAAATAGTATTTTGACGTCAAGTCATGACTATACAATTTCTACAGACAATTAGCTTAGCATCAAGACAGGGAGGAAGCAGGGAAAACAGCCAGCCTCTGTCCAAAGGTAAATAAAAAAATACCTATTGTACCACAAATGATTGTTTTTACAAACGTCTTTGTTTCACAGTTCATACTACATTTTTTACCTGTGGAACCTATTATTTGGCAAGAAAGCAGGAGTATGTTTGCAATAAATGTACACCATTACTTTACATTGGGGAGGGTGCAAAAATCACAATACTTAGCTCCCTTATTTGAATTTAAAAACTAATCCAAAATCCAGTCTTCTCAGTTATTTCTACATTCATAATACTGAGCATTTAAAAATGTTGATTCACTCTCGATGCAAAGAAATGTTTTATAAGAAGTCAATGGGGTTGTACATATTATCAATTGACACTGTGATCAAACAATTAAAGTTGTATTTCCCTTTAATTAAATCAAACAGCAGGGGAGATGGGTCACACTGCAGGGAGGTAGGAGAAATCGACAAAAATAGAGTGGGAAGAAGGTGATCCCGACACACTCAAAATGTCATCGAGATGAGGGCAGGCCTGGAGCGAGGGGACAGACTTATACAGACTTTGAGAAGAAGGGTGTCTGGGTGCTGTGCCCTGGGCTGAGAAGGATTGAGAGGAGACAGGGCTCTGATGTTTGTGAAGAGGGACGTTTTTCAGCTCATCTGTTTGGTATGGAGGGGACTCAGATCTCCTGGAGCTCACAGACGGTTCACTGTCTCCACCTAGCTGCCGCTTAACGTCAGTAACGCTGACAGAGCTGTGCTGCCAGGTGTTGGATTGGAGATATGTGAGGGGTGAAGGGACACTTTGGAGCATCTCAGGGAAGACGACTTTGGCGTAGATGGAGGATATATCAGTGTCAGAGGTCGTCCTGGCTCTAGTTGGGCTTTTGATACAGTCATTCTCAGATTTTCTGGTGTTTCCAGGTGTCGGAGCTCCTGAAACTGGCAGCGAAGAGTTGCGGTGACAGAAATACGTTTGGAGACTTTTTTGATAGTCGAAGTCCTGATCTGTGTCCGGGCTCTGTAGCTCACATTCATCCAGCAAAATAACTTCAGAGTATAAGATTTCAGCCTTTTCCGCCATCGTAGGCCGCTTAATACTCTGAGGTGAAGAGACAAAAGGATTTTTTGGGGGTTAACAGTTTTTAACTTTCTGCTCGTTAAACCTGCAATAAGCAGGGAGCAGCACAATCAAGTGACACAACATTACAGTTTTTTTTATTTATTATCGTACCTTTTAAGTTGATATTGCAAACATGTTTGCATATTTACACATCCAGTACTTACAGAGAAAAGATTGTTATTAATTTCGAAATTTGCTTCTGGCCATCTAGTGACTTCAATGCACTCTGTTTTACCTCGTGTTTTGGTCTCTACCAAATTCTGAGTGAAATATGTGGCTCGTCAGCTGCTAAATTATCCACTTTGTTGGACAACTAGTCTCCAACTATGTCAGTGTGGTGGGTAAGCAGTTCTTAATGTGTGGGCCTACAGTATGCAGCAGTGGACAAAGTATTAATATTATACTTATGTAAATGAGTTATTCCACAGTGTAGAAATACTCTGCTACAAGTAAAAATCCTGATGTCAAACTATAACTAACTTGAAATTGCATTACAGAAATCTCTCTCCATTTCAAATCACGTCTCAAAACATATCTTTTCCCACTGGCATATCCACCCCTGATCACATGACACTCTGTTCTTATTGATTATATTGTCCTGTTTTTCTGCTGGTGTTTCGTTTTGTGTTTTTGTATTTCGTTCGGCGACCTTGAGAGCCTTGAAAGGCGCTAAATAAACTGCATTATTATTATTATTATTATTATTATTATTATTATTATTATTATTATTATTATTATTATTATTATTATTATTATTATTATTATTATTATTATTATTGTTAAGTATAGTACAAGTTCCTCGAAAATGTTTCTGGGTAAATGTCTAGAGTAAAAGTCCACCATTGATAGTGTGTTAGGATTTAGCAGACAGTTGATAGGAGAGGGTTTATAGTTTACCTCAAAATTAATTTTGGGGCTCCAGCGGGCCAAGCTGCTTTTGGAAGGGTTGGGGATGTCTCGACACAGCTTCTGTTTCACCCTGCAAGGTTATTTGTTAGGATAAACGTTACAGAATCAACCAAATAATTACCGGAAATGATGAACAAATATTCAAAGTAGGCCAACCAGTAAAAGTGTGACACTGAACTTGGAGTAGGAATGTGCAGAGATGGCAAAAGTACGCACATCCTTTAATCAAGTAGAAGTACAGATACTCGTGTTTAAAAATACTCTGGTAAAAGTAGAAGTACTGACTAAACTTCTTTACTCAAGTAAAAGTAAAGAAGTATGGGCTTTGAAATGTAATTAAGTAAAAAGTACCCATAACTACCAACTGTTTTAAAAAGTAACTGACCTGCCTTTATATTAATAGAATAATCATGTCATCGTTAGCTAATGAATGTTTCCATGCTGAACAACGGCAAAATGACAACGTTTTCATTGGTCAGGTAATGATGGATACACGGATCGTGTTAAGATCAAACGCAATGACTCTAAATAATAATGATCACGCAACCAAACACAGATTAAAACTAAAGTAACCAGCCTGTTTTGAAAATGTAAGAAGTCAAAGTAAAAAGTCGTCAGAAAAATAAGTAGTGGAGTAAAGTACTGATACCAGGAAAATGTACTTAAGTACAGCAACGAAGTATTTGTACTCCATTACTTCCCACCTCTGGGTATGTGTTTGTGTCGAGATCTTACTTCTTGCTCTGGGCCAGGCAGGCCATCAACACCAGCGCCAGTGAAGTCAGGATGAGAGGCAGGACGACATACAGCACTATGGAGACTTCCTCTGAGCCTTCACACACAAACACACACAGTTAACGATATACAGTAGCAATGTGTGTTCTCTTATTTTGAGGATACGGTGATGTTGTGTGTGTGTGTGTGTGTGTTTGTGTGTGTGTGTGTGTGTGTGTGTGTGTGTGTGGTAATCACCAATGTGTACTCTAGCTTTGGGTCCAGCTGCTCCGGCTCCAGCGTCGGTGTTGGCCTGCATGAAGATGTCGTAGTTCCCCGGTGACAGATCCTCCAGAGTGTACCCGAGAGCCTGACCAGGCACAGTCACTCCTGATTTAAAAAGAAAAGAAAGAGCATGTGACAACATATAATGAAATTTGATATCTATAAACAAAGTTCAATTACCCTCACAAGGACACAAAAATAAGAATAATATCTATAATCTTAAAACATTTGACAGGTTACATGTAGTCTATATCATTGTGTTTAGAAACATGTGTCATATCATCTGTAACTTTTCTGTTTCTATTCTTAAAGCTGGAAATTGGATATTAGATTGAGATTAGTATTGAGAATAATGGGAGATGTATTATAGGATTAAAATGATGCACTGAATGCATCACAAACATAACAATACACATGTGTTAACAGTCAACTTAATGGTGATCTATCTTTCAAGTCAACTGCAAATGGAAAGGACACAAACTACATACTTAATCCTAAAGAACTACAATTGAAGTGTAAAGAAATAAGATCACTGACAAAAAAGAGTGTGAGCCATTGAGTGTGTAATCATCCTACTCACAAACCCTTTCAACAGGCCTGTTAGAGTAAAGTGTTTCCTTTTACACTCAACTGTATTCATACATGTGTAAAGTGCAGGCCTGCGTTAACTTTAAATGTGTGTGTGTCACTCACTCTCAGTTGAGTGGTCTGGTGTGATGTAGAAGATTGTGAAGTTGCGGATGAAACCGTGGAGCAGCTCCACAGGAACAGGGATCCACGTGAGATCCACTTTGCTGCCGGAGATCTTCTGTACCGACACTTTAGGACCAGCTGAGGGCGCTACAGAGAGGGACAAGAGACACAGGACATGTCAAAGTCAGTCAAAGGCAAAGTCAACTTTATTGTCAATCTTTCAGTTTGTGTGTACAGACAGAGAGATCGAAATATCGTTTCCCACAATCCCGAATACAATAACAAAGATATATTAAAAAATATGTATATACCTATATATATACACAATCAACCGATACATTTATTATGCACACATTTAGACATTAATAAAATAACAACAATCAACAATCTCAATGTAGTGAGAATAAGACTGGATCCCTGTCTGTAAAGTAACTAAGTACATTCTCTTAAGTACAATTTTCAGGTACTTGTACTTGAGTATTTCAATGTTGTGCTACTTTGTATTTCTACTCCACTACAATTCAGAGGTAAATCATGTACTTTGCAGATTTGGATTACAAATGTGAAATATAATCAACAAAAAAATTAAGAGTTCCACCTGGAGTAAGTTCACAAGCTACCCTGCAGTATACAAAGTAATTAAAACTAGCTGCACCTTTACCAGCTTTGATAAACACATCAATAATTATAATCAAAACATACAATATGTATTCATCTGAAATGGGACATTCTGCATAATGACTACTTTTACTTTTGCTACTTTAATTATATTTTGATGATAATACTTTTGTTCTTTTAACTGAGTAAGACTTTGAATGCAGGACTTGTACTTGTAACAGAGTATTCCTACACTCTGGTACTTCTACTTTTACTCAAGTACAAGATCTGAGTACTTCTTCCACCTCTGGCAACAACTGATGTGGTTACAGGCTTGGGGAGTAACAGATTACATGTAGAGGGATAATTAGGTTACACAAAAAGGTAACTGTCCCTTACAGTTTCACTGGTTTATTTTTGGGATTGTTTATAGACTACTACCTAATTATGCTTAATGAAAGGCAGGTTTTTAAATTGAGATTCTTCTCTTCTTACATTTACACTTGATATTTATTTCCCTTTGGCAATCACTTGCATTGCATTTGATATTCAGCTAATCCAAAAGTAACAGAAGTAATCAGGTTACATTACTTTTATATTGTGATCCTCAGATCAGGGTACTGATTACATTTTTACACCGTTAACTAATAATTGTAAAGGATTACATTTTGTAAGTTACCCTCCCAACTCTGTATGGTATTGCATCAACCGGCTGTGAGGATATTGTCTGATCTGACAATATCGGCTTACAATTAAACAACAGTTTTATTGTTTTCTAACAAACAAGATGTTATGCTCAGGATCTTTGTGATGTTTTCTTTGTGATCACAATTGCAGCAGAGGCGGAAACCAATACAATTAAAGTTAAACCCCAGCTGGAATTCATTTGAAACCATTTGTTCCTTGTTTTTGTTTTCTTCCTCTGAAGTTAAATTGTCATGTTTGACATCTCGCAGATGTTCTTATTGAATCAAACAATTCATGACTGGGACCATTAGATAAAGAATCAACAGATGTCGAGCTCTAATTGAATCACCTCATAACCACCTCATTGCACAACATTAAGGCAAGGCAAGTTTAATATTATAGCACCTTTCAACACAAGGCAATTCAAAGTGCTTTACAAAAATGAAAGACGTTAAGAAATCGTGCAGCTGAAACCCATTATAAAAACAGTCATTCAAAAGCAAAGATAAACATAACACGTGAAAAACACAGGTATAAAATACATGAATAAAAGTTACAGTGCAGTGTAAGATATGATTAGTTCAATTAAAAGCAGCGGCAAAAAGAAAAGTCTTCAGCCTGGATTTAAAAATAGTAAAAGTTGCAGCGGACCTGCATGTTTCTGGTAGTTTGTTCCAGATATTTGGAGCATAATAACTGAACGCTGCTTCTCCGTGTTCCGTTCTCCGTCCCAGAAGACCTGACAGTTCTGGATGGTTCATAATTTAGCAGGAGATCCGAAATGTATTTTGGCCCTAAACCATTCGATGCTTTTTTAAACCAGCAGCAGTATTAGGTGATCAGCTAATATATTGGAACACTAAGCCCTAATCAATCTCTCATTTAGAGGCAACTTTTTATCATCAAGTATTGATGTTAAATTATTAAGAAGAACAATAGTATGCCTTGATTTAAAATAGGTTTATTTACAAACCTATATTATTTTAAGGTCACAATACTTCAATGCTGCTGTATTTATGACACTTAGTTTACTTAAATTGCTGCTACTCATTTTTTAGCCATGGTTGTGCACTACTTATTTGTCTTTGTTTTTATTGAATTACTAATGTCTGCTTACTTTTTTTTTTATAACTTTGTATTTATTCCACAAATATATAACATAAATGGAGATGTACATACAAAGCACACCTGCCTCAGTTTACAGTTCACTCGAATCTACACGTTATTGCTCACATACACATACATACATTATCCCTTTCCTTCTAAGTCTTGGCAAATGATACATGAATACAGACATTCATTTAAATTCTCTGACCTTTCCCTTGGTAGTCGGTACAGGTATGCTTACAGTGCTTACTCTTTTATTATTTCATGTCTCTTCCTAGGTACCTTCACCTTCAAAGGAAATGGTGCGGTCCTGGTCTGAATCTATTTGTACAGCTTGGAATGAGATAAAAAATAATTTCCTGTAGATCACGTACCTCCTTGGCGAGTATAAACGTGAGCGGTCCTGTTCTGTCTCGCCCCTCGTTCCCCATACAGCGCTCTGACAGAGACAGCGTAACACTCCATGGGCTTCACTCCCTCTAAAGCAACACAGAGAGGAAATAACTAATCAGTTGGCAATCATAGATTCTAAGATGTATCCCTCCAAAAAGTCTAAATAAAGGCGTGTCATGTTTTACTCGTTTAACTGTTGGAGGTATTGTTGGATTACCTGTGATGACCCGCTGTGTAAAGGAGCGATTCAGCAGTTCCCAGTGTAGGACGCTGCTGTTTTTCTCTCTGACTGCAAACCACTCCAACACAAAGCCATTCATGGACGGATCCACTGGAGCCGTCCAACGAACATCCAATCCACTGTCATTTAGGGGACTTACAGTGAATTGGCTCGGGGCTGCTGGATCTGAAGAGAAATAAGAAAGAAAATGAAAAAGGCATTATAAACTGTAAAAAATGAACGTTAAGAGGTTTAATATTCTGATTTCAGTATTTTTTCTATTAATCCCAATGGAAGAAAGTATGCATCTTTCCAGTAGAGTTCTAGAGACTTGGAAATCTATGCAAAGTAGCACTGAAACTATTCTGGTGACAAAGTGGAAAAAATACTTTTTATGGGATTTTGTAATGGATTTTCCTCCTTTTGACTCCCATCTTGAAGCAAGCATACCTATTTAAATGTATCAAAGTAACAAAGTATTCTTGTGGCCACTATAATCAGCATGTCAATGTATTCTTGGACTAAATACATAACCCAATGTAAATAGGTGAATCCTGACTTAAAGGTCCCCTATTATACTGTTTTTCATCAATATATTATAGGTCTCAGATATATACAAACATGCCTCTGAAGTGTTTGGCTCCAAACACCAAACAGATCATTGCAGCATCCCATAAACCCCTCCGTTTCAGCCCTGTTTCAAAAGTGCTGATTCTCTGTCTGTTACTTTAGATGAAAATAAGGAGCCACTCCCCACGCCCCTCTGAGAGATATTTGGTTAAAAAGAACACAATGGTGCTCAGGTGATAAGGTGTGGGGGGGGGGGGGTTACCTTGGTTGGTGATTGGCTAATGGTTTCACAAGCCAGAAAATCGTTCTGACATCATAAAGTGGCCAAAATCTGATCAGCTCATTTTCAGACAGGTTTTTATATAAATGGATCAGGACAAAAAGAGAAAGAATGTTTTTTCCTGAAAGTTTCCGAATCTCTTTACACAGAGGGGACACATGTTTATGTATAAAAGACATGAAAAAGTGGATTTTGCATAATAGGTGACCTTTAATAAAAGCACTTTGAGGGGTTGTAAAGAATGAAATAGCGCTATATAAAAAAGGCAGTCCATTTACTAATACATTTGACCAAAGTGTCAACAAGAGTGTTAAGAGTCTCAGGTGATGAAGTATCCATGTCTACACCTTGATTTCTGACCCATGGTTGATATAGTGCGACCCCACCTGTATCAGAGGCTCCACTGAACCATATCCGGGCTTCAGACGAGGCCCCTGCCGAGGTGGAGGCCGTCAGGGCGCAGGAGCACCGTCCAGCAGGAAGGAGCAAGCTACAGGAAGTACTCGTAAGGTGCAAATCTCTGCAGCTCCTGTGATCATTCAGGACGTGAGAGCCCTCTGTCTGACACGTCACGTTGTAGAAAAGGACTCTGCCATTTGCTAGAGAGTGAGGCAAAGGCTGTAAACCATGAGAGAAAACAACAAGCAAGAAGAACATGTGAGCAGCTGTGAGATGATGGAGGTTTAATCAGAATATCCTTATATATAAACAGAGATTGTATGAAATTAAATTCCCTCTTTCTCCAGCTATTTCAGTTTGGTTGAATCAGACTATAACGCAATAAAAAGGTAGTTTCAGATAGAAAACAAATTAGGGGCTGGCATTGAGGAGATGTAGTGATGGTGATTAAAAACTAATCAGATCCGAAAGTTATTAAAACGAAAAACGCTAAAGCTCAAAGCAATGAAAGGAGTCAGTCATGATGCAAATGTACACACACACACACACACACACACACACACACACACACCACACACAACACACACACACACACACACACACACACACACACACACACACACACACACACACACACACACACACACACACCACACACACACACCACACACACACACACACACACACACACACACACACACACACACACACACACACACACACACACACACACACACACACACACACACACACACACACACACACACCACACACACACACACCCACACACACACACACACACACACACACACACACACACACACACACACACACACACACACACACACACACACACACACACACACACACACACACACACACCTTCCAGAGCAGTGTGATGAGCCTCCAACCCTCCTTGTCTGTCTGTCTCACTTGCCTCCAGAAGGCTGGTGCTGCAGATGGAGCTGGTAAATGGAAGAAGGGGACTATAAGTTAAGGTACAGTAGAACGTGTCAAGAGATAACAGCAAGTTCAGACAAGTTCAGATATTATATTGTTCTGGACCCCACCCTGCAGTTCCACAGAAAATTGATGACTATGCACATTGCTGATGTGAGGACTTCCTCTAGTGCCAACATTCACTGAATGGCTTGGCACAGGCTTTTCTAGACAGTCATGGGGTGTTTCTCAATGACGAGTATGCTTGCTTGGTAGCACATGTCTGCCGAGCGTCTTGCTTCAGAAGCGAGGCAAGAATATTTCCTGGCATTCGGAAAACGAAGAGTGGAACAGGCGAGCAAGTGTGCAGGTGTGCGTCATATGAGAGGCCCCGCCTTACATTTTCTGCCACAGATTTGGGGGATTTTAAGACTGCGGAGTCTACACATGTGCAGCCTCGAAATTTCTCGCTACGAAGTACGCCGGGCTCGGTAGAATTCCAAGTATCCTGGACATTGGAACAGTCCTTCGGCGGCACTCGATGACGTAGTATGCTTGAAATAGTGGCTCTGGAGCAGCTTTACTCGACATTGAGAAACACCCATGGTGTCCAGAGGAGAAGTCCTAAACGTAGCATCAACAGGATGTGACATTTGTGGCTTCATGGGGAATGTCTCTTTGGGACGGATTAAAGAGGACTTAGTATTCACACATCACGTAGACAAAAAGCTATTAAAAAGACAGCATCAATGAGGAAAGAGGGAATGCCACAAAAGTTTCAACTACATTTGGATAGTAGTTAAAACATTTGTGGCATCCAACCTTACTTGGATTTTAGTAAGGTTAAAAATACTTTAAAATGTAGCCAATACAATTTTGGATTAATAAGTAAGTGTGCTGGATTAATTGCCTTAAAAACATGGCACACATCCATGAATTTACTTTCCTGCCATTATATCTGGGCAGATTTTCCATTTGTCAAATACTTGGTTTTATGGCCAAATACCTGAGAAACATGACATTACCATCAGCCAATGAGTACATAATTAGCATGCTGACCTTTAACCGCAGAGCTGCAAGCATAGCTGTAGTTTCAACCCTAACTATTTCATCGTAATATCCTCTACTGGCTTTCTTATAGAGTAGGAGCTACAGCGATAAAGAGTTTCAACACACGGTACACCATTTTGTAAAGTCAGTTTCCGCTCACCGTCCTCTCCTGTCCTCCCCTGGCAGGTGTTGCTCCACGGGCTCCAGGGACTCTCTGGGCCCCTGAAGCGATGACGGAGCCGGATGTTGTACAAAGTGTCCGGCCTGAAGATACAAACTTCATAACAGACGCTGTCACCTGTCACCGTCACATTTTGGACCTGAGGATGGATCTGTATAGCCTCCTGAGACCCAGAAAGAAAAAGGTTTCAAATTTCCTTTTATTTTTGATCACACAAGTCTTTAGGGAGGTATAAACATTATGACTAACAAAAACTAAAAATATATATTTTTATTTTTGTTTTATTGTGTGTCCTTTGTAGAGGACATTGGGTGTTAGTTATGTGAAGCATAGTATACAAACAACATTAACATACAAGTACATTTAGACAACTTTAGAGCACAACAACTCAATGCAACACATATTGAGCCCTCATTTGTAGTACTCCATCCTTTTTTGAAATGCAGAGATACATCTGACACTTGAGGCACTTGATGTATGCTTTCCCACTGCATCCGTCTGCCATGAACCCTACAGAAACCTAAGTGTTCGTTTTGGCCCATAGTGGACTCCATTTGTGTTGTGTAAAATGGGGGAAATAAAAAGTTAGCAAATCCCCATGTCCTCCTCAGAGGACATTCATAAAAACATGTAGTTTTAGATCAAATAAGTATTACACTGCTCTGAAAACTCACTACACTAACTCCTAAGATGTTCCCTTACTATAATTAATTAAAAATATTGAACTCAC
Source organism: Trematomus bernacchii (assembly GCF_902827165.1). Taxonomy (NCBI): domain Eukaryota; kingdom Metazoa; phylum Chordata; class Actinopteri; order Perciformes; family Nototheniidae; genus Trematomus; species Trematomus bernacchii. The sequence continues at coordinate 2,607,291 of NW_022987313.1, read as the reverse complement.
AAAACACTGGTAATTACAAAATTACAAACTTACCATTTCTCTTTCTATAAACAGTGCTTGTGTTGATGGACGCCATTTTGAAATACAATGAAATTATCTTTTTCAAAGCCACACCCCCACATATGTCATATGTTTGGAAAGCCCAGGATGTCCTGTGTGGAGTACAATTGGACTTAATGCTGTGGCATGTATAACCTCAAAGTAATGGACCAAAAACCACATCTTGAAGCAAAGATGCTCCACAGAGGACAAAAATGAATGGGTGGGTCTCTGGAGGATATGATAAATAATACGGAAAAGTAAGGTGCGCGTTAGAGGAAGCTTCACATTTAGTCTTTCCTTAAATTAGTCTTTATTTTAAAACAGTACTACTTAACTTTATTAATAAAACAGCTTAACAGTGTTTTAACTAACCAGGCAAGGAAGCCTAACAGGTTTTTACATTTTGTCCCAGTTTCTTAGATTTGTTGGGACATCCTTTGGATCTATCCCAAAACATTTAAAGGGGCCCTATTGTTCTTTGTTGGGGGTTTCCCTTTCCTGTAGTGTGTTTGTGGCAGCGGGGTGTGGTTAGGGCGCCGGCTGCTGGAGTGAAGGGAGTGGCTCGGCCGGAGGCCAGACAGCTGATCAGAATCAGGTAATCAGTCACTGAATAAAAGCATGTGGTAACCTGGTTCTGGTCTGTCTTGCAGTAAGCTGGATCCTAGAAGGACGCCAAAGGACCTGTGAAGGATCCCGCACGGGCAACGTGTTTTGTGTATGTTTAACAATAAACCCCTGTGTTACACCCAAACCCTGCTCTTTCCGTCCCTCATTGAACCCCGTGTGAGCGGAGAGGCCCACCGTGTTATATAGGGTTTTGCAAAGGCTGAGTTTCTCTCCCACACTCTGCCATGGTATCTAGATATTGTAAATTTGGTCTCGACTTTGAGCAACATGTTTCCATTTCTGAAAAAAATCTACACCCTGCCCCTTAACTTTATTGCTGAATGTGTTCCTTTATGCAAGTGTCATTTTGTTTTGTGTGTATTTGGGAGTGTCAGACCTGCCCCTGTGCTGTGAAGTTGAACTCTATCTGGGAGTTCAGTTTTCCCGCTTTGATTTCAGAGGGAGCCACAGGAAACACGGACAAGGTGCGTCTCCAGGTTACAGTCAGACACCGAGGACTTCCGCCGACTGACTTTGTGCTTGTCAAATCCGCTGGAGGCAACATCACTGAGAAAGAAAGGGAGAAATCAGTGAGATGGAAAAGAGGAAAAATAACATAGTTAGTAGAAAGAAGTACAAGGGCCTCACCTTCAGTCCTGCCTAACTGACAGCGGGGTCGGGACGTGATGTTATGTTTGGGGCCGTGTGCTGTGATGCTGATGCAGAAGCAGTTCCTCACGTCAGTACTTTCTAACGCCGCCGTGCAGCGGGTGTTAGGCGTGATGCAGGTGAACTTTTTGTCAGAGCTGTTTGGTGGTCTGTGCTTCCCCAAATGCACATACAAATAGAAATACATACCCATTAACACAAACAGAAGCATTTTAAAAACAAGGTTCATCCGAGTCCTCAAGTCAACAAGCAGACACACAAACAGGCACAAAACCACAAGCCCTGTCAGTCACACACACATTACCTTGCACACATCACAATACTGCTCACACACACATGTCTCCCACTCAATACCATCTGAAATGTTGCAACATTCACTTTGGCACCAAAAAAAAGCTGAAGAGTTGATGTGGACGCTGTGTGATTCTTATCATCTCAGTGCAGCATACCAACAGTCACACCAATGTGAGATTCAAAGCAGATTATAAACTGAGGCCTTCGCATGTAACAGACAGAATAATAACAAGCTAAAATGCAGACACAAACTAAATCAAATTTGCTTTTCTTATGAACCCTATAGAACCCTCAGGTCTTCTGGTGCGGGCCTTAATCATGCCTCAAGTTCAAAACAAAGACCCTCGTACGGAATTATTACGGCCCCTGAATGTGGAACAGCCTCCCAAGAGAACTGACGGCGGCAGAGGGGGTTCATACTATTGAACGCAAACTAAAGACTTGAATTGTATTTATTAATTCATTAATTATTTTAGAAAGGGAGAAACTCCCACTGGAAAGAACTTTGGGATTGTAGCCTTGGCAGTCCTCTCATGTGCACAAAAACCTATATAACACACTACAGAAAAGGGGACCCCCCCCCCCCAAAACTTAATATGGCCCCTTTAAGTTTTAGTCCATGATGCTAAACAACAAAAAACTAATATTAAGCAGGAGTACGGAGGATGAGTTGAGGAGTCTTACAGCCGGAGGAAGGAATCTGTTGTGCAGTCTGATGAGAGGATGCCCTGTGTCGAACTGCAGGCAGAAAAATAAATGTTGGGTTAGAAGGTACAGGTTGGAAGGAAGAGTAGTTAAGCTATCTGCATAATAGGTGATAGGTGAGTTGGGCTTTTAGGGTACATTACGATGAAGCAATCAGATTAATTTAGTGGAAAGGATTTCCAAGTACAGCATAGACAGATCCTGTCTGATATCAAAGGTACATCTGAGACACTATCAGATACTATGTGTTTCCTGTTTACCAGCCACTCAGTTTAAAAAACGCTCGTTTCAGACGTTTAATCTTGACAGGCTGTAGAAATGTAAAATGGAAGCGGTTTATCAAGTAAAATGTTAAAAAATGTAATTTGTTTGTCATTTTTTCTGTGGTATCTGCATCCACTGTCGCACATGTTACTGATGATAATGAATTAAACACTCTTTAGAAAAAACATAACTAAATGATAGGTCATAAAAAAAATTAAGAAAGGTTAGGATGAAAAGTGTGTTGCTGACAAATTGGGGAAAAGAATTGAGAGACAGTTCAAGAACAAATTCTTCCTATTCTACCCAGATACATGATATCACAATGGGGTCCTCAAATGGGGTCGTCAAATAATATTTATATTTATATCATCTCAATAAATAATCTTTCATCAGAAAACCAGTCTCTCCTCGTCTGACTGAATAATCCTATCCCATTAAAGTCACACATTGACTAGAAAACAACCGTATCCCCCAGACAATAAAAACAAACATTTTATAACAAAAAGCTGATCATGACTTCCAACATATTTAAGGAATGTTTTGCTCACATAAAGACCAGTTGAACTTGCAGAGTGTACTGAGTCGTGTGGTTGTCTCCGGCCTCCCAGTGGCAGGTGACGTTAGCCCGATTCAGGAACACACAGCGGAGCAGCCGCGGGGCGTGGGGGTGCGCCTCGGGGGGCGTAACGGAGAAAGCTGGAGGCAACGCTGGACATGGAGAGAGGCTGGAGTTAACGACATTAAGAGGTCACCTATTATGCAAAATCCACTTGTTCATGTCTTTTATACATAAACATGTGTCCCCTCTGTGTAAAGAGATTCTGAAAGTTTCAGGAAAAAAGATTCTCTCACTTTTTGTCCTGATCCATTTATATAAAAACCTGTCTGAAAATGAGCTGATCAGATTTTGGCCACTTTATGATGTCACAACGATTTTTTTGGCTTGTGTAACCATTAGCCAATAACCAACCAAGGTAACCCCCCCCCCCCACCTTATCACCTGAATCTCCTCCTAGAGCACCATTGTGTTCTTTTTAACCATATATCTCTCAGAGAGGCGTGGGGAGTGGCTCCTTATTTTCATCTAAAGTAACAGACAGAGAATCTGTCTTTAAGGGGAACATTCTGCAAGTCATTGATGAGAACGTTGGCATAGGAAACACCTTCGGGGAGAACGTGGGTTTAACTGGTAGCAAATAAAGAAACAAAAGAAGGAGAAACTTGGGAGAGATAAGGTGTCTGTGAATCTGTGTCATCATCCAACTGTTGCTAAACGGCAGCCCTTCAATCCTCCACAAACTTATTGAAACAAACCCCTGGAGAACTATCTCCATCTAATCAGGCACGTAGGATGAACATGATTCATATTCTGTCAAATACTTGTGCACAGAATGCCATTGCTATTTTGGCCTGAGGCCTTCTTAGACAAGACTGTACAAGATGATTGCCTTCATTTCACAACATGATCATACTACGCTTTACAAACCAGTTGCTTGAGAGCATACTTTTTACCCTGATTTAACTTCAACGTGTTTCCTTTGCTCCTGGTGGTCAATATTTGCTACCATTTACTTCTTTGTTTTTCTTTATAATTTGATTGTTGCTGTTGAAGGAATAATTAACCAACGCTATGACTATTTTTATAAATCAATTCCTCCAGTGTTACCAGTGTTCTTTTTTCTTCTCTCATATGACTCCTAAGTGAACAGATAAAACTCTCAAATGAGTTTGAGAAGTTGTGAGCATATGACTGGTAAATAAGACTAATACTGCACGGGTTGCGTGACGATTTAACGAACGGGTATTTTAATATAGTTTTCCTTTTTTAAACAAATGTATTCTATTAATGAAAGATTTCTGCATTTTGACAATGTTCAGATGGTGAGTCATTTCACAATTAGAAATATTCAGTTGTAGCTGTGTCACAATGTAATGTTTTATTTATTCCTGATGGTCAATATTTAATAGTATCACGCTTTTTGTCTTTTTCATAATTTTCTGAAATAGAATCAAAATAAAAAACGTAATTATTTCTAAAATGTTGAGAAGTAAACTGCTCTTTAAACTATTTCATATTTTTGGGGCAATTTGGCGTCACAACGTTCCTATTAGGCTTAACTGCTAAGCTTCTTTTCACCAGACACACTGATGAACTGCATCTTTAAAACCAGATGAAAAGGTAGGCGGTGTTTATCCAACCCATTGATGCATTGTACGTGTCAAAACAAGAAAAACAGACAGCACCATGATTAGTTGTGGTAGTAACTACCCTCCAGCCTGCTGACATGATCTAATTTACATAATGAATCAACACCCGTCTCAAATAATAAGGATTTGCATCCTCCAGTTCTTATGGCAGTGTCCCAAATATCTCCATAGTTGCATGTTTTTCTCTGGATTTAAAAAAAGGGAATATGTTACCCAGAGTGAGTCCGGCCCCCAGTAGGCAGGTCCACAGCACGGCCCGGGGCCACTCCATATACTCCCCCCCCCGTATATCCTGGGGGTTCAGTCCTGCTCACTCACTGTCTGCCATCCCACCAACAAGCTCTCAGCGCAAACACCCTGCATGTTGAACATCTTAGAACAGGAAATACATACAGTGGTGTGAGAAGTAATCACATATTTTACTTATAGTACCAATAACAAATTGTAAAAATACTGTTACAGGTAAAAGTCCCACAAGATTTTTGATGCGTTAATGTGTCTATCACAGCTAAAGGTGGAGCTATTTTAAGTGACTTTGTTGCTGATCTTAACCTATTATTACTCAAAACTTGAGTAAATGTACTTTACTACAACTCTCACCTCTTTTAAATTACGATTTTAAATGTCAATTTATATTTTGTGATTCCGCTGCACTATATCTTAAGGCTCTCTTTATTTTTGGAAAGCACTTTGAATCGCCTTGTGTTGAAAGATGCTATTTACATACATTTACCTTACATCCAACAGTGAGAACATAATGTCAAATTTGACAAAGATTCACCCGGTGAAAGGGCCAGATGTCCAAGAATGACTCAGTGTAGAGGATACATTTCATCATTTTGCTTGTAAAGCTTCCTGTGTAGTAGTTCACTACAACATTTGGATTGTTTTGAGCCCTAGCTGTTATTCAAATTGGCGTTGCCACATAGGAAATGTGTCAGTATACAAAATGCAGCAGTTTGTACAAGAAGAGACTATCTGACTTCCTATGGTGGGTCTAAAGGGTGTTTGTGTTTACAATTCTCTGGTTCATCCATCATAATAAAGACTAAACATCAGGTCTAACCTTTTATGATTATTAGCATTTTAACTTCAAGAGAGTTCAGGCTTATTATGGATCATCCCCAAGGACAGGTGTAATATAAATAATATAAATCTAAAGTAAAAGCTCTTCAATGAATCCAATCTTTGTGAAGCTTGTAACGCTTCGGTTGATGTAACCCCACACTGAAAGATCTTGATTCAACTCTTTTTTGGAGATGTTGGTTAAAGTAGAATTGTACTGGACTGCTTGGTGACACTTTCCTTTATTTCCCCTACATCTATTTGATACAGTGTCAACAAAACAAGAGCACTGCAAGCTTCACAAGTATACACCTTTTCTCTCTTTCTATAAAACACTCACATCTATTTCTTGTTTAAAAGCAGAAATACAACGACTAACCTGTATTTATAATTTTTCACCATAAAAGTTCAGAGCACTTGTTGGACAAACGAATGACCCCTGTTTCATATTATTGGATTATTATTACTGCACATTTCAGCAGCAGTTTATTTTGCAGCTGGTCGAGGTGATGTTTATTACATATATACAGAAATATATGTATATTGAATTTTCTATTTTTAATAAGTACAATTAAAGCTGCAATATATCGTTTTTAATACATTCATCTACTTTTTTCTTTGTTAAACGAGTATTCTGAGCAAATTCCCATCACAAGCTACTTGATCATAAAATGAAACTGTTATCTTAGTAATGTACACATTGTGTTTTTGAGGTCATTTACTAACCTTACACTATATTGTAGACACATATTTATATACGAGTAGGAAAAATCCACATTATTTTCTTTGAATTACAAATAAAGTTGTATTATTACTTACAATAACTATTGCATTATCTTTTATATATATATATATATATATATATATATATATATATATATATATATATATATATATATACATGTGTAGCATTTGAGTTCCTACTTCATGTCGCCTTAAGGAGTAATTTTACTTCCTACATGTCATTTTTTTGAGCGGACAGGTGTGTGTATGGCACTACTTGTGCAACAGGTGAGTGGGTGAATGAATGGGGAGAAGTTAAACCAGAAAGAGTGTTACATATTTAAATGTTTAAATAGTTTTCCAACAAACCAGCCTCCAAAAGACTAGCAGTACATTACATTTGAAAGGATATATTATATAACAAGTCTCAAATCTTAACATCTTACACTGAAAAAAAGGACTTTTTGGCTTTGTAAATATTACTTTGATTATATGTTTAAATTCTACAATACATTAGTATTTCAGTAATTTTACTCCAAATGTCTCCTTTTATTTAATGTGTTACTTGTGTTTCTATGTAATTTTGAATCTTCATTTTGATAAGTGAATTTTAACAATAGCACCAAGTAAATATTACCTAAATTATTGTATTGACTGTACAACCTGTTAAATCTATTAAAATGTACATGGGAAATGCAAGTTAACTGTGGGTGACGTCATAGGAGAGTATTTCCCGCACGTTGCCCCCGCAGACATGCACGGACAGTCTACTCAGAAGGTTGACATTTGAGTGGAACTTGAAGACTGCTTGGTCGACCATTTCATTTGAATATTCATCGATGTGGAGTCATGTGAGTATGTTTATGTGCTTGGTTAACTTGTTACATTCCTATTAGCTTGTCAACTGAAGTCAGTATTTGGTTATTAAAAATGTAAGGCTAAGTTAGCTAACATTAGCTGGCTAACTAGCTCATTATCGTGCTAGCAAACTTAGCCCGGTTTCATGCAAGTTGCACACATCAGATATAATATATTTTTTTTAATGGCTTATTTGAAGCTTCAAAGTTGTCGGCTACGACAACATTCGCCGTTTATAATGGAAACTATGGCGCACTTTTTAAAATTTGAATAGTTTTTTATTTCGGGAGAGGGGGGTGTTCATGGCTCCAGCTCGACAAAAGAAATACTCAACAGTATGTGCGACGCTACGTGATGCGGTCAGTTTCACTGCAGCCTAGAGAAGGACAAAGTGGTCAAGGAATATTATATTTGCAATTAAATATGAACAGCGCGATTTAAAAGGTAAGTGTGTCTGTGTGTTTGCCTCGATGGATTCACTGTTGGCGCTTTTCCAGTGCAGCACTTAGCACAGTTTGGTTTGTCCCGGCCCGTAACAACATACTGATACCGGTTAGTAAAAACCATGAATTAATGCTTTGACAAGTCTGCGGTTTGTACTTGTTTCACTTTTGTCTAGTTTCTGAACAAATATGAGGAGCTGTGAGCTCTGAGTGCTAACAGCTAACGGCTGATGTTCCGGTGTGAACGCGGCTATTGAAGATTCCTGCAGTACAGGAAGTGACGATCCTGAACACGTTTTTTTCCCGGCCCCCCGAAGGACTCATCACGGAGGTGATGAGTCCGCTCACCATGCACTTTGGGTCGGCCTTGGTCAAGCCCTTTTGACCCCCCCAGCCTGGTTCTCGTAAAAGCCATTTTTCGCTCAAATGATACCATGGAAGAATGTAACGGGAGTTGACAGGGGACTCTCCCCGCCTCACGAGTGCCTATTTTCGGACACTTTTTTTCACATTTTCCCCGGTTCTATTCATTTTTATTTTGTTGGCTATTTCACCCGGTTCCTTCTAACTGGGACACTGCCCGGTCCGGGTGTCCCCCCACGGCCAGTGTCCAGCCCCCCCTCCCACTCATCCATATATTAACAGATTTTGACATGTTTTGTTGCATTTTTCTCCTCTCCGCTCTGTGATCGAATGGCAAACGCGACCCACCATGCCCACGGCCTAGTTCTGCTGCTCTGGCGGTTGGTTCTTCCGAACTGCGGGTTAGACTCTGATGACCGGGAGGGTGTGCTGCGTTGGGGTGGGGGACTTCCCCCACTTTGCGTGTCTCTTCCTTCCCGGCCGGCCGACGACGCACGGTCTGACTGGTCCCACCACGGGTCCCGCAGCGGGGTAGAGGTTCAGGGCTGGAACCTCCCCACCTCCGCCGCGGTGCACCCGGCCAACACGGTTGTTTGTCGAACCCGCCACTGTTGTCTAGCGGGTGTAACTATACAAGATATCGTTATTTATTTATTTATATAAAAAAATATATATATATATATATATATATAATAAGTGTCATTGCGATTTTATTTTGTATTAGCGTGCATTTCCTGTTCGGAAAGTGGTGCTGTACTGAGAGTAAACAATACAATTGAAACAGTCGAGGGGAACGTGCACCTTTTGCACACAAACAAATTGCGTTTGTTTTGCTAATGTACCATTAGCTCCTGGGTTTTAGGCGGCGGAAGTGACGTAATCTGCCACCCAGGACAAGAGATAAAAATAACGCCATACTCAGAGAATGTATTCCTACGGTTTAAAACACATTATTGTACATTAAAGTTACATTCTGATGATTAGTGACATTTCATTTTATTTATTTCATTATTTGAAAAACAAAACACTTTCCACTAGGGAGGAAAAGGTCGGCGCCCTTTATTGACCAGCCGCCACTGATAACAATACTATTTCTGTGTCTCATATATATTCATCCTTTCATATATATATATATATATATATATATTCATCCTTTTTTACTTTATATTAATTGCAATGTCTTCTATAGTAACAGTGACTTTAATGATATAGGGCTAACTAGATGTGCTTGCATTATGTTAGCTAATCATGCTTATCTGTTCCCTTCCCTTTTCAGTTTTGTTTTTGTTCTTAGGCAACATTTCATTTGATGGTTGGTGTTTTCCTCCAGCAGCCTGTTGAAATTACAGTGCCCTCTCACTGTACAACAGCATCAAGTTACAACAGCAAGACAAGACACCTGACCATGGAGGTAACTTTACAAATAATTGTATATTGTGTAGGGCTAGGTAAATTAAAAAAGTCGTCAAAACCAACATTCTTAATCTGTTACCGACCAAATTTCAGTCACATCGATAAGTTATGTGGTCACACTTAGTCTTCAGCCAACACCATACAAACAAAGCTAAATGTAAATACTGTCGAAAAATAGCAGATTAGCACAGCCTTTAAGTAGCGTTTAGTGTGCATTGGGTGGCGGAGGAAGGGAGATGGTGTGGCAGAGCTCAGAGAGGTATAAATTCTGCTGTCTGAGTAAATGTAGTGATACATTTACTCAAATTTGAAAAACACAAGGAGGTTAAGAAGCTATGGATAAAGCAGTTATGAAGAACCGGATGTCTGTCATTGTATTGAAGGGTTGTATTTTGGATAAAAGTATTATTACGTTATTTTTACTTTGCGTATTGATTAGCCTTGAATGCAGTGACAAGTTGTATGTATACATGTGTGATAGAATTATTTTTTTAAATAACATTTTACATGATAAAAATGGCTCTGAATGTATATTGATGTGTTCATATTTAAGCAATAAATTGCAAGACAGTAAGTTCTGTAATTTACATAATTAATTTATAATGTACTTTCTATATATTTCACAGGTTACCAAGGGAAATTGAGTCATTCAGCAATTTTGTCTTCGACAGCTAATGCAGAGTAAGTTGATCAACTCAGTACTGTTAGAAGTTTAAGTTGACATAAATGTTTTTGTAACATGGTTTAGTTTCAAGAGGTTTAAAGATTGAATTAATTTGTGTTTTTTTCAGATTCCACTAGATGGGTGTGCAAAACATGTAGCTTTGAATCTAACAAAAGGACAGGATTGTTAAAGCACTACAGGCTAAAACATGTAACTGGTTTTAAGTTAAATGTTTATCAACTCATTTGTATGCACAGCTTGATCCTGCTTTGCATCCTTGCACCTAGTTGGTGACTTCTTTTGTAGCAGGTTCAATTGACCATTACGCAACATCTTTTGCTTTCTCTCTACAATAATGTACTTGTCTGTTTTAACAGCTACATGTAGAAGATAGACGAGATGCCATCATCCGCTGCTTGATGGAGTTCCTTGGAGAGTCTACAGAGGAACTCATCAAAGACTACCAGGTAAATGTTCTGATGATTGTTGTATCCATAAACATGTTGTCTGTTCTTCAATATTTGTAAATGGATATCTCTACAGGTTAGTGACTCATGCTAGTATGTGGAAAAGGCATGTCTTTTTAATTAAGTTTAACATTTAGATGAAATAAATTGGTATTTAATATATTTAAAATAAAAGCAAACATTTTACTTTATTCCATTCATTCTTTTTTTCATTCTTTCTCTAATGATCTTTTTTTACATTCTGATTCATAATTTGGTTTTCAGTAGAATTGAAGATTTGAGCCTTTAAACCTCCGATCCCACCTCATTTTTGCTAAACTGAATCCAGTACTATACCAGCTTTTACTTCCTGCTTGGAACAGAGCAGCTTTTTTAAACCAAGAAATAAAAAGTGACTACAAATTCCCTACATAACTTACCTCGTCTTTATCTACAAAAGGAAAGGAACTATAAAATCAATAGTTAGTTAAATACTAGGGCTGAACGATTAAAAAAAAAAGATGTAATTGCAATTATTTTAACTGATATTGCAATTGCGATATCAGGAAATGATCATCATTATTCTCATTTTCATTGAAACATTTTTAAATGATCATGGTGTGATTTTTGCGAGGATTTGTAGCAAACAAAAATGTTTTCTTTAGACTGTAGAATATGATGTGTAGGCATCTCTGCAGCACGACAATATTACATTTAAAATGCTACTTTGACACACATTTTTCCTTTTACAAATATCGCACCTGCTGCGATTTGAAAATTGTTGTAGGCAATATTGCAGTTTCGATAACATTTTGATTGATTGTTCAGCACTTTAACCTAATGAATCACCTTTTGCATATTCAGTCACTTAAAAGAAAACATGTACAGTATAGTGTATCTCAACACCAATTCACATGTTTTGACAGGATGTGAGCAAAGAAATCGTCAGAGGACTATGCTGAGCACGTCATGAAAATAGTTGTCCTCCGTGGAAGTGCAGCACACGAAGGCCCTGCCGATGTGTCCATCATCATCGAGGGAAGTGAGGTTCTTGATGACTGCAGATGTGTGTCAAAGGCTTGCCTTCTGCTCATGGGCTTCATATATGCAATGAACTTAAGTTATCCACCGAAGATGAAATACACTTTTGAGGTATTTCAGAAGCTCTTTCTTGAGCTAAATGTCCTGAAGATGTCTCCAAAAGTCCATGCATTGTGCAACAAACTTGTAGCCTAAGTGTATGCAAAGGTGTTTCTTCAACTTGCAGTTCAGAGGAAATACTTGGTATTTATGGTGTCGAGCAACAGTGACCTTTTTCATATGATTTGCCTGAGCCCACTTTGTACAACTACATGTTTTGTATATTGTTAAGATAATGTTTCAAAACCTTGTTTAGGGGGTTCTTGACACAGCACTTTTTAGTTTCCCCTGGAAACAGTTTCATTTGTTGTGCTTTGAGTATTTGCAGCTCAATGAGGCACTTGTCAAATTGGTGAAGATTTTTTCTTCATTTGATTGTGTTTTGTATGTTTTCTTGAGTGCGTTGAATTCTCAGGGCCACTGTACAACTTCATATTGTGTAATTATTCTCTATAACCAGGGGTGCACACAACTTTCTCAGTGAGGTACTCAGATGAGTACCTGGAGTCAGTGTTTGGTACTCCAACTTCTGGCGATTGTCAACGGGGGGGGGGGGGTAGTGGAGTACAGAGCTTCGGAGCTACAGAGTGTGCACGTTGTGATCAGCTGTTTTAGCGCAGGGCTGCTGTACAGACCGACGTTAACAGCAGCCCTGTCTGTGCACACGGAGACACGGTGATCTAACCGCCTTCTGGAAAAGCTTCACATGTACGTCGGTACGCAAATGCGCTTTGTGACACATGTGACGGTACGCATTTCAGATTGTTGCCGCGCATGCGTACCTGCGTACCAGTTATGTGCACCCCTGTCTATAACACTAAAAGCAAGGGATGTCAGGGATGAGTGATTGCACTTAGTTTTCTTGCAAAGTCATTGTACTGTATAGATGTGCTGAATATGATCAGGGCCACATGTGATTTATTTTTTTTAAGTCGGAATTCTGACTTGAAAACTAAAATAATTAATGTTTTGAGCATGGCCCTAATCCTATTCCATAAAAATGACACTTTTGTAAATGTCATTGGACATTTTATCTGAGATGTACTGAAATAGATCACTGTGAATTCTGTCCTCAGGATCAGCCAGAGAATGTTGTTTTAAGAATGTTTCATCTTCACTGAGACTATCGGTAAAAAGTGTTCTAACCATTCTGTTTAGCTGCACCGATGTAGGTGCTGTGTGCACCAGATTGCATATGTTTAAACCATTGTAAACTGTTGCTTAGTCCTGGCTGGTACCAGTGTTTCAAAACATAAAGTTGCTGTTTTAAAGAGTACATTGTTTCATGTTTTGTATGCCCATATTTAACAGGGTATTGCTGTTAAAGGTAGAATACATATTATGTAAATATTACTTATATATTTAAGTAAAAAATACTATGCAATAGTGAGTACACTTTTAAATAGAAGAAGAAATATTATGTAAATATTACTTATATATTTAAGTAAAAAATACTATGCAATAGTGAGTACACTTAAATAGAAGACGAAATATTATGTAAATATTACTTATATATTTAAGTAAAAAATACTATGCAATAGTGAGTAAAATTAAATAGAAGAAGAAATATTATGTAAATATTACTTATATATTTAAGTAAAAAATACTATGCAATAGTGAGTACACTTAAATAACAAAAACAGAAAGCACAGTAAAGTTTACTTGTGTACCTGTTGTTAGAAACACTTCTGAACTGTAAGTAGAATTTACTTGAAATATAGGTTGTTAAATTTACTTACAATTTCTGCGTGGAATATTGTTACAGAGGTTTTTCTAAGTAAATGTCACTCCACTTTTTTTTCAGTGTAGAAGCTTGAACCAACATTTCTTTGCGTGACAATATAAATACAAAGTGTCGCAAAAATAAATTTATATTTCAATCAACCAGTCGATTAATCAACGTATCCTCTCAGGTCTAATTACAGTCAAAGCAATCTCAATACATCCAAAACCCCACAACTTCCCATCACATCAAGCAAGCTATATTAGGAATACACATCTGAATGTCTGAGTGAGTCCTTCTGTGACTACATGTACTTGTTGAATAGTTTTGACACTTCACTTACACACACAACCCACTCAGGCTTCGCGAGACATTCACGGAAAAGTTGAAGACACGAGCGCTAAATAAAACACATGAAAAGGTTTGAGTCAAAATCACTTACCGGTGCGAGCTCGACCAACACGCGCCGCTCCGAGTCCAATGACCGACTTGATGGATCTGAGGGATTACTAACACCCGCCTTCCAGCGTCAACACATGTTAATTGTGAGGTTTCAAAACTGCGGGTCGCGGACCGCTGGAGCCTGGAGGACCGTGGAGTTGTCCGATATTAGGCTTTTATAGATCAAGTTTTATCGTAGCCTACAATCATTTCCATCCACGTGATATAAGATAAACAAAACAATCTATTTTTAAGGGATATATATAAAGTAAACCCTCACTTTCAGTAGATTGCACACAGTTAAAACTAAATGTTATTACTCACTCAGTAACTTAGGTGTGTGATCGTGTTATATAACATTAAAATGACTTAGCTGTCTTTTGTTATGGCTCATTAAGCCTTTTGGAAATGTATTATTTATAGTTCAGCATTTCTCAGCAGAGCTGACTCATTGGCCTGTGTTCACAATAACAATAATAATAACAAAACAAATAAGATGTGAAGGATATGAGCAGCAGGATGTGCGCTGCAGGACGTCTCAAAACAATTTCAGCTGCTGTGAACAATATCTCCCTCTATGTCTATTTTATCTCATGGTCTAACAATGAAGTGACTGCAATGAGGGGTACAGGGTCTTCTTGTTCATAATGTAGCCAACTAGTGGCACCCATGAGACCACTATTAAAAATGCATTACAACAACCACTGGTGTGTGTAATGCATTACAACTGGTTTTGATTGATGCCCATAAAACCATCAACTTTTAGTTTTTAGTATAGCCAAGAAAACCTGGTATATGATTAAATAAGAGGCATTTGATTTTGACTGAAAACTACTTTTATCACAATGAGGAAAATGAGAACAATACACATTTTTGGAATCAAACCCCATCCCTCCTAGTTTGAGGCGCATTTGCGAGGCAGAGGTAGACACAGCTGTTGAATCCGAGGCGAGGGGCTGGCAGAGCGGGCCGCCCGGCTAACGATGTTCGGGTCGTACCCCTCGAACAGAGCCTTCCTCTTTTGGGCCCGCACAGCTCGAGAAGTCTATGGCTGGCCGAGCAGTTTCTCGCCGCTCTGGAGACGGGCCAGCAGACGGAGCGCTGCCCTTCAAACTTAGGGTGGTCGTGCTTAGGGGCTGAAAACATAAAAGCAATTATGTCATACAGCAAGTAGAACAATGCCACGATAGATAAACAATTGAAATACTTACTAGCCAGTAGTTCTATGTGTGCTGATGCTTTGTAGGGTATGTGGGTCAAAGGTAAAAGTTTAGATTTGGGGCTACAACCCTCCAGAACTGGCCTTCGTTTCGGTTGGGCAAGCTGGCAAATTCGTGAAGTGGCGACTGCCGTCTGCGTCCCTCTGTTCAACTACAACCATCATAAAGGAGGTTATACACACACAAGCACCATATCAGACAGGAGCTGCTCTGAAGCTATCAAACAAATGTACATTCATAAGTTTGCTGTTTACTCTCAATGCAGTGAAGAAGGTTTAACAACAGATACATTTTGTTTAGAGAACATCTTATCAAAGTAATTTACATCCAGTCTGCTGCCACTTATTAGACTCTTAGTTCACTCATTCTGTTGCCGTCAACCTAAAAAGGGATCAACTTTAAAGTTAAGGTCATATTTTGTATGTATGAACTCAAGTTGTATGTTTTTTGTGTCTCGACTGTGACATGTTCACATGTTTTAATGTTCAAAAAGCTCTTTATTTTTCTCATACTGCCTATGCTGCAGCACCTCTTTTCACCCTCTGTCTGTTCTGATTGGTTAGCTGGCCGACTCTGTTGTGATTGGTCAACTGCTTAGAGATGTCCTGGCCCTTAGCATATCACGTATAATGTGTTGGAGCGCTAGCCAATAGACGTACAAGTGTTACATACTGATGTCACTATGTTACGGATATAAAACAAGGAGGCCAATGGAGGCATTTCAGGCAAGAAAACACCAAACCACTGGAACAACAGTGGGCGAGGAGACAACACGCCAATAAGCAATACACTCAGAGGACTCAAAGAAAACGTGTAAGTTCAGTCGTCTTCCTAAATACTTGATGCTCCTGCCTTACTAACACCGTTGGCTGTGGAGTTTTAAAGACATATCGACAGGTCAGTTGGAAAGCGGCCAGCTACCTCGTGATAAGCATTTCCTCAGGAAATAGTGTGTGTGTTACTCACAGGGCTAAGCAGAGGGCGTTCAGGCTGCCAGCCGACCGCAGGAGTCGGAGGTAGAGCCAGAGCACAGAGGCGATCTGAGGGGACGGCCCGGAGAGCTGCGCCGCTCACCGCCCACTCGGGAGAAATTCTGAGGAAAGGAAGAGAGTAATGAGAGCGTGGATAAATGAGGATACAGAAAGTTAAAAAGGAAGTTGATAAGACATAAAAGAGGAAGAGGAAGGGAAAGGAAGGTAGGGGGAAGACACTAGCAAAAACCCAAGAAGAGAAAGTAGAACATTAAAGCCAGATGGAGATGAGTTCAGATCTAAAAAGTTCACAGCGAGGTTTCTCTTTTAAACAACTTGATTTTTTCCTCATTAAATCTTTATAAAGTTATTTAAAAGTGGACCTATCATGCTATATTATAATAATATAGTGTAGGACCATACCTATATAAGGCATATTTATACTATTTTTTTTTCAAAATACCAAACAGATCATGCATTTTAGCCATGCCTCATTTCGCTCAATTTGCACATTTTTACCCCTGTTTTTGCAAGGGCTGATTCTGTGAGAACAGCACCATTTACAGGCCTGGCATATGTACTACAGCGTCTCCAGCGCTTTCGAACGGCAATGGCCGTGGCTATCTCCTCCTGATTGGTGGAGTTGGCCCAATAGCCGTAGCGCCACTGTCCTAACGTCAGGACAGTGTTCAAATCTGGATCAGTTTTTATCAGATCCGTTGCAGCCCCTTTTTTAGAGATTTGGGTATGGAGGAAAATAGAGAGGGTTGTGTTTTCTGACACTTGGTGAGTTCCCTGGAACACCGGGGACACATATTCATGTATAAAAGACGTACAAAAGTGCATTTTGCATGATAGGTCCCCTTTAAATATTATTGTCATTTAACATTGTTACCAGCTGCATTGCTGTGTTTCCTGGCAAGTGGGGAAAACACTTCATGGTAGTAATTTTTGTCAGGATTTTTTCCAATTAATTGCTGTTGTAAATGGTAAATGTAAATTGTAAAAATGTATTTACTGTATGTCTAAATTCTCCTGGCAAAACCTGTATTCACATGTGTTCTTTAGTCATAAACACAGGAGAGAAAACCATTTAAACCAGACTTACAAAGTGCATCACAGGACTTACTTTTTTCTCATTGCCTCTCACAAATCACACATGCATAAGCAGTTCATTCATCACTAGTATAATGCATAAATTCATATTTACGTGACTTGACTGTAGAATGTTTTATTTCTACATAGCTCCGACCAGTGAGGGGTTAACTCTAAAAAGAAAAACATGTATGCACACATCACAAAAAAGCAGTTCAGGGCATGTTATAAATAGAAGAAAATGTTGGAGAGATGTGAATGATGTACCGATTTTGGTGATGGATCCAGTACTCTCTGGTGGCATCTGATCCAGCCAGTAAACAGAACGACTGGAAAATAAAAGAGAGGACTCAGAATACAAACGGAGACAGAGAGAGAAAGACAGGATTCAGTTGGGCCTACCGGTCTGGATATCTGAGTCTGTTGGGTTTGGGTTGAGCAAGTTTCTTCGTGAAAGTTGCCATGAAAATAGTTGAAGCTGGCTGGCGAGGGAAGCAGAGGATAGTCATCACAATGCCATTGTCCTTCACAAACATGACAGTAAACAACATTGTTTGTCACATACTACACAGTGTGCCAACAACAACTCAAGTGAAGGCTTTGAAAGTTGTGTTACTTATTATAAGAGTAGAAATGTCATTCTGTGATTTCAGTTTCAAAATTACGAATAAAATAGCCCTGAAACAATTATTGATACTAAGACATAAAAACTGTAAAGCCCAACTATTCAGGATTGACTTTTATATTATTTTTTACATAAGTAAAGGTTACATTGAATACTTTTAATGATGTATAATAAGTAGAAGTCATTTTGATGTTTTAACTATAGTTGAATCTTCTCGCTAGAGAAAAAAACCCCACATCAGACACATATTAATTCAAAGCTCAATATTTGTGTGTAGGTTTTAAGCCATATCTAATGTATCTAGCAGACATTTAAAACATTAAATGTACGGATTAATTGCTTTTTTCAGATATATTTAGTCTGTGAGTTATACACAACAAATTTAAACACAAAACACCAATAGAAAGGGAAGGAAGTTGTAATAATAATAACTTGCATCCTTAATTTAGCTAAACATTTTTGCCATGTAATACACTCTATTGGTAATGGCTAATCCATTTTAAGAGTGCTGTAGCCCGTGAAAATAAATATTGAGTATGTCCTGTTGAGGCTTAACCCTTCAATGCACCAACCACACACACATTTCATCTGTAGCTGACCCCATTAATAACACATAGAGACAAATGTATTTATCTTTAACTAATCACGTTACTGTTTCTCTACTGTAAAAGTAACTACACAATTATAAGCAATAATAGTTTTTACCTGTACTATTGGTTCTCGTGGTGACACCGACACCTGCTGGTTGCTAGGGGATCAGGTGTATAGGCTGTATATCAGGTGACACTGGTGGGTACAGAAAACAAAAGATCCTCTATGGGCAGGGAGAGGCGATGTCCCACTCCGCTTTACTGTGTGCCGCATTAAGGCATCACTATGGATATTTTAGGTTTAAAAAAACAAACAAATTCCCAATCATTTTGTCTGTGTTGATGCAAGAACCATACATTTTATCAATGGTTGTTTTTTAGAAGTTCAACCTCAGCTCCTATGATAAGTTTAAAATATTTTTTACCAGATTTATCTCTATGGGCCACGTACATGCCAGTTTCCATTTCTCCTGGTTTCCTGAATAAAATAAAATAAAATAAAATGCATCAAAGCACTAGACCATCTTTATTACACCAACCAACGGCAAAACGTACCACACCTGAGCCACCTCAACCTTCATTTTGATCTCAACAACACATCTGTAAAGAAACTGCATCTTGCATGGTTGCAGCTATCTCTGAGAATGAATTAATCCAAAAGGTGGTTTCAATCAACTACACATTAAAAAAGCAATAAATAAGCATGTGTTGTCTAGAATAGAAAACATCTTTCTCTGGTTGTAAATATTTAAATAGGAACTTACCTGTCATCGCCTTAAAGGTGGGGTAGGTAAGTTTGAGAAACCGGCTCGAGATACACTTTTTGTTATATTCCATGGAATGCTCTTAACATCCCGATAGCAATGAATATCTTAAGTGCTTTGACAAAAAATCCATAAAAAAATGTAATCTGTGGAAGCCGTAGTACTGTAAAAAGCACGACCAATCATTTTAGCCGTTCGTGTGTGTTGGAGGAGGGGCTCTGTAAGGAAGTGGCAGATTTTTTCCGGTTGTGTATTTTCAAATTCTAGCGCACTCGAGCCGGTTTCTCCAAAATTACCTACCCCACCTTTAACTTACCTCACCTTTAGATGAGAAATAACTTAAATATATATTTTGCCAGAACCATCTGTTTATATGACACAATCAAAAATATGCTCATATAAAATTCACAGTCCGACTTCAGGATGCAAAAATAAAAACCAGCAGACTATTTAAAAACAAACACTTTTATTTTCAACACACATTTAAAATCTTATAAAACAGCACAGTCCATAGTCTACCAAAGCTCCTTTAATAGTCATAATCACAAAGCAATAAGCTTTCGGTATAATACTGCTATTGATCTCTAAACTAGTATTGCAAAGAGAGTGACGTGTCATGTCTTTGGGACATTATGCTGTCACTTTGTGT
Source organism: Trematomus bernacchii (assembly GCF_902827165.1). Taxonomy (NCBI): domain Eukaryota; kingdom Metazoa; phylum Chordata; class Actinopteri; order Perciformes; family Nototheniidae; genus Trematomus; species Trematomus bernacchii. Next base: position 2,587,310 of record NW_022987313.1, on the reverse strand, counting down.
TGTTCACTGGAAACATGAACTCAGGGAAACACTGCAAGGAAGCAGCTATATAACAAATCACAGGCCAGGGATAAAGGGTTGATACTGTAACTAACACTTAAGATGATAATAATAGTTGTTTTGCAGTCAGAGCACTTTTTAAACTGCTTTGTACACTGTCGAAATCTAGTTTAAAAGCCCACACCCCATATCCATCATCTTGCTTGATATTCTTTACCTATACCAAGAAAAACACCTGTTCCATTATCCTTTAAGTGACCTAGTGGTACAGTCACTCTTTGCTCTACAGTAAAAGAGACCAGTCTTCATGCAATGTAGTGTAGATCCTACTCTCTCAGGACACATTTTTTTTAAAGTACTTAGTTATCAATCTTTCTTTGAATGATTGCTGCTTTGAGGATTCCATAGTATTAAAATAAGGGGATTTCAGTGACAATACCAGTTCACAGGTGATTATACATGAGGCACTGAGATGTTTTATTGAGCTGCCAGTGTAGTTACTGGGGTTATAGTAAAAGGAGAAGATGGCACCAAACAGTCCAATCTCTTGCGGGCAGTGCAGGTAGAATGGCGATGAAAAGGCATGTAGGAGAACAGGAAGGTAGTAGGTAAATATTGAGTATATATCGTATTCAGTAGCACCAGGAGAAAGAGAGTGTGAGTGTGAGTGTGAGTGTGAGTGTGAGTGTGAGTGTGAGAGAGTGTGAGTGTGTGTGTGTGTGTGTGTGTGTCAGTGTCAGAGGGTCTGCACTATGACGGGATACAGTAGAGACATGTGTTCAGCTCCTCTGATTGGCAGCTTGTGTGTAGTGTAGAAGTGGATGACCTCGGGGATGGTGGAGAAGGGAGGGCTGTTCTCTCCGAGCACATAGCGCCTGTCTGCAGAGCGAGTGAACTTCATGTGCATGAAGCCCTTAAAGCTCCTGTGAAGAAGGAGGGAAACGGATTAATATGTGTTTGTTGTTTGTGACATTTACAAAAGGGCATTTATGGGAACACACATTCCTAAAACCAAATGTGGTTTCTTGGAGTGAAGTGTTGCGGCGAGCGAGTAAAACCATCTGGAGACATGTCAAGGTATGCCTCTGAAAACAATTATGGGAACGCATTCTATTCTGGGGAAAGACGAAAGTTGTTACCGAAAATGTGTCAATGTTCTTAATCTTGTTAGGACGTCCCTATGGCTTAGGCTGGGATGTATATGCGAAACATCAACACAACACCCTTTGTTCAAATACTGCAGGGGGCTTTGTTGTATATTTTCATGCCACTTGTTACCCGTCATCTCTCCACTACTGCTCCCTTATTAAAAGGCATACATTACCCGAAATAAAAAATGATGACTCAGTGGGGTCCCAAATGGCTGTGGAATGAATTTGTTTGTAATTTGCAACAAATGTACTTTAGCTTGGAGAGTTTTACCATGAATCATTACCATGTTGTTATTAGGGCTGTGCAATTAATCATATTTTAAGCTCGATTACGATTTTGGCTTGCAACGATTACGAAAACAACGTAATCGAAATAAAACGATTATTTTTATTTAAAAAAAAAAAAAAAAAATGTAATCACTTTTTTTTTTTTTTTGGTTTTTCAGTTGAATTATACTTAAAGTTCAGGGTAATCAACTGTTAAAAACATACTGTTCACATTTTTTCTTTCAATAAATGGATGTTTTCAAAGTAAATGGATAATCGTTTTTAATAATCGTGATATCAATTATTGACCAAAATAATCGTGATTATGATTTTTGCCATAATCGCACAGCCCTAGTTGTTATTATATTCATCTCCTATGACGTTTGCGAAATGTCATCAATATTTATAACACTGATGTAAACTCAGATTGATGAATATGTCTTATCAACTTTATCTAACATTCTTACTGCTTTGTTGGCTCTTTAGAGGATTGTTGAACATAATTATTATAACACTGGACTAGAAAATAATCCACAGAGATCCTAGAAACATCTTGTATTTGTAATCTGATCTATTCACTGGACACCTCCGATCACTATTCATGCCTTTTTGTTTTGGTTGGCTACATACATGAGCGTTCAGCTTGGTTTAATCCACTAACATTAATGAGTACAGACGAGAGATAAGTCCCAGCACGCAGAGGATCACTGGAAAAACAGCTGCTTTCATGCTAATTATTCATAAGTGTTCATAAGTAAAACACACTTGCAGAGAGGAGTGGGGGATGGGGGAAGGAAAAAGCAACACAGATAAAAGCGCCTATATGGGAAGAGAGATAAAGGGAAAAGGGCGAACAATGAAAAGCTGCCTTAGGGCTCAAGTCTGAGAAGATTAGCACCACCCACAGACCAGAAGAGAAGCAAATGAGGCAAATCGGATCATTTTGGAGACATTACAGTGGAATAGGATTCCCCTTTAAGAGAATGCAATTTTGAATTGAGACAATATGAGAAGCAGTTTTTTGGGGGGTGGGGAGTCCAGTACAGCTTGCAATAAAACAAAAAGAGGCTACAACTGTAAATGAGACCCAGAATGTGCATTAAACTCGTTGAAAGGACGAATGTGGGACAGCAACGATCTGCAGCTGGACTGTGAGAGTGTGAGAAGGAGAGTTTACCTGAGAGAGAGCGAGTACTCGTTCCTGCCGGTCTGGCTGTTCCTCACCAGGTACGAGCTCTCCTTGCACAGAGTCAGCAGACTCTCTGCCTCCGAGCGGCTCAGGGCTCCATGGTACCACCTGCAGAGACCAGGAGGAAACAACAGAACACTGAGATCCATGCAGTGTAACTCAGGGACTATTGCTAGCTAAGTTGCTTCAATACTGAAACCGCTACATGGTACAAACATTGTGTGTCTGCAATACACTACGACGATGACAACAGGCATGAAAGAAGAAGGAGTTGTAAGTCGACATACTTTAAAAACAACTCTTGAATTCAACAGATCTTATTGTATCAATGCAAATTAAAAAAAAGGTACGGTAAGCTGTTCCTAGCAATGGAAAACGTAATTGAAAAGTCCCCTCCCAAAAGGATGCTGAACTCATTAGAGCAAATTAAATATTGTGAAGAAAAGTTAATGAAACATAACAAAACAGCAAGCAGGTCTTGATCCCACTTAAATATGTGCCAAGTATTTTGGATTTCCATAGGAGTTACTGCAGCTTCCACTTTGCATGTGAAGTGTTCAGTGTGTTACATCTACCCGTGTTTACAGGTAAGCTTTCAGCAGCGTCAAAACAACTTTCACTGATTTTCTGTCTAAATGTGTCGTTTGAATGCTTAAATAGCAGACTGACTGTTGGACATTGCGATATGTGGCAGTGATTTTGGTGATTCATGTATCCGGTAAATGTGCATTCCCACTATGTTGCAACAGTTTTATCTGAGACTGCAAAAAGTAAGCTTCCTTTATTTACCATAAAGCTCACACACAGTTGATTTCCATAAAGAACAAAATGGAGAAATAACAGTGTACGACAAAAGTGAAGAAAGATGATAATTGCTCTTGAACAATCATTGTAATAAAAAATTAATCAGAGGAAAACATGTAATAAGAAAACAATAAAGAAATTAAACCTTTTATTTTGATCAATATCACACTGTAAAGTCATTTCCTCTCTATGCTCATATGTCGAGTCATGAAGCCATTAAAAGCTAATATTTCCCCACTAAGGATGAATAACACATTACCACATTTCCCCACCGACACAGAAAGCCCACTAAGGAACCATGGGAAAGAAAATCAATATCATCCATAACCCTTCAAACATCACCATCATACAGTAGTGTTATTGGAGCCAGAAAGGTTTTCTCAGCAGCATGTTTGCTTAAATTGCCACACAATTCTTGCTGAAAAATGAATGTAATACGGCCTAAAGTCCTTACCTTCCATTGGTATGTGCAATTACAAACCAACATATGTTAAAAACTCTCATGTTCCTCTGTTGTTTTGATTGGTTGATATCTCAGCTGAACTTTGATATACCTTGTCTAATTTATGCAATGCATTAGTATACTATCTTTTTCATTTTTAAATCTGATTACATTTTCTTTTTTATGCAGTTCTTTCCCCAATGTTCTACACTTTTCCTCTTTGTTTGAAAAGTGTTAGAAATCAACTTATATAGGAGTAAGTCTTTTAGAAGCTCTAAAAAATTATATTTTCAAAAATGTTTACCCAGTGGGAGAAAAAACAAAACAATAATCCAGGTTTTTAAATCTATGTGATGTGGGTGAGGTTATCAAATAAAATGGCACTGAAATAAAAACAGCAGAAATGATCTTTGAACATTGCAGATGTACACTTACACTTGTCTCTCCAGCGGCATAAACGGGTCCACTCTCTCTCCCAGGAGAGGAGGAGTGTCTCCCACCAGACGCAGTGTAGTGGACTCAGACGCTGTAGAACAAGTGCCCGTCTTGGTGAGCCTGGTCTGATCTGTCTGAGCCCGCGAGCGCTCCCTTTCTGCCCCTTCAAACTGAACTATGGCCAAAAAGAACCATACAGTATGTTAAAAAAGAAAAAAAAGAGTATTCAAGACAACAGATACAGATTGAGACATCGAGTTTACCTGCTAGAGCTTTTGAGATGTTGTCCTTCTTCCACTCCCAGGGCTGGTCGTACTCGTCCGCCGGCCTCTCATCATCCTGAGGCAGCCTGCTCTCCCTGCCGTCTATCGGGGGGAGACCGCCCTCAACGCGCTGAGTCAGCTGCTGTGTGGCTGGATTGGCTCGGTGCTGGTGGCGAGTCCTCTCCTCGTACGGGTTATCGTAGATTTGGCCCCCATCTCCACTCCCAGACCTGTTAGTCATCATGCTGTGCTGCAGCTCTGCACAGTAAACAAAGAGTACATTAATTCCAGCACAATTTTAAAGGTCCCTTTTTTTTAAGGTAGGACTAGGTGATAAATTAATACTTTGAATCAAAAATGACAAGTGCACGCAGCGCTAATTTAGAAACAGTGCCTTTAACCCATACAGTCTATGCTTTAAACAGGCCAGACTTCTGTAACTTTGTGATATCCAACTATACCAACTATGCTACAAATAAGTAGAAGTGCCACTCCAGTGCTGCTATAATCACTCCCTGGCTGCATGGATGTAGCAGAGGCCACAGGGCATATTTGGAAAAACACTGACCAATCAGAGCAGACTGAGCTATTTTGAGAGGGGGATTAAAGAGACGGGAAATAAAACTGAGCTTTTCAGACAGATGGCGAATACAGATATATTCAGACAGACAGTATACGAAAACACTGTGTTTGTTGTAGTAGAAACTGAGAATAAAAATGTCACTTTCAGAAGAAAAAAAGCATGCATGCACTGTGAATATAGTCTAAAATTGTAAATATTCCAAGAGGAACCTAAAATGTGAGGGGGGAAAAGATCGCAAAACAAACCTGAGATAATCCTCTGGGCCTCAAATGGCTCCATATAACTGCAGCAGTCGGTTGGTGCAGATTTTGGCTCCCAGTTTGGTCTGCCTCTTGGGTCTGGACGGACATCAAATGGATCAGAGTAGTCGGTTTCAACGTCCGACGCTGCTGGGGCAGAGGGAACCACCTTGAAATGGAGAGAGGAACAAAGCATCTCACTTTGTGTGTGTGCTGTGTGTGTGTGTATATTTGTGAATTATGAAAGGGAAAAAGCAAGGAGGGTGATGTGCCAGAAAAAATGAAAGCTGATCACAAATAAAAAAACGGTTCTTACAGGTTCCTCCTGTATAGTCACAGGACTGAGGGGGACTTTACTGCAGCCAAACTCCTGAGAGTCCACTTTAATAAGTCTGTGCTTGGGAGATACCACTTTCACCTGAAACACAACACACACAACTTTAAATTAATCTTCAACACTCATTGTCCAAGTGAGATGAAAGTCTACATTGTCAACATCTAAACAGTATCTGGTAAAACATTTTCAAGACAATGAAACTTTGCTGTAAATGCAAACTTTTTTTTGTATTCACGTAAATGACTGTAAAAACATACATGCCATACCTCCAGACCGCTAGGCAGCACTGAGTCGAATGCAGGGAAAGAGGGAAGGCTCACTGTGGCCTTACAGGGGCTGAAACCACCATTCTGACGCTCCTTATCACAGTGTTGATACGGGTCCTCAAAATCTAGCTCCTTCTGAGCTCTGTAGGCCCTCAAAATGTCACTCTCACTGTAATCTGGCCTTGGGACCTGCGGAGGGTCACGCCTGGAGCCAAAGTTTAGGTAGTCCTTCAGCCACTTTGCCATGGATCTGGGAATGAAGTGGCATATAGATATGTTAGAATAATCTACATTATCTTTTTCAATAATCAATTGGGACAATATAAGTTGCTTCTGTTAATTAATGATGGATATATGGTATCGAGAACAATGAACTAAATACCAGACAAATGGTAAAACTGTAACCTTGAATTAAAGTCTTATAAGTAAAGCCAGCGGTGGAATGTACCTAAGTACATTTACTCAAGTACCGTTGAGTGCGCTACTTGTACTTGACTTGACTATTTTCACATTATGCTACTTTATACTTTTACCAGACTACATTTTATAGGCACATGTTGTACTGTTTTACTCAACTACATTCATTTTACAGATATAGATACTTTGCAGATTTAGATTATTATTATAAAATATAAATCGACTAATACATTATCGTGTATTTCCATTGGTTAATCTACCCAGTAGTGTATAAAGTAATCCAGATCAAGTGCAACATTGAAGTGATGAACATATTAATGCACCACTAATTATAATATATTATTATAAAAATATAAAAGTGCCTAAATGGGCCATTCTGCATAACAAATACTTGTGGTACATAAAGTATATATTTGATGCCAATACTTGTGTACTTTTACTTAAGTGCAATTTTGATTACAGTACTTTTACTTGTAACTTGGTATTTTTTACATTGTGGTATCGCTATTTTAACTTCAGTAAATAATCTGAGTATTTCTTCCACCTCTGAGTAAAGCAGGCTAATGATCACAACGAGATTTGTATTCAGTTAGCATACATATCATTGGCTAGAGTTGTTAAATCCCTCTAAAATCTGGCAATGCCCTGAGAAATAAAAAGGTATTGGCATTAATCAACAGGTCCAGGAGAAATAAAATGTCCAGCACCTCAGACTTAACATTATTAAATGCAAGATGACAGTGAGCTTTTAAAGGTCAGCGCTAGCAATCTTGCTAAATCAGAAAATCACAACAACCATTGACAATAGCTAGTTAGCATCAGGGGGTAAATTAGGGGATTCAATCAATCAAATATTAATAACAGCAGATTCAAGATTTCCTTTCAAAGTATCAGCACCAAGCGTAATATTTGACAAACGCTTATGTTATGTTATATATTTAAAAAAAATAAAGGGTTAAAGAATTATGAGTCGTACAACTGATAGTCAACACTGTTGTTAATATGCCAAAACTAGCTTAGCCAAGTTAGCCGGATAGCATCTAACGTCGAAGCGTTCCAACCATTTACTAACTGCTAACGGCTTTACTTCTTCACGCTCACCCTCTTTCGTTGCATTGACGGTTCCCGGTCCAGTTACGTCTTTCTGCTAACCATCCGGCGTTTCGTTTTTTTTTCACGTTTTTAGGACTAAGAATAAAACATTGTTATCCGTGAAATCCGTCCTGCTGCCTCTGAGCCAAGCAGGTCAGTCAGCTAATGTTAGCCGGACAAGACGGTGGAGCAGACCGAGACACAACACTCACTGACGGCGGGCTTAAAGGGGAACACTGCGATGTTTTAACTGTGACGACATTAATGCAGATATCACTGTGGCTTGATCCACAATTACAACCATTTGTTTTACAGATGCAGAGACCGTAATGTGGACTGTTTTTGGTGGAAAGAAGTAAGTAAAAGTAGCAATACTAGTGTACAAATACTCAGTTACAAGACAAAGTACAAAAGTATTAGCATTAACATAAGTTCCAAAAGTAATAGTACTCGTTATTGAAAATAGCCATTTTAAGCACCAGATAGCACTAGTTTGTTTTAAAACATGATTGCTGCATTAACGTGTTAATCTCTTCAATGTTGCACTTGGTAAAGGTGGGGTTTACTTTAATGACTTTATACACTACTATGGGGTAGCTAAACCTATACTATTATAATATAGTGTGCGTTGATTTATATCTTGTATTAATAACCTAAATCTGCAAAGAAACTAGTAACTATATATGTAAAAAAAGATGTTGTGGAGAAAAAGGTACATTAGCCTACAAAATGTAGTGAAGTAAAAGTATAAAGTAGCATAATGTGAAAATACTGAAGTACATAGTGTGTTCATGCATTAACATACTTAAAAGGTGGAATACAGTATTAACATAATACAAATAAAAACAACAGCAAATATAAACATATCTACAGTAGAAAATACACATATCACAAGTAATACATAATAAAAGTAATAATATTCTGGATAAATTACAATGTTCTATAAAAGACCAAAATACTACAGCAACATAAATAGATTTATACTACAGGAAAAGAAAGGATTTTAAAGAAAGGAGCAAAATATAGTACTATTATGAAAGCTATTTGACAAAACTATTTTTAAAGACTATTGTAACACGTAAAAAAAGGCAATATTTTACACAAAATATAAATATGTAAGAAACTGACTACAGTAAAGTAAAATATGACATTGGAGATTCCCCTCTGTATTCAGACTAAACCAGGAGGGTTTTATAAGAGGAAAATGGCGTACATGTGACAAACAGATAAGACATTATCTCTTTGAATTTAACCCAGCCGTATAAAATATAAAATCACAATCAACGATGCAAAAAGAATGATGAATTACATAATACTTTTATTAATTTTTTGGAATCATTGCAAGTTTATAGTTGATTCTTCTTATATTCCTGTCTCTGACGTACATAAATCAATGTATTTGTGTGCCAACTGACATTTTGTGGCACAACAATATAAAAACGACATATTCAGATTCCACATTTAAGTTTTATGAGAGACATTAAAGGACGTCAAAGCATGTCAAGGACACCGGGTTGAATACAACCCATTTTAATAAACATTACAATTTAAATCTGATATTCTCACAGGGCGAATACCACTTGCATGGATTCAACGTGTCCATGAAACAGTGGATTGGCTAAGAAATCATTGTTTTGTTCACTGGGTTTGGTCCACAGACAATATAATTCCCACTAATGAATGCCTGCCAACACATTGACTTCATCATTAACTTCTTTATAGAAAGGTTTTCATAGGATAGACCCACAGACTGGTTAACATATGACGCTGCTTTCTGTGCAGATTACAAAAAGGTCCACATCATAATATCCTTGATGCATCATTTATACAATTGTATGTCAATCAATCAAATCAAAAACCACCCGAGCAACTTTTCATTCGCTGTCATTGCTGTCACTGTCTGAATACGCCCCCAGCAGGCTGAGAGACGATGACCCATTTTGTGTGGTAACAGGCTTGGAGGCATTCTTAGAGTCAGTCGTAGATGCCTTTGAATCTGAAAGACAAAACACACAAAGATGTGCTCATAGGTTTAATGAAGAAATAAAGTAGATAATGGCTTATATATCAGAAGATTTTAATTTACGCTGTGTGAGATACTGATGTTTACCTGTTTGTGAAGTGGGGGCTGAAGCTGCTGCCACTGGATGGGGTTTGAGGAAAATCGCTGCTGGTTTCTTTCGCACAACCACCAACCCAAGTGCCCCTTTACCTCCCAGTGTCCCCACACTCCTCTCCCAAGTCTCCACCTTGGCCTTCTTCACTCCTCCAGCTGAGGGTCCCTGTGAAAACATGGCATTTAGTATTTGCATCGTTGTTATTGTCAACACTGCAGCATTACTGTTAAACCCATTTCAGTAAATGTTTTAGCTAATATAGAAACAAGAACTAAACTAAAAACAGCATTCTCCAATTAAATCTAAATTAAAACTCATTGAAACTATTATAACTTTGCTGGTAATGCGATGTTTGTGTCACAGTGTTCAGCACTAAGGGCAATAGTTCATCAATGATGTGTATACAAAACAAGACATGGTTCTTTTTTGGCAAAGAAGGAGAAGAAAGAGAGCATAATGAGTTTTTAGATGAAGACTTTCATGCAACAGGATGGATATCTTGAGGAGTATAACAAAAAATAGGCTTAAACAAGCTATGACCAATATATATATAAGTATAGAAGATTCATTTGTTGAATGTGAGCGGTCATCGTACCAATGCCTCTGTGGGTTTGAGTGTGGTGAGGATGTCTGTGGGTTTGTCTGTGCTGGGTTTCTTTGCCTGCGGGCCGCTGCTGTCCTCCTCCTCCTTCTCTGAATCAGAGTCAGAGTCTCTGAGTCTCTTTACGAGGGCACGATCCAACATCTCTCTGTGAAACAATTCACACACTCAGTTTCAAGTGATTCCCACTGATTATAAGAAGAATACACATGACTAAAGGATGAAAGTTTCTATGTATCTAAAGCATTTGGCATTGTGTATTTTAACCTTTCCTCACTCACTTTGTCTCTCGCTCATCCTCTTCTTTCTCTCGTTCTTTCTCCCTCTTCTCGAAGTCTCTGTAGCGGTCGATCATGCCCTCAAAGTCCACCTGAGCCTGCCTCTGGTTCAGCTCCTTCAGCTCCTGCAGGTTCTCCAGGACCTCCATCTCCATCTTTGAATCCTTTGTGCGGTTCTCCAACACCTGGAAGAGGATTGGGAAATCATTAACTTTTCATTCCAATTGCCAAATAAAAAAACACACAAACCGTAAATTCCATTTGAACACTGACCTTCATGGGGTTGTTCAGTTCCTCCTCTTCCCTGTCCTGTACGATTCTTTTCTCCTCCTCCTCAAGCAGTTTCTCTGCCTGGAAGTTCCGCGTTGCACCGTGCTCCATTGCATAGTCTGTGTTCTCAGGGTCAGTCTGTGGTCACGTGATAAGAAAGTGTGAGAGATTATTTTATGCATAATGCTTGTAAGTTGATAAAAATAGCACTGACACAGCTCTACATTAACCTTTAATGTAGAAGTATTTGTCTAATTTGAATAAATATTACAGTGATAATCAGTCTTTTAAATACTCTCACCTTAAATGTGATCTCAGCAAGACATCGAGTGCATTTGATGTAGAAACGGAAAATGGGCAGTCCCATGTACAGCTCGTTCATAACGGTCTCTTTACGTGCATTGAACTTCTTCCCCTTGTAGATGTACTCGCCACATGTTTTACACCTGCAAACAACCAGAGAAGCATTACTGAAGACACCATAGTCAATGTGTTCATTACCAATTTGTAACACCCTTTCAGTGTACTACGTTCTTTAAACTATATTCAGAATTAGAGCTGAAGATGACATTATTTACCAAGTTTAGCTTATCAGAATCTCTTTGGGTTGGATGGTGAATATAAATACATGGTAGCTAACAAATGTTATTGTTCAATATTGACATTGGCCTCAATAATCACATTTTGGTAGAGGGTTATCCTGAATTATACCATTAATGGACATGGATAGACAGAACCTGTGATTTGATGTCACAGGCTAAGGTTTAACTGTGAAAGTAGGTAAATAGAGCACAATTAAGGCAGCAAATTAAATAATCGAACAATTGCTCACTTTCTTTCTTACACTTGCAGGATAAGAGAATGAAAGACACTTAGGTGTACGGACCTTATATCCCCAAGCTATTAAGATCAAATCATGGAATTGCACCAGGATGTAAATATTTAAATCAATTGTACTGTGTTGTTTTTTTTGTGTGTATTGAAAACAGCACACTTGACTGTGTAATGTTATATTTTTGACATTACTGTGAAGCATGGATGAAACACACATACCTCATATTGAATGGAGCCATCAATCTGACCACATACTGACGATCTTTGGGGAGTTTAAGCTTTGGGATTTTGCATGGATCAAAATCCGGGGGGTAGTATTTCTGCGGAACACAAAACAGAGATGAAAGTGAATAACAAGCCAATGTGGCGCTATTTTATTTCTTTAGGCATTTTATTATTTCAAAAACGTCAGTGGTAACAATAGTTACTTAAGATGTCACAAATGCAAAGTTGAAACAATCATAACAACGCAAAGTTAACACATTCATCGCTAATGCTAATAGCTTGTGTAATTATCTTAACACCGCACTTAGCTTCAAAGCTAACACTAGCCTGGTTTCTTACACTGCTCAAACTGTTTAAAAAGAGAGGCAGACTGTTTATATACTTACATTTAATACTTTTCGTTCAGACATTGTTCCCTGTGCTAGAAACCCAACCTGAACAATGAAACGTTAAAAAAGATTGAGAATTATCTCCACAACACTGCTAGCTGCACTGGGCACTTCCGGTTTTGTCATTATTCACTTCCGGAGCTTCAGAGTGTGCTGCTGCCCCCCTGCAGGCGGGAGTGAGGAACTGCAACCACAGCCATTAAATGATTTTGGAATTCTTGCAAAATGCAGGGGGATAGGGAAATTATCAGATACATGCAGACAATCACAGGGAAGTGATTTGTTTTAAACAAGTGTATTAAGTAGAAATATTGACTTGTTATATTAATTTGTTTAATGTCTTGTAATTGCATTGTTGAGGAATCTGTGACCCACAGTTTTCATTTATTACACAACTACACTGATATGATAGGACATTAAACCTTTGAATTTTGAATCTTGTCTGTTTGAATGACTCCTTCAACAGGTTTCAGTTCATATTTAATCAGGATAAGATGCGCGTTTATTTATTTAGGTTCACAATTACATTCATCCATATAATACATGTTACATTGATTAAAAGTATAATTGAGTCACCTTTTTTTAATTCAAAAACATCCACCTTACTGTCTTTTCTACTAATAAAATCAATACTGGCGTTTGTAAAACCATTAACCACTCAAAACCATCACATTACCATGATAGACATCTTAAAATGTGGATGAAAAAAATCAGTTTTCAAAATTCAGTTACAAAAGTACATAGCCTGCTGTACTTGCTTGTTCTGGCACATACATATGTAGCCTATATATAATATCGTCACCTTCTTAAACTAATGGCCTAAGTCATATTTTGGAGAAAATGTTTTTTTTGCCTAAATCATCATCTTCTTGATGCTGGCCACCTCTGGTAAAATTATTATCCTTATTGAAAGGATAGTGCTGTTCCTACCCTGATAGTATAATGGCCTATGTCAAGAGTGTGACTTAGGCCATATATTTAAAAAAGATAATTGTCTTGTGACTTAGGCCATTTTACAAGCTTTACAAAATGGCTGCTTCAAGAAAAAGAAAAACTAACAGATAAATTAAGTTATTTTCATGGTTCAGGGCTCATCCCCTGTTGGTAAGTGATGTTATACTATACTATACTATAGGCTAGGCTATACATGTTGTGTAGTTATTTAGCCTTTTACTTTCACAATTTATAGTTACTGTAGCTACCGAAGCTATACTGTAGGTATACTTTACTGTAGCTACTGTAGCTCCATGAAGCATGCACACATTTCCCTCTGGGACAATAAAGACTAATCTAAAACGAATCTAACCTTTCAAAAGTAACGGTTACAATTACTGCATAATTATGCATTAGGAAAAGTACATTTCAATTCTTAATATTGTATTATTGTGTCCTTTTTCCTTTGTCCTTACGAAAGATTAAATGTTTTTTTAATTGAATTTGGCCAAATAATATTCATCAAAATAGCTTTAATGTATTAATACCACAGTGCAATTACAAAAATGTTTTTCATAATGATCACACAGTTGTGACTGTACGCCTACTCCTTTTTGGTAGGAGATGCACTTGACTTTTCCGACACCGATCAGGAATCATCCAATGAAAATGAGACCGTTGTTAAAGAGGTGGAGCAGCATGTACCAGGCCAAGACCCTGTATCAGATGGAGCAGACAATAACTTAAACACTTTCATTGAAGAAGAGAGTGTTGCTGAAGATGCCAAGCAGACCCGTCCACACCATGAAGAAGACACAGATGATGATGATGATGATGATGATATTATCATAGACCCAAACTACAATCCATCCTCTGATGAGTCCTCTGTCCCTGAAAATGAAGACAGTCTGGCAGCAACTTCAGAACATTATGGTCCTCATCTAGAGGATGTGTATGAAAACAATACGGTCAAAAGGAAACAACATAAATCCCTCAGCCCAGAAACATGGAAGCAAAATGAATCCAGGAAGAAACGTCTCAAAGGAATGGCCAAAGGTGGCAAAGAAATAGCTGCAAAGGCTATGGGCCTTCCCTGCAATTCGAAGTTCTGTCAACGAGTCACAACTCGAGACTGTCAATCCATTACAGAAGAGCAGAGGCAGTGAATATTTCAGAAAGTTTGGTCAATGGACAACTGGGAAGAACATACGTCACCACTTTGGTCACAAAGGTTGCCATGAAGCAAAACAAAGAAAGTTGGTCCAGGCGCAGTTCATACTTTTCCTACCAACTGAAACTTCAGGATGGAACGAATCTTAAAGTGTGCAAAGCTTTTTTTCTTCTACACTTGGTACCCCTGAAAGAACCATTACACTGGCTGAACAAAGACACCATCGACCATGACGAACAAGTGGCAGACCCGCCAACTACATCTCGACCTAAGAGTGGCAAAAATGCAAAGCTGGAAACTGCTGTCACAGATTTCCTTAAGGACTGGTTGAAGGATCTGCCCACTGTTGATTCGCACTACTGCAGAAGCACAGCGACCTACAAAGACAAGAAGTTCCTTCACCCAGGCACAACCATCTCCCAACTACATCAGGAATATCAACAGGCAGCTGCAACTGCTGAAGTTGACGCTCTGCCAATCAAGGAGAGGAAGTTTCAGGACCTTCAGTCCATGAAACATGTCATGCCCGTCGAGTGCCATCAGCTTTTTGACAATTTGCCACACACACACACACACACACACACACACACACACACACACACGCACACACACACACACACACACACACACACACACACACACACACACACACACACACACACACAGAAAAACTGATTTAAAGGTCCCATGTCATGCTTTTCTCGTTATTACCAGTCCCCTTGTGTGTTATGTAGCTTTGTCTGCATGTAAACGGTCTGCAGTGTCAAAAACCCTCAAAGTACACCCTGTAGCGAGTAAAACTCTAACACAGAAAAGACCTTTCTATGCTCCAACAAGGTGTGTAGGACAGAGAGTGAATACACATACTATACAGAGATGCTGTATGAGAAACCAATGTGATTTTGGAACATTGAACAATGTAAATCTATTCTAGTAGACCTCAACAATGGAATTATGATCAGTAGAAATGGCCATGTCATGGGAACTTTAAATGGAAAAGGGTTAGCTACAATTAAAAACACAGCAAAGAAGAGCTGGAGGGAGTAGTGAGGAGAGGCACATGCCTCCTCAGCGTTTGATTTACTTGCCTTTTGTTTTATTTAGCTAAGAGTGATTTAAGTTGTACCTTTTGAGTTTGCTATATTGAATTAAAGGGCCAACCACGGTAACTGCCCTCTGTTTTCTGAGTCTCTGTATGCTCTTCTAGCATTTTAAACTGTTAGTGGCTGACCCAGCCCCATGGTCTGTCACAGTAGTGCGGAAAAGAGAAGTGCACTGTTTTGCCTAAGTCACTTACTCCAGAAGTAATAAGGCCTAAGTCAGGTTTCAAATTGCCTAAGTCACAACAACATGTTCGTAAATTGGCCTAAGTAATCTAATCCTCTTATTTTACACAATTGACAGACAGTGTTATTTGTATGTCAATAGTCATATATTGTCATAACCTTTTTGTGTGAAATAATTAATATATATCATATATTCTATATTTGGTTCAGTTTTTTCAGTCATTTGAAAAACTTTCAAATATGACTTAGGCCATTAGTTTAAGAAGGTGACGATATACAATAATAATATATTGTTTCAAAAACTCCAGATCCAGATCTATAAAACATGTTTTTTTCATTGCATATATTCACCCTGAATGAGTCATAGGCATTATTTATTGACCACTGCCCTCCATTCTTCCTTGGCCTTGGCTTTTTCAGGAGACAGGGGAGAAAATTGGGATCAACATGGTGAAGTAATGGCCCCTCAGGTGTAACGGTGATTGTCATGAGACATGGGGTCTCTGACAGGAGTGGCGTGTAAACATATCCTTTAAGGTTATTCCTACAGAAGGAAATTGGATCCTGATTACAGATTGGTGTCACTGTGGGTTAACCTGAGCTCGGGTTTATTGGACAGAGGTGACAAATGAAGTTAGAATCGTTTAGCAGCAAGACAGGGAAGGAAAGGTTTGTGTCAGGACTCGGGTTAACCCAGTTAGGTTTTAGAAAATGTATAGTGTTGTGTTGTTCCTCAGTTGATTTGACAGTTCACATTCAGATACACAGTTTTGTTCATGGGTTTATGTTCTGTATTATCTATTGTCTGATTCTGACACATCAAACTGACTCATGAATGAATCAGAGGTATGTTTAACTGAAGAGGACTACTTTGCAAACAAATAAAATAGTCATAAAGTAAGAACAAAGTGAAATTAGATTGTAAGCATGTGATCAAAGTTTGATTCCTACACAGCCACTAGATTACGTTATCAAATATGTTTTATGAAATGTAAATCCACCTTTAACCCTCCTTGATTTCCTCCTGCCAGGTCACTTCCGCCAAAGATACAAAGGTGTTGAGCAGTGTCACCGCCGGTAAAAATGGTCATTAATATTTCAGAGGGTGGCTGATGTCAACAGCAGCCTGTTTATATAAAGAGGGGTCTCTCTGTAGACCTCCAAACCTCCACAGATCCACCGCAGACTTCTCACTTTTCTCCCCCGGTAAAGAGAAGGCTGCTCCTGTTTTTGTGTCAGCACCATGGTCAGCGCTCGGGCTCTCTTCCTCGCGGCCACCTGCTGCTGCGCCTACCTGTGGCTCGCTTGTGCAGAAGACTCCTCCCTGGAGACGCGCTCATTGGAGTTCCCCCTGAAAACCCAACAGGAGAAAGACCTGGTAAGAGACTTGACCAGGAACATGGGTGTGAAATGTGTCAGCAGAATGAACGAAGCCTTTGGTTGCTATGTGTCGATAGAGCATTTCATTTGTTGGATACATTAATAATGAAGGATACAAAAAAACAGCACAGTTTTTTTATGAAAATGTCACGGTTTGCCTTTTTTTCTCTGCAGATTGACGCCTTGCAAGAAGTTTTGGTGAAACTGAGAAGCAAAGAGATGCCCTTAGAGAAAAAACATGGCTGGCTGCCTTCGGTATGTAACATTAAATGTATTACTTGGGAATGGGTTACTTTCAATATCTTCTTTTTTTTCATTACATTCTAAAACACGTATGCTCAGGTATAATACTTTTCTGAAATATTATTTCTCCGGCGCATAAGACGAAGCTGTGTAAAAGGTAGATAATAATTGTATAATTGGCGTTTGAACTTGGAATCAAAGCATATGATTACTTTCTGACTTTTTTCTTGCTATAAGACTACTTTAGACATTTCTGTTCGTCGATTAAGAAATGAAGTGTACAACCTGCATTTTCATACATTTATGTTGTTTTTATTGTTTCAGTGTGACGCTGGAGAGCCGTGTGCCGTGCGTAAAGGCGCGCGCATCGGCACGCTATGCAGCTGCCCCCGGGGGACTTCCTGTAACTTTTATGTTCTCAAATGTTTGTAATGAAATAATTCTAAGAAAAAACAGGAGGGATGTATTAAGTATGAAGTGAACAAATGTAATGCCACTGTCATTGTGAGAAAAATAAATGTAACATGTGGTTATGCCTAAAGGGCGATTTTCTTTTATAAACGTGGATTATAATATAGGTTTTTAATAATTGTTGTTATTTTTCTATGTAATGTCTTTGTTGTTATATGGAGAATCAAGTAAAGCCGTCCTAGCATCAGTCACCATTTAAACACATTTGTAAGATACGGAGGTCAATAAATCAACTCAAGTGTATATGTGTCTGTTGGACTGTAGTATTATTTTAAAAATAAAAATGTAACAGCTGGATATTTGTATTTTCTCCACAAACGTCACATGTTGCAAACTTGCTTTTTATTACATTTACAGCACTAAATCACTTAAGGGAATACAATAAAGAAAGATATATTGATTCCTTTTGCCACTTGTAATGAATAATGCAGCGTGTTTCTACACATTCACTAAAGGAGGTATTAGATCTTATACTTAAGTAAAAGTAGAAGTAGGCCTACCAGAGTGTAGGCATACTCTGTTACAAGTAAAGTCCTGCATTCAAAATGTTTCTCAACTGAGGTACAAAAGTATTAGCATCAAAATATTCTTAAAGTATGGCTACCAAAAGTAAAAGTATTCATTGTGCAGATTGGTCAATTTCAGATGAATATATTGTATGTTTTGATTGGAATTATTGATGTGAAGCTGATAAAGCTGGAACTAATTAATTATTTAATTTGAAGCTGGTGAATTCAATCTAGACTAAAGTCTTATTTTAGTGTTGATCATATTGTTTATCTAAAGGTACTACAAGAGAGTCAAGTATAAAGTAAAATATAATACAAGTAAAGTACAAGTAGCCTACCTCAACATTTAAATTAAGTACATTCCTTGATTACACGTATAGGCTTACTTAGTTACTTAATACCACTGCTGTTTCTACAGATTCACTAATGCACGATGCATTCCGGTACACCAGCTGTCATCCCTCGGTAATAAAAGGCGCTGTCAGCCTTTTTCAATGACATCATATCGAAGTGCAAGTTTCCAACATGGCGTCCAGCCGGGTGTCGGAGAGGGAGGTACAGGAGGAGCCGAGGCGCGTCGCGACCGCAAACCCCGACTTGTGCCTGCACAAATACTCCCTGCTCATCATCATAGGACGCACTGCTCACCCCAGACACGCGGGACACACCAGCAGGGACATTGAACGAGGTACGTGTCAACGCCCCTCACAGCGGCACCACGTAGTTTTCCTTTTATCTCTTTATTTGGATTCACAATTCAGACGCCTGCGAGTTCTCATCGCCTGAAAAATTACTGAAGATGCTACACAGACCCCACTGCAGTGTTTATGCAATTTTGTCCACCCTTACTGGCCGAGGATGCGTCATCTGGCGATTCTCCACCATCAGCATCACCTCGTCCCGCTGGGCACATTATAATTAAATGCAGTGTGATTTGTCCATCGCCTCAGTATATCGTTATGTAAGGTAAAGGTTTGGGGGAAATGTTGCATGCAGGATATTCAGTCAACACATAGCCACTTGTAAACGATGTGCTTGTACGTTTGTGTGCAGCGGTAGGCTTACTGGAGACTGCAGTATTAGACAGTACATGGCATAGCCCACAGTCTGCACATTTGAGTGCAGCATATTTATGCAAAACACTAGGCCGAGATAGATAAGGGAACATAAACGGGAACAGAAGGATAGATAGAGAGAGTGACAGAAACTCAGACAGACATGTTATTAATCTTCACAAGGCCTTTAACAATGTCATGACTGTCTAGTGAAGATAATGGGCTACCCTCAAAATGTCAGTATTTTAAGAGCTAAGAAAAGGAGCCCTCTTTTCAGCTTCATGCATTTTTCAAGTTTTCCCATGATGTTCCATCAACTGTGTCACACACTAAATTAAACCTGCAAACCACAGATCTGTTTTTTTTCTTATTTACAATTAGCTAGTGCTGCCTATTTACAAAATAATATTCAATCAAATATATTTTATCCCTTTTCTTTGAATAAGAAGGTTTGCGTCTATTTTTTTACAACTCTTCATCATCTAACCTGTTCCATGGTAAATTAAAGGATATATAGCAGAAAGAGCAATATACTTCCATTAAGGCATTATTATTATTACACATGATTTGCCGCTTAAAATACAACCCATATTTACAATGTTTAATCATTATAATTAGAATAGCCTATTCATAAATGTATTATTTTAATATCATAACACATTTAACTTGACATTTTATTTGGTACAAATTGACTGTTCATTTAAAATGTAATAGGCTTATATTTGTACTTTTACTTGCATAAATACAGAGTACTGTAACTTTTTACAATAACGATACATATACGATCATTGAATTTGCACATTAACAACCTTCACACCTTTAGTTTAGTTTATACGTGGACACTTTTGTGTTATTTATGAAAGATTGTGTTGTTTATGACAAAATAAACCAATCGTTGCCTCATGTATGTCTCCAGGTATTCGGTCATGGGACATCGACTTAAAATCTTGTGACCTGAATCTCTATCTCCAAGAATTTCTGTCCCAGCACACGGCATCTTTTAAGGGTGCGGGTAAGTAACTGGACGTCTTTTTGAGCCTTTCACACTCAGAAAGGACCGTCCCCAGGAAGGAAGGAAGGAAGGAAGGAAGGAAGGGAGGGAGCAGTCGGGTTATTGTTAAACATGGGTGGGCCTTTTGGATTTGAAACAATAGAGACCTGTTACCAAGTTGTGCCACAGCCTTTTTATATGCAGAGCCAAGGACAACTGGGGAAAATGGTAAAAATGCTGAAAAAACATCTGGGGTGATATTAAGTGACAAACACAGACAGACACAGACATCTCTTTCTATAGGGAGGACAAAATGGCAGCCAGAGAGGTGTCCTGTTTCTGGTAAATAGGCCCTCTGTTCATTTGGAGTACGCCAGTGCTCATGCTATTCATGAGAAAAAGAGAGGTGATTTGAAGAAATACTTCAACATTTTGGGAAATACACTTATTTGAGTTTTACTACGAGTTAAATAATAAGATCAATACCTTTATTGTAAAAAGTAGCTACAGCTATAGCACACTGGAACATGGAGAAACACATTTCATGGCTTTCTCTAAAGGTCACAAAGAACAAGCCCATCTACATTTCACTAAATAACACATCCTATTTTAAATTGTGTGCAAGAAATGTATTGTTAAAGGACGAACTGGATCTTTCTCTATCTTTAGACTGTGACTTTTAGTAGCCTTTACTGATTGCTTAGCAACTTCACAGTGACAATACTCCACACAACTGTATACAAATGTAAAAAATGTGATTCAGCGCTATAGACCGTCACAGCAGACACAATGGCCTGGGAAAGCAAAGATTTGAACAATAGCACCATGTCTCAGTAAGCCATTTCACTGAGTGAGTCTTACCTATGGCACGTAGCCATCATTAATGTTATTAATTTCAACAGTGCTTTTCCTGCTTTGACAAGCCAAACTCACTTCTGAAAAGAGAGTCCTAACAAGTAATGATTTTCTTTTTTATTTCTAACTTGACTCAAAGAAAAAGAAACTTTTGGAGCCTACTTATTTGAGTCATTATTTTCCAGTTGGCCGTGTCCGCCTCTGTGTCCTCAAACGTTGATCCAGTTCCCCTCAGACTGGATATTTACTTAATTTGACATTTCATCCGCAGACAGTACCCTTTGACTCAGCTGTTTCCCTCTTCTTCCTTCCTCCCTTTCTGCTGAGCGAGTCAATCTCAATTTACTTTCTCATTGACTTCTTTGACCCTCACCTATTTGCTTCTGGCCTCTCATATTCGCTCAGATCCCTTAGCTTGTTTTCAGATTCCCTCCGCTCAGACTTTTCTGCTTGTCTGCCCCTCTCTCTTTACTCTTTGTTTTTCTCTCTGCCTCCTCAGGGCAGAAGTGCCTGCGCCACAGAACCAGAGTGTTGGACACTCAGGTGCTCATCGGTCCATCTCAGGAACAGGTTCATTCAGAGGTGATACATCCTGGCTCCTTTAAATGCTTTTAAAATATATTTTAAGTCAGGTGTTATCATGTTGCAGAGATTAAAGTATTCTGATATATATTCATCAGCTTCTGATAAACATGAATAATATTTTTAAATGAGATCTGAGAACGAAGCAGGGAATACAATTTGAATATGCTAGTTTACATATAGATTCATATATATAATCATTTTCATATTTTTGCAGACTTTGTCTTACAAATAAACTGAAGTAATGAAATTGGAATGTACTGATAGCAACAGTGTTTTTGTTTGTTGATATTTGTAATGAAGAATCTGACGAATATTTGCCTGATTAACAAGCAATTAGTTTGATCTACTAACCTCAAAGAGACATTAAAACAAAGCTCATGTGGTTGAATGGCTTGTCCAAATGTGCAATATATTTAATTTACAATAATATAAAGCAGAGAAAATATAAAAAATGTTGCCTTAAAAATGTGATAAACATAATCTTAATAGTACCTGAATACTTTTATGCTGATTGTAAAGTAAAGTTATTCATTCCTATCCCTTCCTACTTTTTTCTCAAATTCTTTTTAAATATGGGGAATTAAAGCTACTTTGCAAAATAAAAATCTTACCCCCCCCCTCTCTCTCCAGGCGTTTGCTCTGCTGTCCCGGGAATCGGCTCATAAGTTGTTGATCTTGGCTGGCCAGAGCGAGGAGGAAAGTGGAGACCTTCTGCTTCACAGAGGACGGTTCTCTCCACAGCAGCTGAAACAAATCCTAACAGAGCAGGTACGACAAAGTCTCTCTGACTTTTATATCTGTGCTGATTATTGTAGAGATGATTGTAATCAGAAATGAGTTTGCTGATTATTTTCTTGAATATAAGGTTAATGAAATTGCACAAAACTGTGTCAATTTTTATTCTGATCAATCCCAAAAAAGCCAAAGATATTTATAGATACCTATAATAACATAAAAGCAGTATATTACCACAATCTGTGTTTATAATAAGATAATATAGATCGATTTTTTTGGGACTGTGAGCAAATAAAATAAATAAAAATACAATTTTGAGTTCTGACTTTAATCTCAGAATTCTGAAGAAAAAAAAAAAAAATACAAAAAACTTTTGGTCACATTCCAAAAGAAAATTCTCTTGTGGCCCTAATCCTTTCCCGTAAGTATGGCAATATTTAATACTACAGTAATGTTCTTTTTTTAGTTCATAGAAAAAGAGAGCTCTGCCTCCTCCAACAAACTCAGCCTGACTCTCAGTTGTCCCGACATCAGCCAGTGGAGCAAGAGTCTCTTGGGGAACCAGCAGGGTCCTCTCAGGCTGCTCATCAATCCCCCGGAGGTGCTGCCTGCCATGGAGGCCCTGGGGGAATTCACCTCCCTCATCTCTGGAACCCTTTCCCCTCCATCTCCCTTCGACCTGCTGCCCCCTCCCACCACCGTGGGTTTCCTCAAGCTGTCCCGCCCCTGCTGTTACGTGTTCCCCGCCGGCCGCGGTGACTGTGCCTTTTTTGCTGTTAATGGGTTCACATTGCTGTTAGACGGCGGCTCGGACCCTCAGGCCTGTTTCTGGAAGCTCGTCCGCCACCTTGACCGAGTTGATGCCGTGTTGTTGACGCACATTGGGACGGAGAACCTCCCCGGAGTCAACGTGTTCCTGGAGAGGAAGGTGGCCGAGTTGGAGCTGAGCTCTGAGATAAAAGGTAAGAAATAGAGTCAATTTAATCATATTGCCCAAAATTCTCTATAATTAGACACTTGGGGCTGAATTTTGAAATAACATACTCTCTTTTTACTTTTAGTATGTACTGCAGCTACACTTACAAAGTGTGTACTGTTGCAGGCAGTATGCGTACAAATAGGATTTCATAACATTGCACCTGTTAGCATGCTGGCTTGCATACTACAAAATGTGAACGGATGCAAAAAGACATTGTGGTACTTTTGGAGTACTGCAAAGATATTTTTTCTGGCATACTAAATATGTGGTAGTATGGGAGCATACAGCTAGTTTGGATGAGAGAAAACCATGTCAGGTGAAAAAAGGGAAACTTCTAAACAGCAACAGATAGATGGATAGATAGAATCGGAGGGATGAAACCCTCTTTACATTACATTGCATTTAGCTGACGCTTTTATCCAAAGCGATTTACAATAAGTGCATTTCGACCAAGAAGATACAAACTTGAAGAAAACAGAATCATATAAGTACATCAGGTTTCATAGAGCCAAAACATTTCAAGTGCTACTCAACTGGCTTTAAATAAGCCAGTCCTTTGTTAGTATATAAGTGCTTTGTTAGTAATTGTATTGCTCGAAGTGGAGTCGAAAGAGATGATCTTTAATGGTCACACATGCAGAGCACACTGCACACAGTGACATTTGGCCTCTGCATTTAACTCACCCTAGTAGTAGGAGCAGTGGGCAGCTATTGTACAGCGCCCGGGGAGCAATGGGGGGTGGGGGGTGTCCGGTGCCTTGCTCAAGGGCACCAATGCAGGGCCCAGGAGGTGAACTGGGACCTCTCCAAGTAGCAGTCCACACTCCATATTTAGGTCTGGTCGGGGACTTGAACCGGCGACCCTACGGCTCACAGTCCAAGCCCCTACTGACTGATCCACTGACGCTGTCGCTGATCTCACTGCAGAAAATGATAAAATGTTAAGATTTCTCTGAAGTCATCTTTACCCTTTTTTTGAAATCTCAAAATGTACACTTTTGAGTCTTAATCTTCTTTTATCTGAACAGATGACTCTTCTAAGAGGCTCATCTCCCCAGAGCTTGGAGTCGTGTTCTTTAACGCCCCCAGCAAGCTGCAGACGGAGGAACAGCCTTGTAAGTGATGATTAAAACATACCAGAGTAACTTCTAATGTGAGTGATAATCATCGAGTTAAGTTATCATTCTTCTCGTGACAGGTGAGGACAATGTACTGAAGAGCACCCACCAGGCGGCCTTAACCTTTCAGCTGTTGAAGAAGTTAGACATCAGGCCACAGCCATTGTTTCGCCCCCAGGGGAACCCCATTGAGCCGTTAACCTTATTCCAGAAGATGGGAGTGGGGCAGTTGGATTTATACATCCTCAACCCTGGCAAAAACAGTCAGGATTACCAGACATTTATGCAAAACTGGCCTGATGGGGAGTCATCCACATCCAAATCCCCAATCCTCCCCCTCACCGCCCTTGCCTCAGTTTCCGCCCTGCTTGTGTGGCACCCAGCGTGTCCCCAGGAGAAGGTTGTCAGGGTGTTGTTCCCAGGTGTGACCCCACAGGCACAACTACTGCAGGGGCTGGATAAACTCAAGGGCCTGACCTTCCTCCAGAAACCCACAGTTACCACAGGGGACATGGAGAGGCTTGGGGAGGACAGGAAGACGAAGAGCACAGAGAGTCAGGACAGTGGCAGGTCACAAGGGAAGGACTCAACACTCAAACAGGGAAGAGAAAGGGGAATTAAAGAGGAGGCCAAGGAGGTGCTTGTTAGGGATAAAGGAAAGGTTTTAAATGGATTCGCAACAAGAGATGCCGAGAAAACCAGAATCAAAGAGACAGGTGTAAAGCAAAAAGCGGCAATGTCAGAGAAGAACACCTCGAAGAAAGGAGGGAAGGATGGAAACAAGGAGGAGAAGCCTTTGAGCAAGGAGGAGAAGTTTGGAAAAAAAGAGGACATCGGTGTAATGAGGAATGATAAGGTAAAGAAAGATGTTCTCTCTTCCAAACCAAGGACTGAAAATAAAACTAAGCTCAAAAAGGAAGCAACAAATGACTCTAAGACAGGGGTGAAGAAAACCAGAAAACCATCAGGAAAGGAGGCAAATGCAGACGAGAAGAAGGTGAACCCTGAACTGTCAAAGCCTGACACTGAGAACACGTTCGACATCTCAGATCCAGGAGGTTGTGATACAGAGCAGAAGATTCAAAAAGTAGCGAGGGAGTCTGAAGGGAACCCGTGTGGCTCTAAAATGTCTACCCCTGAGGATATGACGGCAGACTTTCTCAAGCTTCGGGGGGAAACTGAAAGAAGAGAGGCACAGACGGATCCAGCAGATAACAGAGAGCAGAAAAGCAGTGAGTCAGGAAATGAAAAGAGCCTTAAAGTGAAGAGCAAGGATATAGGTAATGAGAATGAGGATACCCCAGGGGAAGAGGCTGCAGGGATAATGGGAGGGAAAAGTGGTGGTAATGGAGCAGAAGATACAGCTTGGACTGGAGAAAAAGCTGATGTAGAGCAGCCTGAAAATGCAGCCAAACCAGCAAAGGTTGTAGGATTTCCTTCTCCCCTGAACAAGGTGCCAAAGAAGGATCCCACTGACGAGCTGGACTTAACTCCGACCGAATACACGCTCCTGGACGGGGCTTTGAGAAACAGCCCTCCCTCGAGATCGTCTCCAGACAACCAGGCCGCTCTCAGCCCTGACGATCGGGCCTCCCCCGGCTCACGGGCCAACAGCGCAGGCCACACTCCTTACTGTCTGTCCCCAGATGATGTGTGGTGCAGTAGCGGCACTCTCAGCAGGTTACAGGCCCAGATGGGGAACTTAGAGTCTGCTGATGTCAACCAGACAAATGGGTCATCGAAGCAAAGTGAGCCCAAAAGCAACCCAGAGAGTAACACAAACCCCAGGGAGAGGCAATTAAGTTTTCTTTCCCTGGGTACATTTAAAGAGGGATCCTCAGACCCCTCTCCCTCTATGGCTACCACCACCACGACCACTACTACACACTCCATGCCAGCAGAGGTGGGCTCACCTCAGTCCACAGAAGTAGATGAATCACTGTCCATGTCCTATGAGCAGGGGTCAACCACTGTGAGCCAGCGAGAGGGGGATGACAGTGTTCATATCTCCAACTCCAATGGAGGCCATTGTACTGGAATGTCTTTACCGATGAAGAAGACTCCCCGATCGTCAGGGCAGGGTTCAGAGACGGGGCGACCTGCCGCTCCTCACACACTTGACTTTGAGGCCTCCGCTCACGATGTGGATCTGTGTCTGGTTTCCCCCTGCGAGTTCAAGCATGTCAAACAGCCCGACTCCAGCTCAGATGCGAGCGAGCCGTCCAGAGGAGCCTTCGCTCTTCATAATCACGGCAACAGAAACCAGGACACATCAGCCAGCGAGTCAAACGCCCCCGTCTGCACAGAGGACTGCCCCTCCACCACAGCAGACGGAGGGCTGGACTCAGATGAGGACGAGTCGTGTAGTGAGCCATCTAACTCTCCCCACGATCTACGCTCCAACCAGGCTCTGCCCCATGACCCTCTCCCGGCTCCTTGCAGAGACGGCCCCCCCCGGCCCCCTCATCCTGACGCCTCCATGCCCGTTCCTCAGTCCGACGGTGACACTTACGGGAAGAAAGCAAAAGCCACTGGCATGCGAGGGAAAAAAGCTGCAGCGGTGAGTTTGTCTTATTCGCATAAAAGAAAGGGGTGTCTGTTATTCAACTAATTTGGTTATGATGTATATTTTTTTGAGGGTGAAATCATACATGTGTCATAAGGAAACATGCAGGTGTAACTTTAAGTGCTTAGTCATGGTTTAAAAGTTGAATATTTAGAACAACTGCAATGTTAATTGCTGGTATGCAATAAACTCTTCACAGTTTTACCTAACTTTTTTATAGAAAAAACTTAACAGATTAGAAAAATAGTGCAAAACTTTTTCTTTTTTTTTTAAATAAACAGGAAAATAAATGCAAGTATTTTATAGAACTTTAATGTGAGATTGTAAAGTCACCATTCACTTATTTAACTGGCAACAAACAGGTTTTTTATGCGTCAAAATGACTTGGTAGCACTGGTAGCTCATCTGGTGGATAGGAGCAGTTGCTAAATGTTATCAAATAAAGGTTAACAAATAATCTTGAAAAAAAACAGGTACTTTTCATAGTCTAAATATTAACTTCAACTATAAGGAGATTCAGAAAATTCACAAAGATTTTGAGCACAGAGATGACCCTTTAATATAATTGATTCTTGATAATCATTTTTCCAGGTTGTTGAAGCTCCTCAAAAATCAAGTTCAGGAAAAAGGAAGACAGGGAGCCAAAGTGGAGTCCCAAAGGGAAATGTCTCATCTATTCGCACACCTTCCTCCAGCACCCGCTCAGCACCAGCTAAATCATCGCCCAATTCAGGTATGAGAAGTACATTTTAAAGGAAACCTATCATGCTATATTTAAATGATATATTGTAGGGCCATTCCTATATAAGGTATATTTATACGTTTCTGTTTTCAAAATACCAAACAGATCATGCATTTTAGCCATGCCTCATTTCGCTCTATGTGCTGTTTGCTGTCTACGGGTCTGATTTTGTGAGCTGCAGCTGACCACGCCCCCCTGCAGGAGAGGGGAGACGTGCTCTGATCAGCTGCTGGGCTGTCAGAAGAGGGGGAGAAAAAGAGATCTCCGTCCTCCGTGTTATTATAGGCCTATAGAGTCGTTATTCATTTGTTTTAAAGCTCAATAAATAACAAAGAAGACCTTTGACCGGCACTTTTCTAATTTTGTCCGGAAGATTTAAACTTTAACGGACATCTTGACCGGCGAAACAAACTGAAACTGAAACTCTGCACGGTCCCCTCGTTCCTTGGAAGAGGTGGAGAGGTGGGTGTTTGTCATCTGCTGGTGGACTAACCGGAGAGAATTACAGTGCTTGCCTCGACGGGGAGGGATTGCATTGCAGCGGGAGCAAATGCTTGCCTCGGGGAGGGAGAAAGAAAGCCACAGCGGAAAATAAACAGAAGGGTAACCATGGTAACCAAGTCTTCTTCGCTGCTTTTGTGGCAGACTACAGCGCCACTTACAGGCCTGGCATATGTACTACAGCGTCTCCAGCGCTTTCGAACGGCAATGGCCGTGGCTGTCTCCTCCTGATTGGTGGAGTTGGCCCAATAGCCGTAGCGCCACCGTCCTGACGTCAGGACAGTGTTCAAATCTGGATCAGTTTTGATCAGATCCGTTGCAGCCCCTTTTTTAGAGATTTGGGTATGGAGGAAAATAGAGAGGGTTGTGTTTTCTGACACTTGGTGAGTTCCCTGGAACACCGGGGACACATATTTATGTATAAAAGACGTACAAAAGTGCATTTTGCATGATAGGTCCCCTTTAAATAAATACAGTAGATCTCCCTCATACTTTTTCATTTCCCCTCTTTTGTACTTGAAACAAATGATGTATGCACTTATTTCTGTTGAAATGTCTCTCTCTCTCCTGCCACAGGGTCTAAGTCTACCTCTGTTGGTGAAGTCAGTGTGTACGTGGACCTGGCCTACATTCCCTCTGGAGCCTCCTCTCCAACAATCAGTGTGGACTTCTTCAGATGCGTTCGCTCCGCCTGTTACATCATCAGCGGCGACAGTCCAGAGAAAGAAGAGATAATGAGGCAGACCCTGGACGCACTACTGGATGCCAAGATATCCTGGCCTGACACCATGCAGGTAGAAAACACACACACAGAGACATGCACATAGCAACATAGTTCATTACTTGATGTTGTTGGCTGTGGTGGTATGATTATTTTGTCATCTTCTAATAACTACAGCTCCCATGAGCCTTTGAAAAGCATACAAATGTTGAGTGTTGTGCAACTTCACACTTCACTAGAGCTCAGACTATTTTTTTCAAAATGTCGGGCACACTTTTTTTGATTATAGAAACTGGGTTTTTTATGTTAAATATAACAACTAAACGGGTGTTAACTGAACAAAACAACCTGCCACAATCTCTTTCTTCTTGTCTGGATTATTGGTGGGTTGCAAACAACTTAAAGGTGCATACCGCCACCTACTGTACAAAAGTGTGCATTGTCACGTCACCAAATCACCACTTATGGAAGTAAACAACCATGTTTAAACTATTTTAAATTGTTCTAATCAACCATGTTCCACCCAAATATTTGGAAAGTGCATTTCTGGTAGCTCTTACCCCCTCCTTCTGATCCATGTATCTCCATAAGGCTCTGCTCCCGTCCTGCCTCTCTAACCCAATCACTGAACTTTTCTCCCTCTGTTTCATAAATGGTGCAATTTTATACAATATGTTCCACATTTTCTTTAAGTCCACAGTACTTACACTCTTCACTGTCACATTACCCAGTACACCTTCCACTATAGAGAGGTGCAGTGACGAGTCCTAAAACCCGGAAGTGAGTTAGCATTTTACCACTACCGGTTCCCTCGTCTCAGAGTCAATGGGATTTCTCCATAGGATTTTGGAAAAGAGCTCGAAATAAGGTCTGTGGAAAACGAACCTGTTTGATAAATGCACGTTTTTCTCAGCCGGATAATATCCACATGTCTACCCTACTTTTATAATTTTCGAATCATAAATCTAATTGCCGGAAGCAAAAGGCTAACGCTATGCTATAAACGAACTACAGCCGAGTACAGCAGGGACGCACAAATTCAACGTCACGCTAACTTAAGATTGATATGCAAAAATACAGATTCAAAATTGTACAAGTTGAAGCGTTTGTTTTAACAGTTTGCAAGAGCGCAGGTACTTGCTTTCAAGCAGAACAGGGGCAAACAAACTTAGCGGGAGTGTTTACGTGTTCGGTGTAATGACGTACAACGTCCTCGACAACTTCTGTAGTCCTATTCAGCCACTTGTTAACAACCATTGTTTTTCTGACACGTAAACTCTTCAAAAATCACCAGTGGGGTCACTGCTGATGGATTTAATGTCGTAGAACAAAACGTGATCCGTCTCTTAAATGTGTGTCAACCACAGACCTTATTTCGAGCTATTTTCCAAAATCCTACGGAGAAATCCCGTTGACTCTGAGACGAGGGAACCGGTAGTGGTAAAATGCTAACTCACTTCCGGGTTTTAGGACTCGTCACTGCACCTCTCTATTCATGAGTCCTCAGCCACGCCTTTTGCTGAACCAGGAAGGAGACACAGAAAGTTATGAATACAAACAAATACATGTGTAAACAATGCTTACATGTCTGCAAATGAACTAAATAATGTCAGGTTTGAATTAAGAGTGTACTATTTTAAAAAGGGAGGTGTTAATTGTTGATGTGGTTGACTGAAACTGAAATGAAGTAAAACTAGTGGAGGTGAGGGTGCAGTGTAATTGCTTTTTTAATCTATATACTGATTGGTTCCTAAAACATTTTCAAATGTTGAAACTGGTTTAAACAGTACCGCTGGCTGTGTTAATAGTCAATTACAGTCTGTGAGCATTGTTAAGTCTCACTATCATTCTCGCTCAGGGAACATACACATTCAGTTGACCATTCACCAAAAACATGGGCACGTTAATCTGAGTTGTATCTTGGCTTCAAAACAAGATACAATAGTACAATATGTAATTTCCTCTCCAGGTGACATTGATCCCTACGTTCGAGTCGGTGCCGATGCAGGAGTGGTACCAGCAGACTCTGGAAAAGCAGAAGGAGCTGGGCATCACTGTGCTGGGATCCAACAGCACGGTCGCCATGCAGGACGAGACCTTTCCTGCCTGCAAGATAGAGTTCTGAGGCACACTTGGGATTGCATCAATTGCATAGTACAGGTGAATATGAGCTGAAGGATAGATATGTGTGTGTGAGAGGAAAGAAAGAGTTAAAAGAGTGACAGAAATAGAAGGTTAGAAACAGATAGTGGGGAGATAAGACATAATGACACCTTTCTGCACACAACTTCATAACACAACTGTCATTGTACTTTTACCCATTCCCCTCCCGGTTAATCGCTTTCTTTCTGAGCTACTTTCACTAAAAAGTACACATTCCTGCGTGTGTGTTTTGCATGTTTTTTTTACACCATTGACCCTGAGCAAAACAAGGAGAGGAGATAACACTGGCTGCAAGAGAAGCATGTCCACTTGCAAACATGTGGAACCACACGAGAGCTGATGGTGTAGATTAGTCCATATAGTAAGTAAACACGGAGTAAACAGCACTTTGTGTAGGCTTCTTTTCTTAATGCTTTCAGCACTGATGTGTTAGTTAGAGCTTAGTTTGCTGCTTTTAATTCAACATTTACTGACAAATTAAAAGATTGTGCTGCCGATATTCCCAAATGGCAAGCCCGTGCCAACTATGATAATTTTGTTTCTTTATTTCACTAATATTTTATGGGTCTGAGCACAGACGATTTCTGTATCATATAAAGAGAGTCTTATAGCGAACCTTAAATTAAATAGCATTTACAGTTTGTGGTCAGGTGTTTCCTGTGAGCATTGTAAGCAGACATGTTGAACTGTGCTGTGTGTTGTGTTTCAAAAAGTATTGCACCGCTGTGGCTTCACTGTTGACCGCAGGTTCGCTGCAGAGCAAACAGCCAAGCTGCGATTTATCTGATGTTGAGGGGTAATCGGAGATTATTCATTATTGAGTGGGAAAAAAACTAGTTCACCAGACTTGAGTTACATAATAAATATATTCTAATTGCAAACTATTACGAGTGCTTAAAATCTGACTATTCAGGAATCATACAGCAAATGCTTTTGTGGAAATATGTATGTTATTATGTAACTTGTTGTTTTACAAAATAAACACAAAAAGTGATGACATTTTGATCGTGGATATGATGGGTAAGGGTTTAAATATTGTAGAAAGATAATTTGCACAGCACAACATCATGGTTTCTTCACAGTGGGAGGCTGTACTTTTAAAATATGAATACATTATTTTGGAACTAAGTAATCCAGTAACTGATATTAATTAATAATCTACAGTTCTTACTTAAATTAAGTTTATTATTTAGTAACATTTTAGATTTTCCCAATTAATTCACACCACACAATTTGACACATTTTTTGTCAAAATGACTAATGATTGAATATTTACTTATTATTTAAAGAGCAGTTATTTTAAGGAGAACTCTTCTGTAAATATACCACAGCATACCACTTACTCACTTTTACCTGAAATTAGAGCCAAATTACAGCAGTTTTGCCTGGATTTACCAGAAAATGATGTGGAAATTACAGAAAATAAAGCACACACATAATTTAATTAATGACATTGTTATCTCTCCAGACATGTCCGTCCAATCCTTTCCTATTTATTTACGTCTGTCCCAGTCTGCATGTCCAATATCGGATGTTGTTTTCAAGTGGGATGTAAATGAATCAAGACTGATAATTATCTCGGTTCACACAAATGCAGGTACATTAAAGGTGGGGTAGGTAATTTTGGAGAAACCAGCTCGAGTGCGTAGAATTTGAAAATACACAACCGGAGAAAATCTGCCACTTCCTTACAGAGCCCCTCCTCCAACACACACGAACGCGCACATGACCAATGAGGGCACAAGATAAGTTTGTGCACAGATGGAAGGCTGACAGGCAGGTAGGCCATCCAGTTACTTTAGCCGGGCCGGCTAAAATGATTGGTCGTACTTTTTACAGTACTACGGCTTCCATAGATGACATTTTTTTATGGATTTTTTGTCAAAGCACTTAAGATATTCATTGCTATCGGGATGTTAAGAGCATTCCATGGAATATAACAAAAAGTGTATCTCGAGCCGGTTTCTCAAACTTACCTACCCCACCTTTAATATCAAAGTGTTTCCTTAATATCAAAGCATGAAATCACAAAGACACCACCAACCATTCTCCCCTCTGTCTGAATGCAGCCTCAAAATGAAGAAACAAAATGTAATTTAATTAAGTGTATCTAAATAATCTGAGAGACATTTTGTATTTATATAAATGCACAGTTGATTTTCTTATCATGGACTTGTACTATCATTGACATTTGTTTTACTTTGTGCATTTTTATTTTCACAACCCTTTTCTGCCAGATTAAATAATGTATGGGATTCAGAGGGTTGAACTAGATCTGTATTATATAGGTGACAATGACTTGAGCCCCACAGTAGCAAAATCAATAGTAACTATGTGTCCCGCATGTATAAAATACTGTATGTACTGTATGTTGTTTCATTCATGATATTCATGAAGATAGAGAGCAAAGCACTGTGGGAGAGATGGATGGTAGAACGATTGAGAACCTTTCACTTTGCAATTGCCTGTAAGTAAATACAGTAACAATGTCAAAATGTGAGGGTTGTGGGGCCGGGACTAATATATGAATAAAGAATGTACATCACCACTCAACAGTGTCTCAAAGTGTCTGTTGAGAGAGAAGTGGAAGTGCAAATTGTTCGGATAAGCTGTAATGAAACGTTGAATGCTTTGTGGATGATTTGCAGCTCAAAACAAGTTAAAGGGGCCCTATTATGATTTTTGGGGGTTCCTCTTTCCTGTAGTGTGTTATAGGTTTGTGTGCATGTAAATGGTCTGCAAAGGCAATAATGTCAAAGTTCAATCCAGAGGGAGTTTCTCTCCCACAAATCCCCTGCCCGAAACCCTCCATTGGACTCCTTTGTTTAGTTCAGTAACATAATGACATCACGATGTAACACGTACGCTTCAGTTGGCTAGCGCTCAAACATTGTACGTGACAGGCTAAGGGGCGGGACATCTCTAAGCGGTTGACCAATACAGAGCCGGCCAGCTAACCAATCAGAGCAGACTGGGCTCTGGTTTTAGACAGAGGGTGAAAAGAGGTGCTGCAGCACAGGCAGTATGAGAACAATAAAGAGCTTTTTGAACATTAAAGCATGGAAATAAGTCAAAGTAGAGACACTACATATGAACCTGAAAATTAGCATAAGATGGCCCCTAGAGACATCTTTTAATTCAACAAAAGATAATCTCAAAATGTTTCGAATATATTTTATTGCCAAAGGAATGCAATGAAAATGTTGAAGGAAAACAAACTTGTGTTTATCAGACAAACAATAATTACTGAGGATAATTATAATACTCGTCATTGTGTGCTGTTTGCTCGGGGTTGTAAGATTCTCTGTCTCTGTAAGACATGATTGGGTAATATTGGTAACATCATATTTATTTACTTTCCTCCATCCGCTCCCCAATAGTATTGTAGCTCAAGGAAGGCATACTCCAGCCTTCAGTGAAGTTATGTTTTAGGTTCTCAAAGCCAAGTAGAAATTGAGCTTGTTAAAGAGATGAGTCGACCAGGAGAGATTATATTATTTTGGGAGAAAATGTATCTTGAAAATGTG
Source organism: Trematomus bernacchii (assembly GCF_902827165.1). NCBI lineage: Eukaryota > Metazoa > Chordata > Actinopteri > Perciformes > Nototheniidae > Trematomus > Trematomus bernacchii. The sequence goes on along the minus strand of NW_022987313.1, from coordinate 2,552,580 downwards.
CAGCATCTCAACAAGCCTAAAAATAAATGCCAACTGCCAAATCGAAAGCTCCACGATTTATTTAAAAATTGACAATGGTGAGAATTTCAAAAGTAATGCACACAGCAAAAATCACACATCACCCATAGTGTACAAATAAATGAATTCCTGGAGTAATAATAGCAGCCATTGCAGAATGATTGGCCACATGTGGATGACTTCATTGATTAAACATAATGCCAGTCAGCCTGGACCCCAAGGTAAAGTTGGAGAAGCTGCTCCAGTCCAGCCTCCAGATTTCCGTTGCCAATCCAGAGAACTTGTTGTGATATGGAATGAAGGCAAGGAGCTTTGGTGAGGCTTCAAAATCAAACTGGAGATTAGGGGTGTGAGGTCTCCAGCTGTTTATAGGACGTGTTAGTTCCACATCTTAGTACCAATTATTTGTTCTTCCCCCAAACCTTTCAACACAATGAACTGAAAAGGGAGGAGAAAATGAAATCAGTGGACTTACATAACTTGCTAATTGAAATACTCTTTAGCTAAACAAAATAAAAAGTGAAACCTTGTTAATATGAAGAGAATGTACTAACTATTATATAAAAAAGTAATAAATGAGATAAAAAAAATTAAAACAAAAAGACATTTCGGCCACCTCGGTTTATGTCAAATGAACATGTCGTTTTGGTGAAAATGACTTTTTTAATTGACACAATAACGGAAACATGAATTAAAAGGTGTGATTCACAACTTTTTACATCTTAACTATGAAGTGCTTGAGAGAAATATGATACAGTAACTAGGTAAAACTGTCACAGCTTTCTAGCTTCTATTTCAAGAAAATAATTTAAACTTGAAGATACATATGGCAAATCAATCAAACAGTGTTGTCTGCATCTCAGTTCACAAACATTTAAAATACCATGAAAAAAGTCTTTATCATACATGGACTAATGAAAAGCTACACTACAAAGCTGAGAATTGACAGGGACAGCTCTGAGATACTGCTAAAGTTTAATTTAATATCATTTCTGGACATTTACTGCATATATAAATCAATAATGTATTGTTGTTCACAGAGTTCAGCCACTACTAGTATAAATAATGCCAAGAAAAACTTACATATAATTTATCGTCATTATCAAACTTTGCTTTGCCCAAATCATTGTCCGGTAGTTTGAGGTTATCTTTTGCAGCTCCGTCATCATCCATAAGTGCCACAAAACCAGATTGGTCATCAATTTGAAGCAGCTACATGGGCAATCAGGAAAAGAGTAAAAACAGTCTACTGTTAAAAAATTACGATTTTAGATGATGTAACATTTTTTCCTGAGATATAAAAATCTGAGATACAAAAGGCATGTGGCACAGTGGCCTAGTGCGTTGGTGTTCGGATCAGTGGAGCACAGGTTCAAACCCCACTGCAGTCCGCATGTTGTTGTGTCCCTGGGCAAGACACTTCACCCCAAATTGCTCCTGGGGATTGCCCACAGTATTGAGTATGTAAGTCGCTTTGGATAAAAGCGTCTAACAAGTAACATGTAATGTAATGTAATATATAACCAGTGTCAGTCTACAGAGTCCTAGAAGATCAAGCCAATAGGAGGGTGGCAAAGGCAACACAAAAACAGAATGGTAGATGTTGAGGAGACATAACACTTAACTGATGTGACTGGGCCATGTTAGTTGTCCAAACAGAGCAAAAACGTGTGTTCTAATCTGGAGTAAAATACTCTTGACGGAGGTTCATCAGGACGCAAAAGTTAGTGTGATCAATCAATTGGGAGTCTGACCAAACGCAGTGTGTGAGATCACTTATATCACAATAGACCCATTTTGATAAGACATGTGGGAGAATATTGAGGAGACAGCTCAGCTCTAAAGCATGTGACTTGTTTATAAATCAAATCACTGGCTAGGTTAAACATATAAAGCCTTCAAGTAGTTACATGTTTCAATTGACAGAATATCAGGCACACATCATAAATGCTTTGTACCCCTTGGGGCCCCTATATCCAGATCCAACAGAGTCATCTCACCTGGTAATCTTTTCTAAGAACATGTGGGACCACCAAGTTACTTGTAGATGGGCAGATATCAATAATCTCCTCCCCAGTAAAGATGTCAAGTCCTTTGATGGTAATCTGGGAAAACATCAGCCCAAGTAAGCATTGGCGGTTATGAGTAAACCTGAGAAGCTTTAGGCTAAATCAGTCAAATGTCTTTAGCTATGCAATACAAAGGCTGCACAACTAGATTCTACCTTGACATGTCCATGCTTGCCAGACTTAGTGGTAGTGATGTCAACGATCTTACAGGGACGTCCTTTCAGCACGACATGGTCCTTCTCCGTTAATGCAGAGGCCTGCGTTGGATATGTGTCAGAGTTTTCGCTACCTAGAAAATCCATGTTGGGCTCTGTGACATTCAGATGAGCAAAAGAACAAAGATACAATATTTTAACGCAGATTTGTGACATTAAATTGTAAACATTGAACTAAGACTACAGCCAAGACTATCTTAGACGCCCCAACAGCTGTCAGAAAGGAAGTTGACAGTGGTTGGGGCAAAAGTGCTTTAAAATGAATAACCTGCAATCATACAGGCAGCTGGCAGCTAAAAGTGCTTTGAGGAAAATAAAAACAAGCTGCTGCCTGTGAACAGGAGCCTAACCAGCACCACACGGCCTGGACAGCTCCGCCTCAGGGTTAAATCATTTCCTCTGTTTGGAAATAAGCAGGAAGTGATTTATATTTCAAAACCATTTCCATATAGTCTTGTAAGACACATTTTTTACATTAATTTCCCCCCAAAAATTGTGAATCTGATGATAATGCCTTTACATTTGATCAGATTATCCAGCCGTCTATATTCCAGCTAGCTAGAGTTAGACTTCTCTTGTTCTCGTTTGTATCCATATCATCTGGTGTTTGGACCCCCAAAAAGTTTAAAATTAAAGATTTGTTTGAATTACTCCACCTTCAAAAAGTAACTTAAAAAAGAAAGTGAGATGGCTTTGTCCCCATCCCCTTTTTGAACCCCCAAGTGCTATATATCCCCTTTAATTCCCTCGAGACATAATCTAGGTAAGAAACAAACAATATCATAATTACCCGATATTTAAAATTACCTTGCAACTGCTCACACCAAAGACAGTATGAGTGAATTTGCATGCAGCTTTTATAGCACAGTAGGAGCAGGATGGGCAGGTTCAGGCTATGGTGTGTGGAGGGGAGGGGGTTGCAACGCCGCCCACACCTGTACACAACTATCCAGCATACCTTACGCTTTAAACTGGAACTTCACTACATTTAAATGACAGCAATCGCTGTGAGTCACTTTACAAATACTGATTTTACAAACAGACTAAGACCCAATCCAACCTAAAATTGCATTCACTTTAATCAGCTCTCCTTCAATCCTATTATTATTACTTCAGTTTATACTGTTTATAAGGTTTTTTATATTTGTTATTGTTCTTAAATGTTATTATCCGTGTGTTTCATCCTATTAGCTGTTGCTGTTTTGAAAACTGAATTTCCAAACGGGACCTGATAAAGGTTTTTCTAACCTTACTTCCCCTCTTTCAATCGCCACATGTTAATATCAATAATAATGATCTAGTTACAAAAATATATAATGAAAACACTCCAAAAGGGCAAATCTCCATAACTTCTGATACAAAACATTTGTGTAAATGTTACTTAATCATGAGCATTTAATCTTTTTTTGCATTGGTTTATGGATACTTTGCTCAATAGGATTTCATTCTGCCATTTGCCCACCTTTAAAATGGGTCATAAACTGTGTGGTTAAATTAATACTTTACTTTTCTTTACTGTAGAGGAAGACACTTGTTTTCCTTGAAGACAGGCAAAGAAGTCCAGGTTTAATTTTAATGTTATGTGCATCTCTTTAAGTTGGTTCTTGTTTTTCCTGTTGAAGATGAACAAAGGACAGGAGTTTGGAATCTCAAGACTGTAAATCTTAGAGCAAAAGTGCATCTTTGAAAAGCCAACATGTTATTAGTTATTGACCCTGAGGTGTTGCTGAGGGCTGTGTAAGAGTGTACCTGTGTGAAAACAGAGTACTGTGCTTTAAAAGCAAAGACAGTCAAAAAGTGTTTGATTTCTTGTACATATTTCATTTGGTTGTGATAAGCTGTTATACATAAATACCCTACTCTTATTACTGTTTCTTTCGCTATGGAAAAAAAAAATCACATTTTAAACTTGATCAATAAATGTAGTGTTTTTCGTGCAAAACTCATTCCAAGTGCTTTAAAACAGGAAGAAAATGAAAAGAGAAAATTCGAGGAGAAAGAGATAAGTCTTTCATTTTACTTTAAAGATATTAGGAGATTAGGATACAACAATGAACTAGATTTGCTTACATGATGTGCATTCATGTAATGGATAGTGTTTGTGTATAATGTGCCAGGCACAACTCCATCGAGGGATTGGACACAAAACAAAGATTAATCAAATCTATTCTAAAATTGTCAGGCACCAAATAAAGGGACTTCAGACCAGATGAAATGTGTGCTCTCGTTCCGGTGTTAGTCAGACAGGAACGGCTGCATTCTGCACAATCTCTAGCTTAATTATACCTTTCTTAAGATGACTAGTCAGGCTGGTTTAACTAGACAGACAGACAGACAGACAGACAGATCAATCAATCAACAACTTTATTAATCCCGCAAGGGGCAATTGGTTATGATGGATGGATCTGAATGGTGTATGCCAAGAACGTTTACATGGTATATACATGACCATTGTCCTGTACATATCAGAAATATGCACACTTGCACACTCTGCACACTTGTCCCCCTGCATTATGTTGTTTGATGCCATAGCCCAAATTATACATTACTGCCATCTATTGAGCATTTACTGACATTTCAAGCCAGCATAGATGAGAAGTTCTTAAAACGACCCTGCTGAACGTGCAAAAGTGAGAGACTTGAAACAGGCTGTTGATGTTGTCTAATGGATTTGTATTGTTATTGTTGCTCATGTGAACCGTGATTGTATTCAGGGATTTGCAGACTGCAGGCCACTATTTTTTGATGCACCTTGGCTAAGTTGCGGGAGCATAAGTGCTGAATGCTCATGTCAGCTTTTTATGCTACCGTGTGATTTATGAATTATTGTTTGTAACATTCCCTGGACTGTGTGAATTGTCTCAAGATATTTTCTGAGGTCTGTTCCCACTGCCTGTCGGAAGACTGTTTCTCTGTATTTAATGTCCTGTGTTTTGCATCACTCTGCTGCCCTTACTGGTGAAATAATTCACCTTATGGCTCTTTCTAGTTAGTTAAAAGTTATTATGGTACTTTAAACTCAACATGTAGGATTTAGAAGCAGTATACAAAGATTAAATAAAGTTTAATGGAGGCTTGTGTACAACAAATATAAATTAAATACAGATAGAATAGCCTACAGAGTAGTATAATATGTCTAGTATAAAAGTATTTGTTTAGGAGAAGTTATAATTGCCACCAGATATTGAACTACAGCATTGTAATGTGTAAACTTTTGTATTAAAGGTTTATATAGTGCTTATAGTGCTAAATAGTTTGGGTTTTTTATTAAGTTTTCAGAATAAAAGGGGAACAAGTCCTTTCCTTTCTTTTAGTTTAGAATTGAAAGAAGTTGTGTGGTTTGAAAAAAGAAAAATGGCTTCTTGTTTCTTTTCAGCTTAGTTTTTGCCTAATTTACTGCACCCAAATAATTGTTCATCATGATTTTCAGCACTATTGTGGTTTAAAGCTGAATTTCAGAGTGCAGAATGTCTTTACTTTGATATTACATTTCACCTTTTCTATCTGTTAGTCCTGGTTGTAACAGCAGCTGCTGTTGACATTGATACAGAAACTGAGTTTGTCTAAATTGTCAGATATACTTTTTTGTATTTATTGTGGCACACATTCCTTTGTTAAGCTGACTACTCTCCTGTATGACAAAGATGATTATTGATTCATCCTTCTTTAATTTCTCTGTCTGTGTTCTGAGTTTTCAGTCCCGGAGTCTCACTTGGTTTAAAAATGTGCAACATGATAACAATCACTGGCCTACTATAGAAAAACAACAAGAACAACATACTGCATACAACTATTTAAGAGAAGCATGCTATTTTAAAACAATAATTTATATTTTGATGCAAATGCATATTCCATATTTGAGATAAACTATTTTGAAAAAGGGCCAGCAAACATTTTTTTCAGGTGATTGATTATCAAATAAAGTATGTAAGCTGAGAATGTCTTTATGGTTGTAATGTATCTTTGCGTAGCAAAACATACTCAATACATGCATTTACACACTATCTTTCTATCTAAAGCTCACAGTTTTTATTTAGTGTTTAATTGTTAACGTTTGATTTGTTTGTATTCATTTCAAAGGTAAAGTGTAAATTGTGCCACAAATTAATAGGCTACACAGAAAGCGCGGTCACGTTACGTGGTGAGGTTTCGAGCACGTACATTTTGCGTGCGCGCCAAAACCAATGTTGCCTTCAGGTGCTCCTACAAAACTCAAACTTTAGAGGCCAAGATGCCAAATGAAGTATCTAGATTAAAAACAATTCCCCAGAGAATGATATATAATAATGTGAATGTATAGATCATTCTTAATTGTAAGATATTTTTGACATTACTTTAATGTTTACATTTGGTTGTTCTTCTGATTCATGCAGATGAAGTGGTCTGCAATTCATTTTGAATATATATATTTTCATTGGAATACAGTTGTTATTCAGGGTTAAAATACTAAGATCAGGAGTCCAATCTCTCCAATGCACCCCACCTCTAAAATATGTTTCTGTTAATCTATTCAGTTAATTGTCAGATTATATTTGTTGTAAATTAAATGTTACAACATTGAGGTCTAAATGTAAAGTAGTCGAGTATAAAGACTTGGGTCTTAGGCTTATATTCTTATTATTTGATGAGATATTTCCTAATTTAGTTTAGGACTTTTTTTTAATTTATATTAATGTATGTAATAGTATATGGGTTTATTATAATTTGTTAAAAAAAGAAAGGTTCGAAATATCAAGGTTAGGTAAATATCCCAAAGAAGAAGAACATATTCAATAGCTGGCTTCTTATTAAATATAAAAAAGAAAATTAGGCATGTAAAAGAAGAATACTAAGATATTAAAAAGTACACAATAAGTTAGAATGAGGTATAAAATATAACAATAATTTACAAAAAAACAAACAACAATAAGAGGTATTTGTGGTAGACAGAGGTACAGTACTTTATTGATGCAATTAAAAGGTTAAACTAAAAACCTCTAAAATTCCCAGGAAGAAAATAGAAATTGGACATTTCCGACAGCACCAGAAGGCACCAGTAAAACGCGCGTTCCCGTATAACTGTCAGGCTGCAGGTCAGGAACCACTCAGATAGCGGGTCATTGGACGCATCCGGACGCTGTTGAACAAGAACTGACCCGTTCGGTGTGTCCGTTATCGTATCAACGAATCAATTAATTACTTTTTCTTTCATTTAAACTACTAGTTGTTACTTGTTGTGGTTTACAAACGGTCCGGGGTTCTCTCTTCCATGATGCACGGGTAAGCTAGCTAACGTTAGCCACGGAGCTAACGTCCATGGTCCAGTGTCTGTGCGGGGAGAAAGTAGCGTAGTCTGCGTTCCTTTTTTTAGGGTGGCTGGGGGCGAGTAATTGGGAGTAAACATGGAGAAAAGTAATCGTTTTGTTGAGCTGTACTATTATCTCCAAGACCCCCATCTTGTCGCTCGATTTCAGCGCTTTTGTGGGGTACACGGGACGTTTTCGAAGACCGTCTCCAGCAAGGAAGCAGACCGGACTCAGTCGCACAACAACGGGGCTTGCCATCGTCCCATCACTGGGGGAAATGAGAGTGAAAACATGGCCGGTTTCGGAGGAGCTGGGGAAGGAGAAACAGCAGGAGTGGGTGTTCGGAAAAGGGTGAAAAACCGAGGGGAGGAAAGTGAAAATCTTGCCCAGAATGGAGCACCTGTGTCTGCAACAGACTCCGGGGGAGAAACGGTTGCTGTGGGCAATAACGGTCGTAGTCTCCAAGGCGCTACTACAACCGTTGGTAACAGCGGTGCCCGTTCGGACTTTTCACGGGCAACCGCCGGGGGAGAAACGGTTGCTGTGGACAATAACTGTCGTAGTCTCCACGGGGCTACAACCGTAAGTCACAGCGCTGCACAGCATGTCTTTTCAGCGGCAAACGAAGAAAGGGAGACGGGGAAAGATAGTGACGACCCCCTATCTAGCAGCACGGTAAAACCCCTCCGTAAAAACTCTCTAACAGGCGACGCGGGTCAGGAGTTCCTCATCGGGAACCGGTTCCTGTACTACATGTTCACCTTCGCAACCGAGCTGGGCAACGAGCTGTTCTACATCATCTTCTTCCCCTTCGTTATGTGGAACATGGACGTCTTAGTGAGCAGGAGGCTGATCATGGTGTGGGTCTGGGTCATGTACCTGGGTCAGTGCACCAAGGATGTGATCGGCTGGTCCCGACCCGCCTCACCACCTGTGGTCAAGGTGGAGATGTTTTACAACTCTGAGTACAGCATGCCGTCCACACACGCAATGTCGGGCACTGCCATCCCCTTCTCCCTGTTCTTCATGACCTACTGCCGGTGGGAGGTACAGTAAATCAATATTTGATGTGTGTAAAGAGTTATATAATGTGTCAAATGTGAAGGGCGTCTGCAGCAGAGAAGGGGAAGTTTCTAGCAGCTGATTCTTCCAAAGAAGAAATCTTGCGAAAGTTCCTCATGTGATGTTTCACCATTTCTCTTTATTTGCATATACAGAAACACGAGCGACATAAATACTGCAATCATCTCTACACAGTCACACTTCGTCAGTAAGTGTAGTTCAATGATAGAGCAGCAGAAAAGGCTAGTACCTTAATCATACTTGCATAAAAACACAATACCTAAATTGTCCCATTGGCACTGTTCTAGAAATACACAACAGACAAAAGGTTTTTTAGAAATATCCCTCTAAACATATAGTTAGGTCACAGATTAAAGAGTTTAGTCAAGACAAAAGAGGATATAATGAAAAGTAGAAACACCACTTGGCACATAATTATTTCAAAAGCATCTCTAACTACAGTCTCCAAAAGTAAATACAATTTGAAACAACATCTCTAAAACAGTTTTACCAGTAACTGGCAATCTGGAAAACTAAATATTTTGTAAACATTACTCAAATTTTAAATTGTTGTATTAACCACAGTTAAACGAAATACAACACACAAATGCAGCGTATTTGTCTCAAAGTCATTTAAATCTGGAAGTGAGTTAGCATTTTACCACTACCGGTTCCCTCGTCTCAGAGTCAATGGGATTTATCCATAGGATGTTGGAAAATAGCTCGAAATAAGGTCTGTGGTTGACACACAGTTAAGAGACGGATCACGTTTTGTTCTACGACATTAAATACATCAGCAGTGACCCCACTGGTGAAACGATGGTTGTTAACATGTGGCTGAATAGGACTACAGAAGTTGTCGAGGACGTTGTACGTCATTACGCCGAACACGTAAACACTCCCGCTAAGTTTGTTTGCCCCTGTTCTACTTGAAAGCAAATACCTGCGCTCTTGCAAACTGTTAAAACAAACGCTTCAACTTGTACAATTTTGAATTTGTATGTTTGAATATCGATCTTAAGTTGGCGTGACGTTGACATTGTGCGACCCTGCTGTACTCGGCTGTAGTTCGTTTATAGCATAAAGTTAGCATTTTGCTTCTGGCGACTAGATTTATGATTCGAAAATGATAAAAGTAGGGGTAGACATGTGGATATTATCCGGCTGAACAAAACGTGCATTTATCAAACAGGTTCGTTTTCCACAGACCTTATTTCGAGCTATTTTCCAAAAATCCTATGGAGAAATCCCATTGCTTTGTTGTCGAGGGAACCCATGCGCAGCTTATTTCTGGGTAAATACGTCATCCCTGCACCACTCTATACTCCCCACATTGCTAGAAGGAAATTGCGTTTCCTCACTGCCTTGCTTAAGGACACAGTAATTTAATTTGGTAATTTTGGCTCAAAACTTGTGTTCAACTTGTACAAATGGACCCCCTGCAATGCTACAACAACACAAGAAAACATCTGGTGGCAACTCTTGATACAGGACCACTGAGAGCTTGCCCTCTGAATCGCATCATTAAGAATTAATGTGTGGTCGGCCGAGCGGATACAGTGACGGGAGGTAATGGCCTTGGCGGCTGCTCAGATGTGAACATATTTGTGGACTCTTATTGAGTCTTAAATGCTTGTAGAACAGCGACATCAAGCTCATTGTTGGTACAACGGGACTAAAAGCCAAACTATGACGCTAAAATGCTAATTACAAAGAAGGAAAGCATGCTTTTTTTATGTAAACACATTTAGAGACCGGATACACAGAGATTTTAACAATTTTAATTATAAAGTAAATTAATCAAGTCATATTTTAGATTTTTTGTTTTAAAGTTAATTGGTCCTAGCTTCTCAAATGTAAATACTTAGTGTTTTTATTATAGAATAAGATCATAAATAGACATAAAGGTAAAACAAAGACAACAACATTGAACTATTATGTACAGATATAATGTGCCTGTTGGTTTATGGATACGAGTATGCATACACATTGTACTTGGATTGATATTTAAAAAGCACACTAATTATATTTTGTAGTTTTGGTCAGTCAATCAAGCCTTTTGGGTTGTCGTGGTGTATATTGTTTACTAGTTTCTGACATTTTATAGGAGAACAAATATTATTTAGCCAAAAGTTGATGCCATTTTGAGAATGTTGTGGTGGCATTAAGCATGTTAACGGCTCAGAAAGTAATGCTTATCCTTCTAACATGTGTGGCTACAAATTAAAACAAACTTTCACCTCTTTCTCAACTTTGGCCAGATTCATAAAACCTTATTGAAGTTTCCCAAAGCATTGAAACAACACACAGTCAGGAGTTTTTTGTTTTAACAGGCCCTTCTCTGTTGTTCTTTTCTTAATCTCCTCCTATTCACTCAGGAGGAACAACACTCCATTGTGTGTCCAGTCTGTACAAGCCAACAGAAAGTCCGTTTAGTTCACCTCCATTGTCTCACTGTGCATCCACTGTGAGGACACGATCAACAAACTGCAGGAAGCCCATTTGACTTTCATAGAACTGAAGGACGAGGAAAGCTATTCGTGGATGCTTATCACGCACCTCAGACTTTGTCAGATTTATGGAACATTAAGTTGATTTATCGTTAAGGCAGGAAATTAATCAGTAAATATAGTTTGAGTCATTTTTGAGAAAAACACACCATATATTTGCTAGTTTCAGCCACTTAAATATGATCATTTTTTTCTATTTATCATTATAATACAATATCTTTGAGTCTATTAGACAAATTAAATACTTCCGTCATGTTGTGCTCTGGGAAATGGTAATGAGCACTTATACAGACAAACAAATTGATTAGAATTAGTATATTTGTCACAACAGCATACCAAACAGTAATTCTAAACATGTATTCCTATAATGCTCTGTCATGCTCTCCAAAATGCATGGCTTTCAGCAGTAATTATTCTATTGTGTTGGGGGGGAAAAGCCCACAGTTTTAAAAGGAAAACTGTGTGATCCATGTATAGTTTAGTTTGAATCACACCAGGCGAGAGTAAGGGTGAGATTGATTTACGACCTTCTGCCTCCCCATGTGTCTGCCATAGCAGGAGATAAGAGTCAAACTCTGACCTCCAAGTGTGGGGATTCAAGATAAGACTGAAATAGTGTCTGTATATCTCTCCTTTCTGCCAACAGCTCTTTCTCTACTCGTCAGACACAGTGTATGACATTTGAGCTAAACTCCAAATAATCTGTTCATGTCATTGTTGAACACAAAACAATCTATATTCAAAGTCTGACAATTCAAACTGCTGACCTTATTGTGTGGAACATCAGATAAAACAGTCTGACGCATTTACATTTACTTTCACATGTTTAGCTTTACCCTCACTAGAATTAAGAAAATAGGACCTACTATATGACGATTACCTCAACGAACACTGACAGAACTGACCGTCTGGGTTTTCTCATGATTTGTGTACTTGGTCTTCTTTGCGAATAATTTAACAGATTGTTCCTTTAAAGTGCCAATACTGATTACATATTGCTTGATAGTCCAATACGTATAGTTTTGGACCACACATCAGTTCATAGTTTTTAACAAAAATATAAGCCTACTAAACAAATTCTAGCTTTGTGTTTTTCTTACAATGACGAGACTTAAACATTATGATTTCAATGGTTCAAATGTACTGTGAAGAACATTGACATTTATTTTTATTTTTATTTTTTACCATAATCTTACTTCTTTATAGAGTGCCACAGTGACACGTCCTAAAACCCGGAAGTAAGTTAGCATTTGACCACTTCCGGTTCCTTCGACAAAAACCAATGCAATTTCTCCATAGGATTTTGGAAAATAATAATAAGTTTCGAATCATAAATCTAATCGATAGATTTATGATTAGAAAATTATAAAAGTAGGGTAGACATGTGGATATTATCTGGCTGAACAAAACGTGATCTGTCTCTTCAATGTGTGTCAACCACAGACCTTATTTCGAGCTATTTTCCAAAATCCTATGGAGAAATTGCATTGCTTTTTTGTCGAAGGAACCGGAAGGAGTTTACTTCCGGGTTTTAGGACGCGTCACTGTGGCACTCTATACTGGTAAGGTGTTGTTGTCCGATTTGTTTGTCGTCGTTGACGTCACTTTCCCACTGTCTTACTGCGATTCATCATTTCTTTATTGTGGTTTTTATGAATTAGCTGAAGAACCTGAGAAGACGTTGGTGTTTGGCAGTGCACACCAGCAGACAGACTTGACTAAGCTTGTTCATGAATCATTATGAAGCTTATATAGGAATTATTGTCGGATTCATCAATGGCTTCTTATTTATCCAGAAATCACCCAAAGTTCTAGCGTGGTTCCCATGGAAAGAAATCGCCAAGGGATTTGGTCAATGTTAGACAATGCCACTTGGTGAACATTAGGTATTAGAAGTATTTTCTACTGCTCTTACTAGCTGTTGCATACTATCAATCTCCACCTTGTCTTGTGCACATTTGAACTCCATGCCAACACATGGAGTTTGGTACTAACATGTCAGAGGATGGAGGTGATGTTTCCCTGTATTTCTGGGGTTTAGTTTACCAAGGAATATAATAGATTATCTGTGCGAAGTATTTCGGGCATCCATATCACAAAATTGCTAACTTGAACTAAGAGTAATTGATTGCAGATTGCTGGGTTTGTCCTTAACTCCCCTCCTGCTTGCCGTAGCTGCTCTGTAAGCTGCTGTATCGCCGCTCAGCTGACTTGTCTCAGCAGAGCAGGAATGTTTGGATTTGGATTTGGTCCTCCTCCCATCCCACCACCCTCCTCCAGCTCATACAGTAACAAGAGCCAGATGTCCCTCTCTATGGAATAAACTAGTAAGATGGAAATGAAAGGCAGGAATGAGGGACACAACAGAAAAGAGCAGTTCAAGGAGAAGACAGTAGAGATTAGAAGAAATGAGACAATAGTCAGAATCAGAATATCTTTATTCGTCCCACAGAGCGCACATTACAAGAGATGGAGGAAGCATGGAGGAGAGAAGAGGGGATCAAGACAGAAAAGTGAGGGAGGAAAAAAGAAAAACTAGACTAAAGGGCAAAGGGATGGAGAGCAGATTAGATCAGCATAAAAATGGGACAAATATGAAAAGGAGATACGAGATTATAAGAGTTACTGGACGGAAAAGATTATAAATCCTCATTATGTCCTCCAGTAGAGCCAGAGCAGTTAACATTATGGTAAACAGGCTTTGTGTGAGACTTCCTCCCTTGAGCGGGAACATTAGGTGGGAACATTACATATTTTTCCTGAGCCCAATAACCATAACAGTATAGCGTTTCCTAACTCCAAACACCAGTTTTACATTGTGTTTTCAATGTGGAGTATCAAACTCAAATCTCTTCTGTTGCATTCAAAAGGAGTTGCATTACCGAAGAGTGAGGCACTTTTACTTGACAGTTTAGAAGAGGCCTTGTGCATAATTATTACTTTTACTTTTGACAATTCAATTACATTTATGCTGCTAATATTTCTCTACATTTACATGAAAAGGGTACTTTTCCTTATAACGTAGTAGGACTGTCGCATGTTCTATTCTAAATCAATATTTATCACTCAAATTAAACATACCTTATGAATTAATAAAGTTATTAGGTTATGGTTATGGGACTTTCAACACAAGACGTATACTCACAACTTAAGGTTTGTGCGTAACCCCAACAAATTGACATCTTGGCAGTGTTGAACGCCAATCGCAGCACACCCCGGGAGCAAACCCTACACTGAGGCTTACAGTCAATAAGCAGAGTGCAGCAAACCACAAGCACACGAAAAACAACAACAACCAGCTGGCTGCGTCCAACATAGCTTTACAGCTATTTCACAGACTTAAAGACAGCTGTTTCTCTGCCAATACCTTCTTCTGACATGACCTCATTTTGGAAACAGGCCTCAGTTTATAATTGACGCTTTGAATGGACGCTTGGTGTTTAGAGAGACACCTGTAGAGAGGGTCTCAGAGGAATGTTCTTACTGTAACTAGACAATAACACATTTGAGGCACTGTGAGTTTATCATTTTACCTGCAGAGTTTTGATATAAAATAGGTGAAATAAATAAATTATTTGAGAGAATATGATAATTAAGCTCTTGTTATTTATTTGTCACAAAGTCAAATCTATCTAATATTATAGGATTTCATTTCAATTATTTGACACAATGTAGGTTTAAAAGGAATGTGGTTTGTAATTTTAAGTAAACTATTTAATACTGAGTTAATGCTTTCTTGATCAATGCATTATTACATTTCACCAATTATTTTCTCTTACGTGTTTATGGAACATATGAAGTCTTAAATATTATCCGTATTTGCAGCTACTAGCTGTTAGTACTGTTGAGTTCCATATCCTATTCAATAGGCATCCAGCTCCATTCATCTGATGAGTCATTTCCCCTGAAGGCTGGAGGTGTGGGAGTCCCAGTGTTGCTTTGGGATTTGTGTTGTCATTCTGGTGTGTGAGAGGAAATCTGAGCTATCTCAGCAACAATGAGGAGAACAAAAGGCTTTTAACAAGTTTGCAAACCTCAGCGGCTTTCATCTGTCGTCTCTTTCTCCCTCAACTGTCACTCATTTTCTTTCTGGCTGCA
Source organism: Trematomus bernacchii (assembly GCF_902827165.1). Classification (NCBI taxonomy): domain Eukaryota; kingdom Metazoa; phylum Chordata; class Actinopteri; order Perciformes; family Nototheniidae; genus Trematomus; species Trematomus bernacchii. The sequence continues at coordinate 2,537,323 of NW_022987313.1, read as the reverse complement.
TTTATACGGCAAACCTGCATGCTGGTGCTCATATCCAGCTTTATTTTAGTCCGTGACCATAAATTAACCGATTAGTCCATGGATAGATCATTTTTATTATCAGGAAACTATTTTGATTTTGTGAATAATATTTGCATAATTTTTCAGGCCTTAATTCCAATTGTAAGTGTTTTGAGAGCCTGAAAGATGATATCTTCTGGTTTTGGACTGTCGAACAGAGAAAGCATGAAAGTCACCCAAAGCTGCGAGACGTTGTCACAAGCTGACTACTGACAAAATAATAAATTGAGGCAGAAATGTAAAAATGTTTCTGTTATGAACATAATCTAGTTAGAGCCTTAGTGTGAATCCTTGAGGTCTAACACATTTGTTGAACAGAGTTTTTCTTAAAAGTTGGAAACCTGAATTGGGTCATCGATGCTTGAAAGTAAATTTGAAATACCTTTTTTTTACTGATGGTAAAACAAAAGCAATTCAAAATACACCACTTCCCGCTGCAATTACTGTGTTTCCTATGGTATTTAACTAACATGTTATGGACTATTAGTCATGTAAAAATTGTTTTTCATTTTGTTTTGTTATAAACCTGCCTAAGCAGTTTGATCTCCAAGGTGTGTTTTTATTGTGTTTAAAAAGTGTCTCCTTTCACCTCCACAGTACCCGTTCTCACTGGGCTTCATCCTGGCTCTCTGCTGGTGTCTGCTGGTCTGTGTCAGCCGAATCTACATGGGAATGCACTCGGTCCTGGTACGTCCGCACACACACACACACACTCACTCACACACAGGAACACACACAGACAGTGTTGGCCGTGCCGCCTGCAGTGCCAGATTGTCGCCATTCTGTCCGTCCAAACACGATAGCTGACACGTGGGAAACGGTATCCGAGCTCCAGAGCAGAGCTGTCGGCTCTGATGTCAGCAACACAATCACCTGTGTAACCGTAGAAGCACAACAAGCATAACAAGCACACACAATAACAACACAAGTCTGAAATAACGGTAGTTTTTCATGCTAGTTAAACAGGTTTACAAAAAGTTGGAGAGAGATCTTTCATTGGCCATGATGCCACCCTCACCCAGACCACACCCATCTTCAAACTTAACCTTTATTTTTGTCTCAACCTCAAGTGTATAGTTTCGTAACTGCATATTTGATTTAACTCTGACATCATATATCCACAGACAGGTCTTTTAACACCTGGCAAAAAGTCAACTGGTTGTCAGGGTTAACAACCAGGGGGCAGTTATTCTAGTTATTGGTTAGCGTAGTTTACTGATCAGTTTATATTGCATGCAACACTTAAGCTGATAGTGTATTCACACTCTGTTCCTGTCTTTGAACACAGTGGGACAATTTAGAATCCACTTTTGGGATGTGGATCAGTTCATGTGTCAATTTCTCAACCCAAAGTCAATTCAGTTGATATTTAATTTTAGCTATTGAACCTCATCACTTGAAGACAATAAGAATAAGATTATTGTCATCAACATTTAATTTGTATTTTTCTATTAGTTTATTGTATACACCAAGGCACATTTCTAGTTATTAACCTACTTTATTAAAATTATCCTGATTATGAACAATAATCCATAGAGAGCATTATGGCTTATTAGATGATGAATAAGGTAAATAGCACTAATCACAGGGTTTTCAAAACAATTTAAAGAGACTAAGGTAGGTGACCTCAAACCCTCTGGGGGGTCCTTGGGCAAAGGAAACAAGGAAATGGCTGTAAAGATATACACTCTACTGCATCTGCCTCCACCTTTCACACACACACACACACACACACACACTCACACACTCACTCACTCACTCACTTCCCACGCAACCCTCTCTCTAAGCCAAGAGCCTCAGCAAATGTATTACAGTCTGTAACAAGGTGTTAAACTCAGAAAAACTGTTCCTCTTCACCTGATGAATGAAAAAAACATGTACATCATCAACATCCAAGAGCAGTAACAAGATGTAAAACACATTTTCCAGTAGAGCGGCTCTTTAAAATGTCCTATTTAAAAATATCAGTCCTGTGTTATTTGTGTGTTGCAACAAGCTGGCAGGGTGTGAAGCAGGAAATCATTCCACCCATTGATTATAAGCTTAAGACAGAATCTGAACAAACATGCTCAACATGCTCAGGCCCGTATGCGTCTCTGCTCAGTGCAGATGTAAGTGATTAAGACAATAAACGGTAGCATCTCATTTATTACTGGAGAAACATTGACAAATATTCATGCTTGCAAAAACTTGCTCCTACGTCTTTTAATCTGCTGCTCTCACATTATAAGATGGCTGCAGCACAGGTAGAGTCATGCAAACCATTATGTTACACCACTGTATGGGTGTGTGTGCCCTCAAGTATTACAATATCTTTCAAGTCTGGGTTGCACACCACTCATGGGTTGTGAGACACTGAATGGGTTGCCAAGAGATCACAACCCAACCAGTGTAAAATATGATATATTATAATTAAACTAGAAATTGCTTTGCTGAAACTAGTATTTTATCAAACAAACTCTTGTGAATTAAAGACAAACCAACATGGGGATATAAAAGTACAAATACACAACTGGATTTCGGTCAAAATAAGTCAGTATATTTGTGAAATGTGTGGCATTAGTTAGAGCTAGGGTTGCTAATGTATTTTAGAAAATATATTTGAGGAAATACTCTTGCATCACGACTGAAATAAAACAATCAAATTCTCTGATACATGTATTTAATATTATTATTATTATTATACTTTAAGTATCTGGTAAATGTAGACTTGGCACGACTGTAATAACTCTGTCCATCCAATTCATTTGTACAACTTGACTTTCTAGAAAGATTTTTAGACTTTTGAAACTAGTGCTGCTTGAGTTGAGTTGGAACATTTGTGCTGGGTATTTCTGTTGGATAATAAAAGCAAATCTGGGCTATCTTGGATAACTCGGTTATTATTAATTATGTTTAAGTACTTAAAGTGGATAAATAGTCTGTTTGGTGTAAATAATGATCTGGGAAATGATGTCATTCCCGGTGCGCTGTTGGGCTATGGCTGTCTGTTGCTTTGGTAACGGTCTCCGTGGTGTCGGCTGTGTCAGAGGGATTGATGGCTGGCGGTGTGGGAAAAGCAGACGTTACAGTGTGCTGGCCGTCCTCCCAGACAAACTTTAGAAGGTAATTCCACATCAGAGAATTTATTAAGGGCTTTTTGTGGCCGCCCCGGTTGGTGTCGCGGCTCAGACCTCCACCTCAGGAACCACGAGCACATCTGCCGGCTCTCACTGCTTCACACACTCAACATAACATCTGTAACTACATCAGCAGCAAACATATTCCTGTTGTCCTCTTGGTTAAACAAGACCTAGAAAATATATTTAGGACGATTCATTAATTCAGCAGTATTTAGATTTACAGTGAGAAAATTATAGGACACATTCCTGAGTCAGCCACGCCTCATTAATCCAGGGTTTAACCAAAGACCAGTTCATCCCAGCTCTAACAGTAGCACAACTGTCTGTGACATCAGAGAGTCCCAGGGAGTTCATTAATGTGATGACAAGCGTCTTCATAATCTTAATAAATTGAGGTGTTTGTAGTAGGTCTTCACAGTAAATGTGTTCCATATTCATAGAAAAACAGGAAAATATACCCAATATGGCTTCCTTGGATTCAAAGATTCCCTGTTTTGCACAATTTTTCACAGAGGAAGTTCATGTAACCTGACCGTTAATGTTGTAAATACCGTTCTAGTTTTTACAAATATTGATTAAAAACATTTGAAGTAAGTTTCGTCGCTTAATTTGACTTCCTAATCAACTACTACTTTTTTCACCTCTGGTGGTCAATCTGCAGAAGTATTTTTGTGGACAAACTGCATCGGAGGATGTAACACTGTCTAATCACAACAAATCTACCACACCGCAGGGCATTGTTGTTCTGTTTACTAACAGCAGGGAACCGTTTAACCATCTGTTTCCTTTCTAAAAGTACTTTTACTATTTCTTCCTGTTACAGTTTGTATTCCACATGTCCCCGGTTTCTTACTTTCCCTCCCTTTCCTTCTCCTCCTGTTCCCGCATGAAACCAAAATAATGAATGTGAGCACTTGTGGTACAGTCAGGATAAAATCCTCCGTCTGTAACCCACCAACTCCTGCTGCTCTTCCTCATGTTCATTTCTCCTTCATGCTCAATCTCATAAGGATGTGAATAATGTCTGTAACCATAAAAGCCTTTGTAATTCAAGGCAACTACTGCCTACTGGCTCATTTACAGCAATGTGGATTAATGTGCACTGTCCTTTAATTTTTTTTTAAATTCAGCCCAGACTTGCATTTTAAACTGACGTTCCACCAGTAACAAGCTGTCGGGTAATCTAAATAATCCCTTAATGTCTAATCTCCCTTTAAGCAAGCTCTAAGAAACCATATTTTCTGAGATATTCAAACCATAGCTGATATTTATTATCCCAGCATGACATCAAAGAGGAAACAAATCTCTGTAATTCAGACATATTTGGGTTGTCTGCTAGACTTAGAAGTATTTACAGTATATATCTCTATAATGGTGTCATGGATATATGGAGTTGTGTTGTAGGCTACAACATTATCCAAATGTTCTTTGTCTACATTCATTTTTTACATTTTTGTCTCCTTTTTAAAAGCATGCTGAATTGGCTGTTAGCAGTTCCTGTTTGTTGTGTAACCATTGACGTATAGACGGCAATTACTTTGATACTAAAGTGATTTAGAAACGTTATGATTCACAGGCAGGGTTAGGGTTAGGCAGTCTTTCCCGTTATGTCTATGCTGATTTCTGGATGTTTATTTGCAATGGACGCCTGTGTCGTGAGAGTTAGTCCACCAAAGAAGAGGTGTATAATTCAACTGCAAAGGGTTAAGATCACAAGTCACCAGACAGCAGCTTTATGTTTTCATTACCCGCCACATGAACTGGATTGGTTTCAACAATGAGCTCAGAAACACAACATTTGGGTCCAGACCTCCGAACTGAAGTAACATGAGAAGGTTTTAAATGTGCAGGTCACCATGCACAGAGCCCATTTCCAGCTGATAACACAGCCTGATGTCTGTTCTGGAGGCTCATGGGAACTGTTTTGTTTCAGGGAGTGGAGCTCCACATGGTGAGCCATTAGCGGTCTGCTCTGCCAGGCCTGCAGGGCTCTTAATGTGTTCTGGAAATCATCACACCCAATGCAACTACTTCCTACTGCTTTGTTCTGCTACTGATGATGTTTTTGTGACATTTACAGTACAAACCTTTTACCAGACGGCTCAAATATCACTCAAATGTTAGGCGTTTAAACACATTTTAAAGGCTTCATTTTTAACCCTTAGTTCTGTGTTTGTTTGGTGAACACGGCATCAACTGGACACTAGATCATCTTTTAACAGTTCTCCTCATTTCCTGTTAAATAGTTGTTTGGATAGGTTTCAGATAGAAAAGAACATTGTGCATTTATTCCAAAGTTTAGACTTTACAGATGTTAGCCGTAAGCTAGCTAGCGACCAATGCACATTCTGTTTCTATTCAGTTCAGCCTCTTACTGATCCAAAAAATCTCCAGTTTCTTCATGTTATTTTCTCTTGACTCACTCCTTTTTCCTCTGGTCTCTGTACATTTACTGAAGCAGATTAATGAAGGCCTGAGGTATGGTATCCTAACGGCTTTTGGGATTCCTCTCGCGTTAGGATAGAGGACAGAAAGGATAGAGGATGTTTTAAGGTCCACAGATTAAGCCCTCTGAGGCAAATTTGTTCTATGAGATTTTGTGCTGTATAACATATACAAGTTTACAAACACAATACAATACGGTGAAAGTATTAGTCCATTAATAAGTCACTTGATGTTGATAATACTTTGTTTTAATGATAAGCAGAAGATTATGTAAGTTATCCAAAACAGGTGCACTTATTGAACTTTTACAATCTTTATGAATGTCGGATCCATTAAGTCATTATAGGGTTCAGGTGGACAGCAGACAGGAGTCTAATTTAGGGTTATCACTAGCTCTATTTCCACCCATGCTGACATTATACACTCAAATATTTTCATTCATTATGTAAAGCACTTAAGATAAAATCATCTATCAAATAGCATGAACTTTGTGGACATTTTTACTTCAGTCAGCTCATATTGTTACAGAGCTTCTGGTCTTGTCAGTGGAGGAGAAAATAAGAGATGGCTGAAAACTCACTCACTATCATAAAAAAGGAGGAAGCAGACCGATAAACGTTTACCGCGGTAAGGGGGATAAATCACATCAAAGCTTTCGATTGTCGGACAGTAAAACGTGTCCTTGTACAGTAAAACGTGTCCTTGTACAGACCGGCTGCCGGGACATGGGTTCCTGCTGAGCTCTGAGGCCCTCGCAGTTCAGAGCTGGTTAATGACTGACTGAGATCAGGGCTTATGTGTAACACAACGTGTATTTAAGCAGCCAAATAGATATTTAAACTGTAGCAGGACCTTGGTCTCCGTCCAGTGCTGCCGTTAAAGTGCGCTAACATGCCAGGCAGCACTGGAAATGTTCCAGCGTTTGGCCAGTGGATTGAGGCTGGTGTACATTTACAGCAACACTCATTGATTTCTTATCCTGGGAAAGGTAGACACTGCTGTCTGCCAGCTAAGCGACTTTTAAATTGACACTCTCCACCCTCTGCACACAATAAAACTGGAGAGTATTTGCATTGGCATGTTAGTATATCTACACTCAAATATTTAATTTTTTCTACAATAAAATAGAGAAATTCAGAAATACTCATACTGATTACAACAAGGTACTAAGACATTCTGCAACAATTACTTCTACCATTTCTAACCTGTTAAGATCTGTATTAGTTCTGAATTATTAACAATATAACAATCTTGGTAGCAGACTTTTATACTCAGTTTGTTTTCAGATTTTTGTAGGAAAATGTATGTATGTACAAATGACAGCACCTCATTGTCTCGTTGACAACATTTTTATTTTCTGAATCATCAGTGAGGGTTTTTTAGTTCAGCAGGAAGTCTGTTGTATGTCTGAGCGGTTAAATCCTCAGTTAGTGGTTAAATGCTCAACATTGGAACAGGAAGCCAACTGTCAGTTTGCTGCTCGGGACAATAAAAAACGACCGTAATGAACTTTGTGTTTGAGTCCGCAGTTCATGGACACGTAAAGCTCGCTGACTTCTGCTTCCTCTTTTCAACTTCTTTTATCCATCAACAGAAAATATAGTATAATTAATGTGTTCATTCTTTTGCTCTCTCGAGTCATAATCTCTTTAGGAGGACCAAAATGTTCAAATGTTTTTTCCTATAAAATGTATTCCCAATCAAACAATTCTTGTCAATAGACTTGTGCGTAAGAACACTATTTTAAAAATAAATATTTTGCGCGCCTATGTTTGTTTGGGCAACGTAAACACTGAACTTCCTTCAGCCTTATGCCTAACGATTGTCAGATTAAATAAAAACGCATTGCAAACAAGCCCACAAATTAAACATGTAGTCCAATTATACAAAACATACACAACATGCACGAAAAATAAAATAAAAATACATAAATAAAAAAAATAGAAACAAGTAATAATTCTCAAAATGTATATTTAAAAAAAAAAATGTTATCCCCAATGTCCAACTTGAACCAACCATACCGTCATCATAAAAAGCAATAACCTTATTTTTGTATTATTACTTTTTAATGTAACACCTGCATTTTGACCCTGTGATTCAGTGGCTAAATACCTATCTTTCTGTTTCTGTTTATTTTTCCTCCAGGACGTCATAGTGGGCGTCCTGTACAGCGTCCTGATCCTGCTCTTCTTCCTGCCGCTGCTGGACCTGATCGACGGCTTCAACATGTCGCACCGCTACGCCCCGCTCATCATCGTCTGCTTCCACCTGGGCCTCGCCCTCTTCTCCTTCACCCTGGACACCTGGAGCACCTCGCGGGGCGACACCGCTCAGATCCTGGGCACGGGGGCCGGCGTGGCCCTGGCCTCGCACGTCAACTACCACCTGGGTCTGCTGCCCGACCCCACCCCGGAGCAGCTCCCCTACACCATGCCCCCCCTCAGCGCCGGCCTGGTGGGCCTGTCCGCGCTGCGGCTCGTCCTGGGCGTGCTGGTGCTGATGGCCATTCGGGCGCTGATGAAGGCCCTCACCCTCCCGCTGGTGTGCCGGCTGGTCGGGGTGCCCAGCACGGACATGAGGAAGGCCCGGCAGCACATGGAGGTGGAGCTGCCGTACCGCTACATCGTGTACGGGACGGTGGGCTTCGGCGTGGGCTTCCTGGTCCCGCTGCTCTTCAGCTACCTCCAGCTCTCCTGATTGGATGTGCTGGTTGGAAAACAGTGAAGTTACAGTCATCTAATGCTCTTCCCAGGTTCACATCCAGAACCCCTCTTTAAGTTCTCTGGGTTGGATCTAAGGGGAATTAAAGCCTAAAAGCTGATCTGGGTGTTTTCAGTTTTCTTAATGTTCGCTCGGGTTGGGATCAGCAAGCATGAGCCGGGAAAACTGGTACATTTTAACGATTCTGAGACCAGTGATATCTTTCAGATCTGTTCTTTTAGATTTATTTTAAATCAATACAAATGGCACCTCCAGACCCCGGGTCAAACCGGGTCGGAGCCAAACAACCACTCCAGCACATTAATTCATATTAGATCAGATTCTAAAGACTACAGACACCACTGATGGCTACTGATAAATGACCTGTGTCTTACTATTCACAATTTTTATGAATGCATTCGTTTTTATTGAGATTTCCGACAAAGAACCACACAAGTACATTTTTGGAAGACTGACATTTGCACTGCATTTAGCTGCAACGCGTCAGTGCCTTCAGGTGTACTGGAAGGCAGAGTTTAACGACTTCACACTGAAATATACCAAATGCTTTTACTGTCTGAAAAGGGTTTAGAAACTCAATGTAAGCCTCTTCAACAAGTACCCAACACAGCTAATGGTACAAGGCTGCAGTTGTATCTGTAAAATGAAAGAAGAAATTATGAAAAATTGTATTATGTACCAAAAGAGCAAAACCCAAAATATTCAGTTGAAATCCTAAAAAACAGAAATGCAGCAAATCCTCACATTTAGAGGATCTGCATCAGTGAATATATTTTGTTCTTGAGGGAAAAATTACGATTTATTGATTATTTCAATGTTTTTCATTCAGTATTTAAACTTTGTGTGGTTCTTTGTCACACAGCTTCTCAATCATTAATACACTTTTTTTACATCTCAAAGCAATATGATTTTATACTTCCATATTCCTGTATCAGAGCTTATCCTGATCCCCCCCCCCACCTGTGGAGTTGACACCTGGGTTTTAAATGTGTTGAACTTTGTCAGACTAAAACAGATCGACGTGTGTCAGGAATAATTTTGTAGGTGTTTAATTGCATGTGTATAGTTTTTCTAAAGGGCTCTCCCCACTATCTCTCGTTGTCCGTCTTTGTTCAGGGGAATTATCGTCTGTTCTGAGGTTGATATTTTGTTCCTGGCTGGAGAAAAGCAATGACCGGGCACAAACTGTTTGATCCAGAAGAAACTGAAGGAAGTGACACTTTGTTTGGGAAATGTACAGAGAAGTTTAAAATAGTTTTTTTTTATACAGGATGACAGGAACTGGACTCAGCTTATTTTTCTTTCCTCTAACACTGTAAACTGATGGCCCTCCACTTCCTGTGCAGAGAGAGTCTGTCGGCAGGAGGAGAGATAGCGCTGATCTCAGGAGGGAAGACGCGTGGCCAGGCAACAAATACATATCCTGCACAATACAGATTTATAGCTTTTCTCAGCTAAACCATTCAGATTTTAGAAGACAGAGAATTAGAAAATATACACAAAATAATATTTCGATTGTGGATCTCATTAGAAATATCTCAAAATGATCATAGTAGCTGAGAGAATGCATACAATCTAAAATAATCTGCCTTTTTTTTCCTCATTTATTTATGACTGTTCTTGAAATCTCGATTTAACTTACAGTGCGAGACAGTTTTTACTATTATTAAGGAACAAGTCAAAAATGCAGACATTTCTAAATGTGTACTTCACTTCTTCTAGTCCAGCTTGTCAAATCTTTTTAGTTGATTCTAAAATGTTTGTGTCCATGATCGCAGCTTTGACCGAAAAATGCTACTTATTTTGTCATTCTGCTTACAGAAATAGAACAAGTTTGATTGTGTTTCTGTTGGTCCTTGTATAATGGCAATATCAAGCTATCAAGTGAAAGTTCCGTTTTTTACACGATACAAAACCAGCTCAGTTATTTTTTCTGTGTCTGAAATAACTGCCTGCAGCCCTAAACAAGATGGATGCATGATAGATTTTCACGCAGGAGAAAACATGCGTTCCAACTGTTTTTGATGGGATAAAACTTGCTGTGAGAATTGTTTTTAGTTTTTTCTCAGAGTCTACACAGACTTTCTCTCCTGTCGACCTCTCGCACAACAGAGTCACAGGAAAGAAGAAAGACCACTAAAACTGTTTCAGTGGAAATCCACTCATCTATGGACACATCTGAACTGTTCCCCCTGTGCCTATTTTATATATAAATAATAAGATGATTATCATGAACTGGAAGGAAACGCCCAGTTAAACAGGTGTAACTGCAGACCACTGTGCTTCTCTTCAGCAGAACATCTTTCAGAAACACCAGGGATGTTTCCAGATGTCAGCCTCACACATTTCCCAGTGCAGAAAGACTGAACCTCTGCACAGATTCACACATTCCTCCTCGTGTTGCTCCACTGCAGCGGCTGTGGGTGAAGTGCCTTGCTCGAGGGCACTTTTAGAGGCTAGCAGAGTGCTGAAGGCCAACGGAGATCAAGAGACTTATTGGCAGCGAGTTGTATGTTGTTTGTACGGTACTGTCCTTGTATAAATGCACTGTTCCCAGAATGCACTGTGTCCCCCTGAGCCAGGCAGGCGGAGGAAGCTGGTCCTAAATGTTCATATTAGGCCAGAGTTTGTTATCTTATCAGAAAACTGTTAACGCTTTGTGAGGATTTAAAGCAGGGTTCAGGACTTTAACTGCAGTCAGATATTAGTGTTTTGTCTTTTAATTTTGTAATACATCTATTTATTATTTGGTTTAAAAAAATGACTCTCACACAGGAACTCAAACAAATTGGTTATCAGAAGAATTGCTGAATAGTTTTAACTCAATAATACATCAGTAAGAATAATCCAATAATTATTCAACATAAACCACCAGGAGTACTTTTAATTTGGAAACTTCAGGAATATTTTGCGGTCTGTTCAAAACTAATGCAGGAAACACACAATTACTGATTACTTGCAAACTACTTACTACTATACTACTTACTAGTACAAAAATCATTTTGACCAGATTAAATTGGAGTAATCTGATCCTATCCTGAAAAACATATTTAAGCATCAGATTTAAACCTGACATTTCTCTTGTAACTAAATAGAAAGCTAGAGGACATAAATGGACCTGCTTCCCCTTTAGCCCGGCTGTGATTGGTCGATTCACTTGGTCTGGCCTTGCCTTGTGCACAAACATATTTCTGTTGTTTGGTGTGTTTTTGTTTTTGTCTGAATGTGGTTTCCTCTGAACCAGTGAAACAGGAAGTCTTTCCCTGTTGATTGTTTTTGGTTTTTTTGGTTCAACAAAACACACAACCCCATAAACCTGAGGTTGAGTTACATTTGTTCAGTCTCACATGCCCTCCTTTCTGACAATAGATATTAAACCTGTTATTATTCATCATTTGATACACATGAAGGTTCAATATGAGTGTCTGTTTCTGCAAAGTGTGGATAACATGGAATTCAAACATGATCATTTAGAGGTTTTGGAAGAGTTTAGTTAAAATCTCCATATTTTTTCTGGTGGTGTTTAAGATGACAAGTAACGCAAAAGTGAAATATTGACCTGAAATTATAATTTTCAACCACAACTGGGACACTGTAGATATATTTAGTAAACTGCCATAATCAGAAGAAGCTTTGAACGTGTTGGTGTGTGTTTACATCTTGGCAGCCGGACATTTCCTCTGCATATGGAGAAGCGATCGAGGAAATAAGATAGAAACATCAAATTAAAACCAAACTTCCTGACAGTGATATAAATAACGTGAGGCCTCCAAAAGACCCACCCCCCCCCCCACATCGAGGTTCATCAGTGTGTGTTGTTGACCGACCTGAACAGAGAGTGTTGTTTTTATGGAAGATTTGATTTAATCTGTGGTAACTTTCAGCGTTTACTTAGCTGAGTAAAAGCCGCCTGATGGTTTTATTTGTTATAGAAAGCGCTGGCATCTGATAAAATAAAAATAAAACCGATTACAGCACCTGAAAACTATTTGGTTATAATTTCTAAATAAGTGGGAAAGATTCTGTGTTTACAGTCCTCAGAAAACCCCAGATTTAATACATTTTTATTACAAATTCATAATGAACCCCAACATTTTGTGGCATCTTTTATGCCCAAATGTCGTCTTTTTAAAACCCAAGGGCCCGGCTCTGCTCTGAACAACATGAACATATGTTTGTCTTCTTTCTTCCTCAAAGACTGGATCTCAGAGAGTTTTTATACAGAAAATATTTCTCACGTTGACCAAATATACAGAGGGGTTGATCTGGGTAGCTCCAGCTGCTCCTCGCTTCCCTTTAGTGCCTTGATTGTTCAGAAAAATGTTATGCTATGTGTTAAAATTCATTTGTTTTTAATTACCTTTCATCCTGTCCTATCGTGTTGCCTTTTGCACTTTGTAGCTGCGTTAATGTGGAAGAAATGACTGAAGCATTTTCCCACACTGTCGCTCATTTGTCACTGCCTTTTTTCAAATGTAAGTGAGTCACTGTCATTCAAAGCTTTGTCTCAATGTTAAATAAATTCAAGAAGATTTAAAACTTTTGCTGTTTGTATTTGAATTTATTGACTGTTTTCATGAGAAAAATGGGTGAAAGTCACTGAGTTTTGGCCGCTGTATAACTCAGTTGGCAGAGCTGCAGGCCCATATGGTTCGGTCCACTGTTTACTTTTCATATTATTAATACAACAAATAAATCCAAAAATGAATCTAACGGTGCTTTGGCTCCCACCACCAACGGTCTCCGGTATAAACAATTACACCAGGTGCCCAAAGATGCCTTCAAAATAATACATAAAGAACAAGTTTAACTAACTTAAATAATAATACACTTGGACAGAAAGAAAATACATGTTTTACTATTAAATAATATAAAGCAGTATATCGCTCCAACAGCTAACATGTTTGTACTTAAGGTCTAAATGCAAGACTTGTACTAGTTTGTCTGCTATGGTGTCACTTTTTTTAACTGAATACCTCTGAACCGCGTGACCATGTGCAGCTGCATCAACCAGGAAACAGCTAAATAATTTAAGACATGAAGTGAAACAGTTCAACAACGTTTTAGAAGTTACTTCAAAGTGTTCATGTTTTTGTCTTACCCTCAAGACAACAAACTCACGCTTTTTATCTGCAGTCCATGGGTGCCCTCCTTTAATGTGTGACAGACATGTGTTGTGGCTGATTATTTTTGAGGGTTTTTAACGTTGCTTCTCCAGTGTTTACCTTACTGCTGCTGCAGAGCTGCACCTCATCCACAGATGGTAGTGATGTGGTGAAGAAGTGAAGTGGTGGTGTGTCACAGGACGGACAGTTTTCCACTTCGCTCTGCCAGCGCTGCAGCACAGGAGACAGACTCCAGCCGCTGCCCTGAACATAAAGACATTTATCTTGGAGCCTTCCTTCATTTCTTACGTCATATTCTCATTATCTCTCTGTGTAAACTTATCTGTGCAATGCTGACTCTTAATGCTGTTGCCTGTTGCTATGAGACGCCCCTAAAGGAATTATTAATGGTGTATCTTATCTTCTTCTTCTGCTACTCCCCCTCCTCCTTTTTCTTTTTGTTCTTTTCTTTTTCTTTGTTGTTTTTTCTACAATCTTTTAGTTAGTCTGTTAGAATTATATCTTTGTTCAGCACTTGCATACAGTAGATAAGATAAAATGTCACATTTTCTTTTTTTCCACAGAAAGGTTATTACTTTTTTAAAGTCGGTTCAAGGTCTAACTGCTGTTTAAAACTTCAAGCAAGTAACACTAGCCTAAAACACTATATTGGGTTACTGAAATTCAGTCAGTCCTTGATAATACGTACCATGTTTGATTTAAAGTTCTAAGTAGATATGCAAACATGTTTAGGCTTCAGCATGAGGACAGTGCAAACTAGATAAAGAATAATTGTATTACACAAAGTATACTAAACAAGTAATATTTCTCTTATCTCAAGGGTCACATGATTTAAAGCAGACAGAAGGTTAAAGTATTTTTTGTTTAATTTGTTTAATTTATCCAATGTGTTTATGTGTCACAAACATGGTCACAAACTGCAAGTTGCTGCTGCCACCTGCTGGACTGATAGGCCTACAAGTAAATGTACAATCTCGTGCTCGCAGAAAATGGCAATAAAATGTTAGAGCAAGAGGCATCGATTCATATTGTTTATATATTATTAATTATTTATTGTGTATTATTATCTTTGAATTGATTGATTGATTAATATAGTCTGAGAATTGTGTAATGTGACAAAGTTGTCAGTATAGTATTTTAGTACTTCTTATCTTATCTTATCTATTTAAAAAAATATATAAATTGAATAATATTTGCTTAAACAGCAAGTCTTCGTGGTCCCATTATTTATTATTACACCTTTTTGTATTATATTATTCGCTAACCGCTCCCAGATCAGCGGAACCTTTTATCGGGGTAGGGTTCTGACACGGCCGTTAATATTGTGACACAACCTATTTACTCCATGCTTGTTATAGCCTAAAGTAGCGTGATTTAAATATCAGTTTATTTTTTTACCGGTTTTTCTTTAAAACATTATTTTAAAATGCTTTATTAATAACCTAGAGTGAATTGCGGTGTTTTCTCCCAAATGGCGACGGACGGGTCCTAGTAGACAACGAGTATGGTTCTTTTTTTCCTTTAGTTGTGGTGTGGACACTTCTAGCAAGAAGGTAGGTTTAAAATAGCACTTTAATACACATACATAACAACACATAACTTAGAAAGTCCAATAACTGATCCAAACGGTGATTGTGGTTTTAATCCCTCCACGTTTTAGGAACCCAACACCAAACTCCATTCAAAATATATATATATTTATCTTTATGGTTCTTTATTTAGTGGCAAATATCATTATTACATAAATACAATTCATGCCTTGCTATTTTTTATTTTAATGTGCCTTATTCGGCATAGGTAATATCCACCAAACGCCACATTAATTTCTATAAATTGCGGTGGGAGAGGTGTTAAATATGAACCTTTATTGTTATTTTTATTGTATGCCGAATTGCAAAACGGTGTCCTATGATTAATACAACAACACAAGTGATACTAATGTGCACGTAAACAAGACAAATAAGCGAGGACACATTCATTGATAAGAAACTTGAATTGAGTTTTGCTATAAAAGAGTCAGGACACCATACAATTCAATGAATAGAGGTTAAAGAGGTTAAAAGTATCAAAACATGATAAAAACACAAACCGGGGAAAGATTGAAGAGACAATCAAAATTGACACAAATGATGGGGGCAGGACATATTTAAATATTCTAAAATAAATAGGGTTTTCTTAACTGGACTTGAAAGTGAATCGCCATCAATCATACTTATTTTATCCAAAAGTATATTATTTAAACTGTCTGCTCTAAAGTTTGCCATTGCAAAGTGTCAAGAGCCGCACTGCATTTTGGGAAAGTTGAGTATGTCCAGTAAGATCACGTGTAGTCCTCAGAAAATTATTTTAAGGGAAACAAAAAATAAGCACTACAGTGAGTATAGGCTGATTTGAACAATGTGTTTCCTTCCTGTTCAGTGTGTTTGAATCTTGGCTGCCATGGAGGGTCTGGAGGAGAAGCTCAAAGGTTTGTCCCTCGCCCGGCGGTCTCTCCCGGAGGAGCCCACCTACCTGCTGGATTTGGCCCTGCAGCCGGCCGGCCTGCTGGCTGTTTCCTGCTCCAACTTTACCATCCACCTCCACAACAAGGACACTCTGAGCCTGGTGGGTCAGTATCAAGGCCACAGCGGCCCGCTTTGTGGGGTCGTTTTCTCCCACACCTCCCCAGACTCCCTGTACTCTGGTTCTGCTGATGGGACGGTCCGGGGGTGGGACGTCCGCAGCCCCGGGTCAGAAGCGGTTCAGGTGTTTAAAAGCGGCCCGTCACACAACTACTGTAGCTTCGACTTGAACTGCAGCGACACGCTCCTGTGTGCCGGCACCGAGCAGGTGAACAAAGAAGACAGCTTCCTGGTTTTTTGGGACGTCAGGAAACCAGGCGGCAAGCTCCTCGGGGTGTATTCTGAGTCGCACAGTGATGACATCACACAGGTGATTCTTGCCTATAACTCTAAACAACTATTTACCTCTGGCCAGCAGAGAACTCACCTCTCTATGGTGTTCTTGAGTTATGAAATTGGAATCTGTATGAATATAAAAACCCAATACATCTTCTGTAAGAAGCACTTACAAAGAGTTTGGCTTGAAGTGAAGCTAATGAAGTAGTACTTAATCTGGTTGGGTTTATAGATAGAAATGTAGGATTCTTGCTTTTGAGTTTCTTTCTTCATGGTTAAATGCACTTATTGACTTAAGTCGCTTTGGATAAAAGCGTCAGCTAAATGAAATGTAATGTAATATACCTTACCTTATCTTATCTTTAAGGTGTGCTTCCACCCTCGAGAGAAGGACTGGCTGGCGTCAGGTTCCACAGACGGCCTAGTGAATGTGTTCGACCTTAGCCGGGGGGGTGAGGACGAGGCGCTGCTGGCCACCTGTAACAGCGACTCGTCCGCGGGCTCGGTGTGTTGGTCCGGAGCCGAGTTCACCCAGCTGCTGTGCCTCAGCCACGACGAGGGACTTCACCTGTGGGATCTGGGGCAGCTAGACACCGACGAGCCCCTCACCATCTTCAGCACCTCCGACGCCCGCGGCCTGCCTCTGCTCGCAGACGGGGGGGGCGTGGATTACCTGGTGGGGTGCCGGTGGCTGCAGGAGGCCCAGAGGCTGCTGGTGGTTGGAGGGAAGAACAGCGGGGATCTCCACCTGATGGAGTGTGACCATGCAGGGCTTCGTCTGCTGAGGACCCTCGAGGGGGGTCACTCTTCTACGGTGCGCTGCTTTCTGTGGGACGCGGCGGGGGAGGCTTTGTTCACCGGGGGGGAGGATGCTCAGTTGCTGCTTTGGAAACCAGGAGGGAAGGAGCTCACGTCGGGGAAAAGTAAATCCAAGAAGAGCGAATCAGCTTTGAGACTCAAATCAAGGCCGCATAAAAAACATGGCTACCAGAGAGAAAAGAAGGGAGCGTAGCGAAAATACTGAATCTCACTGACTTTACTCCTCTGCCAGATTACAGACTGAATGTCAATGCAAAGGGAAAATATGGTCTCCCAATTTATGAATTAACCCAAGAGATTTTTTCGCAATTGCATACTGACATGACTGCATACTACATACTCAATTTGTATGTACTTCATTCTGGGCTCTATATTTATCTTTAAGTGCCATTAGATCAAGACTGTTCAAACTGAAGTAAAGTCAGGCAATATGCTTTCTCTGCACAACATGACTGTATAAAACATTTCAGATCAAAACTACCATTGAATTAACATTGTTAAACATCAATGTGAATCAACATTACCTCTCCCACTCTATTCAATATTTTCTAGTGTTATATCAAGGAAAATTGAAATATTTACAGATTCTTAAATATGTTTATACAGTACATCATATATAATGATATGATCTTATTTGTACTGAAATGTCACTTGCCATAATTATTTTATCTAAACGTTAGGTATTCAAACTTCTTCTCTAAAGTTTGCAATCGAACAGTCTTTAGAGCCGCAGTGCATTTAGGGAATTTGAGTATGTCCAGTAAGCTCAGGTCTTATACTCATAAATTCTTGCAATCTACTTCACGGATAGGCTTTTATTACATGCACAAAATCCACTTACTTTGCAGTCTGAAAACACTCCACATCATTTTGACATCACACCATCTTAGTATGAATAGTATGTTAGTATGCAGTTTTGTGATGTCCAAAGTCAATAGCACATACCAATCCTAAACAGGTTTGGAGTATAAAGTATGTTCACGCTGGAAAAACCAAACTAAGACTAAAAGATTTAATTAAAACGAATATTTTCCTTCCATGGAGCATACAAAGGTAACAGAATAACAACTCAGAGCCAAACCACAAAGCTCTTGGAAAATGAAAAAAACAAAATTAAAAACAACTTTATATTGGTTAACTTGCCAAATCATTTATACACATCTTGCATACTACGTGTAACAGCTCTTGAATACTATCTGAAAAAACAATATACTGTGAATCTTAATATATTGTACACAGCTGAGGTTTATCTAATATTTAAAGTTTTAAATAAAGATTTTTCAAACGTTTTATACTGTCCATTAAAGTGTAATTTTGTTGTTGTAATATTCCATTTTTAAAGCCCCTGCAGAACGAACTGTTGTTCCTGCATCACATCCTGAAAGTCACCGGAGCCGCTCAGCAGGATCGCGCTGAGGGAGCAGCTTCACTCTCAAATAGCAACGAGTGGAATAACATGATTGGCAGTGTGTGTGTGTGTGTGTGTGTCTGTGTGTCTGTGTGCGACTCCACAGAAATCCTGCAGTGATTGAGGCTTGGGAAGCAACATCTTTACTCGCATTAAGCACAAGAGTTTTTGGGAAATGTATGAAAAATGTGTTTATCACATTTAACACCCAGTTGTAATAAAACAAAACCCATGAGAGTCATGACTCAAAATAACTTTTGAGGAAAATCCTATTAGACGACAAATCCATTATTTTTCCACTCATACTATCTCAAATAAATGTGCAATTATTTGAGAAGTAATAAACTGGGTTAGTCTTTTCAAGTATCATTAAGGCAGTTTGCTCTTTTTTATGATACCGTTACAGTAACATTTCTGGAAACCAATCTTCAGTTGTACAAATAGCTGCAGCTGTAAAAATGTATTATACTGGAACTATACCTGCTTTTATGGCTGACACTGTAAGTAAACTGGTATAATATATCACAAATATATATCTTATTTGGAGAAAAAAATTGCAGTCTCAACTGCAAGTTAAAAAAACGGTCTTATTCTTGACTTAATAAAGGAAGGCATAAAGGAAACACTCTTGATTTTAGACCAGAATTACCATATTACCGAAGGAAACTGGACTTTATAGAGATATTGCCATGAAATGGGCCTATAAGCATACAGGATTCACAAGCCAATTGACAAGTGAATGTGGTTGATGCAACCTTTGTGAAGTGAGGCAATGTGAACTTTACAGATTTGTTTTAAATGTTCTTCTCACAAATTTGTGAATATCTTTTTTTGTGTGCAAATGTAAGGAAGGACTATAATCCTTTACATTTTTGTTTACGTTTTTTCTCTGAATATTAATTTACAGACCTCCCCTGGCTCAGTATCTTTTTTTTAAACCTACATTGACTCTAATTGCTGTTAATAAGTATAAAGTAGAAGTTCAAATATAAATAGGCCTACTGTAGTAAAGTACAAGTAAGTAAGGGAACACCTTGCCCACCCTTTACCCCCCCTTTTCGAGTTCGCCCACGGACATGCCCTAGCATTGGCTATATTCATAGACAGTATATGTTTAAGTTATGTAACACTTTTCCTGCTAACATATCCCTCTCTAATCTAGGGGCTTGCACAGAAATCCACTCATCCTTAACACAGCGCTGCAACGTGCTGGACATATAATAAACATCAATAAAGCCTGGACGTCAAAGTGCGGGTAAAAAAGTGTAGAAGCAAAGGGCTGGGCCTCGGACAGGTTTAGCCTCATTCCTACACGCTGTGTGTTGGAGACTCCGCACAAACACACTTTGCGTTCAGCCCCGATATCTCTTTCCTTGTCCCTTCTCCTCTACCTAACCATCAGATGCAGACGCTTGCACTTTGATCGACATTGCCTCTCGTCCAATTACAGCGCTTGACATTGCTCCGGGCAGCCAATCGGCGTCGTACGTCGACGTATAACCCGTCAAGCACGCTACTGTGCGGCTCTGTTATGTGTACCATGGTCTAACCCAGCCAGTGTTGACAATAGGGTGAAAAAGAAACAGCCCCGAATCATAAACGAGCTAAAGGATAAAACACCACAAATCCAGGGGTTTGGGGAAGACAAGCAATTGAATCAGTAACAGGAATGTAATTGCGTAATCGTTTTTTATACAGCCGTGTTTTGTTATTAATGGGAGTTTGAGGATTATTCCGTTGGAAGGAAAAAGGGTACTCGTGGGTTTGGCTGTTTTCAGGCCAGATTTTCCTGCTGTTTTGCCCGCTGCTGCTGCTTGGGGGGAAAGGCTGTTTTTGCACCGTGCTGGAGGTAGCCTGTTAGCCCCGATATATTTCCAAACATAGGATAAACTCCTCCGCCGCCGTCTCCGTTGCAAAACCCACAAGAGGATCAAGGTAAAGTACTACGATTGGAGAGCTAACAGCCAGTCGGTCGGCTGCAGCTTGTCGGGACTCGGGACGGTGTGTGTTTCCCCGGTCTGTCACTTAGCATTAGCACTGCTCCCCCTCCCCCTGTATTTACATCTGGGATGATGGGTGATCGCCCAAGTCCGCCCAGGTAATGTTATTTTATTAGCATTCATGTACATATTTAGATTTGATCTAAATGTTGTGTTTTTGTAAGATGCACTGGAAGCTAGTTGGTGGCTAACAAGCTAAAGGCTACAACTTGAGCTAACCCGCGATAGCCGTAGAGCTAACGTTAGCTAGCTATCTTAACATTCCTTTTTTCTTTTATAAAACTGGAGAGCTTTGATACTACGATGAATCATGTCAATGTCAGTCATATTTAATTGATTTGTGTGCTCTGAGGAGACAACTAGCTAACGTTAGAAGCGTTACATTGAGACGCTTTGTAACGGTTAATCGGGAAGCTATCGTTGCTAGCTAGCTAGCTGGCTAACGTTGGTGAGGTTATCGCGCTGTCAAGTTTTGAATAATATGCTGCTTTGCTGCTGCCAGGCCCAACATGGCCAAGCTAACGACACCCCTTCTAAAAAAATTACTTTTTAACATACATGTGTAGCTGATAAAGGTGGTCGAGAAAGTATTTAGATCTGTTACATAAGTTAACGTACACATACCACAATGTAACAATAATCTGTTACCAGTAGAAGTCATTCATTGGAAATGTTAATTCATTTAACCAGAGGTGGATGAAGTACTCAGAACTTGTACTTGAGTAAAAATACAAGTACCACAGTGTAGGAGTACTGTTACAAGTAAAAGTCCTGCATTGGAAACTATACTTTGTTTAACCAGAGGAGGTTCAAGTACTCAGAACTTATACCTAAGTAAAAGTAAAACAACTACAATGTAGAAATATTTTGTTACAAGTAAAAGTCATTCATTGGAAACCTTACTTCATTTAGCCAGAGGTGGAAGAAGTACTCAACTTGTGTACTTAAGTAAAAATAGAAGTACCAGAGTATAGGAATACTCTTGTACAAGTAAAAGTCCTGCATTCAGAATGTTAGTCAAGTACAAAAGTATTAGCATCAAAATATACTTAAAGTACTCATTATGCAGATCGGCCCATTTCAGAATAATATATATTATATGTTTTGATTATAATTATTGATGCATTAATAAGTCAATCAAAGCTAGTAAAGGTGTAGCTAGTTTTAGCTTACTCCAGGTGTAACTGAAGTCTTATTTAATTGCTGATTATATTTCACATCCTTAATCCAAGTCTGCAAAGTAACTAAAAGTACTACACAAATGTAGTGAAGTAAAATAACATGATTTCCCTCTGAATTGTAGTGGGGTAGAAGTACAGAGTAGCAAAGAATTTAAATGCCTCAAAATTGTACTTAAGTACAGTACTTTACATGCCTGCATTTAACGTATGTTAGTATCAGGAAAACTTTACTTTGAGTAAAAGGTCCCGGCTATCTCTATGCTTATTTATATTATATTATTAAACTGATAATAGATGTTATATTATTTGATTATTATTATCTCCCATGCAATAATGTAAAGCAGGGATTTTACTATTATCGTTAATTGAGGGGGAGTTTATTTTGTATTATCTAATTGTTATTTTCATTATGCTTTATCCACTGATTATTCTCTCCTTTTTTTTAATTGATCAATTGTGTGGTTTATAAAAACTAAACTTACTTAAAATAGTAAGGTTTGTTTTGTCTAAAAAAAACAGTACAAACCCTGAATTAAAAAAAAATACATTATACATTTAAACACATTCAAAAGAAATTCAAATCAACCAAGATTTAATATAAGAGCAGATCATTTAAACAATTTTCTAAAAAGTTGCTCTTATACTGAAACCATTCATATGTGTTCTGTGCAAAAACTAGAGCTGTATATGTAGTAAAGTACAATATTTCCTTTTTGAGTTGCAGTGAAAGGAAAGACTCGAGTAAAGTAGTAACCTATACCTTAAAATAGCACTTATGTACATTACTTGGATAAACGTACTTGGTTACATTCCACCTCTGAGCCAGATAGCTGACTTTGATGCCCCATAACGGTAAATAAGTAACATCAAATCAAGTGTAAATGGATATTATCCTGATTATGTTATTTGCCATAGGTAGTAGGTTAGAGGCTGATCCTTCTGAGGTTAGGAAGCAGTGGGAAGGTTTGCCTGATGTTCAAATCCTGATGTTAAATGAACTCATGGGTTGAAGGAAAAGCCCCGTCAATCTGGCCTGAGACAAGTTTAGATTTCATGTCAAGTGAAGCCAAATGTGTGGCGATAATCCGAGATGAACTTTGACTGGCTTTGCACTAAGATAGTGTGTCTTACAAACTCTGAATATGCCACTGGTCTGTCATGTTTTATTTCTACAGGCTACCATTGTTTCAATGTTTATTGTGTGTACAAGCAGTCAGAGAGATCAACACCACTACTGACACCGTAGTGACATGGATGATGAGAGGTAGAAACATGCATGGTGACGAGTGAGAGCTCCAGAAAGAAAAAGACGAGGGGTTAGAATCAGTGGTAGATACTCAGGTGTTTTACTCTAATATTCCTACAGTATAGAAACACCAGATGAGAAGTAAAAGTCCTGCATTCAAACTATATATTTAAAGTACCAAAAGTAAAAGCAGAATGGCCTATCACACAATAATTAGATTGTATTTGTTGATGCATTTATGATTCAATCACATTAATGCTTTTGCTAGTAAAGGTAGGGATAATTTAACAAATGTATATTCTGCTCTGCTAGCTTGTGGATTGTTATCCAATTGTAACCTATGATAATACCACGTACTGTATTGGTTGATTTGTATATTGGATCTAAAATGACAAAGGTAGTGGTGTAAACATTTATTCGTTTTTCCTCTGAAACTACTATAAAGTAGGAGGAAATAGAAATATTAAAGGAAGCTGAAATATCTCAAAATCAAAGTATACTTAATTGTTACTTTTGCTTTTATTTCCACTTGGCCTTTGTCCTGTTGGTTTTCAATCAACGACAGCAGCATGCCAAAGGCCAGGTGTGGCATTATATGTGATGGTATTTGCAATGCCAGTGTGTGTTTTTTATGTGTAGGCGTAACCTTACTTTGGATACTGTCACGCTGTTTCATCTTCAAGGTTTTTATATGTCACATTGTGTTGAGGGGCAGGTCCAGCCGCTGCTCAGATAGCTTAACATCCAAAGTCTCCTGTGTTTATGATGACGCTGGTGTGTAGTTACTGCCTCCTTCTTATCAGTTCTGTATGGCTTCGTATATGTGTACGTCTGAAAGTTGCTGAGTTCATTTGTTCTTGACTGTGTGAACAGTGTAATTATCCGCTAAACGAATCATACCAATCAGATGTGCCGTCACATTGCAGCATTCAGTCAGAATGGCTACAGAACGCACTACGAAGAAGTGAGTAGTAGAACGATTTGAAATGGTATATCTGTGATAAATACTGATATTATTAGGGCTAGAATCACTTATCTACTTAACCGACAACTCTAGGAAATTGTGATGTGAAATAATAATGTGATACGCATGAAACTTGCTTCTTGCTCTTTTAGTCAGATATGGCTGCTTGTTGGTGTTGAGTTTTTGGCTTAAACTTAATACATTGATCTAAGGACATTTTCTGTAGTTGTCATGACTAAAGCTTCCCTTTTTGAAATTTCAGAAATGCTCAGTTACCTGCGCAAAAAATGTAGGGTGACTAGTCACAGAGGAATAAGTCTTTTCCTGTAAGTTAGTTATATAAAACGTTATCACCTTTGTATGGGCAATGGCGTCCGCGCGCATATTGCAACAATAAACGAGTAGGACACAGCTCTTTTAACTCGATTTGAGAGTTTGTTCTTATTTATATGAATATATTTGAAGTTTCTGCTATTTTTCCTGACATTTTCTCCTTTTTATTTAATAAGGAATACAATTGGGATAGTAAACAGCTTTCTCTGGGAATGGGTGATTGTTAGATGCCGGAACAAATTTCACAGTGTCTCAGTAGATGTGGTTATGGGAATCATTATATGACACTATGAAATATCATGAATGTTGTGCCATAGCTTAAATATTGTCATTTGACTATTTCTTGAACTGATTTCACTGTTTTAGTTGAGTAAATCAGGAGTGAATGCCATAATTAGATAGTTTTTCATTACATTTTAGAGTTTAGAGGTATTGCAAGA
This sequence comes from Trematomus bernacchii, assembly GCF_902827165.1. Taxonomy (NCBI): domain Eukaryota; kingdom Metazoa; phylum Chordata; class Actinopteri; order Perciformes; family Nototheniidae; genus Trematomus; species Trematomus bernacchii. The sequence goes on along the minus strand of NW_022987313.1, from coordinate 2,512,561 downwards.
ACAATTAATTCATACCCAGACTAGTGTGTTTGCTTTCTGCACCTCCTGGGCTGTTTTGAATGTTAACCACAGACGAGAGATCCTTGAGGCTTCCTCGTGCCAGCCTGCTTTAGATCTCCCATGTGTGTGTTCCTGTTTGTTCCCTCACTTCAGCTCTGCCTTGCCGTTGCCTATTTGTTGACTTCCTGTCGAACAGCAGCTACCTCCCTCCTCTTCCTCCCTTTCTGTTTCTCCCTGTTGTTGGCTCTGCCCCCTCCTCTCTCCTTCCTCCTTGTTCTTTAATCCCACCCTCCCTGAGCCTGTTTGGATGTCATCTGGGCTCTTATGTAAGAGGCATGGGAGGGGAACGGCTTTGTGCTCGGTTGCCATACGCTTGACCAGCCGCTGTGCTCTCGCTGTCTCTCGTGTGTTGGAGTGTTTATCGCTATTAGCTGTCTAATCAGACAGAGAGGTAGACATTAAGTGACTGATGGTTGTACACGGGGATTCCAGTGCCCCTTTGCACAGGTAAGCTCGAGTCTGTACATTGTTAAAGATATTTCAGAGGCTGTGGTGGCATTCACCAGGTGGCGAAAGCATGAAAGCATTGACAGCTCTTGAAGTGTTTCATCGTTGCCATTGGTGATGTAGCTAGGAGTTGCTGACTGATTGGGATGTACAACTTCACCGTTGCATCCCAAATTGCGGCTGAGTGTGTTTGATCAGAGCTGAATGAAGCTGACTGGCTGTATTAAATCATCCTTGGAAGAGATTTGAAGTTGTATTTGGGTGCAGTGCATACGTGTGAGGGTAGTATTTCTATTTAAAAAAAACACCCGGCTTGCTTTAAAATTCATTGTATTTGCAGCCCTTAATCACATATGGCTCTACAATCTTTACATCATATGCACGTTTTTCTACTTAATTACGATTTAAAATATGCTACTTGTTTAAAAAAAAAAAAAAAAAAGTATACTCTTTTCCCTTGTATCGGCAGTGTACCATTTGCTGCTGTAACGCTGTAGATTCTCCTGCTGTGGGACGAATAAAGGATTTCTGATTCTTATTCTAAAACTAGAGCTGGAACCAACAATAACTTTCAACATTAATTTAATCGGCTGATCATTTTGTTGGATAAATTAATTGCTTTGTCTAGAAAATGTCACAACACAGAGAAAATGGTATCCCCGAATGTGTTTAAATGTATTTGTATGTCTCACCAAAAGTCAAAAATACAAAGTTATTTACTTAACAATGTTATCAAATAAATAACATGCACATCTTCGAGTTGGAGGAGCTGCAACCAACCACAGCCCGTATGCTGTTATTGCTCAGAGAATTACTAAAACAAATCTTGAAATTGGTACATTTTCTGGCCAACAACTAATTAATTATCAAGCAAATTGTTTCCGCTCTGTCACAACCTCTATTCTCACACCGTCAGTTTGAATTAGGAAAGCTCCATCAGAAAACTCCCCTTTAGCCCTTGAGAGAAACTGTCTTGGGATAGTTGCTGCTATACACCACCATCATCAAATCGACCCCTGATATAGTGGATTTTACTCTTTCTAGCAATATAAACCGGTGTCAAAGTTTGTGTACATTAGAGCCACCCCCTCGAAGCCTTTATCTTCAGATAATCTCAGACTGAAGGTGATTTTCTGAAGGCTGTGCTTTGTAAGGTCTTTGCGAGGCTGAACAGGTGTCGAGGTGTCGGTTTGCAGTTTGTTGTTGGGTTTTCACTCAGGCAGGAGATGCTGTTGGAACACAATTTGTATGACATTTGAATGAAGCCCTGTGCCAAACTTTGAAAGGCAAATTGTTATTATTGTTATTCATGACCACACAGCAGGATCCACAGATGAATGCTGTGCTACCAGCCAGTGATGGGACAGATCAGTGTTCAGCTGGAGGTGTTCTCCCACCCTGGTGATGCCCAACAGAAGGCATTCACTCAGTCGGAGCATTAACAGCTGTGTGGTTATTAAGGAAAAGACAATGAGCTGTGTTGACACATGACAAATTGGTTTTGTCATATGCAAGTATGTGTCCGTAGGGGTGTGGTAGAAAAGAGTTTCGCTGAGCTCTAGTGAAACGAAATGTATGTAATTATGACCGGTTACATTTTTAAGACTGGTTCAAGATTTAACCAAAGATTTCTTTATTGATCATTCAAATATCAGATCAAATGGTGAAGAATACTTTACAAAAGTTCCTGGAGCCAAATGGTGACAGGTTTTAAGTTGTTGTCTTGTAAAAATATGCAAAGATATTTAATATAAAATGATAAAAATCTATTGCTAACCTTTTATAAAGAGCTAACAATTGGCATGTATTGCTTGATATATGATTTGAGTGACTAATTGATTACCAAAATGGTCTGCTAATTCATTATTGTAGTGATTTATTGCCTTACTTCACCCTAAAAAAAAAAACGTTCCTAATTACATTTAGTTTAATTTATATTTAAGAGTAATATTAGACTCCAGATCATACAGTTCATGTTTTTGTCAGGCTATGGTTTATCCATCATCTAACTACATTAGTTGTGTCACAGCAATTAAGTTAATCAGCATCACATAGCAATGTCTGGGGAAAAAGACAACTTTGTTATAAGTTAGGAAAGTAGGGCACATTGTACAAATTGCGTAATTGGGGAAACCCTGAGTAGGGCCTAGATATGGGTCTGCTAAAGAATAAAAGGTCAGTTGTTTTGAGGGCTGTCCCAAATAGTTTGAAGCTTCATTCATAGGGTTGACATTTAAATTCGTACAACATTTGGATGCTGCCCCTCTCTCTTTTTCCTTTTTGCACGTCTAGTAACTTTGTTTTAACTCGGCTTATCTGCAGAGTACTATTTCAGTTTAGACTTCTCTAATATTACACGAAAACATATTTATTTAAACTTCTTATGAATTGGTCTCTAACCACATGCAGATGCGATGCTACTCAACAATCATTTATCACTTTGAAAACTGCAGTAAACATGATGACAGACGATCAGCTTTGCAGCCTCATGTAACTTGCAAAAGGCTTCCACTGTCTGCTAGTCAGGCAGCAGGATCTGGATCTTGTGTGTGTGTGTGTGTGTGTGTGTGTGCTAAAGTCTGAGTGTGTCCGTGTGCCTATCCTTCTCTGTTATATACGGGGCCTGCAGGACATACTGTACGACTGCCTGTGTGACTTTGACAGAGCATTAGAGATGCAGCCAGCGCAGAGTACGGCCTGCAGCGTCTCATTCACGTCTTATTACATAACTGCTTCTGCTCGAGTTGTAATTAATTTCTCCCTAAAGCCTTCATGTCATCCAGCTGAGTTTGTGTGGCCTGCATCAGGACATCAGTGTCTTCACTGTTGCGTAGGTCCTAGCTCATGTGGAAGTCAGAGTAAAGGACACAGAGTAAGACAAAATTGGTTGATTAAAAATGTAAATAAGTTTCTCTCCTACATTGCTAGCTTGGAAGGAATCCAGTCAATAATGTATCTGAATTGCTTGCAACATGTTATTGTGTGACTTTATCATATCCAATGTAAGTCTGATATCGGGTTGCATATTGACATGCTAGCCCTACTGTGTTTAAAACAATGTAATTTAAACCTCCAGCACACAGTCTGGCTTACTGCTGCTCTAATGGGTGTTTGTGATGTATCAGGTAGATGAACACGCGTTAGAGCAGCCACCGATATGTACATGGATACTACGTTGACGAATGATAATCCAATTAGAATACTCAAACTTTGAGCGTCACAGCCGTTGACTTTGGCTCTCATTATTACCAGACGGTTCCTCAGGAAAAATCTTTATTTAACTTACTAAGGTTTTTCTAATGGGTGTGGTTCAGGAAAGTATTTTAGCATTAGTTTGGAGTGAGAAGTGTGACTTCTGCTGATGGTTGTCTGTATGTTAGAAGTTTTTTTTTAGACTATATTGGCAGCAAACACCCAGCAGTGGACGTTTCCTCAGCTTCCTCCCTCTGTGGCGACGCCTCGCAGCCAAGGCTCCATTGTTGTGGGTAGACTGGTGTTTCTGGTGTGTGTGTGCGTTGGTCCGTTGGCATGTAAGAAGGAAAGGCAGTGTGTCTGTGCACCAGGCCTCTACTGAGGGGTTAAAAGTGGTCTGTTGTGTCTGCACTCGTTTGTTGTGATGCCAAAAAGGGAAGGTGGACTGACACAGAATAGAAAAAAGTCAGTGGGGAAGTTTTTACGAGCTCACTACCGTAAAAAAAGTTAATGTAGGAGAGCTGCATGATAATGTCAAAAAAAATTATATTTGGTGATTCACTGATCGTTTATGTAAACTTGGAACCTCAAAGTAAATCAGAAGTAACTATATAATACATAAGACAATGTGAAATATTTTAAAGTAACATTTGAACATTTTTTTCACGTGATTGTCTTAATAGTCTGTGGTCACAAATGACTTTAACTATGAGAAAAATAGCATGTCATAGACATTTCTTATGTTATTTTTAAATACAAATGTCTATGATGAAAAAGAACCCATGTGATACATAATTTTTTATCATAACGTGTTTTAACATTTTATCAAATCATTTCCCAATTTATTCATTTATAGATCCAATTAGTCAGTGTGTTTAATATTTAACACATTGGGGCTCCATACACTCAGAGGCTCTTTAAAAAATATTCAATCTCAACAGAAGGCAACTTAACAACACTTTCATAATAGATTGCCTTTTAATGTGAAACTCTTACAACTTATTTTTCACAGGAACACGGACTAATTTATTGGTATTTAATATGCTATAATTGCTATTAAGAAATCCCCTGTTGTGTTTCTATTCTGCTAAACTTTCAATTCTGTGTTAATCACCCTGCCCTCAGTTCGCTGAGCGCTCTCAACTCATTTTTGATATGATTGTATTAACCACCCCCCCCTCCCCCTTTTATGTTTCCCCCAGCAGGGCTATGTCCTCGGCAGCCACCACATCTCCATCTGCCGACAAAGTGGACGGATTTTCACGGAAGTCTGTCAGGAAGGCCAAGCAGAAGCGGTCGCAGAGCTCGTCCCAGTTCCGCTCTCAGGGCAAACCCATAGAGCTCACGCCCTTGCCACTGCTCAAGGGTAAGAGGGGAGGATGGTGTGTGTGTCTGTGTGTCTGTGTGTGTCTGTGTGTGTGTGTCTGAACTGATGGTGTCCCAGCCAAACAATAACATTGAGTTAACGCTGAATATTATGAACTTGTCACGGATGATACAAAATAAGCTCGCGATTTAGTCCGATGTAGATCACTTTCCAGACAGTTTTAACTTGTGACTTCTCCATTTATAAAAAAAAAAAAAAAAAAAGTTAACATGAATGATAACCTGAACTAGTTGGACCATCATGTAGCCTAATCTCAAGGTTCAAGGTTCTTTATTAGTCATACAACCCTAGACTGACCGACAGCCGTGGTTTCATCGTTGGTGCAGACGGTGTTTTTAACAACTCTAATACAGTATCCCTGAAATTCAGATTGACCTTTTCTGGTGTCTATGAAGACTTATTGATGGTAAATCATTAAAGTCTTGTCTGCACAATGAAAGGGCCCACCTTATCTTAAAGTGAAGATGGGTCAATAGATACCATATTTTAATGTTTACCTTGTCGTGTTGAGACTCAGCTGTGAATCAGCATCACCCTCATCGGCCTTTCTTTGAACATGTACACTACAAGATCCTATCGTACATTCCTGAACCCAGAAGTTCTTGTGAAACTTGTGCTGTGGTGACCAGAGCTGCTAAACCTGCCTGTAATTGTCCTGCCATGCCGGTTTTAAGCATCTAGCTCGGTGTGTGTTGGTGTGCATGTTATCTACATGACTGGTAAATCATGATGGTGATCACACAGGGCGGGTCAGGGCTGATGTCTTTGTTTGTCACTGATGAAAAGACATCTTCAATCTTCGTGTACCATGAATGTTTATTTTTCCTGGAAAATCTTTATATCTTTCAATCATACACCAAACACACTATGAAAAATATCCAACCTTTTTGGCTTTTGCTCCTGTTTTTTAATTGAAGCAGTTATTTTCACTCCTTATCATATGTTTAATACAGTTCGTAAAAAAACAAAATAGTTCAAATTGATTTAAATATCTAATATATTTTCCATTCTGTTTTATATAAATTTTCTGAAAATTCTATTTAGATTCAAGCCGATGTTGTCATCAGAAATGCTGTCTAATCATGTGCTGGATAGGGACAATTCCAACAATTCAATACAAAATCTTAATGGTCCTTACACACCGAGCCGATTTTCGGCGTCGATAGATGTCGGGCCGTCGATGAGCGTCGTGTCGCCCCACTCGGATTGGTGTGTACTGCATCGTTGTGTCTTTTCGGCCGTGCCGACACCTTCCGCCGCCGATTCGACATGTTGAATCGGGAGGCTGTCGGCTAAAGGCCGTCGGCCAAAGAAATCACTCTGATTGGCTGTTCAGCTAGCGAATCAGTGCATGAGAAGCGAAACGGAAGTGAGGGACCCAAACAAACTATTAAGAAGGCAAATCTGAGATTTCATTTAACTCCAGCTCTCGACACAGGTTCGGGAAAGCCCCATGAGCTTCTCGTTGTAGAGTGAAAATGGAACGCACGCGCTATTTGTTGTTTGTTTATATCACGCAGTCTGTTCTTCTTCTCTCGGTGTATCACGCAGTCTGTCTTCCGGTTGTTGCCTCTTTTGAATGACGAATACACACTACCGCCGCCTGCTGGTAAGGAGAGTTATTGCCACTCGCGCATGCGCAGTTCGTACGTGCTACTTGGCCATTGGCTGAAGTCTTTGCGGTGTGTTCCAGTGCGACACATGGCCAAGACGCAGGAGACGTGAGACGACATTCCGTCGGGACGTGTTCTTTGGTGTTAGTTTGGTGTGTAATGAGCTTAAGAGACGGAATGAATATCAATCAATCTGGTGTAACTCAACATTGGAAATGTTCTTTATCAAAATTGTGCTTCAATACAGTTTATATAACTAAACATTGGATGCTTTCCTAAAATAAAGTGCTCTAAATCTAGCTGGTAGTGTCAAGTGAGTGACATGATGCTATATTGTCTTTGAGGAATGCTAGTGTATTACTACACGGAGGAGTGTATTGATGTGTACACATCACACTGCAGGCCAAAGTGAATTGGGCAATGTGTGGTATGCATTTGGGCGAAGCATTACACAATGAGACATCCCATTCACGTTTCACACAGCAGTGGTGTGGCTCCATGTTGACTGCAGGAATGCTGCCACACAGAAACCAGACACATCTGTCAGAGTTTAAATGGAAAACCACTTCCTGGTTCTTTCTCAGGTCGGGATTATAATGAGCACAGAAGGTTAACCCTGAGGCGTGAGCTCTCTGTGTTTGTGTGCATGTAGGGCTGTGACATAATCAATAATCTGAAACTCCTTTTCACATAACAAGAGACTGGGAGAAAACGAGTTAAGTGAGTTATAGTGTGTGTGTGTGTGTTCATGCTCCACTTATACTTACTTTCACTATGTCAACATGTACATGCTGTAGGTACACAGCAGAACACCTAACCTGACCCCCACCATCATGCAAAGACAGTGGAATACACACAAACAACAGCAGGCCTGTTTGAATTGCTTAAAGTGAGAATGTTCCCTTTTCTGAAACCCAGGATGAAATTCTGAACATTTGATTTAAACTGCATCCTTACATATTTAACAACATTCATACCAGTTTTTTTTTTACCTCGTTATACCTTTGACGAGCTTTGGAAAACAATTGTGATTTCCCTTGTGTGCGGTCACATTTTGTCGAAATGCAAAATTAAGATCCAATTTTAGTCTATGAACCATTTCTTAATTCTGACTCGTCTCGCCTGTTAAAATTGATAGTTCTATTTTAGCCAATTTCTGCATAAAATGTACTTTTTAAATACATTTTTTCCCTTTGTATTTTCACAAGCTGTGAACATTTTGTTGAGAATTTCGACTGGCAAAGAGTTGAAAACCTCCAATTGAATGGCAGCCTATATATCAAAATACGCACTTTGATGTAGTTGTGTATTTATACAGTGAGCATGCCAGCTATATTTGCCATATGTGTTAAACGGACAGAATGTTCTTTCACTTGTCTGAGTTTATTTTAGTTTGTGTTTTATAGTCGTACTGTGTTTATCTTCGCCCGAGCCGGCACATGGTTCGGTCCTTTTCAGCACCTCGTCGCTTCAGTTTCACGCGTTCACTTAACATTCACACAGCTCCGCACATTTCTCACCTCCTCAGTACAATCACAGTCTGCTGCTCCTGACCACAGAGCAGCTCCACTGGAACTTTTGCTTTCCAGGAGGACTTGTTACTGATAACTGGTTTCATTGCTTGGCATTTTTCCCTCTCTTTTTTTAAACCAGAATTTTGATTATGCTAATGTTCAGGTTCAGGTATTTAGTACCTCTACTGTGACATGTCTCCATGCTCTAATGTTCAAAAAGCTCTTTATTTTTCTCATACTGCCTGTGCTGCAGCACCTCTTTTCACCCTGTGTCTGAAAGCAGAGCCCAGTCTGCTCTGATTGGTTAGCTGGTCAACTGCTCAGAGATGTCCCGCACCTTAGCCTTGTTGGAGCACTAGCCAATAGAAGCGTGAGTGTTACGATGTGATGTCACTATGTTCTGGAAGTAAACAAAGGAGTCCAATGGAGGGCGAGAGAAACTCCCTCTGGAGGAAACTTGGGGATTTTAGCCTTTGCAGACCATACACAACAACCTATATAACACACTACAGGAAAGGGAAAAGCAATTGCCCAAAAAGCATAATAGGATCTCTTAGATGTGACATAGGTTGCAGTAAAGGAGTCATGCTGAACATGTAAAGATTAGTGTGTGATTATGAAGAGTTAGAAGCTGTCTGATTGATGCACATTTTGAGATTTAAACATTGAGTAAAGGCTCACAAAAGTTAAGAGGAACCATATTTTCAGTTGTAGGGTCATTCAGAGACGGTACAGAAAGAGTTAGACTTGTATTGCTCAGCTTGTAGTTTGTGAAATCACTGGAGCGTCTCGTACATTTCCCAGGATTTGGATCAGGATACCTTCCCTGTGGTCACAAGACAACCTTTGAGGCTTCCTTTCACTCCCATATATGTCCGAGTAAACCAAGTGGAAGAACAAGGATTATTTTGCCCCTCCCGCTTGTCTGTTGTGAACTTTAAGCCACAGACAAACAGTGGACTCACTGTGACGTATGCCAAAAGCCCCGTGTTGAACCAGTAAATAAATAACTAAAATAAAAGTAATAAATTGGTAAATTAAATTGCCCATTGTAGGAGCCAACCTCATATGACCATAAAAGAGATGTGGTCTTCAGGAATGCCGGTGGTTTTTTAATTATAGGGCTATTCTATCTCTAATCTCTTCACAATATTAAGCTGCCAGAAAGATGTGTATCATGGGCGATTTATTTTATCAACAGGCCCTGAGGTCTTCCTGATTCTCAACCTATTGGGGGGATTTTTTTATACCAGCGTTCAGTGAAAGAAGTAATGGATATAAGTATTTCTATTTTTATCAAGATTTTGCGGTTTTCAAGATTGTTTCTACATTTGATTCAGTTTTTATTTGTCACATCCAAGCTTAATTTAGATGTCATTTTACATTCATTGTTGTATCAAAGTTATTTTTGTCTGTAATTTCTCTACAGACGCTTCCATAGACCTTTTATTAAAGCTTGCCCTCCGATTCTCTGCAGTGTTTATATTGCTTTTTTTAGGACTGTTTGTGTTATTCGTAAGAGATGGAGATACAGAAGGTATTTTTTTATTTCTAGAACACTTTAATCGGCATGGTTTGCCGTGTTTTAGAACAGGGATTTCCTTGTTTCTATTATTCTTTTTTTATATCTGAAAAGGATATAATCACTCGGTGTAGCAGTGGGGTTGCAAGTGCCATTTCCTTTTTATATTTTCAGGCCATAACTCGACCCAAACAAACCTGTTCTCTTGCGTGTCCTTTATTTAACCTTTTCTTATTGGATCATTTTTCCTTTTTCGCTTTCTTAGACAAATCTGCTCGGCTGTGTTCCTTTGTCCATTACCAAGAGACATCTCTCTCCCGCCTTGAGGTACACATGTACGCAGCAGCAGTAGAGGTGGGCGTATATCCGGACAGCTGTACTCAACGCTGTTCATTTAGCAGACTGCGAAAGCACATCATCACTATGCACAAATCACATTTTCCTCTTCCTCCTCTTCTCCTTTTACTTGAGGGTTAGTCACCGCCACAGGTCAGACTTCAGCCAGTACCCAGGGAAGCATAGTCTTGGTAAAGCACGGTAGATTACATAAATCCCGTCATTCGCTGTGCAGCTCATTCTTAGACGTTCAGAGGAAGACCAGGAGGGCGCAGTTTCCTCAGGGGGATCCCCGGGCAAAAGGATGACGCACGCTGCAGGAATTTTCACAATAGAGCCAGTCGCATTCACATTATACTCAAAGCAATGTCCCTGGTTCATCAGATGGTTGCTTACCTCCAAAAAGCTCTGAGACTGCTAAACATGTCATGATTGAGCTGCAGAGGTCTGATTTGTATATCATTATGGGAAGAAAACCCTGAGGCATTTTCCAATAGGTCGATCTAGAAGTATTGTATGAAAGCCTCTTGGAAAAAATGTGACCTTGGAGTACAGTCACTCCTCGAGACTGTGATGTCATCTGCAGTAAACATGCTCGAACAAGCTAGTCAGCGTGATATGTGTTAACAACATTGTTTGTTGTTATGTCTGAAACACATAATATCCAACAAGTCTATAATTAAATAAAAACCCTAGGAGGTATCGGGAACATGTGTTGTTGTGCAATACAATGATTGTCATGTACTTGATCTTGGTTGGCTAAGAGGTGGCAATCTGTCACTAGCTTCAGTCGTAATTCTTTCTGTCTTGTCATTTTGAATGAAGTCAGAATGACATGTCAGTCAGAGGTATGATTTAGTTTTTTCTGTAGCTTGTTTAAATGGGACAGGACAAAGCAGACTAACCAGAATGCACACACAATCCACATTATAGCAAGCCCTTCAGAGCCTTATATTGACAGATTCAGTTTATGCCAATTGTTTAGCATGTTTGTACAACTTTGGTTGAACAATATCAGTCCAACATTTTCGTCCAATCACTCTTTGTCAAGTGTTGCTGTATCTCTCTGGAAAACCACAAAGCTCCTGAATAATACACGTTTTTATCATTTGAGACTTTAAAAGCTCCGTTTTCACATTTGCGCTGGCCATACCGACAGCACTTGTTTTGATGTAAAAGCTATGCATCGAAATAACTAACCTGATCACCAAAGTTAAGCCAACAAAAAGTCTCTAAATGCCAAAAAGACAAAATCAAATTTGGGAGATTCTGGGTTCCCAGAGCAGGAAACTAAATTGATTACCGAACCTAGACGCCAATGGTTTAGGGCAAATAAAACTACTGCTGGCCCTCTGCTGTGTTTTAAACTCCTGGATAGTGGTTTTTAATCCCGTATGTGAAGGCTCAAAACATTTTGTAAGAATTATGCTGTTCTCACCTCTCTTTACAAATTCTGGCAAACTGCCCTTAAGCAAGGCCCTTCATTTCCCAGCACAAGGCTCAGGTTGTATTAAACAGCTTCTGAGTGTAACTGTTAAGCAAATACAAATAGCATGAACGCTCATCCAGAGTCTCCTAAATCCATAAAGGTTAACAAAAAAATATTGAAAGAATACTTGGAGGCAATACCTGTTGCTGTTGCCTGAGGACCCCAACGGTTCTTCGTGTTTTGTGTTCAAGCATGTGTACGTTTGTAAAAAAAAAAATGTCTCCAATAAACGTTCATGAGAGAAGGGCGGGAAATATTGCCAGCAAAAGTTGGCATAGCAACAAACGCACATCTCATGGCCTACATGAAGATACCATGGTGCGAAAAGAGTCTGCAGGGATATTGTACATATACTTTATATGATATAATCTCATTTACATGCATGTTACAGTTGCTGCATACTTTAGGCTTCACTAAGTGTTACCACAGAGATGTTCGCTGAAGGAGGTAGAAGAAGGAATGCAAACAGAAAAGAGAAAAAGAGGTGAAGGGACTGGTGGGAAATCTGAACGAGTTGTTTTAATGTTTAATGGAGGAAGAGGAGAGGAAAGAGATGGTTCCTGTGTGACAAACAAACCCAACTCTTCCTCCGTTTGGGAATTTGTCCGTCCAATCCTTCTTTTGTTCCCTTTCTCATCCATATCAGGATGTTTAAATATCCCCAGAAGCAAAATAACCCTTATTGATTTAGTTAATTTGTGTTAAAAGCACATCATGGATTGAAATTATTAATCTACTCGAAATGTTACTTTCACAAATATTTAGTATTCATAAGGCTCTACCTAATCACTGTGATTGGAATTGTCACTGCTGAAGTATTCAAACTTAAAAAACAATCTCTAGGATAGAAACAAAGTAAATAAAATGTAAAAAAAACAAGTACATTCTATAGGCACACATAAAACTACAAAGAAAGAAAATATATTTAAAAACAATTAGCATTACAGGAATTAGAAAGACAAATGCATTTATTAATCAATAACTTTTAACCAATCAGTCCCGTTTAAGTTACACCCTCCTCGCCTTTGCTTGTTGAGTCTCGCTGTTAAACGGTAATGGTAAATACATAGTCCAACAACGTCCCAGAGGAGAGGATAAAGACTTGTAATTAAAAATCAGGTTTCATGTCCTCCTCCTGAGTGTCTTCCTCCTGGAGGTTTCTCTCCTCTCCTCCCTCAAGTGACGTTAACTGCTTTGACGTCTCACAATCGGCCTCCTCTTATCAAGGCCGCTGTGGCATAAATGCAGGAAAAACCTTGAAAACACAGCCTGTTAAGAGCACATATTAGTTCTCATAGCAGCAACCTTGGCTAGTGCTGGTCAGATCCTCATGTGGCTGAGCGTGTTGTCTGACTGAATTAGTTCCCTCTCACGTCCACCTCGTAGGAAGACTGATCTGTTGCTGACCTCTCTGGGCAGCAGGCTTTTAAAAGAAGCGAGGGGCAGAAAATAGAAAGAAAGCGAGACTGAGTTGTACAATGCTGCACAGCGAACCCTCCCCTGTCCCTCTCCTTGCGGCTTCCTCTGGTCTCCATTCGGCCAATGAAGCCCACCGACATGCCACCTCGTCTTCCCTCCCCTCCATGTCCTCCCCTCAGGAGAAACATGATCCATGAGGTGTCTCTTTACATTTTTCCAGCCCCACTCGTTACAAACAAGCCACAAGAAGGAGCGTGGGTCCACTGAACTTCTGCCGTCCACATGTTTGGCTCAAATCCGCTCACACCACAACGTTCATGACTGTCGTTTTCTACCGCGGGTGCCTAACAGGGAGAGGAAACCTGATTAAGTGAGTGGTGGGATTCATGAATGTGTGTGTGGTGGGGGGTGGTGGTGCAAACCAGTAAGAACGTGGAGTGTTAAAGTTAGCCTCTGCTGTGAAGGGCTGTCGCTGCTGCCAGCCAGTCAAGCCTGTCATGTGTGTGTGTGTGAGGCAGAGGGAAAGGTAGACTTAAAATGGACTGGGAATGGTAACACAAGACGGGTGTTTTGACTGACTGCGAGGAAAATGGAAAGCTCCCAGGTGGAATGAGTACATTTATTTCTGATTCCTAGTGGAGGAATGTGTTTGTTTGTATTAAAGCTCTGCAAGGGTGGATTCAATCTGTGAATGAGATTCCGAATCTGTTTTGAATGGGAACCATGTTCAAAGAAGATCCAGGAGTTTATTAAGAAACGTGAGTTCAAAGTTGAAGTTTGCTGCCCAGCTTGCATCAACCTCAGCTATTAAACATGTGCCAATACATGAGTACAAGGTAAACACAGACTACTGATACTCTTTTTTTTTTAAAATAATCTTATACATTTTCCTTTTTGATTAATTGTTAGGTTTATAAAATGATAAATAAAATATTCCATATTACACTGTTGGACTTCAGATGTCTTGTTTGGGAACAGACATTAATGACACTTTTGCTGATAATTTAATTTACCGAGAACCCTTTTATCAAGCTTTTTGCTATATGCAAGTCTGATTTAATTTAAGAACAGACAAATGTTCTAAGAAATTACTATTTTGTCCTTTTTTTGTACTTTGTAATACTTAGTGCTATGGACACATTTAGTTTCAAACAAAACAGTAGATATTAAGGCCCAGCCCTAATCTAGTACACAGTGAAGAGAATGTTTCCTAGAGACACTTCTTCTTCTGCTCACAGAAACATATTGACTACTGACCCTCGTGTTACGAATGTGCAGCAGCACAAAGGTATGAGAAAGCTCAAGTCTGGTACCTTGTTTGTTTGTGTGTGTGTGTTGAGTTGCATTAAGTGGTGCTCTTGTTCCTGCTAGGTGAGTCCTGGGAGAGACTAATGCTTCTCACCTGGACTCTTGAAGCTGTCTTTGTGTGAAACGTCCGATTCATTATTCTTGATAACACACTTTGAGCTGATGCTCTTCAAACAGCTTCAATTCAACTTTTGACACGACGAGTCAGCTGACAGGGTTTCGAACCTGTGACCTCTCAGTTATTTCAGGGTCTGTCCAGCCAGTTCCAAACAATGCTCCTCTGCCACTCTGAATTTGAATATTGAACATATTACAATACCATTTAATCGATGGTCTTATCGTCAAACATACAGTGATTGTACGGTTCTTTTAAAAATAATGTTTTTCTTCATATTTCAAGGAATCCAAATTAAACTTCTTATGTAACTTTTTAGACATTATTCAGACAAAATAAATAATTGGACGTCCTTAATTTCTTAAATGATCTCGTCATTTTTTTCCGACATGTATTTAATGTATTGGACAGGCACAATGTATATTTTGGATGTAGCAGAAAGTGAGAAGGGTTCTCCATGCAACAATGGTCCCACAGCTTTTTTTTTTTTCATGTGAAAAATGTGAACACAAATTAAAGGCAAGATTGTAAAAATACTCATTTTCACGTGTTTCTTAAAAGTAATAAGGGACATTTTAAACAGTTTGAAAATAAAGGTCTTCGTATTTTTCATTAATGAAGTACTGATGCCGCTTCCTGCAGTGTTTGCTCTCATTACAAGCTTGCAGGAGTCTTTTTTGTTTGTCTCAGTGAGATACATTTCAGACATTTAGTGTGAAACCTTGTTCCCTTAAAACAGAAGCGAGAGTGACTCCGTAGCCGTGCCATCTGCCATATTGGCTACAGTAGCTGGGAGCAAAGTTTACCCAAGATGACTGCATGTGTTAATGATTGACAGCAGCCTGGCGCCTTGCAGGAACGCTTATGTGAGACCTGAGAACATGGAGATAGGGACACGGGTAGATTGTATTTGGGTCATCAACATATATTTTTCCATCGCACAAATCCTGAGCCGTTACCTGAACCAGGCGACCACATGCATCTAAAGTCTGTGCATGTGTAGGATGTTACTACTGTCTGTGTGCTACTGTCAGTATCCCACCAGTGTGTTCTTGATCTGACTTAATCACAATAACAGGTCTAGCATTGCATCTTAAATCGACTGCAGTCCAGTTTGAATCAAGAAACTGTTACGACATACCTGGACATGAAGTTATCTGATTTATATTGGTTACTGGATGTTCTTCTTTATAGCTCTGACATTTAGTTTCAAAGAGTTAGGGATCACTCTATCAAAAGAAAAGGGATGGCCTTCAATTTTGGATGATCAATTAATCCTTTAAAACAAGTCGATATAACTTCTTTAGAGAATAAATAATACTTTCTTCCTCCTGCAAAGTGAAAGTTGAAAGCACAGGTTTTGCTACCGCCTGTCTACATGTGGTCTGGCCATTAGCTAACAGTGGCTAATGTTAGCTAACTAGAGCCTCGGTGTGTAACGGCCATTACTGAGGTTGCTATTTACCTTCCACTGGTACTACTGTTAACCACGGTATGCACAAAGCATTTGTAGCTATCCCTATTTAGTGACCTCGATGGCATTACAGTTACATGTCCTTATTTTATCAAGTGAATATGTATAATGTTTCTCAGATTTATATAATTGTAAACATTAAATATTTGGTTAAGTGTTTTGAAGACGTCCTGTATGGCCCACGAAGCTTGTGATGGCAGTTCTGCTATTTTATTGCATTTGATGACTTGGATGATGGGTTAATGATAACTAAAAGATGAAAGTAATTGCAGCCAACCAGCTCTGTATTGTACAAATCGCTACAGGTCAGCTTGTTTTGGACTGTTGGCCTTGGTTTCAGTCGTTTCCCTGTAACTGGTGCAGTCTCCTTTCTCTCTTCTTCGTTCATCTGTTCCAGTCTGCAGGTTTCCTTACTGAAAGTAATTATTTTATTATAGCCTAACGTTGGCTGGTTACTTCTGCCATTTACGCTTCAATAATAACTAAAGTGGGGTTAATATGTTGAGATTATCCTGCTGTAAACGTTTGACTGCGACAGATTATATTTTCTGCAATCTACAGAAATCCAATGGAAAATGTTCATTCACTTTTATCAAGGGAGGTCTTAGGACGCTGACTTCCGAGTTGGCTTACAAAAATCTGCCCCACAGCACGACTGTTTACCTCCACATTTGCAGTAGGGGTCACATGACCATTCTGACCTCTTTAATTGACTGTGTTCCTGGTGCTGGACACTGTTTAGCTTCCTCCATGTGATTACATGTGATTACATGTGTACAGTCATATGATTGTCAACACAGTGTCATGATAGCTGACCAGTTGGTTGTGTGCCAGCCTCCTGTAGAGGTTTACTTCGACAGCTGATGACGGCCATGTTGCTGGGTCACGTCTGTCTTCCTGTTGGACTAAACAACAGATGTTTTGTCAGTCAGCGTTTATCATCTCTCCTCACTGTAATCCTTTATGTAATGTTTAACCCCAGTAGAGACAGCCGTGACTGCTGGGAAACACTTCTCCTTGACAGGAAACATGACGCACAGTTTCATTTTGATTCAGATGCCAACGTCTGTATCTATATAGTCTTGCTGAAAACATATTAAGCTGTTGAATTAGCTTTAATGCTTGCAGAAAACAAATTAATCAAAGCGTTTGGTCCTTTTGGCACATTATTTACGGCATAAAGTAAATAAGATCCACTTGGTATAATCGGCTGGTGTGGGTATATATGTGGGGGGAAAGTGATATTGTCTAAAAGTGAAACATCAGAAATGTAACCAAATAGTTTTGCATGTTGGCAAAATAAAAAGGGATGAAAGACATGTAGGTATCAAGTTCTAGGCTCATTTGTATCTAAAAGGTTACACATGTACCTATTTACAGTCTATTGGGAGTGTTCTGAAAAGAGTTAAAAAACTCTGGACGAACTTCAGGATGTTAGCCTTTTCAGACCATTAACATGCACAACCATGTATAGAACACACTACAGGAAAGGGAAGAACCTAAAAAGCATATACGCCTCTTTTTAGAGTGATTTCAGACGACCGGTACATACAGTTTAATCTGACGGTATTTCTTTTAAGAAATAGGAAAGTGGCAATACTTCCCCTTTAACTTTTCATGAGGCCCTTTTTAATCCTTGTCTACTTCAGCGACCCACAATAGAAGTACGGTTGGTTGTTCTGGACTGGGTGTGGCTGGAAAGCAGCAACTTTCTCTGGGTGATTAAGGTTAATTAGAAGCCACCAGCAGTGAGGAGAGCAAAGGTCACACCGGCAGCGCCTTGACATTCCTCCATCGATAGCTCTGCATGTCTTCCTGACTACTTCACTAATCTCCTGTCCACCTTAACCTCCACTGTTTATACCTTTTTATGAGGATGAACCCTGACCGTGTGTACATACATAATAACTACAAACTGACCTTCAGGCAGAAGGGTGGAGTAACCTGCTGAGTCCATCTTTTGGACTCTCTACTGCCGTAACTCAAGCTTGCTCGCCCACTCTTACACACTCGCTACTTTTATAGACGAGGGGGCTTTCCCATTAACACTGAGTGTGTGTGTGTGGACTGTTCTTAAAGAGTGCGTCGCCTGCTCATCTTTCACCTTCCTAGACTTGAATCTGCAGCGCTGTGTGTAGACCGGTACAACCTAAGAATAGTGGAGCACAGAATAACATGTCATGAGGAACCATTAAGTTTAGATGCATCATAATATTGTAAATATGGAAATGTTACTCACACGGCAATTTATACTACGGGAAGCTCTGTATAATTTAGGAAATGTATTTGTTGCACTTGTACTGTAACACTCAACCTACTTTTTAATTATTTGTTTAAAGGTAATACACTCTCAATTTTGGGATAAACATAGCTCTTTGTCCTATGTTTATGTAGCAGCAGGAAAGACTTTGGTTGTAGATAGTGTTTCTGCATATTTATGTTCTGTAAGAAGCATTGCCTTACTTACAACCATTTTACAATCTATATGGGTTATTTTTTGTGTTAGAGAAGTTGCATTGGTGAAGTTTTGCAGCAGGTCTGCACTTACTTATGATGACTGGACCGACTCGATGATCTCCCCTATAATCACTGCAGACTAAATCATGTTAAGCTTATTAAACAACATTAAAATCTTTCTTAAAAAAAGACTCAACCCCATGTGAGTCCATAAATCCTGACCCTGCGTTCAGTGGATTGACTCTGTTATGTAATTAGCCTAACTTAAAGGAATTCCTGCGGTGAACCATCCGACTGCTCTCGCTCGGTGTGTCGTTAAGCTTTTTTTCCGCCATTAATTAAGGAGCAGCGTCTTCTCTCTTCCTCTGCCAAAGAAGCCCCGATGAGAGTCTCTTCCAAATCGGAGACAGAGCAGAGCAGGCAGGAAGGAGAAAGCCAGGGTGAGGCTGAAGCATCAGTGTTTCCACAGTTTCTCACAAAGCATCTCAGAATAGTCCCGTTGATATTAGACCAGTTTGCTTCACGAGAGAGAGAGAGAGAGAGAGAGAGAGAGAGAGAGAGGATGCTTGTATAGTTTTCTGACCGGGTGCCAACACTCCTTTCCCAGAACACAGGACACTACAAAATCTGCACTATGACTAGGTTTTATATTTAAAGAAAATCATTTTTTCTGCCAAAATGCAGCAGATTAAATGTTTCTATCCTTATTTCAAGATTTAGCCTGTTGCCCAATACAATGTTTTTATTAGTGTATTTACAGTTTTACAACCCTTAAGGGAGGGACAAAATAAATGTTTAGATATATTAGGTTAGATTGGATTTACTTACATTATCCCTTAATTGATTTGCATCAAGGACAAAGAGTATACTTCCATATTAAATAACAAGTTATGCACATGTTTTTAAGAATATACGATATTTACAAAAAGAGCACAAAATAGCATTGAGTAGGAGTTGCTGTAATAGGCTGCCACAAACCGTAAATATATGCATATTAACAGTGAAAGATGTATATCTATCAAATACACAATATAAATATACAGAATAAGTTTCATCACTGTAATAGACCAGCCTACAACTGACACATTGTAAACATAAGATAGTATCTACCTTATACAAGTGTGAAAATAAATAAAACATACATGTATAATAATATACTAAAAACTGTGACTGGTTCAAATAACTTTTCCAAGAACAACAGAAATCATTTAATATGGATTTTGGCAGCACCATGCATTTTATTGCCGCATTTTTAAAGCATGCACCTAAACCCCTCCAAAATCCTTAAACCAACCCCAAAAAAGAATCCAATCGCAAACCAAAATTGATTAATATATAGACCTAATTATAATCAATTTACCTTGGTCTGCCATATGGACCTGCAAACAAGTGAAGTGAAAGTTACGTTGGACAACTCTCTCCTTGTCCACTGACACAGTTGCGGTGAACCCTACACTTCACTGGCCACACGGACGTCGACTCGCTGCTCCCGCTGCGATGCATCCATAAATAATCCTGAACATGTTGGCTGGCTTACGTACAGAGAGGCCGACAGAGCAGATCAACAACTGCCAAACACTCATTACAACCCCGCTTCCATCCGCTGCCCACAGTGGCTGCTGGATTAAAAAAGATCACATTTGTACCAGATAAATAGATTTGAGGATAAAGATGGATGTTATAAGTAAACGCCACCAATGATATGGCTACTTTTGAACAGGAAAGAGCTCTAGTGGTGGTCTTATGACAAATCGGTCTTGCCAGTGTGTTTGAGTGACTTTAAAAAGGAGATCATCTGAATTTATTCTGAATGAAACATGCGTGAACATTGTCGCAGGTTTCAGGGTTATGTAGCTTGAGATGGTGAGAAGGCCTTGTTATCTGAACATGGTGAGTGATGCATATTCATATTACATCATTTGGCTTTGATTTGGTAAACGGAAATCAATCTTGGCCACAATTTAGTCCTTTCACTTTGGAGGCATATTCCTAACTTTTTTTTTTATCCTTTGCAATTAAAAAATATTACGTTTTGGTGACTTTTGCTTGCGGCTTGTATACTTATTCCCATTCTGCTTTTATGCTTTGCTCTTGGTACAAACATCCAGACATGTAGTAACACAGTATTTTGACGTTGGCCTGCAAAGCCGAGACTAAGACTATGTGTTCAACCTGGTCAGAAATATACAAATGTTTAACTTCTTAATGTGTCCTATTATCCTTGATGTGCAGTTTGATCTCTTCTAAAGAGGAAACATGAGCTGCAATGTTGCAAACTGCAGTGGAGGAGGAGAATATTTGATTTATTCCAATGTTTGTATCGTGGTAAAAGTTTTAGGGATTGGACTTTGGGTTTTCAAATTTGAATTTGGAGAAAATATTATCATAATGAGCTTTAAACCAACAGATGTGATGGTAAAAGTGACTTTGTACTGATTTAAAAAAAAAAGGATGTGTGTGTGTCTCTGTCAGTGTGTGTGTGTGTAGTAGCTATTCCACTCCAGGGTTGTTCCATGCTGATGGTAGTTTCTGGGGTATTCTAGGCTACAGACACACACTCTCTCTCATGCTTAAATATAGTCACACACTCTTTCTGTGTCTCTCTCTGTTCCTCTCCCACTTCCATTCTCTCGTCCTGTTCCAAGCCCATTCGCTCTGCTCTGTGTCTCTGTAGAGGGATTACTGTGTCCTGTGTGATTATCTGTCTATTAATAGCTTCCTTTAAGGCCGTTCACATGCTCCTATAGCGGCAGAGCGGCAGGATCCCGAGGCCCCGGGCTCCGTAACACAAGCCGACCCCAAAGCCTGCAGCCGGTAATTACTGAAGCGAACTACAGCGTACTGTACGCTAACGTAACCACTCACCAGGACCTGACACACAACAAACATGCACATATTCACTGCAATGAAAACTACCGTATGAATATATTAGCAATATTCTTTTGAAGTGTCTCCTCATCCTTATCTAGTCCTGTGCATACATTGCAGCGCCTTGCAGATTTGCATACTTCCAGTCGAGTGGGTACAACTGTAACGTGTACATATAACATTATATACAGACATTAAAGGGATGTTTTGCAGGTTAGGAAACTTGCAAAATCGCAAAAGAATAATCTGATGTTTCCATATTTAACCGTATGCTTCAGCAGTTTCTTACCTGCTAGATTTTTGACTTGCTTCACCAACTAGCTTGTGACCACAATGAACTGAAAGAAGATGAAAGGCACAAAATGATTTCCGTTCATCACTACGACAGATCCCTTTCACATTATATGTACTCATTAGATTAATTTTTAATATGAAAACATGGATTACAGCAGTGTTAATGCTTGCTTTAGCTTTCATATGATTCACCAAATTCTGCTACTCTTATCCAGGGCAACTGAAAAAAGATGGAGCAGGACTGAATATCTTGCTCAAGGACATGTAGACTTTGCAGCCGCCCTAATATTCTGGTCAGCACTCTTTTTTTAGGTATTTGGAGCACTGAGTGATCATATCACATGCAGGGCAAAGAGGAACTTGTTTGATCTTGTTGGCGGTTTAAACATGAGGTACTCTCCTCCTCAGATGGTAGATTATTTTCCTTCCTGATCACACTTGATTTAAAAGTCCCCTATTATACTGTTTTTCCTCAATATATTATAGGTCTCAGATATATACAAAACATGTCTCTGAAGTGTTTGACTCCAAACACCAAACAGATCATTGTAGCATCCCATAAACCCCTCTGTTTCAGCCCTGTTTCAAAAGTGCTGATTCTCTGTCTGTTACTTTAGATGAAAATAAGGAGCCACTCCCCACGCCCCTCTGAGAGATATTTGGTTAAGAAGAACACAATGGTGCTCTAGGAGGAGATTCAGGTGATAAGGTGGGGGGGGGGGGGGGTTACCTTGGTTGCTGATTGGCTAATGGTTACACAAGCCAGAACATCGTTATGACATCATAAAGTGGCCAAAATCTGATCAGCTCATTTTCAGACAGGTTTTTATAGAAATGGATCAGGCGAAAAAGATAGGGGGTCTTTTTTCCTGAAACTTTCAGAATCTCTTTACACAGAGGGGACACATGTTTATGTATAAAAGACGTGAACAAGTCTTGGTTCACCTAGTTTTGTGGCTCTGGGATTAAAGCCTGCAGAGGCCAGGACTCCTGCCAGTCAATCAGTGGGTTTGAGTTTGTTAGTGACTTGCCTGGTTGGACTCATTGAGCTGAGCTGCAGCAAGATGCCAGCAGGTCATAAGTAACTAGTGGCATTTGGATCAAAAGATGTTGGGAATAATCACTTAAAACGAGATCTGCCAAGGGTTGTTTTCTAGGACAGGAAACTGCACTTTCTGTTCAAACGGTCAGAGCTCGAGGAAGAGGATTTCAAGAGTTTTAATCCATTCAGTCTGATGAGCTAAACTCAATTTGATCTAGGATAAAGACTGATGGGACTGGTGGCTAATGTATTTTCTATGTTTGTTTTTTCCTGATACACTCCAGAAAGTAAGATGTGCTTATGATCCACTGGCTTTTCAAAGATCTGTTAGTCTTACCTGTACAACAACAGCAAACTGTGTTGTCAAAAAATGTTGTCTTTTTCTGTGAATTTAGACCTAAAAAAGGTAAAATATAAACAATCTTAATACCTCGAGACACTGTAAAAGTTCAGGAAAATCAACACAAATCTTACCGTCTCAACTGATTAATTATATATCAACATCTAAAGCAGTAAAAAGTAGTGATAAATACTTTTAGGGCTGCACCCAACATTTATTTTTCATTATTCATTTACTATTTTCCCACTAACCAATTAAAAATGAGCTCTATAAGATGTTAAATGGATTCCTAGAGCCTTCAGGTAATGTCTATTTAATTAATGCATCAGCTAATCCCTCTGCGTGTCATGGAGATGTGAAAAAGTCATTCCATTGTTTCTCAAAAAGTTTCTCAATGCCGTTTGTGACGGAATTGAAAATGACAAATGAGAGCTTTGAAGTGTAATTAGGGAGCACACTTCAGACACGCACTCACTCTGTGTACGTTGTGTGTTGAATTCAGAGCAGCTTATCTGTTACATAATAAAGCCCGGTGCTGCTGGGTTGGGAACATCAGGTCTGGCGATGAGGGAAGAGAGTCGTGGTCTCGCTGCAGGTCTGAACTCTGAGCGACCCCTGATTCTTCTCCCAGAATCAGGGAGGGGGGGGGGGGGGGGGGGGGGGGATCAGAATGAAGAAACCTGCCGACTTGTTCTGCTGCACATCCACACAGACTGTGACAGCTCAGCATTGGAAACACTCGCTGCTGGATAATGAGGCCGTCTCACTCATCCTCCCTGTACAGAGAGAAGATGAATTAGTAAAGAGCTGATGCAGAGCAGGGAACAGATTTCTACAACTGATGTATGCATCCTTTGTTTTCAGGGCTGCACCATTTTGAAAAATTGCCATTATATTGAGTGATGTTGCAATATGATTCGCAAAATTGGAGCGAACGATACATTTTGAAACATTATTCACAGTATAAATAAAAAATTGATTTATAAAAAAAAAAAAAAAAAAAGGCTCAAGGGAAGGATTTTTGAGCTGAGGATTTTATCCAAACAAGGATTTTATTAAGTTTGTGGAATATCTAGGACTCACTACAATACTTAATTCAGAACAATATTTTGACATATTTTTATTTTACCAAATAAAGCGTATATTGATAATTTAAACTGATTTTGAAGCCCTACTGACTAAGGTTTTTAATTTAAATCCATACACAAAGAAACACCTGGGCTTAAAGGTAGGGTAGGTAAGTTTGAGAAACCGGCTCGAGATACACTTTTTGTTATATTCCATGGAATGCTCTTAACATCCCGATAGCAATGAATATCTTAAGTGCTTTGACAAAAAATCCATAAAAAAATGTCATCTGTGGAAGCCGTAGTACTGTAAAAAGCACGACCAATCATTTTAGCCGGCCCGGCTAAAATAACTGGATGGCCTACCTGCCTGTCAGCCTTCCATCGGGGCACAAACTTATCTCGTGCCCTCATTGGTCATGTGCGCGTTCGTGTGTGTTGGAGGAGGGGCTCTGTAAGGAAGTGGCAGATTTTCTCCGGTTGTGTATTTTCAAATTCTAGCGATCTCGAGCCGGTTTCTCAAACTTACCTACCCCACCTTTAATCCACATTTTTGGAAGTTGTATAATCTTGTATACGGATATTATGTTTTTCTTCTTATGGTTACCATCCACATTATATTTATACCAATAAACCCTTTGCCTTGTTGCCACTGGATGTTTGAAATATCTTTCTGAATAGTTGCGAAGCATCTTCAGAACAAGTAAATTTAATAGCTAAATTAAAGACAAGAAGATTCGGAGACAGTTGCTTCCCGCGGGCAGTGAGACTGTTAAACAATTGAACTGCTGAAACAATTTCAAAACATTCATCTGCTACTAAGTAATATGTATCTAATATCTAATATATATCATTCCAATAACTTGTATATAGACTCGTACTGCACTATTCCACATGCTCACTTATTTTATAACTATTTTTCTTTTTGTATTGCTCTTGCTATCTGTATTATGTTGCATTGTTGGAGAAGCCTGTGACATAAGATTTTCAACAACATAATTACTCTGTAGCTATGTCAGTTTGACAATAAAGAACCTTGAACCTTGAACCTTGAGCTTCTTAAAGTTTCTTTAAATGGGTATTGTTTGGGTGATGGATAAACTCTTTTTCTGAAAATGTGCTTATAATTCTCAGCTTGACTTGAATTACTCAGAAGGACAAGGACGTCCATTGTCTGTGTTTTTACCTCTACCGTCATCCGCAAAGTGTTTTGTATTTAAGAATATCACATTTATTTCGACACTAATCAAAAGGTTTTTTCTCTTCCTCTCTGTCAGACGTGCCAGCGCCGGAGCAGCCCGAGCTGTTCCTGAAGAAGCTGCAGCAGTGCTGTACTGTCTTTGACTTCATGGACACGCTGTCGGACCTCAAGATGAAGGAGTACAAGCGCTCCACGCTCAACGAGCTGGTGGACTACGTGACCGTCAGCAGGGGCTACCTGACAGAGCAGGCCTACCCCGATGTCGTCAAAATGGTGAGGAGGGATGCACATTCAAAAACTTGTTGTGGTACAGACATCAAAACCATTGTCTAATCTAGTGTTTTCCCAACCTTAATAATAATAATACAAGTTATTTATATAGCACTTTTCCTGGTGCTCAAAGCTTATGACCCGTTATATTTATATATTTATTTTGTTTTGGCGCTCAGATTATAGTTGCAACACCTTCAGTGAATTAGTAGAATACCGCTAATATAAAAGACAACCTTGAAGTAGAAAGCAAGGGTTGGCGGTAGGGCTGTATCCGAATATTCGTTCGTTGGAGTACTATAATCAGGTTTCAATTTCGTTATTTGTTTTTTTGTTTTTTTAAATTGAATTTATTGAAAACTCCAATATCAACGTAAAAGCTTGTGCCTCTTCGGGGGGTGCTAGCACTTAACCATAAATGTTATTGTTTACTTTCTCCGTCTTTGTATGTAGATATTACTTTTTCTCCGTTAATCTCCGTCACGTTGTTTCCATAGCAACAACAACTTCCTGTCAACAGCGCTAACTCTCCTTCAAAATAAAAGCATGACCATACAAAATAGGAAGCCAAGCCAAATTACACTTAACACATATACAACTGCAACGAAAGTAACAAACACAATGCAATATCCTTTTCAATTTCAAAGAACACAAATTGGGTTACATACATTAACAAATAACTATAAAACAACAATACTGTAGAATAACTAAATGCATGCCTTGAATAAACCGAAATACACGTGTGGAAGCGGGCTGCTGATTACTACGCACCCCCCCCCCCCCCCCCCCGCGTGGGCCTTCTGTTTTCTGACTGACCCAAAGTTTCCTGACGATGGGAGGCTCCTGGTATTATTGCCTTCGACATTAACACGAGATGAACCCTTTATATTCAAACAAATATAATGTTTTATTTTTGCTCATAAACTTTCCCTCACATTCCTAAATCTTAAGAAGATGAATTACAGGCTGGTTTTTCATTCATTTGCGGCTGTATGCTTTTAGATAAAAGCCAGACTCACTCACTCATGCAGAGCCGTAAACTCACCGCACTCGAGTCCTGACCCATTTTCCTCCCTCGCTGTCGTGTGACCCTGATCTGCACTCGTACACTTACATCAGCAGCCCAGAATAAAGCAAGAAGCTACACACAGAGCTTCAAAGCAATGCAAGTTTACCAGTGTTGTTGTTGCTGTTGTTGGCTAAACAGACAGTTTTTCATTTGAAATGTAAATATGTGAACGTTACAATATCGAACATGTAGATTTGTATAGCCTATTTTAGCATTTTGCATCACTTTGGAGAACAGATTAAAATGTAAAATTAAATGATTTAAACTCGGCAGCAGTGTTGAAGTCAATGCGTTAAATTAAGAAGATTGAAGATTCAACTTATTGTCATTACGTAGTACAGGTACTATGTAACGAAGCGGTTTCTCTGCATTTGACCCATCTTAGTGTTAGGAGCAGTGGGCTGCCATTACGTACGGCGCCCGGGGAGCAGTGTAGGGAACGGTGCCTTGCTCAGGGACAATTTAGGCAAACATTTCTCTAAAAAATAGACTAATTTAAGTCCTGAGAATAGTTCTGTGAATATTTATTTGTCTGTTAATCTTATCTGTTTGCAGTCAAGAAAAATAACAGCCAAAGAAAACTAAGGGTCGCTCAGGTGTGGTGTGATGCAGGGACACAAAGCAGATTTTGATGGGGTCATGATTGCATACAAAGTCAATAAAAGATGTGATGTGATGCCGACATGCCTATAGCTAGCTAAGATGTATCCACAAGCATTACACATCATTTAGTCTTTATGACAAAGCAAAGAAAAAAGGCAGGAACTAAAAATAAAAGAAAGCCTTTTCATGTTGCTAACTAGATTCAGCTAACGTGTGTACATTGGGTGTTTGGTCTACTTGTACCAAATGAACACAGGCAGTACACACACACCAGAATAAACATTTGCATGAAAAAAAAGTCATGAAAAAATGTCTCATTGACTTGTATCTGGTTGCAACAGAGAACACAACTTACTAAATGAATATTGTGGACTAGGAAGATTTCAACGTTGGTTCTCCATAGAGAACATATACAAGAACTTAAATACATGTTTTAAATATGAAGCAGTTATAATTAGGTTGTATGTAAGCTGATAATCATGTCCCTCTGTGTTTTTTGTACCAGGTGTCTCACAACATATTCCGGACCCTTCCGCCCAGTGACAGTAATGAGTTTGACCCCGAGGAAGACGAGCCCACACTCGAGGCCTCCTGGCCACACTTACAGGTAAACACAGCCTCACAGAAGTGTTTGTGTATTCACTTACGCTCAGTTTGTATCTTGTATATTTAATTTGTACACAAAGCAACAACTTAAAGGTACAGTTATGTGCTATTTCTTCCTTTTATTATCTATCCACCCAGCATTTGTGGCTGTAGCCCAGTTTGACAGATACTTCCACAGCTTTTGGTCTGTGTACATGCCTGTTGGTACCAAACTTTGCAACCTTACTGCGATCATTTTGAACACCTTGATGTATGCAAAAAAAGCCCATAACGTACAAATATATGACTAGTTTTTAAACCTAACTGACATCAGAGACTCTGTGATGCTGCAAAAAGTCACTTAAATAAACTGTCAAGAAAATGTTCTACCATGTATCTAACCCCTAAAACCACATGTCTGTTTGTTTACTGATTAGAAATGAGGACACAGCGTGGTAATTAGTGAGCTTTAGACATATTTAGGGGTCTATTTTAAACAGACAGATCCAGGCTAGCTGTTTCCTTTTGCTTCCATGTATGCTAAGCCAGGCACAGATTTTCTGCCCACGACTCCTTTAGAGATTAGATGCAAATCTCAAGGAGATCCTTCCTGGTGGTTTTCTTAATTTCCAAAAGGAACATGTCCGACATTAATTGTATTTTCTTCATGGTCTTTTTGTTGTACAGCAGGAAGTGTGACTGTAGTTTGTTTCCGGTGTTATTCAGAGTCGATTGAAGCGAACTTCAAACTCACAATTGACAAATCGGACAAATCTTCCGACACAGCAGCTGATGGAAGAAGTTGCCCATTGACATTTTAGCACTTTTTCTTTTGTTTTCACATCAACCACATTCCTTTCTTCTTCTCCTCTTTAGTTGGTATACGAGTTCTTCATCCGGTTCTTGGAGAGTCAGGAATTCCAGCCCAGTATTGCCAAAAAGTACATAGACCAGAAGTTTGTCCTACAGGTGAGTCCGTCTGCTCCAAATGTCTTCAGTTCATCCGTCTCACTCGTTTCTTCCTCCATGTTTTTTTTCCTCCCGGCTGTCCTCTCTGTGTCTCTTTTGCTTCAACGTTTTTTTTCTATTCTCTTCCTCTGGGATTATGATTTCTTTATCTGTCTGCGTTCCTTCTCTCCGCGCAGCTCTTGGAGTTGTTTGACAGCGAGGATCCTCGGGAGAGAGACTACCTGAAGACAGTCTTGCATAGAATCTACGGCAAATTCCTGGGTCTGAGGGCTTTTATACGAAAACAGATCAATAATATTTTTCTACGGTGAGTAATTAGTCTGTCGAAAATGTCTTAAACTGTTTTTATCCATTTAATGTTGTTTCCACTCTAATAATCACAGGATTCTTAGCACCGTGTATCCACTTTTATTTGCCTGTTCCCTTGTAAGTTTCGTATATAAAGTGTATATCTAGTTAAAAAAGATGTCAAGCTTCTTCAGACAAGGGATTAAAATGTACTTTCTGGAATTATAGGAATCGTTGCTAAAAAGGAATAGACGAGACTAAGCTTAATGACAGAAATGTCGCTCACATTTGTTAGATTACTAAGCAGCAGAATTGTTTCGGAAAGAACACAATATTTAAGGTTAGAAAAGGTGACCTATTTTATCACTAGCTGGTACAAAAAGTATTCACAGTGTACTTGGCAACTCAGCTTTATGAATATTAGAAAACATGATTTTGACAAATGTGTGTTTTCAAGTTATTTCTGTGTCCAGCATCGACACAGTTAAACAGAAGTCATGTCAAATAATTCTGGTGTTTGTTTTTCTGCCAGCCATTTATAATCTCCATTCAATGTGGTCATTTACAAATCATCTGGGTTTAGTAGTTGATCTCCTCTCACTTGTCTCCCCTCTCCTGTGCCTCCCCCCCTCTCTGGCTGCAGTTTTGTTTATGAGACGGAGCACTTCAACGGGGTGGCTGAGTTGCTGGAGATCCTGGGGAGGTATGTGGAGGCCTCCGACCCTCAAACACACACTTACACACACCTCTGTTAGCTGATGCTTTGAGACAGAACACACAGACCTCAGAGCGCCAGCAGAACTGAGCTCTACTCTGATAACCACCTGTTTTCTTTAGTTGTAATGATATAAGAATGTCGCTCATTTAATCATACTCGCTTAGGGGGATACTGATCTTCTTCAAGAGACTCCCCAGATAACAAAATACAGATAAGAAATGAAGAGAACTCAAAAGCTGATTCTCTTTTTATGGAGCCAAATGATAGTGTAGATGTGAAGTTCAGGGAAGAGTCAGGAGCAGAGTTTGACTTGTAGATAAGACATGAATTAATCCTTTCGGCTCAACAGTCTTTTTAATCCATACAAAATAAAGACCCACACACACACAGTTCATCAGATTTATATCAGGATTAGTTGATAAAAACGAATTAAATATTCTTAAATATCGCTAATTTGCTCACAGCTACGTCTGTGTTGTTGAGAATACAGGTTAAAACAATTGGTCAACTAGTTGATTTACACATAAAAAAATCTACCAATTGCTAATTCCTTTAGCAGTTCTGCTGCTATAAGCTTTACTCCATTTATTTTCTAGCACAAAAGAGGGAAATATTTTGTAATTTCATCGAAGAAGGTGCTGTGATTAGCTGATACATTGATTATCAATTGACTGAAAACATTAATAAAGACCTTGAAAACAACATATTTGATCCATACATTTCGAAAGAGAGTTTTTTTTCTTAGAGGAGCTTCATCTCTTTATTTCTCCTCCAGGCTCCACTGCCTGTATAAACAGTCTCCTTTATTCCTGCTGCTCATTGATCTCCCACTTGCTTTCAAAGCGTCACAATGAGACTCTTTCATGTGTTCAAGTTTAATTTATGTTTATTTCTTCTCTATTTTTCTCTCCTCTCCCTCAGTATAATCAATGGTTTCGCTCTGCCACTGAAAGCGGAGCATAAACAGTTTCTGGTCAAAGTGTTGATCCCCCTCCACACCGTCAGGAGTCTGTCCCTTTTCCACGCACAGGTAACACATCTCTACCAATAGGCCACAAAGCAACCGACTGATTTTTCAAAAATAACTTCTTCTTAATGCATAGACTTGAATTAGTTTGACCTTTTTTGATACCTGGTAACTGGAATGACAACATTGTTAACACAGAGTTGCTAGAGCTTTTAAAAATAAACTTAGACATAAGACCTTTTTCATGCAAACTGTAATGACTTTTTATAGAGTGAGTCAACGTATTAAAGGTGGGGTAGGTCATTCACTTCAGATACACTTTTTGTTATATTCCATGGAATGCTCTTAACATCCAGCAATGAATACATTAAATGCTTTGACAATAAATACATTAAGAAATTTCATCTGTGGAAGCCGTGGCGCTGTAAAAAGCACGACCAATCATCTGAGCCGGCCCGGCTAAAATAACTGGATGGCCTACCTGCCTGTCAGCCTTCCATCTCGTGCACAAACTTATCTCGTGCCCTCATTGGTCATGTGCGCGTTCGTGTGTGTTGGAGGAGGGGCTCTGTAAGGAAGTCTGAAGGAAGGGGCAGATTTTTTTCGGCTGCGTACTTTCAAATTCTAGCGCACTCGAGTTGGTTTCTCCATTCTTACCTACCCTACCTTTAAGTTAATTAGCCTTTTAAATTAATCAACTTTCCCAATTGAACATAACTTTGCCGAATGGGCCTCCAAGCAGAATATGTTTTGACCATATGCTAAAAAATTAAACAATTTCTATCTGTTTTCAAAATAATTTGGCTTTTGGAATTATTAAAACTGTTTTCAATGCGTCTTTGTATTTGAGCTTGTGCAGGAGTTTGCATGATGTGTTGTGCTTTGTACGAGTTTGCGTTACTCAGTGACTAGTACTGTTGTATGCTAAGCTAAAGGCTAAAGTGTGTCCTCGCATGTTGTCTCCTCTCTCCTTGTAGTTGGCGTATTGCATTGTACAGTTCCTAGAGAAAGACCCAACATTAACAGAACCAGTAAGTATCCACCAACAGATAATGACAGCTGTTATTTAACTGTGTTTTAATAGTCTCCATTATTTATTTTCCATTAACTCCAGAGTGTCTTTGTCAGTTAAAGGTGAACACAATCAATTACTCAATAACTGCCATGGTAGATTTTAACATTACAGCTGGTAATTGAGGTTGATCAGAAATGGGGCAGACAGCGCCTCATTGAGGGGGAAAGGAGAAGTTCAATGAAAGTAAAAACAATTATTGTAGCTTTTCTAAACTCAGCCTCTTCATCATCCTCAGGTGATCAGAGGCTTACTGAAGTTCTGGCCAAAAACTTGCAGTCAAAAAGAGGTGAGGCCTCTTTAACTTCGTTTCACTTTGAATGGTGTGTTTTTCTCTGTGTGTGTGTGTGGTAATGTTTCTTTTGTCCGTTGCTGTGTGCAGGTGATGTTTCTAGGAGAGCTGGAAGAGATCCTGGACGTCATCGAGCCCACACAGTTTGTGAAGATCCAGGAGCCGCTCTTCAAACAGATCTCCAGATGTGTGTCCAGCCCACACTTCCAGGTCAGTCAGCATCCACCGCTGATCAACTGTTAGGATGGAAATGACTGATAGGTGGTTTACTTGCAATGTAGTGTAGAAACAGGCATGTACATAATCTGTTTAGGGATTTGTAAGAGTAGTTAGGAGTGTTTTAATACCGTTTTAAAGTGTCCTTAAAACCTATTTATATAAAGGCATCGCCCTAACTTTTTTTTACTGATTATTTTAATTATTTTATATGTTTGCATTTCCTCATATATCATAATTTTCTATTTTTTTTTTATATCTATTTGTCAAAAGAAAATCCTTTTTTTGTATTTTAAAATACTTTTTTAACTTTACGTATTTCATTATATTATTTTCTGTATCATAACTTAGGGCAACACCTATACCATTTAAGGCTTTCGTCTATAACAAACATATTTGGGAAATGAATGGGAGGACACAAGTAAAAAAAAAGAAGAGATATTCAGGATTCTCCACAGACACTGAGCCAGGTTTGTGTTTTGGTGGCAGGTTGCGGAGCGAGCTCTCTACTACTGGAACAACGAGTACATCATGAGTCTGATCGAGGAGAACTCCAGCGTCATCCTGCCCATCATGTTCGCCAGCCTCTACAGGATCTCCAAAGAGCACTGGAACCCGTGAGTAACGCTTGAAAGGAATCACCCTTTATGTACAAAAATAAGACTACATTGGATCTTTTTTAAGAAATGATCAAAATTCTTTAGGTTTAAGATCATTTTAATTGAGCTTTGATTCAATGTTCGCACATCGAGTCATGTGGTGTCTGTGCATTATTGCTGAGCAGCAGCTCTCCTTTGTTTTTACTGTTTTTCTCATGACCTGAAATTCACACTGAGCCGTTTTTTTTACCACATGACGGCCCTGTTTACTGTAAACAGCAGACAACACAACTTCTGAGTGCATGACCGACTTTATTTATTTTAAAATCTTGAATATTAAAGGTGGGGTAGGTAAGTTTGAGAAACCGGCTCGAGATACACTTTTTGTTATATTCCATGGAATGCTCTTAACATCCCGATAGCAATGAATATCTTAAGTGCTTTGACAAAAGATCCATAAAAAAATGTCATCTGTGGAAGCCGTAATACTGTAAAAAGCACGACCAATCATTTTAGCCGGCCCGGCTAAAATAACTGGATGGCCTACCTGCCTGTCAGCCTTCCATCGGGGCACAAACTTATCTCGTGCACTCATTGGTCATGTGCGCGTTCGTGTGTGTTGGAGGAAGGGCTCTGTAAGGAAGGGGCTGTGTATTTTCAAATTCTAGCGCACTCGAGCTGGTTTCTCCAAAATTACCTACCCCACCTTTAAACATATAACTCTAGGAAAACATTTGTTAAAACCTGTCTTTTAAAATGCATTTAATTACAACTCTGTACGAAGTCAACATCCTACTATTGATCCAAAACAGCCATTTGAAGGCATACTCGGAGGAAGTCACTCCATAAATAACATATACTTTACTGCTGGTAGGTTTCTCATTTATTTGAATGGGATCATTTATAATTCTATAAGTTAAAACACTGTTGTTAGAAATTGAATTTTATTATGCTAATTAAAGGTATGCTAAAGATACGTTAGCATGTCAATATGTCCAACTTCTCACGTTTTTTAAAAATCTAAATAATGAACTATAAAATCATATATTCACATTTCAATATAGTAAGAAATGAAACCTACGTGCTGCTCTTTAAATGGATTTGTCTCGTGGACTCTTGATAAAGGTTTCTAGCCGCTGTAAATCCAGATGTTGTCAGTTGTAAACTCTGCTCCTCTCCTCCTGCAGGGCCATCGTGGCGCTGGTGTACAACGTACTGAAGGCCTTCATGGAGATGAACAGTACCTTATTCGATGAACTCACAGCCACTTACAAGTCGGACCGCCAGCGGTGAGGAGCTGCTCACTCACCCCATCATCTCATTTATTAATGTTGTGAAAGTTAATGACACCTGCAGGGAGCTGCTTAACACAACCACAGCGTTACTATCATCATCACACCCTACAAATATCAGGACTAATGTCCGGCAGTGGCTCAGTCAGTAGGGGCTTGGACTGGGAGCCGTAGGGTCGCTGGTTCAAGTCCCCGACCAGACCTAAATATGGAGTGTGGACTTCTACTTGGAGAGGTCCCAGTTCACCTCCTGCCCTGCCGTGGTGCCCTTGAGCAAGGCACCGGACACCCCCCTTCCCCCCTCACTCCCATTGCTCCCCGGGCGCTGTACAATAGCTGCCCACTGCTCCTAGTACTAGACTCCTGGTACTAGGATGGGTTAAATGCAGAGGCCAAATTTCACTGTGTGCTGTGTGCTGTGTGCTGTGTGCTCTGCATGTGACCATTAAAAGAGGGTTTCATCCCTCCCAATTCTAATTCTAATTCTAATACAAACTGTGCTTATAAAACAGCAGCACTAATGAGTGAGTTAGTAACCGCGCTAGAAGTAGGAAAACTAAGAATATAATATCGTACAGGCTTTTTAATAGATGTAATGAAAAGTATGTCCTGCCTATGTAATAATAAAGCTTCAGCGCTCAATCTGAAAGCCAGATAGCGAGGGACGAAGATCTGAGTAAGGCAAAAAGTTCAACGCTCACCTCATCAGTGTCCTACCGTTTGATACGCTCCATGCCGACTCTCAGAAAAAAACTTTAAACTGAATGCTTTGTAATATTATCCACAACGTTACATTTTTTCCTAAAGATAATGTACCTAACTGATCACATATCCCTACATATTTAAATATCTGAAGAAACCAATGATGTTGGCAGAGATTCAGAAGTTTAAAAGCAGGCTCTAGTGTCTCAAACACAAAATAAAACTCCATGTTTTTTTGTCGCAGTGAGAAGAAGAAGGAGAAGGAGCGGGAGGACCTCTGGAAGAAGCTGGAGGATTTGGAGCTGAAGAGGGGCCTTAGGAGCGATGGGATCCCAACTTAACAAAGACAGCGCCGCGCTCCCCCTCTGCCCCCCCCCCTCCTCTCCCCCTGTGACTCCCCCCCCCCCAAACCCCAAACCCCAAACCCCAAACCCCAAACCCCAAACCCCAAACCCCAAACCCCAAACCCCTCCACATCAGCCATGTCTGCCCAGAGCTCCGAGAAATCCCCGATACAGGTCGCCGTCTCTGGATCGTCACGGAGAGCCCGCTGGTTTCTTAATTGTTTTTTTGTTTTTTTCTTATGTTTTTTTTTTTCTCCTGTGTTTGTGCGACTTACTTTACAGTAGATTCATCACGTCTGTTTTCATTATTTCAACAGCACTGTAAATAATTTGTTTTCCCTTAAACTGATATTATTGCAAACAGAAAAACAAAACAATAATAATAAAAAAGGAAGAAAAAAATAGTAAATGAGAAAATGACTTGTGTGGGCGGGTGGATTAAACAACATAAAACGTTTGGACTGTAGGACGCGAGAAGAACTCTTGGAAAACATTAAACGACAAAAAAAGAAGATCGATCGATTTTAACTCTTCGTCCCGCTCTGCTTCCATACAGTCCCGTGTTTCATTTTTATTTTCATGGTTCTCCTCTTTGCTTTTCCTCTCGTAGCCTCCGACTTTCTGTTCCCTCCCTCCTCTCTAATGGGGCATCTGTCATTTCTGCCCCCGTGTGGGACATCCGGACTGATAATGGGTTCCCCCTCCTCATTAAGGTTCCTCTCTGGCCCCGCCCTCCTGTCGTCAGGTTCTCCTTCCTGTTTTGAACGGTGAAAAACAACTGAATAAATCACATTTAAAAAAAAAAAAAAAAAAAAAAAAACAGTAACAGGGACCTTCAGTACACACAGATCTTTAAGTGCGTTTACATGCGTGTCCATGGAAGAGTTCCTTGTTTGGGTATTTAATCTAGATCTGAATATTGTTTTTTCCATTCTGTAATATAGTATCTACCTTTTTCAGTAGATATTTAATTACTTCAAGAAAAAATGCAGAAAAAGTGGATATTTTCTCATCAAAAGACATCGGAAGTTGGTTTTAAAAAAACATCGCCTTATTTACATTTTACTGCTACAGGTAAAAAAATCATGCAATTTCGACCACAAAATCACTTTTGGTTTTCTTGCATTTCCTGTGGCTCCTTCACAATAAAATCACTGCAATCAATCACTTAAAGGGGACCTATCATGCACAAATGCACTTTTGTACGTCTTTTATACATGAATATGTGTCCCCGGTGTTCCAGGGAACTCACCAAGTGTCAGAAAACACAACCCTCTCTATTTTCCTCCATACCCAAATCTCTAAAAAAGGGGCTGCAACGGATCTGATACAGACTGATCCAGATTTGAACACTTTCCTGACGTCAGGAGAGTGGCGCTACGGCTATTGGGCCAACTCCACCAATCAGGAGGAGACAACCACGGCATTGCCGTTCAAAATCGCTGGAGACGTTGTAGTACATATGCCAGGCCTCTAGATCAGGGGTGGGCAATTATTTTTTCCATGGGGCCACATGAGAAACTGAAAATATTGTGGAGGGCCGGGCCAAAAGGCTGAACTCAATTCTGCATAATATTAATTGTATTTCTTTATAAAAAGCAGTAAATAGCATTGTTTTGACAAGCTGGTAAGAGTATATGTTATAGTTAAGCAATGAAAAAGTGAGGTTGCCTTACAAAAAAATGTCATTTATTAAATCAAATTTCCCAAAACAATGGTAAACAAAATGAACGTTTTTCACCATTTGTGACTCATATTAGTGAATATTTTCAGTCACATTCACTCAAACACATTTTGAGTTTCATTTACTGTTGGAAAGAGGTTCTTAGCATTCTAAAGACATCACAATATTGTCTTTGTACTCCAAATATTAAGCAAGATACATCATATTGAACTGTCACTAAACATCACTGAACTGTGATTTTGAGAAAAAGGCTTCCAAAGAAAGTGTCCCAGTTCACTGCTAGTTGGTGCCTTTACATGCCAACATTTGTAGTCTAACCACCTCATTTGGTGTTTTTAAGTTCTCTTTTCTTGTTCAGTGAGAGAAATCTAGTCTCTGCTGGGCTTTAACGAGTGCATCAAAGTCAGGTTGAATGTCTGAGGTGGAGATGCGAAGCACAGCTGACAGATGATCATCAGTGAGAGAGGATCTATACCTGGATTTCGTAAACTTCATAATTGAAAATGTTTGTTCACATATGTATGCGTGTCCATGCACTCGTTTACCTCCGTGAACAGATCGCTCCCTGTCGTCGTCCCTTTCATCGACCGCATTGCTGCCAGCTCCTCCGTAATCTTGAAGTCCGGTGTTATCCCGCGGACGAATACGAGTAACTGGGCTGTGTCGCGGACATCACAGCTCTCTTCCAAAGCCAAGGAGAAAAAGTCGTAACTTGCCACTTCACGTTGCAGCTGAAGCTCCAGATTCCCCGCAATGTCCTCGATCCTTCTAGTCACAGTTCGCCTGGACAGCGGGACTTGCTCAAATGCGGCTTTTTTTTCAGGGCATATTAGTGCTGCAGAGTCCACCAAGCACTCTTTGACAAACTCCCCCTCCGAGAACGGCTTACTGTTTTTAGCAATTTTGTGGGATATCACAAAGCTGGTCATGGTTGCTGCATCACTGGATGTGTGAAGCTTGGTAAAAAAGCCTTGCTGCTTTTGCAGCTTAGCTAGCAAAGCTTCCGATGTCCGCGCCCTTTCAGCGTCAGTCAAGTTTTTATATTTCTCCGCGTGTTTCGTCTCGTAATGTCGACTCACATTGTACTCCTTAAACACGGCGATCTGCTCCCCGCAAACTAAACACACGGTTTTACCTCCGACTTCAGTAAATAAATACTTAGCAGTCCAATTTTTGTTGAAAACCCTGCATTCAGCATCTACCTTTCTTTTTTTAGCGGACATTTTTTTGAGGGCTAAAGTCGTCTTGTGACAAGGATCCAATAATGTGTACGTCTTGATATACGTATTGCGTCATTATGCACGTGAATAAAAAACAACTTCAAAATAAAAGCAATGCAGCTTTAGTCCATGCATGAGGTAAAGTTAGAAAATATGTTTATTTTGTCATTTCCAATTAGCCTTACACGGGCCGGTCAGAGTCAACCAAAGGGCCGTATGTGGCCCGGGGGCCGTACGATGCCCAGGTCTGCTCTAGATGGTGCTGTTGCTCACAGAATCAACCCCTGCTAAAACAGATCTAAAAAATGTCAAAATGAGGCATGGCTAAAATGCATGATCTGTTTGGTATTTTGAAAAAAAAAAGTATAAATATGCCTTATATAGGTATGGTCCTACACTATATTATTCAAATATAGCATGATAGGTCCACTTTAAGTTAAATTCTGATGCAGCTACACAAGGCGATCAAAAGATGGGGGAAGGCAAGCTATGTTTATTAAGATAGCATTGGTATACAAAAAGTGACTGTGCACTGTAACTAAACTGTATTTGAAAGCTATCAATAAGACAAAAAGGTAGGAGTTGAGGTTTGTGCACTCTTGCCTGCCACTCACAGAGAAAACTCTTTTATTAAATGCAAAAAAATAATTTCTGCATTCATGCTCGGTTTGAATCACAATTGCGGTTCGAAATTGTGACATTTCCTACACCACCATGTGCAGGATTTCAGGTCTTTTTTTGCTTTTAGTTTGGTGGACGTATCACCTGGTGAACGACAAACAAAGTCAACAGGAGAGAAGAATGTACATAACGATATGAACTTGAACCAATGAATTCAACAACATTTTTAAGCGAATTTGAGGAACAAAACAAGTGTATTTAATGCAAAGATAATCATTTAAATGTCCCGACTCCATGCCTCTGCGTCACATGACCTTGGATACTTTTCATTTTTGAAGAAAAGCGTTGTATCCTGCTGAAATTAGCTCACACCCTGGTTGTTTCAAATCCTGTTTACCACCATTTATATTAGCTTTTTTCATACAGGGTTGTAATCCAGCTTCATATAAATAAGAATATAAAGTGCGTGAACCTGCATGTAAACGCACTTCCTCCTATACATCCTCCTCCAAAAACAGACTCCTTCTCATCCAGTTGATTTAATATTCCTCCTTCCCTCCATCTTATGAATTGTTTGACCCCTCCCTCCCTCCTTATATCCCTGGTATCAGTCTGGCACTGGTACCCTGCGGCCATAACAGGGACTAATAAAAAGTCTTCAGAGGAGAGCCAAAAATCTTGCTCCTGTTGTGAAAAGCCGAGCGCCCCTGCCTCCCCTCACTCCCCCCACAATCCTCTGCCCACCTGGGGGGCGCCGCGTTGACTACAACAATAACAAAAAGACGACCTTGTACATTGTTATTGAATGCAGTACACTGATAATCTTGTATCTTGTAGTAATTTAGCCTATGTTCTTTTGCTTAGGAAACTGTGGAGGGGAGTATCCAGTATATAAAGAGGTATTATGGAACAAGACTTCCTGGTATTTATGATAGTGTCTCCCCCCCCCCCCCCACCCCCCTTTTATTAGTCTGTTTTTATTTTAATTTGATGTCTCTCACTCCCCCCTCTTTTCTTGGTTTTTATCTCATTTTTGGATATTTTGATGAAGTTTCTTTTGACCATTTGGATATTTTTTTTTTTAGTTGGGGAGGGAGGGTGAGGGTGGGGGTGGGCATAGTAGTCAGGGGCTCAGGGGTCAGAGGAGGGAGGTATGGAGCAGACCACTTTGTCCTCTTGCAGGGGTCTTACCTCCTGCCCTCGCAGAATTAATGTGTGCTTTAGAACGGCCCGGATATAATATGATCTAAAAACTGAAAAAAAAAAAAAAAAAGATTAAAAAGGGTTGGAGAAATACAAATGTTTAATTATTTAAAAAAATAAAGAGATATTAAATTAAACCTGTGTTGTGATAAAGCCCAGATGCTGGATTGCGTTCTTTAATGGGTTCACAGGGTGTGTGTGTCTGTGTGTGTGTGTGTGTGTGTGTGTGATAAACCTAAAAAGTATACAAACATACTTTTTCAGGTTTTTCATTTGGATTTGAAATGTCAGGCCGACAACTACTTGAAACAATTTTATTTTTCCCACCTGGATCATTGTATTCAGTTTTTGGGGGGATTTTTTAAGAGTAAATCACTAAAAATGAATTGAATTATGTTGTATAAAATCAGCTCCTAATTTCAAACAGAGCATTAAACGTGTTCACTCGTTTGTTATTTAGTCAAATATAATAGTGATATTTGCAGAATGAAAGGTCAGAGTCCAACTGGCTGCACATTGGAAAGCCTCATGATCAGATCTCAAATTAATTTATTAAAAGAGCTTTTTGATTGATTCATCTCGTGCAAACCTTTTTTATTATGCAAATTTGAACTAGTTTTTGAAAGTCACAGCACGACAACTCTGCCAAAAATGATTTTTGTTGTAATTTTAGGATTAAGTTGGAATAAACAACTCAAATGTTCAGTATTTGCACCCATGCAAGTGGTAAGATGTATTCATAAAAGTACATTTGAATATTTTAGCAATGCATATTTAAAAAAAGCCCCCTCTTATGTTCCCCGTTACGTTTGTCCTTCATCCTCTTCCGTACCTGTGAGCTGTGATCCGCAGGTGTGGCCCACTTGAGTTCTGGCCAATGAGAGAGCAGGAGGAGGCGGGACTTATATACATGACAACAGGTGTACTGAATGAGCCCTGCAGAATCGCGAGAGCACTGTTTTTTTTAATCAAATGTTTTTGAAGTTATTCGTTTTTGGAACATAAAGATTGGTTTAGGAGGAATGGATTATTCTACATGAGTGTTTCGGGAAGTTTCTGTGGATGTTTTCCCTTCTAAACCCGACTACAGCTGATGTCCATCATTGAAGTCTGCAAGAGGTCAGTGTTTCATTCATTTCACACACTTTCTGATGTCACATAAATGCATCAAAACTGCAGGAGGACGAAGTATTTTTGTAGTGTCATGTGAGCTGCGGCTTTTATTCCCAGTGAAGTATTGGAAACATTTGTATTTGTTTCGAGGGAGTTGTTCTTAATGTAACCCCTTCAATAAGTATTCAACTCATCACTTTCTTAATGATACTGCAGTTAAACCAATGTTTGGATTTGAGTTAAGTTCCCTCGTAAAATCCCGAATCAACTTTTTTCCAAACCAATATCTGTCATGTTTTATCATTTGAGTTCACGCTCACTTAGAAATATAAATAATGATGTATGTGAACAAAAGTGAATACTTTATATGAAATGAAAGTAATGGAACTATTAAAATAAAGGAGCATCTCTCACCAGGCAGTACCTCAGTCTGCCACCAGATGTCAGCAAATATCTGCAGATAGAAACCTTAAATAAATGTTCCTAAAAATGATCCTAAAGTCTTTGGTTCAAACCCTTGCTGTGGATAAGTCGATACGATAATAAGATACACCCTTTATTAACTATTAGGAAAATGCAGTTGTCTAGGCATTAACAGAATAAAAGTAAAACATAGTACAGATAAGAGTCAGGTATAATAACAATGGAAAAAGTAGTAAACAAGTAACAATAAGAAGAAAAATAACAACAATAATATACGGTGAAACACTGAGCAGCAGAATGTACATGTGTACCATTATGAGTGAAGGAAATGATTAATACAAATAAATACATATATATACACATAAGTGCAATTGCACATACAGTATATGGGGCACATATTTGGATACCCCCTGAATTTAAAATCTAATGTAGTTCACCACTCAGATATAAATTAAAAGTATGTCTGCATCCTCTGAGCTCGGCAGCTTTTGGGAGCTGATGGCACTAAAATCTTTTGTATTTTTGGTGCGTCTTAAATTAGGTCTTATGTTGGTGTTTCAACACACAGGAGACAGCATAGATTGTAATTAAAAGTGTGTGTGGAGGTGTGCTGTGGACATTTATCTAATTAAAATCACCTCTGGAGCAGAAAACTCCGACAGTGGATCCAGGTGTAATTACTGGAAGCTTCTCAACGCATCAGCGCACATTGGGCCACGAGCTCTTTATTAAAAAGAAATCCATGACACGCGAAGAGCACTGTCATAATGAATTAGCCCACAGCACAAATAATCCAGTTGATTAACCCCCTACACTACCCACAACCCCCCACTGCTCTGCATGTATGCATTTAGCTTGTCACTTTCATCTTGCCATGAGCTGGTCCCTTATCTGCTGAACATTGTGACCCTCTTTAGTTAATGTGTAGTTATCATCTTTCAAAGGAATAGATCCAGATGTAAGAAAGTCTGCCAGAGTGATACACGACATGGTTAGCCTTGCTTAGCAAAAAGACTGGAAGAAATGTAAAACAGCTGCCACCAGCCTCTTGACAAAAACTCCCTAAACTCACCTAACAGCAGCTCTAAGGTTATTAATCAACATGTTGTAACTTGTTGGTTGATTCCTATTGAGGTATTGGGACTTTTGGATTAAATCTATTTACAAGCGAGCTGGAGCGCTTGTTGACATTTAGGCCTAGGTTTTATAAAGTTGGTCAACAGTCACTGTTGTTGAAAAGTTACATCAAATGTTATATTGGCTTATTTTAACAATTAGATCTATGATTGCTTCTGATATTTACCAGCTGTGTGCGCCATTTTTTGTTGTTGTGTCCCCTGTAGGCTATTCCATTGTGTTTTGAGCTTCTTGCCGCGTTTTATAGTTGCAGCATTTTGTTTATACAGCATTTTTAGTACGGTAAATGCTGCGCATGTGTTGTCAAAATGTCTCTTCATTTGTATGTCGTTTGGCACATTTGAGGTTTTATATTTGCATCGTTTTTTAAACTGCAGGCGTATGCACCTGTCGGCCACCGTAGAACTGATTGGTTCGTTTTGTCTGAAAGTTTTCTATTTTTTTCTGTGCTTTTAGAGTTTGGGTAGGGTTACATTTCAGCAGAGTATTGCCAAAGATAATCTTTTGCAGAACATTTTTAAATAAGTTCCTCTTCAAGGCATTTAGCATCTTTTCTCCATCTTGTCCAGTCTTTTTATGACGATAGATCAAATGTCTTTGTACCTTTTGCTGCAAAGATTTCCTGATGACGTTTCCAATATTCATGCTAGGTTTCTTTACATGTTGGCTTTCTATTGGGAATAATGCTTCCTGTAACGTATACCTATCGATTGTACAAGTTTAAAAGAAAGAAAAATACACAAACGGGCCCAAAAGTGGTATTTTCACTTATGTTGCTCCTGGATTTATTAGCCCCTAGCTGCAGTACCAGGTATTGGCCTGTAGGGGGAGTCGTGCTGTTTCTCAGCATCACTCCACACTGTGGTCCTCCCAGGATGTCTGCAGTATGATTACATTCAAGGAGCTGAAATATTTATTCTAAGGAACAATTGGGTACTTTGAGTTTTGGATATGGTTATTTAATGCCCTTATTAATAATTAATACCATTACATCATATTTTTAGACAATGGTTTGTTTTTGTATACTGAATAAGCAAAGATTTTCTTCCTAGATAGAAGCATTGTGCACATATCTCAAGTGATGGATTAAAAAACAGACAGAATTGTAAATTAGTGATGAGGAGCTACTTAAGGTCTCTTGTTATGTCATCTAAAACAACAGCACTACGCCCTTCAAAAATGTCAAGTTAATCTATTTTTCATGATATTTTTAGTCGTTTGTCTTCACTGTGAACATACTACACAATATGGAATCGGACATGTAAAAAAAATGACATTTAAATATATGAAAAAAAACTTTTGTGTCTCTTTTAATTTGAATATTCTTAGCCTTTTGTGACAATACACACACCAGGTAAATAAGTGCTGTTGAATTGCATTTTGTTTATTCTGACAGGTATTTCCATTATTTTTTCAACCATTTCTCCATTAACAAGGGTTAATTAACAACTCAGTATCATACAAATCTCTAAAATAGGATTATTTCCTGATCAATCTGCTGTAAACATGAATTTTCCTGTTCTAATCGTCAATAATCTCCGTAAATAAGCTTAATTTCTGTTATGATAATCCAACAGTGACACCAGACTTGTCGCTGAAGGAGTCACATTGCCTCTGTTATTAAATCTCTCTGAGGCTGAGTCATGTCTTCCTCCGTCACGATCTTCACGCATTTATTTTGGAGTTCCCCTCCTTCTGCTTCTGAGAAAATCCTCCTCCTCCTCCCTCTGCATCTCTTCTCCTCTTCCTCTGTGTCTGCTAAATCATGGCACAGATCTTCCTCCTCCTTCCCCCTCCTCTTCCTCCTCTCTGAATTATTGTTTCACTCTTCTCTATTTCTTCCTCTGCATCTTTTCATTTCTACCTCTTTTTTTCTCAGTTTCTTCTCTTCGAGCCTCCATGTCTCTGCTTCTCTCCTTCTCTCCTCTTTTCTCTTCCTGTCTTTACTAGCATCTCATTTCCTTCCTCTCTTCTCTCTCCTCTCATTGCTGTACCTCTTATACTCCCTTGCCTGTGTCATAATCTCCTTTTTTCTTCTTTTCTTCTCCTCTCTTCCTTTCTCGTTTCCTTTCATTCCTGTCCTTTTTTTTCCTTCTGAGCCCATCTCCTCTGTGGTAACATTGATTCCTTTCCTTGTTCCCTCTTCACCTCTAATTATATTCTCTTCTCCTTGTTTCCTCACTTTTTTCATTGTTTCCTTTTCCCATTTCCTTTCCTCTCTTTCTTTTGCCCTCTCCTCCCTCCTTGTTCCTCCGAGTATTTTTTTCTCCTTCTGTCCTCTTGTCCTTAGTATTCTTGTTCTTTAATTCCTTTCATCTCCTTGTTTCCTTCTCCATGTTTAAATCTTCTAATGCTTGATTCCTCGATTTTAGTTCTCCTCCTCCATTCTTCTGCTCCTCC
Source organism: Trematomus bernacchii (assembly GCF_902827165.1). Classification (NCBI taxonomy): domain Eukaryota; kingdom Metazoa; phylum Chordata; class Actinopteri; order Perciformes; family Nototheniidae; genus Trematomus; species Trematomus bernacchii. The sequence continues at coordinate 2,467,629 of NW_022987313.1, read as the reverse complement.
ACCCATCTCCTGGGCTCCTTCTGTTTCTCTCTCTTGCCCAAAATCCTTACCCCATCATCTTTTGTCTTTCCTCTGTTGCCTCCCAGCCTTCCCCACTTAATCCCCATACAGAAATAAAAGTATGTATATTAATATATGCCTCTTAATCCCATATTGCCTCAGGCTAATCTTTGCTATTTTGTAATTCTCTTCATAAAAACAAGAGGTGAAGATAAATTCACATTAGCACTCTGTGACGTGGAAATGCAACTCCTGTAGGGATTTTCCAACAAGCGCACTGAGTATACCTTTTAGTAATGTTAATCATCAACCCAAAAAGTCATGTTTGTTTCATAATAACATGAATCAGATTTCTATAGTCAATGAAAAAGGACGTATAAAGCCTCCCACTGTCCTGCCGTAACATAATGCTGCTGCAGGAGCAACACGCCCACACACAGCTTTATCAATCTGTGATACACTGTACAACAGGGCTGCGTTAATGTGTGTGTGACCCAACAACCTCTGTGTCGACACGCACACGCACACGCACACGCACTGACCTGACTTGCCCTGTGAAACGGCTCCTGTTGCTGTCTATGTAATTTGCTTTATTGAGCAAATGCCTTTGAATCAGCGGAAGTACGTTTTGCTTCAAGGGTTTCATAATTGGACTAAAGAATTTCTAACAAAGCACTTATATACTAATAAAGGACTGGCTTATCTAAAGCCAGTTGAGTAGCACTTGAAATGTTTTGGCTCTATGAAACCTGATGTACTTATATGATTCTGTTTTCTTCAAGTTTGTATCTTCCTGGTCGAATGCACTTATTGTAAGTCGCTTTGGATAAAAGCGACAGCTAAATGCAATGTAATGTAATGAGAAATCCCTCTGAACAAAAGCCCCTTTACTCTGTTAGATTTAGGCAACAGACTAAAGTTGACTCTGTTGGTGGCGTGCTTTATAAAGTATCAGTGAGATGATGATGATGATGATGATGATGATGTAAGATTCAGAAAGGTCAGTTTGAGTTTTATATCCAGAAGTTGGAAGCCTTATCAGATGCCAGATCACTGCACAGTGGTTTAAAAATGGCAAAGGGCAAGCTAATTAGGATTATGAAGTCAATGTTACAACTAAAATATGAAAAATGTTATGTAATGAAGCACCGACGGAGAGCAGACACGCAAGTGAGCAACAGGTTCTGTTCACTTAAGAGCCAAAAGTATCATTAATTAAAAGGATTTCCTTAAAAATTCCTGTACCCGTTTTAAAAAACCTCAGAGGAAGAGGAGGAGACTGTGAAGCTGGTCGTAGAAAATGCGACTAAAAAGGTCCGGTCCCTTTTTTAAAGCTTTGTGGAGCATAAAAACATCATCGTTATATCCAAAATGTGCATTAAAGTACTTTTATACAACCATCCATATAAAAAAACTAGACTTTTTATATGGATTTAAAAACATGGTTGTGTTTTGTTTAACCTCGGGTATCTTCAAAAACATTTTTTATTTGTTTGAGTTGAAAAACCACTGTGATAAACAGTCATATATCATGTTTAAGAATGTTTTTATATGTATTGTTCCCACAATTTCTTTGGACCATTGACTCAATGATCATTACTAGTTTGTTTTCAGTTATTTTATTGGCTTATGTACAAAAACACTCACTACATGCGGTAGTTACAGTATAGTTAGTTAGTTCTCTCCAGCAAAACTCTCCCAAGTTCTATCCATAAAAGTCAATCCACAGGATGTTTTCAGACAGCCGAGAAAGTCCGGAAAGGTGTCAGTTTAAATGAAGTTACAGTCTGTTGCAGTGTAAAGCAATTCATACTTGAAAACTGATACATATAATAGCTTTTTTTTAATGCACAAAGGGCCGAACTTGTTTTGAAAGTATGTAGTTGATGACACGAGGTAACAGGTTGCATAGTTTGGTCTGTTTGTTTGTCTGGTCTGGAGAGGAAGTGCAGGCCCCTCCAGGACACCTTTTTAAAGGTCCTTCACAGGAGGCAGTCCCTTAATTAGGATGCAGCTTTTCAATGTTGAACTAAAGTGACTTCCTGACAGTGACTTTTCTGTATAAGCAGGACTCAAGTGTCCCCCAAAGCTCCACAGCAGGTTCAACACATAAAGGAACATATCTGTCTTAAAGAAAAGCAGGCCTACCTCCACATGTATTCTACTTAAAGGAGGTGTGTTCATTTTCAGGTTCATATTAGTATTTTGTGCCTCTACTGTGACATGTTTTTATGCTTTAACCTCTTTTCACCCTCTGTCTGAAACCAGAGCCCAGTCTGCTCTGATTGGTTGGCTGGCCAGCTCTGTTGTGATTGGTCAACCGCTCGGAGATGTCCCGCCTCTTAGCCTATCACTTTGGCATTTCAGCCTTTGCAGACCAATGACATGCACACAAACCTAGGAAAGGGAAAACTCAAAAAGCATAATAAGCCAAGTAGTCAACATTTTGCCAGAATAGGATTTAAAAAAAATATCATGAAATATTCCTTTGTCTAATTTCAGCTTGCCTCACGTTTATATAACCGTTTGAATGAAAGAATGATTTAGATTTCTTCCTACATGTTTCATCAGTGTGATATTTGACTACTAATGTGTGAGCAGTGCACAGACGTTAGGAGACCAAAAGAGTCATAACACACTCCCACACATTTACACACAGTCGAATGTGCACTACAAATATTAACAATCATTAATGTTTCATCCGAAGAGCAATCATAATTTCCAGCAAGTCAGTGAGAATTTATATGGATATTTAAAATAATATAGCGAAACAATATCAAAGTTTGCCTGTGGGTTACAATTTTGTATTATGAATCAATTATTTGGAGTGTTTCTTCTTTGCGCTGATGAAGCAGAAGTATATTTAGATTGGATTTTGGCAAACTAGGCCACCCTACTGACTCATTTAATTTAATTGGGACAATCTGGTCTGGGATAATTATTATATATGAAGATTTCTTTCTTGCTTTGGCTCATCACATTTCCTATGGCTTAATACCACTTAAATCACCCTTCCTGCATCTTTGCATCCTCCTAAATATTTAATTGGGAAAACTTATGTATAACTTTTCATTTTGGATGCTTCTGCGGAGTTAATTAATCCCAGTAAACGTAGCAGATGCTCTGACAGAGCTTGGCTAGTTTATTAGGGAGGAAAAGCTTTGAGGCCACAAGACATGGGAAATCCACAAAGGACTCCAAACATCCATTTTGCCTGTTTCAAGGCAGCACAGCTAAATATTTAACACGACTTAATGCACCATGCTGCGAAACAGTCTGTCAGATCATGTAAGAAAACCTCGTACAGACGCTCCATCTCCCTGACTACCAATACAGGCCAGTAATTGGAATTGGAATAACACCAACACAAACCTCTTGACTCATAAATCCAGAGGTGTATTTATGCACATGGACAGGTGCATGCCTCTGAACACGTCAATTCGTTTTTTCATCGTGTTGTTATTGTAATTGTTGTGGTTGTCTGAGCTTTTCTGTCTGCTGGTGAAGAATAATGTTTTACTTTTGTGCTGTGAGGAGTACGTTTTGATTCTGCTTTACAGGTGCACTTGTGTTAGATGTGGCCGGAATTATATTTTTAAGGGCCCCATTATACTTTTTGGGGTTTTCCGTTCAAAGTTCCCTCCGAAAACTCCCCCCTCCCTTCCTGAAACTCCTTCATGGGACTCTTTTGTTTCCTGCTATAACACAGTGACATCACTATGTAACGCTTGCGCTATTATTGGCTTGCACTCCAACACATTTGACGTGATAGGCTAAGGGGCGGAACATCTCTAAGCGGCTGACCAATCACAACAGAGCTGACCAATCAGAGCAGACTGGGCTCTGGTTTCAGACAGAGGGTGAAAAGAGGTGCTGCAGCACAGGCAGTATGAGAACAATAAAGAGCTTTTTGAACATTAGAGCATGGAGACATGTCACAGTAGAAAATACAAATATGAACCTAAAAGTAAGCCTCTGTCCTGTTTTAGAAGTCATTTTAATACAATGAAGTTAGTGGTTAAGACATTTTTTTTTTCTGAGTTTAATAACTTGGAGACAGATGGACCGATTTTTAGCCACAAGGAATTGTTTTTTTTCCCCATCCTTATTGTGGTGGGTGCTGAGCCCGTTTTACATAAAAAACATAAACAATCCGGGTTCTAAGCACACTATAAATGATATGGCCTGTTTCTGGTTTAGTAAGCACGATGGGTTTTTCACACATTACATTTGGTGCCATATTTTGAGCACGAGGGAGTAGAGTCGGGCTTCTTCTTCCTGCTCCCGAGGCCGATATTTAATTGTATCCTGTGTGTCTTTATGCCACTGCAACTGTGACTGCGTACCCAAGATAAAGAAGGGAATGATTTACTTAAAACTACAGAGTCTCACTGCTCTAAAATAAGCCCATTCAGACGGAGGAAAAGGGATTCAGAGAGAGACACGAGCTGCAGAAGGAGCATCACGGCGTTAATTAGCAACAACAGCGAGACAAAGTGATCACAGGCAGGTTTACCTCGGGCGCCTCCTCCCAACGCTTCCACTCTGTCCGCCTGCAAGATAATAAACATTTATTTATTTGTGGTTCCGAAAGAAGTCTGCAATTAAAGTGCAGCGGAGGAACTAGATGCCACAAATTGTTAATGCGCCCACGAGGTTACTCCACATGGCTATTTAGGTTCAGGCTTAGTCTCCCTATTAGCACATTTTGTTTGGAAATGTTCATAACAATGGCAGACTGTAGTCCGGGTCTTAAAGAGGTGTTCCTATAGCTTTAAAGGGACGCCACCGTGGAGCCATTAGTTTTTCTACGAGAGCCATATTCCTAGAAATCCTGTTTTGCAACATTTGTGGAAAATGTATGGATTATGAGGATTTTTCTAGTCTATGAGAAAATGACCCTACTTCTAACTTGATTTCTTATCACAGCAAAATGTTACTTCCCTTTTCTCAAGAGACAAGTAGTCTTTTTTTTTACTTCAGCATGATGGGAATCTTATGAATTATTGTCCCATTTAGAAGTAAAATAGACGATAAACCAGTTAATCATCTAGTTTAGGGCGTGGCTATCTTGTGATTGACATTACGCTAGCACTGCCTCGTTGGTTTGGGTGTTAAAGTTGAACCCTTTCACAGTGGCATTTCATTTCATTCAAAGTATCTGTACCATTTGGATAACTTAACAATGTCTTGTCTGGTGTTCAGTTGTAGCTCCCTCCTCTTTGAATTGACAAACCTCCCTTCTGACTGCAGATCTAGAACCGTAATGTAAATGTGTCAGATGCAACCTATAAAACACAGTTATGATGAACTCGATTTGTGTATTGGAGCTGTTTCTATTGACCAATGCAGCAATTAAGCTGGTCCCCTGACACAGCAGAATGGTGGTACAACTGAGACACGTCCATTGTAGACAAACCTAATTTACCATCAAGTCCATCTGCTTTGCTCGAGCCTCACTTCAGGTTAACGGTCGGTATCGGGGAATAGCACTTTGATATTGGATCTCCTTATCTTTTATAAGGCCGCTAAAAAGACAGGAAGCACCGGTTGAAGCTGGACTAATTAATCCTGAGATCAATACAGGGATGCAGCTATGTCTCGCTCCAGATGTGCAGGCGGTTCATTGATCAATGCGATACCTCCATCCCTTCCTCTTCCCACTTGCCCTCCCCAAAAGAGGCATTCATGTGCTGCCTTTGATCCCCACCAGGTGACTTGCATTTGTAAAAAACTATACCAAGATTTAGAGCATGCTTAAACAGAAATTCCTCTATTCAAACTGTTGTCTCTGTGCTCGTTAGGCGCTGAACATTTTTGTTCTGTTGATGAGGTGATTTGCACACGTCTCTTTGGAGTCGTTGCATCTACAGACACATTTGTCGGACTGGTCGGCTGGCATGCGGCTCGCTCAGAGGCTGGTGGTCGTGAGCTCCTGTTCCACATGAACAATGCCAGCCCGCCTGCTAAATGCTGATTGGGCATAATTACGGGTTAGTGATGCGGTGGAATTACAGTGATTACAGTCATCAGATTCCCGTGGAGAGATTCTCCTTCCTGTCCAACGCAGCCACTCCGACACATGCAGCCTGTTTAGAGAGAAATGCACAAATCTGTGTTTACACTAGATTCATTAACACAATGGTTTTTACTATAGCTTTTCCAGGAAGACTTACAAAAAGTGGAACCAAATAACATTCTCTCTAGTCTGTGATGTTGTTTTGCCTTGCAACCACATTCTTTCATTTAAAAAGCAAACACAGCCTCTGCACATCCTGTGTAATGGACCTGAACACATGACACTGTCCTCAAGTGATGAGGCTCATTTTCTGGTTGTATCGGTTGAAAAACCTTTCCTATACAACACTAACACGCGCACAGTATCTCTACATCTGGGAAAGCTTTGCTAGTATTTTGTTATCAGGACACAAGGGAAAACCATTGGTAATGCATTCATAACCTAAATCTAATGATGACTGCTAACATATCTGTCGTGCTAAAGTAGTATTAACCCTGGAACAACCCTTTTGCGAGCACCTTTTTAACTTTTGAACTAGTTTTGACTTTACACAAAATGTCTTGACTTTTTAAATAATGTCCTTACTGATAATGTAGTGATACTCAAGCTGTGTTGTCCGTAATATTACTTTAAGTGTCTGTATGTCTGGGTGTTGAAAAGGGATGTAAATCAAAGTAAAAACACCATGGCTCTATCAAACTCTCTTATTTATCAACTCTATCTTTGGAAAGAGTTAAATTGAATCTGCTTGGAGACGAGAAGCCTCCATATTTGGACATTTATCGATTGACATTAATGTGAAAAACAATACAACATTGATTGATGGAAGTGCAGAGACAACACTACAATAGTACCTTGCATGAAAGATTGACATTCAAGAAAAACATTAGACTTATATAGATTGACACATATTCAGCTGTTTTAAATGAGCAAGATAAGATCCAGGTTGCCGATAGTACAAAGACACACAAACATCAGCACACACACCAACTCTGACTCTTCATTTTCATTCACAGACATTAATCCAAACACTCTTTATGGACGTTCATCAATGAGAAAACTATGCATATCATTAAATCAGTCTGCTTGTCAGGAGAATCTTATAGCATGTCTCTTTTACCCATTTATTTGAGGATGATAACGTCCCATTCAATTTGCTAACAACAAAGCAGGTGCTGCTTATGACTGCTGGAGTCCAAACTGATCACAAGCCTTTTAGACACCTGTGAGGCCTTAAAGTTGAGAGTGATACTTCAATGATATTATTTGGCTGCACCATCTTACTGGGGTAACGCAGTTTTAAACCGTTGGACATGCACACTAAAAGCTGCGTTAAAGCACTATCACTAAAACATCAACTAAATCCAATAACAATAAGAAACCATACAAAAGTTATGGTTTCAAATGAATATGCAATCTGTCTTGCCAAAAACGATGTGTCTAAGTGGCTCTTACAGATATATTCTGGTTTGAGAATGATATTAGTTATTTATGTCTCATAGCTGGAAGTAATACCCACTCTTATAAGCCAAATTATTTATCTATCCTCGTTTTATGCAATCACTTTAAAGACAACTAATGCAGTATCAAGTCCTCTCTAACCTCAGTTTTGTCATCAGTGAACCTCCATACATGCAAGACTTGAGACAGCAATACACGTGCACTAAATGTGTGTTTGCAGGTGTGTGAGGAAGAGGCTCGTCTGCAGAGCTGATGCTGTTCCATCAAATGGCAGCTGTCTAACCTGTGCTGTCACATATGCTTGATACCCCATGATGCAAGTGGGCCAATTAGGGGGTCCCAAGGGAGGGTTTTCAGACGTGTAGGTTTGCTAAACACACAATCCTGTTAATGTCTCCTCGGAGGGGATTTAGACAGATTGGTTGACAGTGTCAGATGGGAGTCAGCAGGTGTTAACGGGTACAGAAGTGTAGATGAGAGATTTGTCAGTTAAACTTTGAGATACAGTCCAACAACTAACTGCTGCAGGATTCATAATATTAATGCATGTGTCTCATTGGGGTAAACTAGAATTTTCTGGTTCAATTATATGAAATATGGGGTGGGAAAAAAAACTCCCTCTGGAGGGAACTTTGGGATTTCAGCCTTTGCAGACCATTTCACATGCACACAAACCTATAGAGCACATACTACAGGAAAGAGAAAACCACAAAATCATAGCAGGGCCTCTTTAGGTTATTGATTTTGAACGTCATGGTGTTTTAACCACCTTTTTTATATGTTCTTATAGTGCTTCCATTTTTGTAAAGCACTTTGAATTGCCTTGTGTTGAAAGGTTCTATATAAATAAACTTGCCTTGCCTTGCCTTGCTTATTAAGTAATTAATATTCTCAGTTTGTATTGATTAGGGGCTGGGAGCCCTCGGAGAGTCACCAGATTATTGAAGTGATAGGAAATAATAAATTTGTCACCAATTGTAAATCTATTGTCCCAGATTATTCTATATTTTTATTGAAATACTTAATTATTTTCACACTTACAATCCTTCAAGTTATAGCAACAGACATTATTTATGGAATGTTTGCATGACATATCATTTATTATTGAAACCTGAGCTCGACTCATAACAGGACATGATAAAAAGGAAATGATACTTAAATCCATATGATACTATTTAAAGCCATGAGCCTTTATATTCCCCCAGTCAATACTGTAGAGGCATCCTCAGTGCAGCTTTGTTTTCTGATAGGCTGCAGTACAGTGATGGCGTTGGGTTGACAGACAGACAGAGCAGACATGATGTTCTGCTCTCTGTCGCTCCGGTCGGGCCTTATGGCTCCTCGGGGCCCTGTTAACCTTTTATAAAAGATAATGAGCATCCAAAGGGAGTCCTGCAGAGGGACACACTGTTCACTGTAACACAACACATTGTTATTGTTTTCTGTGACGATGGTGCCTTTCCTAATGGGAAAAAACTACTTTCAGGGTGCTAAGCCTTATTTGGTTATACAGTGTATTATTTACTTTTTACAAAGAGAGACTTGTATGCTAATGCATTATCGATATTATTAAGAAAGTGGTACCATGTTAAACTCGTTATTAAAACAAATAGAAAATGTAAAAACATTGAATAAGTGAGCAAAAATGCAAATCTTATAACTATATATTCGTCTTTTTAAAACATGCTGACTAATGTCTTAACTCAGACTGAAGATGCTGTTTCTCTCCCCTTTTAACTCATCATGGGAAACAATGCATATCTGTGAAGTGTCTGAGCTGTTGCATCCCTTCTTTAATTCCAAAATGCACTCTTATCAACTATTTTGCAAGATCTGCTTTATAACAAAGATACAGAAGAAAAAAAGATACAAGCTTTCAAATGTACTATCAAAACGGAACATGCTGACTAATGTCTTAACTCGATACGTCGTGCTATATTTCATCCACATGTGATTCATTACACAAACATTATACTGTACATATAATTGTTTTGAGCACCGAGCCCCGAGCAGCAGCAGTCACGCATGCGTCCTAGCGCTCCGGTCAGGCAGCGGGGATCAGCCTCCTCGCGCTCAGTGCGCCCCGAGCAGCTAGAGCGCGCGGTTACAATGAGCTTCTCCATCGGTCCGACACAGTGCCAGCGTCAGTACCGACCTCCGAGCAGCACATACAGCGACACACACCCTGAGCCGCTCCAGGTCCGCCCGCAGCAGGATGCCCGGGGGAAAGAGAGGGCTGGTGGCACCGCAGAACACTTTCCTGGAGAACATCGTCCGGCGATCAAGTGGTGAGTCTGCGCGCCGGAGCGAGGCTTGTTTTGGGGTTGATTTCCATCCGGGTTGGACCCGTACTCTGCTGGAATACAGTGTTTTTATACCAGGAGCTTTGGTGGAGGAAAACCCCCCCAAAATCTCACTTTATACCCGCATTTATTCTGTTGTGATGGAGTTTACCCCCTTGGTAAGGCTTCGTGATGGTGTTATACATCATAATAAGTTACTTTAAACTCGTCTAAGTTACATGTTGATGGATTTGTTTTCCACTGGGACCACCGTGTGTTGCAGTCTTGAGGAAAATTGGATAACATTTGTATTCATAACCGCAACATGCTCACTGGGAGTCACAGTTTACGCACCGTTGTATTTCCCACCTCATCATTTTGTTTGTCTTTACGAGATCCAATTATGTCTTCAGATCAAGTGAGTTGAAAAAAAAAGGGTTAGGATTTTTAAGAAGATTAAAAGTTTATTTTCCCCATTAACTTGCTCATATGTCATAATGCATATTGACAGGTGCTCAGACAACACGTTGGAACCATCTGATTATAAATTAACAATCAAATCGTTCAGGCTCTTTCTTATATTTGCTATTTATCACAAGGTGTCTCCACGAGAAGGGAGTCACGTTTTGATAATAAACCTCCTTATTGTGAGCTCCGTCATTATGTAATACAGCTGCATTGTGTTTACGTGAACAAAGTGAGGTAAATGGGTGATCCACTGGTAAATAATTAAATAGCTGTTCATTTTATTCATTATCTTAATGTGTTCAGTATTACTCAGGTCCATTTTTGTTTTATGAGAGTACAGAATGTTTATGTATGTCTCCATCTGCGCTATTAAGTGCGCATGTAGGACTTGGCACCGGTCTGAGAAATAGGCTCTCCTCTGATTAGATTGATTTCTTCTTTATCTTCCCAGAAAAGTCAGCAGAGTAATTGACTGGAATGAAACTCAGGGTTGTGGATGGAGGGAAGTGTTTCTGTTATTCCAGTGTTTGTGCTTCCGGATGTTATCTGGATCTATTGGGAGTTTCAGCAGCAGTTGGTTTCTTTTTTATTAAGTCACTCAAGCAATACCATGGAAAGGTGTGAGATCTTTATTAGACTTTTCAGTTCTCTCGGATCAGATGCTGCAGCTTTTCGAGTTTGGGATTCTTGGGACCTATTATGTAACATGTACCACATGGAGTTTATCGCTATAGGGTTGCACGTTTCTTACCTGTATACACTACAGGGCTGCAACAAAGTGTTATTGGTTATTTCTAAATCAAATTTATACCAAGGATGCAGGAGAAAGATGCTTGTTAATAAACATCAAAACCAGTAAAGACACAAATGGAGAGTACAAAAAAACTCTGGTTTTCTTAAGTATCTACAGTATATTTCCAAATAAGTCTTTAAGATGCACAAATGTTTGATTTAAATAGTTGCTTTGAACATGGAAGCAAGTAAAACATAATGTCATAGTTGCAGGCTGGTCCAGATGAACCCATAATGGTGTAATAAACACTAAATGCCCCCTTTTTAGCACGAAACAGTCCACTTTCAGTATGGATAGTTTAAGTCTCCTGATGTTTTCGAACATTGTTCCAGAAGCTTCTTCACTTTTCTCTAGGCAGCCGGATTGGTCGCACTTTGGCTAAGCTAAGAAATTGGTTGTGATAAAAGAGGAGAGCAGGAAAAGGTCAAGAAAATTCAGTTTATTTAAGTCTTAGTCAGCTCTTTAATACCAAAGGGCAAACGAGAAGCTGCGGTCGGCAGCTTTTTACACTTAAAACAAGATAGTGATACGAAACAATAGTTCCTTTTTGTTCTGAAATATCACTTAAAGGGGACCTATCATGCAAAATGCACTTTTGTACGTCTTTTATACATGAATATGTGTCCCCGGTGTTCCAGGGAACTCACCAAGTGTCAGAAAACACAACCCTCTCTATTTTCCTCCATACCCAAATCTCTAAAAAAGGGGCTGCAACGGATCCGATACAGACTGATCCAGATTTGAACACTTCTATGACGTCACAGAAGTGGCGCTACGGCTATTGGGCCAACTCTCCACCTATCAGGGGAATGTGGGGTTGGGCCACGGCCGCCGCTCGAAAGCGCTGGAGACGCTGTAGTACATATGCCAGGCCTGTAAGTGGCGCTGTAGTCTGCCACAAAAGCAGCGAAGAAGACTTCCCGCCCATAGTTACCATGGTTACCCTTCTGTGGCTTTTTTTCTCCCTCCCCGAGGCAAGCGTTTGCTCCCGCTGCTTTAATTCAATGCAATCCCTCCCCGTCGAGGCAAGCACTGTAATTCTCTCCGGTTAGTCCACCAGCAGATGACAAACACCCACCTCTCCGCCTCTTCCAAGGAACGAGGGGACCGTGCGGCAGAGTTTCAGTTTCAGTTTGTTTCGCCGGTCAAGATGTCCGTTAAAGTTTAAATCTTCCGGACAAAATTAGAAAAGTGCCGGTCAAAGGTCTTCTTTGTTATTTATTGAGCTTTAAAACAAATGAATAACGACTCTATATAATAAAACACGGAGGACGGAGATCTCTTTTTCTCCCCCTCTTCTGACAGCCCAGCAGCTGATCAGAGCACGGCTCACCTCTCCTGCAGGGGGGCGTGGTCAGCAGAATCAGACCCGTAGACAGCAAACAGCACATAGAGCGAAATGAGGCATGGCTAAAATGCATGATCTGTTTGGTATTTTGAAAACAGAAACGTATAAATATACCTTATATAGGTATGGCCCTACAATATATCATTTAAATATAGCATGATAGGTCCACTTTAAGTAGTTGTTTGGAAAGAGAGGTGGAGAACAGATGAAGCTGCTTTTGTTCTGGATGGTTCTGCTTAAAAAGGTGTGACCCTCTCACATCTTACCCACAATGCAGTGCACTTGAATCAGAAAGCAATATGTCACATCAAGATAGAGTAATCAGGTTTTCAACATAAAAAGAGGAATTAAATACTAGGAAGGTAAAGTCGGCCCTGTTGGTGGAACAAGAGACCATATTGTAATCTAAGTCTAAAGGGTTTATCCTGTGTACGGTGGCCAATTTAGGACTTTTTGAACACACTGCCAGGGCCTGCTCAACTTTAATCAGACTAAGGCAGACTTTGTTTGATTCACTGAAGTGTACTCAGGTGCTGTTTGCTTTCAATTTTGGTTAATCTCCAGAGAATTGTCTCAAGTAATTGGCAATCAATCATTTGGTCAGAAAATAGTGGAAAAAGCTGTTCTAGGAGATAAAACCGCTTGCTTTGTCAAAGAAACTGTGCAAAAGCTGTTACAACTGAGACGTTATTCCTCTTTAATATTTGACATTTTTGCTTTACCATTTCTCCATAAATTAACTGATAATGAAACTATTTGCTGATTCGTTTTCTGTACATCAACTAATTGGCTGGCCCCCTTTAACTGCAGTAAACAAACAGTTTCCTAGTGGCAGGAAAGACAAAAACTTGTGAATGCATGGAGACATTAAAACCAGGAGAAGTTTGTTTAAAGGTCCCATGTCATGGCCATTTCTACTGATCATAATTCCATTGTTGAGGTCTATTAGAATAGATTTAAATTGTGCAATTTTCCAAACTCACATTGGTTTCTCATACAGCATCTCTGTATAGTATTCACTCTCTGTCCTAAACGGCTTGTTGGAGCTCCTGCCCCCCCCTCCCTGTGAGCCCAGTGTGCTCTGATTGGTCGGGACGTTGCGAGGCTCGTTGCTGTGAGCTGCTGCGAGGAGCGGACAGGCTTCCGGGTCGGCGATACAGCGAGAACAAGCTAAACTCATCCTGAGCACACACAAACACTCACAGCCGAAGTAAAAACGATAAGTGTGGCTTGGTATTGAGTAAGAGGTTTATAACGCTGTGAGAATGGGTCTGCGGAGAGCATTTCTCCGCGATCCCAACTCGTCTATTACCAGCGTTCAGGGAGCTCTATGCAAGTCAATGGGGACTCCCTGTTAGTTAGCCAAGGGATCCTGGTTCTGGACCAGTTGAAGTCTGTGGATGGATTTGAGAGGGAGCCTAAAGGCCGCTACACACCCACCTGAGACCAAAGAACGCGTACCGAAGGCGTCCCGACTTTTACGTCAGCTTTGTCGCCTGCGTCGGCTACGCCGCCCGCCTACGCCGCCCGCCTACGCCGCCCGCCTACGAACACACCGCAAATACTTCAGTCGACGAGTGGCAATAACTGTCCTTACCAGCAGGCAGCGGTAGTGTGAACAGCCAATCAGAGTTATTGCTTGGGCAATTGAGGTGCTCCGCGTGAACATCCAAATCAACAACAAATGACCGGATTGGCCCAAATGGACCAATCCGGTCATTTGTTGTTGATTTGGATGTTCACACGTCATAGAACCCAGGAAGCAAACAATGGAAAATGAGAAATCTCCAACGAGGCATTTTGGGGCAGCATAGACAGGTCTTTTCTGTGTTAGAGTTTTACTCGCTGCAGGGTGTACTTTGAGGGTTTGTGACTCTGCAGACCGTTTACATGCATAAAAACCTTCATAACACACAAGGGGACGGGTAATAACCGGAAAAGCATGACATGGGCCCTTTAAAATACTGATTTAAAAAAAGAAAAATCCAGACAATAAAGTAAACCAGTCTCTTCTTCTGCAGTTTTTCAGTGTGATCCTGTCATCCTCTTCTTACACCTTCATGCGGTTAATTAACTTTATAAAAGGTCACCGCTTGCTTGCTCTAAAATACCATGCTAGTTTTCCCGTTATGTCACATGATGATTGGGGGAAGTTTGACGGATATATAGAACTAATTGGTTGCTTTATTAGGAATCATACCTGTGAGGTTTGAACATTTTCATTGGAGTTAGTATCTTTTTATAGCCTCAGATGACTGCCTAGTAAAATCAATCAGATGCTGTTGGAGAGTTTTACTCTTCGGTCTGTAAAACCTGCCTGACGGAGCTGCTGACACATCGTCATTCATTCCTGCGTCTGTGTTTCTCTGCAGGAATTTTAGTGTATTTTCTGAGTTCAAATGCTGTTTCACAGGTTTTTCATCCCTGCTTTAAACACATATTGTGGGAAACACTGCATGCTTGTAATGTTTCTGGGCATGCACACATTTAAAGAGCAGTTTCATCCCATTTTCTTCATCCCAAAATTAACTCATTCAACCAGTTTTTGGAAAGAGGAGACTCTTAGTAGTGAATGATTACCTGCCAAAGTTAACAGTACAGCAGATTTGGCTCGTGTTAAAGAATAATCTCTGCAGTTTTAGTTCATTAATTACACACTGGTATACCTTTTGTTATATACTCCTCCTGTGGGCAGCACTTACAAAGTTTTGGCTAATTTGAAACCAATTCTGTAGCACCTTATTTGGCCTATTAGAGGCTCAAATACTTACAGGATTCTTGATTTGAGTTTCTTTATGGTTGATTGACGTGTTATCAATGTGCAGTGATGTAGCTGGAACAGGAAGTGATTTTAAAAGTCTTATATGTTTTTGGGGAGATACTCTTACCTGCAGATCATTTCTGGAACAAAACTTGGAAATTCATATAATTGTTGTCACCATGTTTGTTGTATTGTTTTCCTTTGGGTCTACTTGTTGCTCATTCAAGGACAACATGTGACACTTCATAGTCTGTTGCTAAAGTCTCCTGGGGTTTGATTACACAGCAGCTGAGTCTCAACTTGAATGTGGAGTGTCCTTAAACGCACCGAAAGGAGAGTTTTTGAGTAATTGCAAGTGTATAGTCACACTACGAAAAAGCTTCGTATTTTGGTTTATAACAGCCTGGAACCTATTTTTGTATGCTTGGGCCATCGTCATAACATGTACTCAGGACTCAATCTCCCATTAAAGTGCTTTTGTAAGTATCATAACTGGTACTTTGGGGGTTTACTGACATGAAGAAGAGTTAACCTGCATGGAATACATGTTAGATTTAGCTGGTTATGATCTTTTTTTAAAGAAAATACCTTTTTAAAGCCTATTTTACACCATCTTATAATAATAATTAATTCATTAATTGAAATGTGGTCGTAGTGATTCTGCTCTGGGGAATTAAAAAGCATTACTTGTTTTTTCATACATTTGCTGCAGCATTGTTTGTATACCCTAAGTTAATCGCTGAAATCACTTAAACACATTTTAACAGCCCACAAAGACAAAATAGTTAAATAATTTCCTTTTATTTTTGGTTGGAAACATCCATCACAGTTATTGCAGTCGTGTGAATCCAGTTTTCCTGTGAAACTAGTGCGTTCACTTATATTTTCATCTCGAAAGCAATAAGAAGTTGACCCAGGGGTTCGCTGTGATAGATTACCAAACTCATGCAAAAAAAATCAAAGTCTCTGTAGATTGATTTTCATCCATCTGAAGTCATATTGCATTCTTTACAGCACTGCAACGTAGCCTATAGCTTATGAAATGTAAAGTTAAATGTTAAAGTTACACCCGCCTGTATTGTCCTCCCTGGTGACCAAGCTATGCAGAATATATCAAATGTATAATTAATATCCATGTGATTATAAAGGAGCTGGTGGTTATTTTTCCACTGCAGATGTTTCTTCACTGTAGCCACTAGCTAGCATGTCAGGTTTAACAAGAGGCGTGGCAGGTTTATGTTAAATGTTGGTGAATATCTTTGCATAGGCTATGGGAGATGCCTAATATAATTTCGTCCTCACAGTTTATACAGTATTTCAGCTTCAGCCTGAAGATTGTTTTTGCTGCTTGAACTTATGCTAATTCTTGGTCAATAAATACAAGTATAAGATCAGGTTAGTATGATTTGACTACAGTTTTGGACATTTTGATCCACCTAATGGTGATTCACAATTCAATTGACAAAAAAACCCTGAAAACACCACGACCACATCTTACTAAGGCACCTTTTTTGAACTATTTTCTTTACATTATAACGGTCATCGGTCAATTCATCTGTTATTTTGTATATATTGATTGTTTTTTTAATCTTAATGTGTGCATATGTGTAAATGTGTCTGTTTATTGTGTATATAGGATATACATATTTTATACATATCTGTATACTGTATCATTTTACATTCGGGATTGTTGGAAACGTCATTTCGATCTCTGTCTGTAAACACAAACTGAGTAAGATTGACATTAAAGTTGGCTTTGACTTGACTTTGAGACACAACTGAGGGTTGTGTCTCTCAGTGAGATAATAAGAATAAAGCATCTCTTTTAAAATATGATTTAAAGTGAGGTATTTTACTTCAAAATACTTTTCTGATACTTTCTGAATATTCCTTTTTTTTCAATAGAAGATCAAATAAACCTATGAGAAGGTACATTAGCTTTCAGAGGCTAGCAAGAAAAGAGGACAGAGGGCTTTTGCTTTAAGAAGGCGGGGCTTTAAAGAGCCTGTAACAAACATGGCTGACACTGCAGATTTAGATTTAATGGCATCTGTGATGCAAAACTTAAATCTGGCATAAGTTGTATTTGAATATTACTTAAAAAATGCTCTATAGGACGAATTATTATCAACTTTAAAACCACATCAATAGAGAGTTTATATTGATCAGGGTTTAAAGTTGGTGTAAGTTTAAAACAAGGACTAAACCAGGACTCAAAGAGATGTTTTTTTTATTAAAGGTGGGGTAGGTAAGTTTGAGAAACCGGCTCGAGATCGCTAGAATTTGAAAATACACAACCGGAGAAAATCTGCCACTTCCTTATAGAGCCCCTCCTCCAACACACACGAACGCGCACATGACCAATGAGGGCACGAGATAAGTTTGTGCACAGATGGAAGGCTGACAGGCAGGTAGGCCATCCAATCATTTTAGCCGGGCCGGCTAAAATGATTGGTCGTGCTTTTTACAGTATTACGGCTTCCACAGATGACATTTTTGTATGGATTTTTTCTTAAGATATTCATTGCTATCGGGATGTTAAGAGCATTCCATGGAATATAACAAAAAGTGTATCTCGAGCCGGTTTCTCAAACTTACCTACCCCACCTTTAAAGCAAGTTTAAATCTAAGTTTCGGTGCAACAGATTGTAAAATCAACCCGTATTACATCCTTACTTCTGGTCGGTGTGATCATAACTCTTTGTTTCATAATAGCTCTAGTAGAGACAAGTATAACAAGTGTTAAAATGCCCAAGACCAGAGATGTCAGTTGCTTTGGTTGTCCCTTTTTCTTTCATTTCAAATGATATTGTACATTATATTTTGATCTGACATAACAAATCCATGTACAATCTTCTCAAGAGGTTTAGAAGCTTTGCAGCCTTTTATCTGTTTATCCTATTTGATGCTGACGTGCTCTCTCTGCTGTCCGTCTTCCAGAGACCAGCTTCCTCCTGGGAAACGCGCAGATCGTGGAGTGGCCCGTAGTTTACAGCAATGACGGATTCTGCAAGCTGTCTGGCTTCCACAGGGCTGAAGTCATGCAGAAGAGCAGCACATGCAGGTAAACCATTTATATGGTTGTGTTATGTTTTATAACTGAACCTTAAAGCAGTGTAAACGTGCATAGCTTTAGTTGTTTAATGCAAAGTAATGATAATTAGTGTGCTAATGGAGCGATAAGTGTTGTTGCTTTCTTGTAAGTGCGCTCACAGCTTAACTAAATATGCAAACATGTTCATGTGTATAATTACTTTACATTAGCATTCACTCTTTTAATGAATCTATATGTCTCCTGTAACCCCTGGGTGTTTTGTTTTCTTAATGGTTTTAATTCTTCATTTAAAGTGGAACTAATAAGAACCAATATATCTTTACAGCACCAGTTTCCTATTAAGTTAAAACAACACTGTGACAAAGTGTCTTTTAAAAAAGAAAAGTGCTCCATTTATCATGCAGAAATCCCTGAATGTCAATGTTTTATTCAGTTTCATCCATTATTCAAGCAGTGTGTGAGAGAGGGAGAGAGAAAAGATCAACAAGTGACGATCTCTTGTACCTTCCTGCTTCTGTCGTGATCATTAAAATCATCGCACTGGAGAGCAGTTTACAGGATATTTAGTGTTTCACGTAATAAAAAGAAAAGATGGCACACCGCTGTGTTGGTGTCGGAAATTAATCCAATTTCTTCCTGGTCCAGTTTGAGGACGGTGTCGTTCTCGCCTGTCAGTCAGGACGTTTTTTTTTTTTATTCTACTCCAAAGGATGACTCCCATCCACCGGTGTCTCTCACATCTGACCTGGGGTGAGAGCCTGGAATAGTCAGTGGCTAAAAAGGCTCCTTAAGACTCCAAGTGCGAGCAGTGTAATGTATCCGTCCACTTCATGCTGCTCTGGACAGCTCTCAGACACTGAAGAGTCACAGAGGGCTCCAACTCACGGTCTGCTGCCAGCATGATGCAGGCTGGAGGCTCCTTAATGGGGTCCAGTGCCATTGTTTTTTTGGGGGGGGGGGGGGGGGTCATTTTTGTCCTGCAATAAAATTGTATGACTTTGTGACACTGGTGCAGACTCATTAAGGATTCATAATGTCACAAGGGTTGCAGAGTTGTACCTCTTTAGACCTCTATAAAGTCAAGTGTTTCAGGGAAAAACCTGACCCCTACATTTGAAATTGAACAAGGGACCATTGAACTATTTAAACGCTACAGGAAGTAGCTGATAATTATTAAAGAGTAGCTTCTTGCTTTGTGTCCCAAAATCCCCAAGTTTCCATTACACTTTATTGTTTATATTTTGAAATGTTAATGTGGAATGAAATGCCAATATCATTCTAGTTTCATCATCACCAGGGGTTTCCTCTTAATCAATAAGAAAATTAGCTGAGGGATATTTAAACTTTCTTACTCATTTATTCTCTCTCTCGCTGCTATGATTCGATCTACTAACAAACAGGGTTTATGCCAAAGTGTCTTCATTTATTAATTATCAGCATTCGTCCACAATTAAAGCTGGCAGAAAACACAAGCTTGTTATTGACATTTTTGAATTATGTTCTGTTAGTGTCATTGATGTTTTATTTGAAGTGCAGTGGTTTGTTTTGTGACTTCTACCTGTCATTCAGATGTGTTGCAGGGACTATTAATTCACTGTTGTTACAAAAGATTAACTTGTAAGTTCATAAACAACATTTCCAGAGCATTCACAGGTCCAATACATATTAAAAGGCCAATTTATATAAGTCTTCTTTCCTGCATTTGCATGGAAAGATGTAATGTGGCTGCAGAATGGGCTGCCATGTTTGGATTTCCCCATTCATGTTTAACACATGCATATAAGCTTTAATACATACAGAAAACATCTCCTTATTAATGACAAAAATAAAATACAATTCTGTTTGTAATCCACTAGAAAATATTATTTAAAACATGTTTTGTTTGACATCCACAAGGAGTAAACATGAACCCAATATTTGTACTAATTATTTGTGCTGTGTGTGTGTGTGTGTCCTTGAAGACACTGCGGCTGTTGGGAAAGAAACTAATCACTCAGACTAATTATATTAGCACTGATTAAAATGTCCTCAGCCCTTTTTTAAGGAATAATTACAACGAAGCCAGGAAATGCAGGCTGCACCAATCCAAAACCAATCCACAATCCTTAACTGTGAACTGGATTCATGCTGCTGCAAATAATTGACTCTATAAACCAAGCACAACACCTAATGGACGCTTCATGGTAAGATAACTGATTGACAATGCAGTTACAAACACATTGGGTTTACTGTAACACAGAGGGCAAAGGTTAAAGGGTCATCTCAGTATTGATTGAGTCTCATTTTGTCTGTATCCCTTTCCAGTTTTATGTACGGAGAGCTGACGGACAAGAAGTCCATCGACGAAGTCCGACAGACGTTCGACAACTATGAGTCCAACTGCTTTGAGATCCTGCTGTACAGAAAGAATAGTGAGTGCTCAATACATTCACAACTTCAGCCATGTGTCATTGTTTTCATTATCAAATACTCTGTTGAGTGCTGCTTACCTTAGCTGTACATTTGATCTTTAAAATCGAAGGCAATTGTAAAAAAATACTACTCTTTTTCTTGCTTTGTCCAACGAACAGTCTAAAACCGAAATACACTGAACTTCCAAGAATTTAGAAAACAGGAAAGCATAAAAACATCACTTTTCAGAAGCTTAAAACAGCACTTTTGAATCATTTCTCAATCTTAGCACTGTGGTAATATTGATCAGGTTATTTTTTTTTTCAACACAATACTCTCCTACTGTATGAGGCTTGTTGGTGCTCCAAAGTTATGTTGAAGAAGTAGAAGTGACCAAGGTATTGTTTTCCTTGGCTTTTTTCACCTCTTCTTTCAAACATATTTTTTACAGAGCTGCTTTTCTGAAAAATAGAACAAATCTTTTTTCCCACATTTGAGTGTTTGGTTTATTTACTGCTTTTATCAGCACCATTTCTCGCATTTGCAGGCAGCTTGATTTTAAAAGCCCACTGTCCACTATCTACTCAGCAGCAAACAACAGACACAGATAGCTAGAGACCAGTTAGAGAGCATTTTGCAGCTAAATAGTCTGATACTTTCTTAAGAGATGGTGGAGATAAAAAATGGAACTAAAAGTTTACAAAAGTGTACATAGGACTCAATGTATCTGGTGGACACATCATGTGACTCTACAGGGGTGATCATGTTTGTCTCTTACTGCTCAAAGTGAAAATATACAACTATTTTCTCAAAAGTTTGCCAAATAGGTTTTGATATCTCGACGTAATGTCTGCTGTCTTTAAGTGGACAAACATTCAGTTAAAGCTGGTTTAATAAATCCTTCGCTTTTTTAGTTGTTGTGGACAATAGAAATCACATCATTATCATTTTCCAGAATTGCTTCTGTTGTGTTGACAGTCCTATCTGAATTGAGCAGGACTAGGAATTATTAAGTATTTGAATTAAGTATTCGATTTCTTTTAATAAGTTATATTTTTTGTTTTGATTTAAAGGGGACCTATCATGCAAAATGCACTTTTGTACGTCTTTTATACATGAATATGTGTCCCCGGTGTTCCAGGGAACTCACCAAGTGTCAGCAAACACAACCCTCTCTATTTTCCTCCATACCCAAATCTCTAAAAAAGGGGCTGCAACGGATCTGATAAAAACTGATCCAGATTTGAACACTGTCCTGACGTCAGGACAGTGGCGCTACGGCTATTGGGCCAACTCCACCAATCAGGAGGAGACAGTCACGGCCATTGCCGTTCGAAAGCGCTGGAGACGCTGTAGTACATATGCCAGGCCAGTAGATGGTGCTGTTCTCACTGAATCTGCCCTTGCACAAACAGAGCTATAAATTGTCAAATTGAGCAAAATGAGGCATGGCTAAAATGCATGATCTGTTTGGTATTTTGAAAAAGAAAAAGTATAAATATGCCTTATATAGGTATGGTCCTACACTATATTATTCAAATATAGCATGATAGGTCCACTTTAACTTTCTCTGGAAACCATGTTAAAATTCCATTATTTTGTATTATCCATACTCTTCGCGTTCGAGGAACCACTGCTAATATCCTATGCTGCATAATGGATGGATGGATGTACGATAAAATCTTTATAGCAAAAATATGAATGATTTAATAAATCCAAATGTATATTAAGTCAAACATATGGATGAAGTATATATTTAACTTGACCTGTTGAAGGTATTCAGTTTGAAGAGGTATAAAAACAGTAGACTCTTTAGGTCAGTGTGAGAGAGCTCATACAGCAGTGAGGAGCAGAGTGGACAAAGTGTGCAAACGAAAATATTCCCAAAGGTCTTTGTCTCCTAGGAGCGATCACCTACGAGTGCACCATGCGAGGCGGAAGAGGCAGAAACGGTTACAAATAAAAGATCTATTTTAAAATGGCTCAAATTTAAGCTAATTATGGAGGCTGCATATAAATGAAATTGATCTTGACTAGAAACAACTTGTATCCACAGAAAGGATGACAGTAAGGTGTGTGAAACTTTGTTTCTCTCCTAAAAGTGTGTGGGGAGGCAATAAAGTCACGGATATCTCGGCTAGTTTGAGCAGGAGGAACAGTGAGTTCCCTAAAAGTGATGACCTTAGCATTAAGTTGTTAAAACCACATCAGTTATAATAAGGGTAGAAGTAAGCAACGTCATGTGCTGTGGACAGGGAGGAGAGCAGAAGGATCACATTGTTCTTCTTAAAAATGATCGGGGACCGTAGGTGAAGTCTTTTCCTTTTATTGTGAGCACGGCGGGATTTGTTCTACAGAATAAAATCATCTTATTTAATGTTAGTCTCCAAATTTCATTTAACAGTTGATTTGTGAGGATACTGAAGCTGTGTCACAATTCCAAATAACTTACCACTTTTAAACAGAATCTGAGTCTGCAGTGTGCTTATTCTGGGAACAATTTGAAAGAAAAGTCATCTAGAAAATGTGGAGGACCTTGTGTTGTCGGAATAATAAAACAAATTGTGGTTTTAATTGTCAAAGTTAATTCAGACTATAACAACATAACATGCAAGTAAAAGCAATGACATTTAGAATGTAAGTGTGGACATTAAATATGCAGTTTAACATAAGAACATGTTGAAATTTAACAGAGATACTTAATTCGTGTACATTAACTCAAGAAAGTACACTTTGAAAGATGGTATATGTCCATAGTGAATTCAGTGTTTGTTGTATGATATGTTCCTTAAAGGTGGGGTAGGTAATTTTGGAGAAACCAGCTCGAGTGCGCTAGAATTTGAAAATACACAACCGGAGGAAATCTGCCACTTCCTTACAGAGCCCCTCCTCCAACACACACGAACGCGCACATGACCAATGAGGGCACGAGATAAGTTTGTGCACAGATGGAAGGCTGACAGGCAGGCAGGCCATCCAATCATTTTAGCGCTAAAATGATTGGTCGTGCTTTTTACAGTACTACGGCTTCCACAGATGACATTTTTTTATGGATTTTTTGTCAAAGCACTTAAGATATTCATTGCTATCGGGATGTTAAGAGCATTCCATGGAATATAACAAAAAGTGTATCTCGAGCCGGTTTCTCAAACTTACCTACCCCACCTTTAAGTTGTTTTCAAACTGATGTTATTTCTTGTAATATACTACAATTATGTGGAGTTTGAGTATTTGTGTTACCATGTCATCGTAAACTAAGTTTTTTAACTGTTTGTTGGACAAAACAAAACCTTTTAAAGATGTCATCTTGGGCTCTGGGAGATTGTGATGGGCAGTCTTCACTATATTTCAGAGCTAATTAGGAGGACACAGTTGAAATGTTCTAATGTCTCTGCAGGAAGTCCGGTTTGGTTCTACATGCAAGTGGCTCCCATCAGGAACGAGAACGACAAAGTGGTTCTGTTCCTCTGCACCTTTAAAGACATCACTCTCTCCAAGCAGCCCATTGAAGACGAAACCACTAAAGGTGAGTGCCTCTCTGCTGCCAAAAGCATCTCTGCACAAACTCTCTCTGTGTTTCATCAAAGACTCTTTTTGATACATGTGTTTCATTATGAGATGATACACAGAATCATTTCAAAGAGATAAAGAACAGAAGTATTTGATAGATTTGAGAACTTGATGATCAGAGTACAAGATGAGCTGCTCACTCCACCACTGGATATCATTTTCAGCAGAAAAGGACCACTATGGGGGAGGATGTGACATGTATGAGCAAATGGCTGGATGTGAGGGTATAAAGGACGTTGGCTTCTGATAGGACATTTAATTAGGTTTCTTCATCATCTTCCTTCCGCTTGTTGTTCTTCATCTCCTGTCATCTTCCTCCCCGATGTTTTCATTCTCTGGATGTTATTCTTCTCCTCCTCTGTGTATGTGTCTCCCGTGTTTGATTTGTTTCTCATTCCGTCTCTCATCTTCCTGATGTTCTTCTCAGTCTCCATCGTGACCTTTGTCCACTTCTCTTCCTCCTACCTATGTTATTTTTCGGCCTGTAGAATGCATTTTTGAACACCAAATAACCAACATACTGGATGGAGTTTTGTGTAGAACAATTGAAATAATCTTTATCGGTTTTCATGAAATATCTTAAAATATATTGACTCGATTGTCATTAACTTTGGTACTGAAGTTCTCATGATGATTTGTATTAAATCCCTCCTTCCACCATTGTGTCAAAAGTGTTATTTGTTCAAATACCAGCAAAAGCATGTTTAGCTTAGTTTATGCTAAGACGCTAAACATGGTCAACATTATAGCTGTTACACATCAGCATTGATGACTGAGCTTCCTCCTCACTGGCATTTTCATACACTTGTTTTTGTATTTCTCTCTTTCCTTTCTAGTTGATATTTTGTTCCACTCTCTACTGTTTTAATTGTTCTCCTCTTTCGCCTTCTTCCAAAACCGATTACCCCTTCTTCTTCTTCCTGCCCTTTTCCCCTCTTCGTTCCCTATGAGAAGTCTCAGAACATTCTCCCTTTCTGCATGTCTTCTTTCTCCACACTCTTTATTTCATGCCGAGCTGCGGCTGGATGAAAAAGAGCGAGTCGCGTTTCCCTGTGATGCGAGAACGTCTCGAGCTGTCAGCTTTTGTTTGAGGAGGTTGGGATGCTGTCAGGAATCACGGGAGATGTGGGTGGTGTTGTCTTCTGTGCCCTGACTGATGCACAGTGTCAGCTTCCTGCCCGAGGAGTTGTTCTCGGCACCGCTGAGCGGGTGTGTTTGCCCTTTGACAAGGATCTCTCACCCTTCCCCCTTTTTGAATGTGCACGCTCCACTCAAACATGTGTGCTTACATGCATACCACCGTGCTGCAGAGACCTGCCTTCAGTTGTCTTGTGATTTGTTTGTTCGTTCATTATGTTTGCTCAGCGACACGTGAATAACATGGGTTTAACATGCAATTATAGAGCTTGACTGAAAGTCATATTGTCACATCAGTGTTCGGACGTCTCTGCCAGCTAGCTGCTGCTCCTGATGAGGATGTGACAAACTTCAGATTCGATTATTTAATCCTTCGTGATTTGTAAAAAGAAAACGCGAGTTCAGCAACAGTTCAATCAAAGTAACAGGACAAAAGGTTCTCCAAGAACTTATCTTGCATTTTCACTCACATGCTGTACAGTTAGCCTTCTTTTAGGTGATAATGTGGTCATTTCAAAAGTGAAGATATTGAAATAGCTGTCCCAGTCCCAGTGTGACTCGTGATTCATTTCTTGTGAGATTTTCAGACATTTCTTAAATGAAAGCTTTGAAAATGAAAGGTTACCTGCACTATCAAACCAAGCCAGTAAGGGAGGGACCTTTTCAAACATTGGTGGATGACATTTTTAGATCCTTTTATTAAGTAAAAGTAAAAATGATTTGATCTTAAATGGTACATGGACTGCATTGATTAAATTCAACAAGTCATAATTCACCCAATCACACCCCATTCATACAGAGCTGTGCCATTTGCTCAAATAAGCTAATATTCAAACACCGTTCGTTCGTATACACGACATGTTGACTTGAAGGGCTGGAATCGAACCCACAACCTTCCCATTGAGGTACAACGCACCACCTCACATCCACAGTAGCATTTATACTTCAGTACAAAAGGGTTAGCGTCAAGATGAACTTGATGGTTAGCTTCAAAGAGTAAGTTCTCATTTTTCAGACATAATATCTGCAGTGTTAAATAATGTTCTTTTGTAAAAGTATGTCATTTCGGAATAAAATAAAGTACAGTTATATTATAAACTAAATGTACTTAAAGTATCAAAGATCTCATTATGCATATGGAATTTTTTCACAGAAGAGCATGTTAATGTTGCAGTTTCTTAACCTGCAGCCAATTTAATAAGTACTTAAGTACATCATATCATTTAGGCATCATGTGTTTTATATATACAAAGTAACTATGAGGGTTAAATAATTTTGATTTGATTAGATTTATTTCGAATGTGTAAAACAATAATACAAACATGTAACATGAGAATTATTATACAATACCAAATGAATCAGTGTCAAATTGATATACAAAAATATTACTGATTCTAAATTATGTAGAAACCAATAATATACTTAATTACACATCCGAAAAGGGGTGGGAAGAAGTTTACACTTATTTAATCCCACCCCCTTCTACCAAAAACTAAATTACTAACATATAATATATATATATATTTGTATTTTTTCTTAAAGAAATATATTTGTTATTGAAACATAAAACAACAAATACATAAACAAACAAATAAGCAGATAAATAAACAAACAAATAAACAAACAAATACATAACTGAGGTAAATGATATTCAAGAAAAGATAAAATAACAAACCAAATAAATAAATAAACTGCAAACACCTGATTAAACACCGTCATCTCTGTATCTTGTTAACATGGTGTCCTCATACCTTTTTTTAAACAGTTTTAAGTTCGGACATCCCTTGAGCTCCTCATGTAAACTGTTCCAGAGTGTAATAATAGTGTTAACAGAAAGAAAGTATCATTTTTGCCACTGAAATGTACTGGAGTAGAAGTATAAAGTAGCATAAAAAGGAATTATTAAAGTAAATTACAATTATGTCAAAAATAATACTGAGTAATAGTACTTAGTTATATTCCCCAACAAAAATCATGTCGGCTGCATTTGGCAGATGGGGTTTGAACGACATGCTGCTGCCAGACTGTAAATACTACCATGTACTACAGCAGTACTGAGGCCACAGTGAGGACACGCTGGTCACAGAGCGGCGTCCAGCGGGCTGCAGTTGAACCCACCAGATGATTAGAGAGAGGGGGGGGGGGGCGTGTGTGATGGAGGGAGATTCGCTGCTGCAGGCGTGGGCAGCTGAGCTTGAGCTGCAGACGGAAACTCGCTCCGAGTCTCGTCTCCGGCTGCTCCGACGGCTCGGCACGCCACAGCACATCAGCATCATCTGAGAGATCTGCTGCACATGTCCATCCTCAGCGTAAAATGACTGCATGGATTTACATGTGTGTGCACTTTGTGTTAAGGCTGATGTTCTGCCGTAATTGAGGATGGACATGTGCAGCAGATCAGTACTTTTCTTACTCTATGCATTATGTATGGTTGCTCAAATAAATGTTGTTGTTTTTATGGTTATGCCTCGCAAGTAATTGTCCAGCAGTCAAGCTTCTGCTCAATTGAAATGAAACAAGCGTTAGCATTTAGCCTGTGTGACCAGAATGGAGAATGTAAACAAATAAAGTACATTCTCAAAGCATGAAAAGCAGATCTAGGTTGTTTTGCATTGTCTTTCTTGTCAGGTAACACTGGAGTCAGTGGCCATGACTTGTGAAACAAGGTTAGATATTTTGACACAATTGTTTCCTGGTTATGAATTAAAAATTGAATATAATTTGCTGCGTTAATTGCCACTTGTTGTTATTACAGTTAGGCCCCTGGCAGTATACTGTAGTAGCTACAGTAAACATTGTCAGCATCTCGCATCCTGTAGTAAGACAGAACGGAAATAAAGAAGAGCAAAGCTTCACAGACGGCAGCTGCCTCGGGCGAGACTACATTCCAGGTAGACGTCTGATAAGTAGGCTGGAAAACAAGTGCTTCAGGCACCAAGACAAAACACTTTAGCGGATAAATCCTATAATTGTACTCAGTACAGTAGTAGTTGGACTTTGTTTAATGTTGTATACTATGGTATTGAAGATTGAGGATTATAAACATGTTCTGTAAATATTAGACCCTATCTACATCGAGAAATTAAAAATACAGAAAGAGTGAGTTAGTTTGACTACAGAGGAAAATAAAATTGCCTTATTAGTTGGTCTTTAATGCTTTTTGCAAACATTAGAGCAAAGCCTGCAAGCTAGTTCAGGTAGCAATGTTTTTTGCTGAAAAGGACAACACTTGTATTTCTCAATAACGATTATGTAAAGTATTATTTTTAGCACCTTGTCTAAATGTGTCTGGACTTCTGTGCCCATGTCTTAACCTCAGTGACTTACTGACCTCTTCTCCTCCTTTACCTAAATATCCAACCTGATTGTAAGTGTACTTGTCTACAAACCTGAACAGCTCAACATGTTAAGGATAATTTAATCACATTGTACAACAGAAGTTTGTGCAGCAACATGTGCTGAAAGTCCCATTTTGCTTATGAAGAGACGGTAGAAGTTTTGGATGAGTTTAGAAGACGAATCTTGCATCTTAAAGTGGACCTATCATGCTATATTTGAATAATATAGTGTAGGACCATACCTATATAAGGCATATTTATACTTTTTTTTTTTCAAAATACCAAACAGATCATGCATTTTAGCCATGCCTCATTTTGCTCAATTTGCACTCTTTTATCCCTGTTTTAGCAAGGGCAGATTCAGTGAGAACAGCACCATCTACAGGCCTGGCATATGTACTACATCGTCTCCAGCGCTTTCGAACGGCAATGGCCGTGGCTGTCTCCTCCTGATTGGTGGAGTTGGCCCAATAGCCGTAGCGCCACCGTCCTGACGTCAGGACAGTGTTCAAATCTGGATCAGTTTTTATCCGATCCGTTGCAGCCCCTTTTTTTAGAGATTTGGGTATGGAGGAAAATAGAGAGGGTTGTGTTTTCTGACACTTGGTGAGTTCCCTGGAACACCGGGGACACATATTCATGTATAAAAGACGTACAAAAGTGCATTTTGCATGATAGGTCCCCTTTAAGGAAAGAAGCTTATTTTAGGGCCTGTGTGCTGAGCATCTTTCTGCTGAAGGACAAACCGCGCTGTGAATTCAGTGCGAGCCGTCCTCGGTGTGGAACCGCTGATCAAAATCTCATTTTAGAAATCACTCTGTTGGTGCGTGCACCACTTCTGCTCCCCTGTTATTTTTAGCCCAGGCATTCGCATTTTTTTAAATTTCCACTTCCATTGTGTTCCAGTACGATAAATCAAACAGTGTTGCATTTTTGAGGGAAGCCATAGCAGCAGCATTTATATCAACCGTAAAAACCCCTCTTATTTACGGCAGTTTCCCTCATGCTTTAAGTGCGGTCCTTTTGTCCTCATGTGTCACTTTGTACAGTGGGAGCCTGTAAGCTGTCACTATGTATTTACATGAATTCAACCAAGACAAATTCCTCCATTTTACTCCATGATGAAAGTGGTTCTGGGTCTGCTTTCCGAGCCAATGCTTCCCTAATATTTCTCAAACACATTAGAGCATGGTACTCTCAAATGCATGCACTCAATACAGTGGATTATGCAATCTCTGCTACTATATGGGCAGTATACTGTAGAAAAAGCACTTAAGACCTTTGCTTAAGTAAACGGACTAATACTGTGATGGAAAACTACGCCATTGCAAGTAAAAAGTCCTGCAGTCACACTTCTGCTTCAGTGAAATCAAACAAGCCTTAGCATTCAGCCTGTGTGACTTTAAAATGAAAAATAGACACAGATGAAAAGTTGCCTTTTGAAGCAAAAATGTAGTCGCTAATGTTTGGTACCTTTTTAGCTAGCGGATGCTGGACCTAATTCAGTGTTTATTGTCTTTTTGTATTGATTAAGCATTTACCGGATCAATATTTGGTATAATTTGACACGTTTGTTTCCTGAATTCATTAAATACTCACGATTTCTTATATTAAAACACAAAAATAAGTATAGTGATGTAGTTTTTATAAGTTGTTGCTTTACGTGACTTTTAGGCTGCGCTTATGTTTCCAGGATAATCTTAACTCGAAGATTATGATAAACACAGTAGAATGTGAGTCATCCGAACAGTTGAGACTTTTTGTCCTTCTTCTCGTTCATTTTATAATTTCACAATGATTCCAATAAAGTGATCAACTCAAGCTATCACGTTCGAACCGAGCCTGTATGATTGTGGACTAACAGCACAAGTAGAGAATACTCACACAGACTCAGATGTGTTCAGTATATGTCAGGAGCTGCTGGTCAGACCAGATCAAAGCAGGCTGCCGCAGCAGAAACTCCTCCGACAGTAAAACAATTATCTGTGTTGCAACGGCTGCAGCTGTACAGGGGCCCAGAAGCTGTCGGGGGTCCTTGTGGGAAGGCAATCTTTTTCTGATTCACTTTTATAGGTGCATCAGGATCAGAATACCTTTATTAGTCCCGCAGAGGGGACATTTACGTTGTTACAGCAGAAAAAGAGCCACAGACAGCTTAATGTTACATAATGTTACATATGTTACAAGCTTAAAAAAGTATTAAAGTAAAAAAAAAAGTTATAATAATAAAGTAGAAAGTTACACAATTGACAAAATACACATCCTGTAACAGTTCTTAGGATTTAGCAGCCAGGTATATATTGCACAGTTATTAACGGCATATATATATATATATATATTGCACAAATAGCACATAGTTGATTGGTATTTAACAGCAAGGGGTGTTATAGTCTGTGGTGTTGTGTATTGACCTTTTCATGCATTCTTATTGAGCGATGACTTTGCTAAGAGCAAGGTGTGTTGGAGAAACATATTATGTTATGGAGTGGGGTTGTTTATTCAAATCTATGGTAATGTATTGGTTAACTTTGATGGTGATGTTGTGCACCTGCTGTAATCTGTGTATGTGATAACACTTGGCTATATTGATACAATGGTGGCTTTGGCTGCTGTCTGTGGTTCTGATTTAAAGCTATTTTGCTGGCTGGGAGTTGCATGGTGAGCCTCTAATGGTGTCATAACAACTGTTTGCCTTACAGTTGTGTGGCATGGTTTTGTTTGCTCATTATTGAAGTATAATTTGTAAGAGGAGTAATATCTAGCCAACAATTGCAAACACGCTCTAGCTGTCAAAAACATTTCCATTTGGAGAAACGTGCTGCAGTTCCTAAAACGCTGCAAGAAGCTCAAAACACGATGTATAGTAAGGGACTAAAGCTGCGTTTGTTTTTCTTAATGTAAATGTTTGGGCCTTTTGTAGTTACGTTACAAAAGTCACAGCCACACACATCACGGCGAAAGAGTTAATTATTTGGTGTTTTTTGGTAGGATTTTCAAACAACCCTTAATTTCTGCCCTTTTTTATAAACCTTTTTTTCATAAATATATTGTGTGAACGAGGTAAAACCATGTATTACTTTAGAGATTCAATGTGCTAACCCAGCAGAGGCCATATGTTTTACAGCATATCTTGTAAGAAAAAAATAGAATCCTTAAACTAGTTACTGTCACATAAAATCAGTTGCATTATTTTGTGTAAAATGTAGTTAATGAAACCCAGAAAATAATAAGTTAATAAAAGTTGCAGTATTTTTGTTTTTAAGGACAAATTTGAGTAAATGTTCTCAGAAATTATCTATAGTGATTCAGAGCCAAGTTTAGGTATTAGCATATAGAAAATCACATTAAGGAATACGCACTTCAAGTGTAGATGTTTAGATGTGTTTTCACTTTTTACACAAAAGTAAAGCAGTTCCCCTGGAGGGAAGTCAAGTGATGGGACTATGAATTAAATATACGCTTTGTATGAAGCCTATACGAGTCAGTGTTGTTTGGCTTTTTTCACACAGAGGAATGAATGGATGAATAAAAGAGTGGAGGAAGGGGGGGGGGGTTGTACAGACGGCTGGAGGCCTGTGGGTTAAAAGCTATTTCAAAGTCACTTTTTATTTGTAATGGTCCCTTGAAAGGGCCGGGTCGATCCCGATCAGTGACTACTGTATGCGCTGAGCCTCTGCTGTGCCGCTCTCTGCCCTTTCAAACATTTTATTTTTAGAGCAGTGCAGCAGGAGCACCCGTAACTGTGTTTGCTTTCATTCAGCATCGATGGTGCCGGAAACCGACCACGGCTGCTGGACGGGCCTGCATTATTTAGAAAGAGTGCATGCTCAGAAGTCATGGTTTTAATATCATAATCAAAGCTTTAGCTCTAACAGTTTGGACAAAAACAGGAATGGACATTTCAAAAAACAGTATCATAAAATGCTTATCGACCACTAGAACAGAAGTTGAATCACTTTATTAATAACTGACATTGAGATGAAAAATAACAAAGTAGACATTTTAAGTTAAAGCAAAAAAGGTGATGTTTTTTCACAATATGATTAGATTTCACCTTATTTAGTTAGTGTTTAACCAAAAGGGCAAAAGAAGCAGTAAAGCACAGTGTCATTTCTATGTATAGTATAATATGACGGATATGAAAACTATATACAGTAAAAACTGTTCTAATAAGTATAATCACTATTAGCACTAGTATGAATATTAAATACACCTTGGAAGTACAGTAGCAGAAATATAGACACTATACAGTAGTATAAATATAAATACACTATAGACCACACTTTGGATATATGACATATTTAAAATATGTCTAATATCAATTCTAGTATTGAAATACTCTTTTGCAGCATTTATGTACATGTACAGTTATAACCCTTTGAAAAGAGCTAATGAGTCCAAGTTGATTATCTCCCAGACCATCCTGACTCAACCACTAAACATCACTTTTTTTAAACTTTAAAATGTACCCTGAGGAAGTAGTTTCCCCCCTAAGCTTACTTTTCACCAGACAGACATATGCTAAATGTATCATTCTTGTTGTATCGATCCCCTGAAGGAGACATTCTCCTTCCTCTCCCGCCTACATGCGAAGGTCAAAGCAAATCTGAAGGCTCTCGAGCAGAAACCCTGCAGCTGCTGGACATTCAGATGCATTTGAAGATGATTCCTGCAAAACCAAGGCAGGGCTAGTGGTGCGATCACATTGTGCCGGGTTAGATATGAACTCCCACTTGGGAATAACAAGTACAAAGGGAAGCTGTGGGAATATTTTGTAGCTCCAGTAAGTTCCCATTGGAGTCATTAACTTAATCACAACACTGACTGAGTGCTAATTGTGTTTGTGTGCATTTACAAAGCCAGCTATGTTGTGATGCATGTTATCTAATATGTGTTTAATGTCTCCTCTCTGCAGGATGGACCAAGTTTGCGCGGCTGACCCGGGCGCTCACCAACAACCGCAACACGCTGCCGAAGCCCCCGCCCATAGACCATCATGAAGTCAGCCACAAACCGTCCAGACTGGCGGAGGTGAGCACTCACTTACTTACTGCCATACCCCTCTAACTGTACACTATACTAAGGTTGTGTTGTTTTTGGCTGCTGTCTTGAAGCAGTTTGCAAGAAATATCAATGTACTGTAACCATAGAAACCATTTTTAATCATGCCAACTTGCCAGTTCTCTCTCTCAAGTGAGACTGGAAGGGGTGCTATCATGCTTTTGGGGGTTTTCCCTTTCCTCTAGTGCAGGGGTGCCCAATACGTCGATCGGTAGTGTGGGTAGATCGCCTGGCATTGAAAAATATTTTTTTCAAGTTAGCCTATCATCCATCCTTACGATGGCATTTGCCACTTGATTGACGTACAGGTAAGCCAGTCTGAGTTGTATTGCGCCATACGGGTTCATGCAGTTATGAGGGGGCCTCACCTCCTCATCTGAAGCGCAAATGCGGCGCACTATTATGCGCTTATACGGCGCAATTAGAGTAAGCGCGCCACAGTTTATCTGCCGTTTAGTCCACTAGCACCAGAGGGTGCTACATAACACACTTTCAGGAAAAGTCACGGACTGGGAGACTAGAATATTTGATTGAAAAAAAGTGACATACAATCAAGAAACAGCTGCGGGTAAAATGTACCCGTTGGTGGTTCTAGTGTTAAAATGTCATCATTCGGCTCACTAGTTTTACAGCATCCGCTAATCAGTCTTATTGATCAGGAGCCTCTAGAAATCTTCAACAAAGAGAAATAACATCCTAAACTTGTGGGATTAAACTCAAAACTTAACTTTAGTGCTTCTTCAATGAAAAAGACACCAACAGCGCTTTGTTGTGTTACTTATATGCTGTTGCTGCTGCAGGCCGCTCCATGGACAAACCTCAGCAAACACAAACTGCATATATGCCGCCGTGGCACACTCCGCTCTTAACATTATTTCTGCACAAATAAACCCTCATATAAATCATCAAGTACTGCAAACAAAGCGTTTTTTTTCTTAAAGCAGCCACACACCGTTGCATTAATAGACGGGCACAAGCATGCAAAGTGTTGTCACATGACCATGGCCTCAATACAACCACCCCACCCTTCCTCTTCGCTCACACTCACACGCTAACTTCCCCCGAACTGCAGCGGTTTGATACAGCGAGCGGCGAGCTCCTGTGGACTGCGGGTGTCATTAATATTTCATGTTGGGTGGGGAGACAGACGCAGGGTGCTGTGGGCACTCTGTGTGATTGTGACTGCTCCTAGAAATTTAGAAAATGGATTTCTGGGTGGGGAGAGAAGATGGCTCATGTTTTATTTTTTCTAGTGGAGCCCACCGATCTGGTTTATTCATGAGAGTTTCAGGTGTGTATTTCAGAAATATGTAAGGTGGTGTGTGTGTCGGTCGTGTCTGTGTCTTGTGTGTGTCTGCGCTGAAATACGTTTGGGTCTTTATTCTAGAACTACAAATCTGGATTTCTTGGCTTCTGGTGCTTACATTTTGAAAATAAAATTGTTTTTATCTGCGAGTCCGCCAACTTTATGAACATCCTAAATCACAAGGGTACTGCTTTTATGCAATAAAACAATAGCAGTCAAATAAAAAACTACTGCAAACGAAATCAAAGTGGCAATACTAGTACGGTATGTCATTGTTTCTAACTTATATAGCTGATAGTGATTATAATACACTAAAACTATAGAAAGTACTGCACTGTTGGGTAAGTCTTCTTCCAACGCCGGATTTTTGGAGTTACTTAAAAGTCAAGGTGATTTTTGAATGTTTTCTTACTTCTGCACTACATATACAGTTTTACTTTGGCCCTTCAAAGGAAACAGAAAGTCATGTAGGAAGTTGTGCAAGTAAAGAAAGACAGAAGGATGGAAGAGAAAGTGAAATAATAAGCATGGGAGAGGAGAGTTAAAAGGGAAGAAGGAAGTAATGTTGCCAGAAGAATAAAGTAAGTTACAAGCTAATACTCTCTATTTGCACTAAATAGATTCAGCAGGTGATCCAATTTGCTCTGCAGCCTGAGAGGCACAGCTGGCGAGCATTTTACAACTTCCACTTACCTTGTCTCTAAGTTAGCATGTTTTTGATGAAACGCCTGAAATAAGGTCTGTGGATAACACAACCTTAAGAGATTTTCCCATTTTGCTCAACGACATAAAGGACGTCAGTAAACACCCCACTCGTGATTGTCCAAAGTCATAAAAACAGGGGACGCTCACAAGTGGCTAAATAAATTGTACAGGAGTCGAACTGATGTAACGGGTACTGTAGAAGTACATGTATTTGTGAACGTTTTGAATACTTCTTATCAGGAGGAGACATCTCTGGAGCCAATCACTCTGCACTCGGGACAGAACTTGCAGTATCTAGTCATGGAAGTGTTAAGTTAAATACCGGGGACAATGAAAGACAACCGAAGTTGGGCAGAGGCTGTGTCCCTTCTGTGTCTCAGCAAATGGCTTGGTCAATTCTCCAGCCCTAACTTCCAATAAACCTTCAGTGCTGCATTACCTATTGATCCCTTATCTGACTGTGGTTGTTTCAGGTGAGAAACCGACCCTAGCTCTGAAATACCAGCAGTCTGACTGTCCCCTGTATTGATAAATCCATGACGCTGTCCGTGGTGCTGAAGTACCAGAAGGTCTTTTGATTGTGACTTTTTCTTTGAGTCTCCTGTCAATTTCATGAGAGTAGTTTTGAAGTGCAAAGAGTTAGTGATTTAAGATGTTTTATAGAAGAATTGTCTGTAGTGGAGATATAAATATGACCAGTAGTACTAGATGAAACAGCAGCAGAAGAAGTATTGATATTATTGGCAGTAGTTTCAATATCAGTATTCAAAGCAGTATGACCAGTACATTATTAGCAGTAGTATAAACAATATAATACATAGCATTTTAAATAATATTATTACCATTATTGTCTGTATAAGAAGTAATTATCAAACAGCAATATTCATAATAATAATAATGTATTTTATTTATTGAGTGCTTTTCTTGAAACTCAAAGACACTTTACAGAGTACAAATTCATAGAAATGTTACTTTTAGAGCATGTTGTCAAAGAAGTCCCACTGTAAGTATTATGTAGATGATAATTTAAATATATACAGCGCTTTTTTGCATAGCAGGGAGTGTTGAAATGAACTTAATTTATGATCTTGTATATTTTGCGATGCAGACTATATAAGAGTGAATCTACTGCAGCTGGATACTAACAGAATAATATGCAGTTTAGTGTAAAATGACTTTAATGGTTGATGTGTGATCTCTGTGTCTCGCAGAGGAAGTCAAGCTGCTGTTAGTTGGATTTAATCGAGTCTGTGTGATGCAAAAAAGGCCGCGCTCAGCAGGAGTCATCATTACTGCACTGCGAAACACAATGGCCCTCTTTGCTTTCTTTCTTTTGGGGTAACTCTTCTGTCGCTCTCATCTGATTTTCTGTATCTAATTTCTTTCTTTTTCTGCCTCATTTCAAGCCACATTTATTCATTATGCCGTTTTGTCACAGAGAGCTTTACGGGGCAACACAAGAGATGAATACTGATGAAAAGTGGAGAGGAAAAACAAATGTAATATATTTCCACTTCTCCCTCTACTTACCTAGAAGTAGGTAATTATGAATACACTTTGAAACTAATAAGTACAGGCTTACTTTTTCCTTCATAATCTCTTTCATCTATTTCACAAGATTGAATGTAATACTTCCCTCCTTCACATAATCACTTTTTCATCTGTGCTCTGTTGCTTTTCCAAATCAGATCAGTGTATAAACATGGCAAAACAGAACGGTACATTTGAATAAATAAAACTTTTCTCAGTGTATGTGAACTAATCAGCTAATCAGGAATGACGGCTTTGCGCTCAAAACTGGCCTAGAAATAATAATGAATGAAAAAGATCAAATAGATAACGTTTTAATTTCCTAAGTCTAGAAGGTGTGAGACATAGCTAGAGAAGTTCTGTCTTCAAAAGTCATTTTCATTTCCTTTTTTTCTTCCTTTTTTGAGTTTAATTGTTTTACCTGTTATAGGAAAAAGGTTTAATAATAAAATACATACATACTGTTGTGTAGTAATTATTTATATACACATACATTCTAAAATAAAATATAATACACAGAAGAAAAACATAATTAAATCAAATTAATCCTATACATTATCATTCAACTGAGCATTAAGTTATTCATTATTACTATGTTAGAGTGTCATAAGATGTACAGATGGAGCGTCTTATTTTGGACAGTTTGAAACGCGAGGGTCGTGATTGGCTCGTGCACGTTCCGTGATCGGCCCGAGATCGGCCCGTGATGAAGAGCCGGCCCCCAGTCTGACTTGATACCGCCCCCCACTTTCCACTATGTCCACCGTTGTTTTTCACAACCAATGGCAGAACTTTATTGAGGCCTGTAATTAGTCAACTACAGGTCTCTTGGGTCAGTCTTTTCTTCCAAAAAGCTTGTGACAAGATGTTAAGTTAACAGGTATTCACTCAGAGGGGGGTCGGTGATTTATTGCTCTTGGGGCATTAAAACCAAGATTTTAACTTTAGTTTTTTATATAATATCTGCATTTTTTCTTGTGAAAAACTAAGTCTTAGTTTGGCCATAGTTATTTAATATATAGCGCCATCTCCTGGTTAAATCCTGAAATTGAAAATCTGGCAACGCCCTCTTGGAAAATAGTGGGAGGGCTTAACATTCCCAGATACTGGTCTTTGGCAGGTCTTAGGCAGGTAACTGGCTGGTAGTAGGCAGGAAGCTGTATGCTGGCGTCCGAAATAAGATGCCCCATCTGTATAGAAAAGTGCATCTGTGTAGAAAATGTTAATATTTCTATTAAAAAAATAATTGATTGTGTAGAATTTATTTAAAAAGGGAGGCGTGTGGTGCAGTGGGTTGTGCGTTGGTGTTCGGAACAGGTTCAAACCCCACTGCAGTCAGCATGTCGTTGTGTCCCTGGGCAAGACACTTCACCCCAAATTGCTCCTGTGGTGATTGTCCACAGTATTGAGTGTGTAAGTCGCTTTGGATAAAAGCGTCTAACAAGTCAAATGTAATGTAATGTAAAAAAAGGAAACCAAGATTATATCTAAAATAAATCACAATCAAGGGATCACACATTAAACAAATATATCAAAGGTTTTTGAAGAAAGTAAGTTGGAGAGTTAATTAGATTGAAAAGTTGGCAGTATTAAACAGTTACACAGAGGGGAGTCTATTTAAAGTGAATTTAAGGAATTCATTGTACTGATGGAACTGACTTAGCAGCTAAAGTGAGCCCTAATTCTTAATTGAATGTACTGTTTTAATTAGTATAAATTAAATGGTACTTTTTAAATGAAGTTTCAGGGTAGAAATGTAGCTAATAAAGATTTATGGGTAAACTTTGACTTCTCTTTCTCCAGGTTTTGCAGCTCAACTCGGACATCCTCCCGCAGTACAAGCAGGAAGCCCCCAAGACGCCCCCCCACATCATCCTCCACTACTGCACCTTCAAGACCACCTGGGACTGGGTCATCCTCATCCTCACCTTCTACACGGCCATCATGGTGCCCTACAACGTGTCCTTCAAGACCAAGCAGAACAACATTGTGTGGCTGGTGCTGGACAGCGTGGTGGACGTCATCTTCCTGGTGGACATCGTCCTCAACTTCCACACCACCTTCGTGGGGCCGGGCGGCGAGGTCATCTCCGACCCCAAGCTCATCCGCATGAACTACCTGAAGACCTGGTTCGTCATCGACCTGCTGTCCTGCCTGCCGTACGACATCATCAACGCTTTCGAGAACGTGGATGAGGTATGGTTGGGGTTTATTAAATCTGCTTCATGGGCTCTGATTGGCTGGAAGAAAGGTTGGCATGGAAAGGCACGTTTATTTAGCTCAAGACATTTCAAAGTACTTTATAAAACAATACAAGCATTAATTTAAAGTGCAATAGAGACGCATTAAAGAACAAAATGTAGGTACATTTAAAATCAGTAACTAAAAAGTCAAAAGAATAGACATGGAAACTAGCTAAAATGTTAGCTGTCTTTAGTGGTGGAGACGCGAGGTTATGCAACAGCCATGCCGTTCCTTTGTAGCGTTAACTTTTTACTTCTGGTGATTGCATTTACACTTCAAAATAATAAAAGTGGTGTTAATACTTTGATATTTTCCTTCTGACTAAAACATGCCAGTATCATTAAAGTGTGTTTGCAACAGAGCTGATTTCTTGGCAATATTCCAAAAATATTTGTTGTTGAGGAAACCGTTGTGCTGCTTACTGAAGTTGGTCTACAAAATGTATGCACCACTCTATTACCTTCACTTATAACATATACCTCAGCTAAATGTAATTTCTGTTATGTACCAGAGCCATCAGTATACAGTACATTACTAGTTGCCAGTGGTAGTCCTAACTAAATACATTTAGAATTGCTACTTAAAAACTCCACTTTCGTCGGCTGTAGTTTTCTAAAGAAAGGAAATCCACCCGAAAGATGTTAAAACTGGGAGAACAAGAAGGCTTCGACATGTACATACCAAATTCAAATGCAATGGCTCTCTGACTCAGGAATACATTTATCTTCTCCCCGTGTGTTTGGAAGAAAAAGTGAGCAGGTTTTAGATTTAGTTTGTTGACTGAAAGGACAGACAGAGGAGGAAAGCTTTTGGATATGATTTGTCAAAATCTGTCAACCCTGTGTCCCTTCCTCAGAAACAACAGAGCATTTCTGTAAGGAGAGATGGAGAAGTGACTTTTAAATTATAGACTGAGATGTTTTGGGGAGGGATGTGACAAACACAGACTCTGGGGTGGGGGGGGTGGGGGGTAGGTTTGGTGTTGAGTCCACTGCCTGACAACTTGACAAAGGATTGAAAGATTGACACTCGGTACAGACATTCAGGTTTGTCAGACGCTGTATCCTAATGACTTTGGGAATCCCTGAACTTTCACCTTGGGTCACCAGAAGGACAAATATTGTTGTTTATTTGACTAAAATGCCACATTGTATGGCAACAATGTGAGCTGTAGTTAGTGCTAATTAGCAACCTGTAGCATGCTATCACACTTGCATGGTCAGCATAGAAGAGCTTTCTTGCTATCAGCTATGTTTATTTTCATTGTGAGCATCATAAAGCTGCAAGTGTGGCTGTTTATCGTGTGTGAGGCACAACAGCAGGTTCCAGTTTGAGTTCATAAGCTCATTAAGTTTACTGATTAATAATTGATGGCGCTCTGTTTTTGTTCTGGCCGAGATAATGGATGGCAGTTTGCCTGTGAAAGTGGGAAAGTAATTGGAAAATGTCTAACTTTCCACAAGTCTTCTTCAGCAGGCTGTGGTGTGATAGCTTGAAATTCATTATTGAAATACTTTAAAAGTCAATATACTCATTCCAAAGACATGCTGATGTATTTAAATCTGCTAGCATGTAGAATTAAATTAGGATCAAGTGTGATTTGGTTACGATTTTCCATTGTGGCTAAAGAGAGTTTCATCCGGCGTTGAAGATGATTTCCTGGTCTTGGTTTTAATTTATTGATACTTCTTTTTCCTGTGAAAGTCGTTTCACAGAAACATTGATCTCGTGCAATTTTAATTAGTTAAATTAAATGATAGGAATGAACGTTTTAGATCCTTAACCTGTTCTTTTTGTTGATGTCCTTTGAGGGATCGCTCCTGCTATTTAACGCCCATTTACACCCATCACATATCGAGGAGTTATAACAATATGGCCTGGAGTCCATTAGAGGGGATTTTCCACTTCATTTCCCTCTGAATTAATTAGACCACAGCTTGTGTGGAATCTACTGAATGCAAAATGAAAAATAACAAATGTTGTACACATGCATTTCTCACTTTTCTTTATGGTTGAACATTAAATGTATTCATGAGCGGGTGTGTATTTGTTGTGAACACATGCTGTGGGTGTGTGTTTGTGTGTCTGCCAGTGGGGGCTTAATTACATGAGTTTTTAAATGCCAGTAGTACTAATAATAATAATAATATTAATACCAGTTTTTAAGCTGCCAGCAGCTCAATTTAACAGCATCTATTATTTTAGTATGCCAAAACATTACTTCACACCTCCTTCAGCAATTTATATTTGTACTGAATAACATTAGACCTAAAACTTTTAATAGTTCTCAGCAGCTCTTAAACCACCTTCTTTTTTCACAACAGGATATGTATGTGGGTGAAGTAACCCCTATAAGCATTTTACATGAAAATACATGTTGTATTACTCAAGTTAATGCATCAAACAGACGACAACTGGCATACTCTTGCCGGTTCAAACTAAAACTAGCAATGTTTTGGGCTTTGGCTGTCTTTTGGACAACATAATAAATGTAAAGACTTCTCATTGGGCCCTGGGGGAAATGTTCTGTAATTGACATGTGTCACTATAAAATAGTATTTCATAAACTCAACAATTAATTGTCGAAGTAACCTATAGCCATGTCAAAGTCACACTCTCAAACATCTCCGTTTCATTCTCCTTGTGGCACTTTTGGTGAGGACATTTTTTTTGTTCATTCTCATGGGATTGATTGGGACTGATATATCGGTCCTATCATGTTTTTTGTGTTACCTCCAGAGGGAGTTTTTCTCCCACAACCACACCGAGTGCTGTATCGAGTTGTGGATCCTCCAGTAAGTGTCTTTAACTGCGTCTCTGTTCAGGTGTCTCTCAGCCTTCGAAACTCTCCCGATGGCTGATGGATCTGATGAGCTACCGCTGGGCGGAGATTTTCTCTCGCTGTCTTTTTAAACCGCTGACTGTCACAAGGGGTAGAGACAGACTGAAAGGAAATCAATGGCACGTACATTTCCAGCCACTAAAGAACAGAACACAGTCAGAGTCACTGTTCCTCTCTTTGCTAAATGGCCGTTTCTGTTGCTGTTCCCGTATTAGCAGGCTGGAGGAATAGATGGATGCTGACTGAGGGCAGTGTGGGCGGCTTAAGATGTAGAGTGAGAGAAAATGGCAGAGATTATTATAGGCTCGTTGCAGACTGAATTCCCCATGTTGCTTCCTTGATAGCTGAAGCAGGCAGGAAGTATTTTTAGGTGTGTCTTTTTTCAAGACGCTGTCAAGCCATGCCAAGCAGGTGCTGCCAACTCACGTATATACTGTGCACACACAAACATGCTCACAAACCCACATAAACAGGACTTTTGAGGACATAACAAGTCCAAGGCTATAACTATCTCCTTTCTATTAGAGAAGTTTCCTCATCTCTCCAACTTTGTGGAAACAATCTGCATAGGTGAAAACCTCTTATTGCATATTTGTAACCATGCCTTGATTTGTTGATTATTGATTTACAGATTAAGTTTAAAGTCTATGAAGTGTCATAAGTCTTCACCCTCAAATTGATTTTTGCCAAACAAACTAAAAGTTTTAAAAGTTTTCTTCATCAAATCCTCAAAATAAAGCAATTCTTTAACATTAGTGTGGCTTAACATATGTGGCTTAAACAATGACAAATAATTTGCGTTTACGTTTTTGACAACATGTGGGCAGGGTTTTCACGGGTTTAATCACATCATCTCAGTAGGTGTGTATTTAATCGGTTGATATTAGACTCTAGATGTATTTTGATATTGCAACCATTTGGGGCTGTTCCAACTCAAAGAGGAGAGGGTTCATGTTGGGCGTTTATGTAATGCGTTTGGCTCTGGAGCATGTGGGTAAAATGTTATTATTACCAATACAAAAGACAGAAACAGAGCTTTCTTTTAAGGTGTTAGAATTGTCTCTCTCTGTTATGTCCTGTTGACATTTTGTAGATACAGCAACACCTACACACAGACACTTACAGGTCAGCCGTTACATCAACCAAAGTATTCGAGCTCTCGCTGTAAAAACATGATGTAAGATCTGCAAGTGGAGTTGTGCTGGTTCTCCGTCACGTTGCAGCAGCGGAGAAGGGTGTGAAAAGAGGGCCCCCACAGCTCCCGAAGCCACCTGCTGACACGGAGGGTGCCGGCAGGCGTAGAAAGGTCTAATTCGGGCTGACCTTTCTGCGTGGCATGCAGGCTGAGAGAGCCGGGAGGAAGCTGTGCACCGTGCAGTCAGGGGGGGGCGAGGGGCATTAACCCCTGCATGTAAACACGCAGAGAGGGAGGGGAAGACGAAGGAGAAGAAGAATGGAAAAGCCAGCTTGAATGCTTGAATTAGAAGGGTGTAAAAATCAAGGGGAGATTTAGTGGAAGGAAAGAAGACAAAGTTGCAGAGGTACTGAAAAGTGTTATAACTATAGCTTTGTTTTCCTGAGAAATCAATATCGATATTCTCAAAATGCCCCCCACCGCAGAGCATTATGTTAAATGAGAATTATACTTTTCCAGACTTCCAGCAGCTCTCAGATCCTCGTGCAGTGTGCTACCTTGGCTCAGAGCATAACGCCTAAAAGGCTGACTCACCAAATGTTATTTAGTCCTGCTCGTTTGAAGACGGAGAGATGAAATGACACACAAATGCTGCGTTCATGTCATGTTGTTCGCTGAGTGGCAAAAAGCCATTTACTCAGCCTGCTGCTTGCTGTTAAAAGTGGGAGATGTGAGTTACTGACGGCCATTATAACTACTTACTGGCAGAATCAGAGTCATTGTTGAAGTTGTTCGTTACAACTTTGCTTTTCCTGTGGGGACAAGGTCCACTAAAGGGGGACATGAAGTGAGAGGATTAGAAAGAACTAGTCAAAATATAAAGCTGGTTTACGGTGTGAAAGAGACTCAGAGATGAAAG
Organism: Trematomus bernacchii; assembly: GCF_902827165.1. Taxonomy (NCBI): domain Eukaryota; kingdom Metazoa; phylum Chordata; class Actinopteri; order Perciformes; family Nototheniidae; genus Trematomus; species Trematomus bernacchii. Next base: position 2,423,264 of record NW_022987313.1, on the reverse strand, counting down.
GAAAACCAGAACATCTAAATAATTCAAGATACTACAGTCTGATGGTTATTGTTTCTCTCTACTAATCCCCACAGTTTATCTGTAATGTCTTCAATGTGTCAACGTTAAGAACAAAAGCTTAACCAATTGCATTTCGTGATGCCAAAAATCCTCAAAGTTTGACGTTTATCCTGGTGTTAAATGGTGACGGGATTAGCACCTGTACTTTTTGGCTTCTCCTGCTTGGGGAATGTACTTCTTGTTGGGTGACGATTGAAACTCAATTGAAGCATGGCGCTCTTTCGTCTAAAAGCTGAGACGTTTTTTCACATTTTTAATGCTCATCGGATTGAGCCCTGAACACACGTTAAGCCCCCGGCGCTGTCAGGACCATGCAACAGTGCCTTTTTCTGCTTAGAAAATAATGAGAGAAAGAGCCGCCGCTGTGAAAAGAGCTTCCCCGTGGACACGTAATCTCTGTCTCACTTCACCGGCCGCTGTCGGGATAAACAGGTGCTTATTAGCCATGATTTTACATGCATTGCTCTTTTCATCTGTTTTGCTCTTTCCTGTGGCTTCTTAATTTAGAGGCATTTACATATGAGCTGGGATCGGTCCGAGTCCCATGGGAGGCCTTTGAAGCTGTGGCTGCAGAGAGGCATGGCTGGGGGGGGGGGGGCGGTGGGATCAGAGAGAACCTGCAGGAAGAGTGAGAGCTCATGTGTCACCATAAACATATCAAGATTTCCTTGCAATTGTGATAAATGACCAAATGTGTTTTAAAGGGGCCCTATATGCTCATTTTCAGGTTCATATTGTATTTAGTGTCTCTACTGGGACATGTCTCCATGCTTTCATGGGTTAGTGCTGCAGCACCTCTTTTCACCCTCTGTCTGAAACCAGAGCCCAGTCTGCTCTGATTGGTCAGCTCGCCGGCTTCGTTGTGATTGGTCAACTGCTTAGAAGCACGAGTGTCCAGTGGAGGCTGGTCAAGAATATTTCTTAAGGAGGAGCTCAGTGTAAATTGGCTGTTTTTTTAAACCCTTTGATACAGGCAATCTCCGAGTAACCTAATTATCCTTGATTAGTAATCCCACTGTGATTAACTTCATTAACACATTGAAACCATTTGACCCGATAACCTCCTTGGAAAGACTCCAATCCACAAGTCTACTTCATGTGAATCCAAGGAGCAGTTAGCAGTTTATTGATTTTTTTCAGAACGCTGCCAATATCGATGAAATACTGAAGTAAATGTTCTTTGCAGACCCGACTGTTACTTATTCCAGTGTAAAGCTATTCTGTGAGCTTTTCAAAGGAATTCTGAAACTAATTAAATGAGAGTTTATGGTGCTCTGATAGCTCCTTTTTTTATCTAAAAAGGTTTTTCTTGAATATCAAATAAACAAGTTATAAGTGTAGTAGATGGTTGGAAAACTGAAATGTTTTAAAAAACTGCAGCATTGTTGTCTTTATATGCTCATACTAGGACTGTTTCATTTATTTGTATGCTTTAAAAGCCTTATGGGTGCTTTACTATTTGAATGCTCACTAAATACCATTTTAATCCAAGAGATATTAGAGTTTTACTTTGGAGTACAGGGAAATGTATTTTTGACAAACCCAGGGAACATGTTTCAGCTTTTAGCCTAATCTCAACTAAAAGAAATGCATGATGCATAGTGCCAAAAAGACTCAGGAAACTCTTGACTGAAGTACATGAATACAAGTCCTCCTATCATGAAAACTGAACACTTTCAGATGTTATAGTCAAATCATGTCTCGTGTGGAGCAGAAGAGCGAATCATAGCTCTGTTAGTGGGGTTAGATTGGGGTCACAAGTTGAAAAAAGGTGACATATGCTGTTCTGATCACAGGTTTAAGGCAGAAAGTGAACATCAGGATGGGTGTGAAGAGCGAGGAGTTTAAAAAAGGCTGTAGAGAGCAACTCGCCACAAATTACACAACATCATATCCTATATTATTAGATAACCTGCTGTTTGTGTACATTTTTCTCTCCATGCTCCAAAATGAGAGTAATTCTTTTTTTTAAATGTTTGTAGATATTTATCTTCAGGTTGTACAGCCCCGGCTGCTCGGCTTTGTTGACGGTGTTTAAACGGTTTGTGCAGAGCGTGCCGACGCCTCGGGCTCTGGGCTTGAAAACAATCACTCTTGTTTATGTTAAGCCTTTTCCTCTGCTTGCTGTGTTTGAGGAAGTGTGTGTTAGAGAACAGGATATAAAGAACCAGGGTCAGCTACACTAGGGCAGGAAATAATTAACCAACAATACTCTTGGGGTGAGGGACTGTGTGGCAAGGCCCTGTGGTGCAATGCATTCAAATTAAAGCCTGGCGAAATCTGGATTACTGAGAAGGTTATTTTAGTTTTTTTATTAAAGAACTGTGACCAAGATATGTACGAAGTAAGACATTTACAGAAGAATTAAAGTGCCTGACATTCTCCGGAGAAATTATGAAACGTACAAATAAGTGTAAATAAATTGGTCCTTCACCTGACTTGATTTAATACATTAAGTTCAAGGCTTTTTATTGTCATGTGTGCATAGCTACAGTTATGACAATGAAAATCTTAGGTCACAGGCTCTTCCAACAGTGCAACACAATAAAACAGATAAAATAGTACAAGTAAATAAATAAATATATAATAATAGAAACAGAATATGATAGAAACTGTGCAGATAAGTATACATTAAAGGGGACCTATCATGCAAAATGCACTTTTGTACGTCTTTTATACATGAATATGTGTCCCCGGTGTGTCAGGGAACTCGCCAAGTGTCAGAAAACACAACCCTCTCTTTTCCTCCATACCCAAATCTCTAAAAACGGGGCTGCAACGGAGCTGATGAAATTGTTCTGACGTCAGAAACGGGGTGCTCCGCCTATATGGGCAACTCTCCACCTATCAGGGGAATGAGAGGTTGCCGTGGCATGGTAACAACATGGTAACAACATGGTAACAACATGGTAACATGACGCTCGTGCCTCGCCCCCCTCCTTTGCAGGGGGGCGTGGTCAGCTGCAGCTCATTTGCCACAGAATCAGCCCTTGCAAAAACAGGGCTGGAATACAGCAAATAGAGCGAAATGAGGCATGGCTAAAATGCATGATCTGTTTGGTATTTTGAAAAAGAAACTTCACAGACATGTTTTATATAAGTATGGCCCTACAATATATTATTCAAATATAGCATGATAGGTCCACTTTAAATTGAGTTTTATTTTAATATGAACATATATCCCGTCCATTTTAAATGTTTTAACTAAACCTCAACATTTTGAAGTTTTGAAGAATGGGTGGATATTTTGTTACTTATAACAATTTATCATGATGGAAGACAAACATGTAAGATGATACTTGTCCTCAGTATTGTTTCCAGAAACAAACATTACCCTAAACAGTGAAAGTGTAAGCTGTGGCTGCTGAATTTCGTTTCATGTGATCTTACTTTATTCGACAGCAGCATGCTTTGCTTTATTAAAAGATGAAATTATTCTGCGCTCATGATTATTGGTTTTGTTCACCAAATGTATACACATACAACAAAACCCTAACCCCTCACTCTGCTCATACATGACAATACAACCTAGTACCCTGCACTGTAATGTGGGTGGGTTTATTAGAGGCCATAAATTGCACTTTGAGTCGTGATTTTATTGGAGGCGTACAATGGACAGGAAGCTTTAGTGAAGCGTTAAAAGTTAGCTTACAATGGCCTCATACAACCTCAGAATTAAAAGGATAGATACTTTAGTGAAACAAATACTGTAGCACAATCTCCAAAGGTAAACAAAGGATAGTTTTCACATGGTGTGTGTAGTGTAGTTCCTCACACAACCCTTGTTAGTTTTGTGTAAAATGGAGTTAGTCTTGGCACCACTTGGGGAGCTATCAGTAAAGTACAGTATCCTAGACATTATAGATTTCAGGAAACAATAGCCACAGAAAAGTATAGCAACACTCAATGTTGTTTTAATCAAAGATTTCTCTTATCAAGTATCTTTTCCTCTCTGCTTTGAGTTTCACTTTACTGGCCAACAAAATGTCACAATCTGTGATCAGTATCTAAGGTTTAAGCTGATGGTTTTAATGGGTTAACTTCCTGCTTTTGGAAGAAAACTATTGAGTATGAAAATAACAGTGTCTTCTCAGTTTTCTTGTTTCCCCTTGAGCTTAGAGCTGCATAACAATTGACAAAAAAGTCATTTAGAAGTAATTTTGATGGATGTTGAAGTGTGGCTCAGAATGCAAAAGAGCCACAGCAAATACATTAGTATTATGAGAAAAACCTGCTGCAGTAAGTACGTGGATTTAAGTTAAACTTTTGTTATAGAGCATCTCAACACCTTTCTCACTAACTCTGTGTGTAGGTGTTTTTGCAGAAAGACTCCTTTGTGTATTTTTTAAACACGAATATAAAGCTCTTTTTAAGCATTATTTATTTGTGGGCAGACTGAAAACATCTAATCACACTGTTGTTGTATTCCTTTACACTATCATTTACTTTCCTGGCTTATACAACCTTTTGACTCTCTACAATCTACTGAAACTACTGCTGCCTACAGCTTTTAAAACCCATATAGTATTGCATGTATAGGAGGTGTTTTATAACAAATGCTATACAGTGATAAAGTCTCCAAATGACATAAAGATGGTATTATTTGATATAATGCGAGGCAGCATGTGTCGGAAATCAATGAGCAATTGCATTAAAAAACTACTTATAATTTTGAGGATACATCTGCCAATGAAATATTGTTTAACTATATTTTTACATATTTTGAATGGAAAGCAAAGCAACATTAGAAGGGTGGGGCTCTGCAAAACTATTGTTTTCAATTTACTTTTTACATTAGAAATCAAACTTTTTCCAATTTCTTGTTCTGTTTATTAATTGTTTGTCCTCTTTTCTCACTCCTCCTCCTCCTCCTCCTCCTCCTCCTCCTCCTCTTCCTCCTCCTCAGGGCATCAGCAGTCTGTTCAGCTCCCTGAAGGTGGTCCGCCTGCTGCGTCTGGGCCGTGTTGCTCGTAAACTGGACCACTACCTGGAGTACGGAGCTGCTGTTCTGGTGCTGCTGGTGTGTGTGTTCGGACTGGTGGCTCACTGGCTCGCCTGCATCTGGTAAACTCTTTTTAGGTTATGAGTTTTTAATCACTGAAGGGAAATGTTTATAATTCCCTCACAGTTTAGAGCTGTTAAAAACTCCTGCTCGCTCTCTTTTACACTGTTCCTAATTGGATATGTATGCTAAACATTTCTGCAGCCCTCCCCACCTGTACTGATATCACAAAGCATCTGCTGCTGTTCTGCTGACTACAGGCTTTGTTTAATTTCCTCCATACAGTATCAGGTGATTTGCTAATCATGTGTGCCCTATAGCAAACCATTTCTGCTCCCCTAAAACACAAAATCCCTTCTCAATTATTCCTTAATTGCAAATACTCCAAATCAATAACACTAAACACAACAGCAATATTTTTGAGCCATTACTGCTCCATTTAGGGTCATTCTAACTCCACATACATTTCTAAACAGAGCAACACAGTCTGGGGTAAACATTGGAAACATTCTTATTTACTCCTGGGCTGTTACAATATGATGCTCGTAAAGTTATAGGTGCATCACAGCAGATCCATTTACAACATCCACAAAAAAAATATTGAAGACAAGAAAGACGGTAGATCTTACGGGTCTTAAGGTGGATAGTTATGCTTGCTCTGCTTTCATACCTGAACACACTAACATTTAGATGTTATCCTCAACAGGTACAGCATCGGAGACTACGAGGTCATCGACGAGGCCACCAACACCATCAAGATGGACAGCTGGCTGTACCAGCTGGCTCTCAGCATCGGATCGCCTTACCGCTACAACGCCAGCGGTTCTGGCCAATGGGAGGGCGGCCCGGGCAAAGACTCTCTGTACATCACCTCTCTGTACTTCACCATGACCAGCCTGACCACCATCGGGTTCGGAAACATCGCCCCCACCACGGACGGGGAGAAGATCTTCTCCGTGGCCATGATGATGGTGGGATGTAAGTACGAGATACAGCTGATTTGAGCTTTTACCGTGCAGTGACTCTGCTGTTTTGTGGTTTTTCTTGGTGCATTTTAGAGTGAAATGACTGGTGGATTTTGCTTTAGTGCCTTGCAATGTGTGCATACTGAAAGATAATCCACTTAGGGAGCTGCTCCTAGGGTCTTATATATTCATAATAATGATATGCTGTGTGAACGATTTTGGGTCTTTCATATGCTAGTACTTTACTGTTGAAGTTGTCGCAAAATTAAGTTGAATATCAATGATCCAAAGCAGATGTTTTCTCATGATCTGGTGTCTTTTTTGACCCTCCATGTTACTCCAATAACAGGTCAAATGATCATTTGAACACACTGAATAGGGTGTGCAGATTTCCAAGTGATGTCAAGAGCACATTCAAGCTCCTGAGAGGATGAACACTTGGCGCATTAAGAGAATTGGTTACAGTGTTTCAAAATGATGCCGCAGTAGGTGCGTGCGTTGCGACTTTGGGCGTATAGAGCTTGCTTTTGTCTTGCCTTTAAAGGAAAAGCACAGGCGTTACTAATAACTTTCAATACAGACATCTGCGTGCAAAAACATGTTCTCGCACAATCTTAACGTGCCAACAGCACATGTGCGAAATATGTGTGTGTATACAAACACCCGGTATAGTAAAAGCTAAAACATGTAGTGTAAATACACAAGCAATGTTCTGTAGTATATCAGTGCACTAAGAATAGAACATTTGAATCATTTCCCATGACAGCTTTTTCCTGCTGACCAACACCACCACTACTCCTCCTGCTGTCTAATATAAACTGCAGCTTAAAGACAGTTTCTCTCCATTAGCTCCCCTGAAAAATCATTTTCCCATTAGGACACTTTGAAGTGCGACACCTGCTGATGTACCACAGCTGCGTACAGTTTGTTGTTTGTGTAAATGTGTGTTTTTAAAGGATAATTACTACAGCTTATCTTACTGACCACCCACACAACTTGTACTTGTGCTTAAAGGCGGCTTGGATCTTTAAAATCTCCTAAAAAAGACATTCCCGTTAGGACCCTTTAGAGTGTGACACCACAAACTCTTTTTATTATTGATTATTCTTTATGGAAATATTGCAGTGGGTTCAATGGAGAAAGTGAACATGAGAATTGTTGTGAATTTGTTTTCACTTTGTTCGGAGGCTGCACAGATCTGCACAGCAGGCGACATCGTACTGGTGATGAAAGCAGCATAAAAGTGTACTAAATAACAGAAGAGAGCATGTGACACACATAATGAATGGCACACTGTGCTTCCTGTGGTTTATGTGAGGAATCATCTGAACAAATGAGGTAGCAGCAGGATATTTATGGGTGAGAGTAGGTGGAGAAATGTATATATAATATATATTGGCCATAAAAGATATGGCTTTTACTCGTCTTACAAGAAATGTCTGTGTCTGAATAAGTATCTGAACTGTAAATTATTTAATATTTTAGATTTGAAGAGAAATACATCATCATCCCATCTTTCAGCTTGTTGAACAATTTAACAAATTACCTTTGGTGACATTGGGATTTGTGTCCTGACCCAAATCTCAAATTATTTGTATCTCCCCAACTCTTGCAATAATTCAAACCTTTTTAGAACTATATTATATTTAGACACGGTATTGAAAAAATAAACATTTAGGTTGTATGTTCTTATCTAGAAATAGAAGCTATAAACAACGTCAAGAAGGACACACTATATTTTTCCAGGTTAAACATTGCAAAAGAGAACAACAATCTAGCAGTCTAATCTTTTTGGTGCATATTTGTTAATCGCAAATTAATCGCACATTTTTTATCTGTTCTAAATGTACCTTAGAGGAATATTTTTCAAGTTTTTAATACTCTTATCAACATATGAGTGGACAAATATGCTTTATGCAAATGTTTGTTTATTATCATTGGAACAATGACAAATATTCTCCTGAATATTCTCAACACAACAACCTCTGAACAATGACAAATATTCTCCTGAATATTCTCAACACAACAACCTGGAACCTCTCTTTCTCTCTCTCTCTCTCTCTCTCTCTCTCTCTCTCTCTCTCTCTCTCTCTCTCTCTCTCTCTCTCTTACACTCTCTCCCAACCCTGTGTACTTCTTTGCACTGAGCCAGTTGCTCAAACAGATAAGCCTGTTTAAAGTTGTCGGCGAAATGCCGCTCCTCTGTCTTCATCTTCAGTCAAAGCATGAGACTGAAGTTCCCACTGCAATAATGCGCTGTGATGTGCAGTCGACACGTTGGATGCGATCCGAATTATCTAAAGCAGCCCCTCGTCCTCCACAATGTTAAGCTGCAGCCACCCATTTAGCTATCGCTGTTGTTGTCCAGGCGTCTCCCCGCAATCGAGCAGCAGGAGCGGGGCTGTCAGCATCAGCTGTGTGCTTGGCTTGCTGTTTAAAACACCTTTTTTTGTATCCATATCTCTCGCTAGAATCTCCCACCATCCAACTAACAACAACAACAACAACGTCAAGCCTTTGGGCTCTGAAACTACGGGGCGGGCCGAGGACAAATACACATGCGTTAATCGCACGTTAAAATAATTGCGTTAACTTGACAGCCCTAATAATAATACATTGGATTTGTATAGCGCTTTTCCTAGTGCTCAAAGACGCTCATTGTAATGGTGGAGCTGTTGCTATCAGTGCTTCTTAATGTTTGATTGTTAAGGTTATGGAGATATTTAGCATCTTCCAATGGGAGAAGAGTGCAATTTGTTTTAACAGTATAGCTACAGTTTAATATTTTGTGGCTGTGCTTTTACAGTCTTGCAAGATTATTCCCCAAGTGTTTTGGGAGATTTGTTTTTGCAAAAGTGGCACATTTCTTACAGAAGCCTTTTGTTCAGGTCTCTTTCTGTGCTGCTGTCTCTGCTGGCTGGGTGGAGCTTGTGTAACAATGTCTATATCCTGGAGGAAAGTTACTTCCAGGAAATCAATTATTAAACTGTGTACTCAGTCTGCAAAACTGAAAGTACAGATTGTTACATCGCCTGCTTTTCCCTACCAAATGGTCCCCTGGAGGCAGAGAGGAATAACAAAGAGAACAGTTCTTCAGTATTAGGTTAAACGAATAAACAGTACGCAGCAATGTATTTTCTTTTAAATAACATAACATGTAAAGTCATGTTCTTCACAGTGGACAATGTAGTGCTTTTTGTAGTAAGTAGATTCCCTCAATAATTATATATTTTAGTTAAAATATCTTTTAATGTGCTAATAGTTGGTCAGATCTCTGTAATTGTAGTATATATAGTAGCTGTTTTTTCTTCCTCTACTTACTTTTCAGTATTTCAGACACATCTGAACCTGGTATATTTGACATGTCTTGCATCTTGCCGGTATTTGACCTAGTAACGGATTTTTCAGTCTCATTTCCTCCTTGAATCTTCCTGCCTTCAGGCCAAAGCGGCTGTACATAATTCAACATATTATTTATGCTTGAACAGTCTTGAGGCTTTATCTCATCATGCAAATAAGTCGGACATATGTGAGTCAGCTCATATGGAACATTTTCAGATTTGTTTTTTTCAGCTCAATAGACAAGGAAGCATGATTCTTGGAAAGCTCTTTTGCATCTTGGGGATAGGAAGTGTTTCTGATTCAATTGGCCATTTATTGTCTGAAATGTATTATTTTGAGATAGTCTAACAGAAAGAAGCATCCCCTCAGAAATTAATGTATATAATTACATTATATGGCCTTTTTATTTGTATACAAGTCAAGTATAGTTCCCAATGAACTTTTCTCAAATATTTTGGATGTCTGATGTGGGGTTAAATTACCCATAATCAGTGTATTACCTATAGATGGCAGTTAGGAGGCAAAGTAGCCCCTATCTTGATTAAATATCTACATATTGTACAGTTTTGCACCCATGCTAAACACTGAATTTGTCAGTGCATGCAAAGGGCTCAGTGTGGTTCATGTGCAGCATGGAAGCTGTGTGAAATGTGTTCAGAAAGTAAAGTTAATAACAGACTCAAGTGGAGCTGCTGGAAGTCCATTGTATTGTGTACACTTTGTTCCAGTTATATAGGCCTACAGAAAACAGCATATACATTTTTGAAGCCAGAAACCAAAAGGAAAGCAGCCAATTGTTATTTTTAAAGTGTTGAAGTGTTTTTTTTACATATTTATTTGGCAGGAAACCCTAGTGTTTCTTAAGTCTTAGACCAGCGGTTTTCAAAGTGTGAGGCGCGCCTCCCCTGGGGGGCGCCAGAGAGCTTCAGGGGAGGCGCAGCGTGAGAAAAAAATAAAGAGAAACAATGAAATCTAGCTCGTTAACTTCAGCTAACTTTATGCGAGCGGCAACATGGATCGATTTTTAGTGAAGTTACCTAAAGTGAGAGAGGAGACAGCGTCTGGCCACCCCAGTTGGCAGCTTTGTTTTGAAATAAAAGTTGTGGCTCATCGGACATTTATCAGAGAAAATCCCTGATGTCCGAGTGCAAGTGAATGCAGCACAAGACGCGAGCCTTGTAACCCTGGCGCGAGCGAGGAAATGTGATTGGCGGCGATTTCATTTGAACGGGCGGCAGAAAACGAGAAGCATTCGGACCCAAGTACACGGAAGGAATAAGGTATTTGCGGTCTACAATGACAGAGAAGAGACTGTCAAGTTTGGCTGTGCTCAGCATTGAATCAAAACGCACTAAAGCTTTGGATGTTAATACGTTTGTGAGGCGTTTTGCTGAACAAGATGGTAATCGCCGCATTCAGCTGTAATAGGCATGCCAACTTGATGCTCTGCTCACGGATGACTCGAGCATTAAAAACTGTTAAGATGATGACCTTACGTGTGTACATATATTTTTTTCTTTGTGGGGGTCTGCCCTGAGAAAGTCAAATAAGATGGTGTGTAAAACTACACTGCCCAGACAAAAATAAGTAACCACTTTGATTTAACTAGGCCAGTAGGTAAGGGCATTCCACTGGATAATAATACCCCTGCATTATAGCAACAACAATAATAATAATAATAATAGCAATAATAATTGGGAGGGGGGGCGCGGCTGTTCTTATATTCTCTGAGGGGAGGCTCACCTTCCCACACTTTGAAAACCCCTGTCTTAGACTATTCAAATCCAAGCCGATACTGACTGTGGGAAATTGTTATATCTTAGTAATTTTTAATGCACCTTGAAGCCTTTTTCAATACCAGACACTTGATGAAAGAAGGCTTTTTTTAAATGGCAGAATTTCATTCCAGAATAACAGGTTTTTTTCTGCTTTTGTCTCGGTCCGATCTGTTTCTGCCCCGGAGTTTAGTATCTGGGCCAAGAGAGATTTCTCGCCGGGCTGTCTTCCATATTGTTTGTTCCTGGCAACTGGACAGTAAACATCCTCGGCTCTGTAGTAAACAATACAGAGACATGACACGCTCCTCTGTGTCAGTTCTGCCTGGCTGTGACTGATAGTCTTCTTGGCGTGGCAGAACATCACAATGCCTGTGTGGGTAGGTTTTTTGTTGTTATGATTTCAGCTACAGAGAGGTTATAGTGAGGCAGACAGAAAGCACAGTCATTCATTTTGCCTTCTGGATTTTTCCACGAGTGTGACAATATATGAATTTTACAACATTGTCTTGCTGCCACAGAGAAACACAGATAATGTTAACCACTTTCTATCAAGTCCCTATCTTAAAAAGTGTTTTTAAGTTTGAAATATTACAACTGTTGTTTTATGGTTCATAAATCATGTTCTGCTGCTCTTCAGATCTGTTACACGCCATTAATAAGAACTTTTTTTAGGTTTGTCAACATAAACTAGGCTGATGTTCATCCTCCTCCAGCGTGACACTTTCTTTTTATTGCATTTTAATTTGTTTGGAAAATGCTGTCTGCTTTCATAAACACTAGTAATTCATTACGAGTTTCTCATGTTCCATTAAGTCTCCAATTTATTGAAGACTATATTAATACCAGGCTGTTAAGAAGATTCTAGGCTGTTGTATTGTGAACTCTTTATAAAGAGTTGGGTTTGGTTGGATGTGGCCTCTGTTGCACCTATAATCTATTGTAAGTCCAACAATGTACTTCATAAGTCTACATTGCTTAATCAGTGAAGTAATCATATAGTTTGCCATTTTAGAATGGGTCATGGGCTTCTTTCTTTTGTAATTAGTGTCAGCAAAACTAAGTAAGACATGTACAATAAAAAGTATTGGGTCTTTTGTAAAGGGTTTCTACAATAACTCATGTTTTGTAACTTTAATAAGTTGGTGATGAGTCGACCTTGGTCCAGATGCCTTGCAGCAGTTTTCTCATTAAATCAATTGTCAAATAGTCGTTTGGAGGAGTCCTCGCGCTGGACTAAAGATCTAATTTACAGCTGAAGGTGAAGCAAAGACGTGTTAAAGGTTGATAAACATCAGTGGAAGTGGACCAAGTAATGAGCTGACTTGTTTGTCACAGTGGAAACATTCTATAGATGCAATAAGATGCTTGTTTAGTTTTTAAGGGAAGCATCATCTTTAGAAACTGCAGGAACATTTTATCAGAAAAGTATACAATGTCAAAACAAGCTGTCCCATAATGCAGTTTGCTTTGATTGATGGAAGTCTGGGATCTTAGTCTCTCTTTCTAACAAAGGCAGAGGAAAAAAGGAAACCTTAACCTTCAGTGAATAAAGGTAGAGGCTATTGTTCAGACTGTCACCCAGTTGACTGCTGTCAGGATCCTTCTGACTCTGCACTTTACTGTCATTGATTGATTAGGCGTACAGACAACCTGTCACTTTCCCTTATCACTTCTCAGAAGATGTATTTCTTCTCTAGCCAGCGAGGCCTCGTGTTTGTAGAGAGAGATTATAAACATTTCAGTTGTAAGGTGAAATATCAAATATTTTCCTTTTCATATTTGCATGACATCATACGGTATAGCTTCAGATCAGCAAACTCAAAGATCTTACGTCAAGAAAAACAAGATGGATAGAGGGGAAGTGAAACAAGAGGACAGAGAGGGAATGATGAAGACCAAATACGAAGTCCGGGTCAAATGCTGAACACCAGGTCCTCTGTCCGTTTAAACTCTTTGTTGACCTCTCCCCCTTCTCTGACTTCAACTCAATCTCCCTTGACAAATGCTACCATGTGCCACACAGATGTCTTGAGGGGAAATGGCAGACAGATCAGTCCCGTTGAGGCGTGACCCGCCCTGTGGAGGACTTGTGGGGAATCATTGACATGCCAAGTTTGAAGGCCATGAGATTTGGCAGCAGAATACTTTGCTGGACAATAATTAGTTGATGGTTGTGATGTGAGGACACATCTTAAAACAGACGAGACTCAATAAGCAGTTTCATATTTTATTGAGAAAGGTAGTGAAATGGATATTCCATCTAATCAATCAATCAAAGAGATTAAGTTACTTTTGAGAAAAAAGCAAATGTGAGTGAGCATTTTTCTGTTTTCTTTATGCATCCTTGGACCCTTTTGTAGACCCACAGTGTGAATACAACTAATATAACACATGGAGAACATGCAATGGAACAGATGTCCGCCTTGTGTCTGACATTCCTGTTTATTTCTGACTACTAGTCCAGATATTCGCTCCAAAATGTTTTAGAAACTGCACAGTAGTATACTGATTTCTATTAAGGTGAGGCTAATTCCACACATTCTCCCCTTACTCATTGTTGAGGGTTAGACATTTGAAGTTCCATACCTTTTTTAAATGTGTTTACCCTGCATGATTAGAAGGCTCTATCAAAATCTGCAAATATCTGACACTCTTTTGAGGGAAAATGGTTTCATTGTGTGTTACAGGTCAAACAGTAGACCACTTTATGCAGTGGAAATGTATCAAACCATGAAAATGAGATGAGACCACAGAAACATTATGTAATGGCACAGGTGCCTGTAAGGAAATTGATTTATCCCTAAACTCTTCTGTAAAACGTGATGCTGTTGGTTTCGATGTCCAATAAATCATGCATGTCTTAATTATGCCTTTTTAAGAGAATTTAAACACAGAGACAGAATCTAAACGACATGTCTGCAGGTAGGGGGATATATTTGTCCATCATTTCAACAAAAGGAGCTTGCATTTGATTTTTCCTCTTTGCTCAGCTTTTGCTTGTGACAGGATGGTATTAGAAAAGACTCATTTCAATATGAAAATGACAACCGTGTGATGTGAGAATATCAACATGAAATGTGCACTCAACGTCAAAAAAGGCACAGTGGTGTTACAAACAAAACAACAGAAGTCTGAAAGTGTTTCCCGACTTGAGAGAGAGCTTTGATCCTTCCAGAAGGAAAGACCATAAATCATTTCAAGGACAGAAGTCTTTATCTTTTGACAGACTGACAAAAAAAACAATGTGTCTGCAGTAAATCACAGTACTGAATCTAAACAAACAAAATGGACAGAATGGACTTTTTTTCTTTTCATTTTTTATTCACTCTTTGTTTGATTTGTAGCATCTTATTTAATATTTCTTAACATTCCACAGTTTGTTTTTCATGTTATTTTACATTTTTGTAAACGTTTTAGCATGGTTTTGTCATGCGGCTGTATTTGAGAATGTGACATTAGGCTAGCAGAAGTGTTCTGAGTTTATTCTTGTATTTGTCACAACAGGTCTGGCGAACGTACAGAATTGTTTTAGATGAATCCTATTATTTTATTAAAAAAAATAGCTGACAAGCCTGTCACTTTCTAAAAGTACTTTTTCTATACAGTAAGCACTTTACTGTTGAGGTGCACTTTTCAGGCACAGCATAGTTTCTGAAGTTCCCCATCCGAGTGTCAGTGCTTCTGTCAGTGTGTCCTTGTATCTGCCGGTCTGTCTGCTGTCATCTCATATAATCGGCCCAGACTGAACCAGAGGACTGCGTGTACGCTGGCATTTCAATGACTCTTTCTCCCATTACTGTGGCGGAGGCTGCTCTGCACGAATTTTCCTCCTCCTCCACTTCCTCCTTCTCCACTTGCTTCCAGCTGTCCTCCCACACGTCTTACACCCCGTTTGTCACAAGACCAGTTCAGGATTAATGGACCACTTAACTTTATCTGCGACATTTCTGAACCAGTGCACACCTACCTCCCTGTTAGAAGGCACTCGCATTAGTTTAGTAGAAACACATGCCAAGATCTGAACTTCCTCTGAAATGCACCCTTAGAAACACTGTAGACTGCACAAAGACAACTCCTGCACTGCACAGAGACATACAATATTAAATGTATATAACCATAACACTTTAATCAGCCACCATTAGAGAGCAATTAGCATAATCAACCATCATTTCCATTTATTATAATTATATGTAATTGTGCAATAGCGTTAGCAGCATGTTTTTGTCATGCCATCTCATGTCCCATCACACCCTCAGCATGCATGATCTCACCGTACATGGGATTATACAACACCTTTGACCCAGTATTGGTAAAATGTACTGTTTGCAGTCATGCATAAAAAAACCCGCCTCTATCTGTTCTGCTAACACGTTACAATTCTAACTGAATATAATAGCTGTAAACACTGAAACAAAGTGTATATCTTCTAATATATAACTAAATATTACTTTACAAAAAAATCACATGCTTTACTTAGAACAGAAAGAAAACCAATTAAGAGGACAATTGAAACCAAAGTTACTCAGCCACTTGAATACTTAAAAAATGAATTGTTCATGTACCATCTTTAATATGAGTACAAAGAGACCTCATTCTAGAAAAATACTTGAGTTGAAAGATCATTTAATTAACCTTCTACAGTATTTAGAGTACATGTAGGATGTAAAGTGTCTCTAAAACATTCATAAAGCAGCAGCATTGATGTGATTTGAAGGGACATTTTATTTCTATTTGCAATGCTGTCAAATCAGCAACAAGAAAAAGCCAAAGGCACGTAGAAGCACTTGTCAGCCCTTATGCTCATGCAGCAGAATTCATGCACACAACTGTTCTGCTCTACAACATGGAATAATATAGCAGGTAGTCATGTTGGATTATCGCATCCTTTCTGCGTTAAACCAAATATTCGTCACTTTTTGGAGGGCTGTTACTTCATAGTGACTTTTTTTGTATACTGGGGGTGTTTCTCAATGTCGAGGAGGCTTGCTTGGTAGCACATGTACCTCCGAGTCAGTTGCTTCAGAAGCGAGGCAAGAATCCTTCCTAGCCTCGGAAAACGAAGAATTGTGGAACAGGCTAACAGGTGTGCGTCATATGCGAGGCCCCGCCTTAAATGGAGCGCGATTTCCGCCAAAGATTTGGAAATTGGTCCGTGCGCAAAGCATTGTGGGGATTTTAAGACCGCGGAGTTTACACATGTGCAGCCTCGAAATTTCCCGCAGCGAAGTACGCCGGCCTCGGTAGAATTCCAAGTATCCTGGACATTGGAACAAGGACGGGACTCGATGACGTAGTATCCTTGAAATAGTGGCTCTGGAGCAGCTTTCCTCGACACAACACCTAGTGACTGTAAAACGACTTGCGGCCCTGATCCTGCTCCGCTGCTTATCTTTATACATCTACAGCAAAGACAATATACTTAACGGTGCAATCAAAAACAGTTGAATTTAAGAGTTTATCTTGAACTTAGTGCTGTTGTTTTTTTTGTGCCGATTTTGACATACTGTACAAGTGTTTGTAATGATAGCAGATACTGTAGGAGCCCCAGGAGCTTCTCTTCTGTGCACGTTGGGAATGTAAAGATGGATGCCTAAAGTAATTTCAGTTCAACTGTAAGCATTTACCATCAACCTAGGGTCAGCAGCTTGAAATGCATCACATCGGGGTGACAGTAGCTCATTCTGTAGCGACTTGGCTTGGGAACCAGAGGGTCGCCTATCCAGAATTGACTAAGTGCGGAGAGTGAATCGATCATTTGAGACTTGTACTGCCGAGGTGTCTTTTAAGCAAGGAACCAGAACCACACACTGTTTAACCGAGATAAAAGTCGTACAAACTCAATAAAAAGTCAAGCTGCCGTTGAATAAACGTTTCGTCTGAGATTTGCAAAAGTTATTTGAAAAAACTGCTCTCATTTGAACCTGACAGCCACGTCTTTTTCTCCTTCAGTGGAGTTTTTTTGTCATGTTCTTTGTTTTCTTAAATGAATAAATCATCAGTATTAACCTGACACAATGTTCGTTCACCAGTGATGATGTGTTACAGAAACGTCTGTTGAGCAGTTTGATCGCAGAGCAGATGAAAAGGACGACTGGAACATGCACTTAGGGAATAACAGTTATTATTATTATTATTATCTGAAAAGCCTTTTTTTATCAAACTGAAACTCTTGTGTCTGAATCCTATAATCTTCCCACTTCATCTGACACCGCTACTTATTGCGTTCTTCATCTTGACACTTACACCGGCATCTGAAAAGGTTACAGAAAGCACAGCTCTGGCTCAAAGTATGAATTATACTAATATTTCCAGAGTATTCAAGCCCTCCTCAGTGTGATCCTCACTTCTTGTAATTTGCCACACAATATCATTGGCTGCGAGAGATAATTCCTTCTCTGAACTCCATGACCAGTTTCTATAAGGTGAAAAACAACACATTAGATATTGGTCGAGAGGAAAGCAATCATGAACCCCTGCTGTTCGTGTTTTCCGTGATACAGAAGAGAAAGGTGTGAAAATGATTTAATAGGAGACTTGGATCACACAGGTGAGGCAGGTTAAATCCACACAGCCATGGGAAAGTGCAGACAGCTGATCCTCACCGCACACTGAGCTGCAAGCAAAGCTCTGAGATGGCATATGAAAAGGAGTGTTAGCATTTCAGTGGAGGTTGAGTATTAGTTTGTTTTTTGAAAATAACATATTATGTCTTTTCAGGTTCATATTTTCTATTTTGTGCCTTCAAGTTTCCATGCTTTTATGCTGCAGCACCTCGTTTCACCCTCTCTCTCCAACACATCCCCATGGGCTCTGGTTTCAGACAAACTCCCTCTCGACTTTGGGATTTGAGCCTTTGCAGACCATTTACATGCACTCAAACTTATAAAACACACTACAGGAAAGGGAAAACCCCCAAAAGCATAATAGGGCCCCTTTAATAAACTCCCTTTTTAAGTGTACTTCAAATGACCCTTTTGCAAATAAGAAACTCCCTAAAAGTAATTGGTTTCTCTCTAACGAATATTGATTATTGGCACTCTGGACACCTTTATCTGGAGGTTAATCAGATGATCCTTATTCTACTACTACTGAAGTGGAACAACATCATTACAAGTAGCTTCTCACAACAGGAAACGATTAAACTGCGGTAGAAGTGCTAATCTTATTTAGCTTGCAAGGAAAACACAATTGAAGACTCGGCAGCAAATGCAACTATACTGGGTGTGTTTGTGCTGTGCGAAGAGCAAAGTGAGGGGACAAAGGACGAGAAGGGGGATGGGATATAAGAATAAACAAGGCTCACTTGACAGGCTCCAGATCGCAGGGAATTATGGGAATTACCTGGGCTCAAAAGTGTTCTGCGGTGCCAGTGATGCAAGCAGCCGGGCGGAAGGAAGCGGACGATTTTTGCCCCGGGAGCGTGGCGAGATGGCCGTGTATCCTAAACAGAAGAGACTTACCAGACTCAGCAGGAGACGAAAAAATGGAGGGGGAGAGAGCAAAGGAACGAAAGAAGGGAGTGTGAAAAGGCAGAGTATTTATCTGACTTAAAAACCCCGCCTGATGCTGAAAGAGCTCCAGTGAAGACTCTCCTGGAGCCTGGAGCCGCTTCCACACAATCCCCAGGACGAGTTTGGGTTTCACTGAGTGGATTGGAAGTCCTCCTGACCCATCCCCCCCCCCCCCTCACACTGCATCTCACTTATCCAGCTCTCCACAGAGGCCTGAGGGGGAGGAAAGAGAGGAGAGGAAAAGGAGTGTTGATGAAAATGTTGCCGGGAGAAACTGGGAAGAAGGGGATAAGATGATGGAGCTGCAGGGAAGGAATGGTGAATGAGAATAAAAAAAGAAAAAGGAAGAAAGAGGAGAAGCGAAGGAAGGAAGGAAGGAAGGAAGGATGTGAGGAAGCAGCTCCGGGTGTCGCACCCCCCTCTGGCTTCTCCGCTGAGATGCCCTGATTAGTTTTGAAAGCAAGCACCGGAGAGGGAGAGAAAAACACATAGTGTACATTTCTCTCTCTCCCCAGAAACAATTGAAGGAGTGGAAAGAGAGGAGAGCTGTGTGTTGGCGTCCTGTGGGAGGCTGTTCTGTGTGTGGCCTCTCGTCCTGTGGGAGGCTGTTCTGTGTGTGGCCTCTCGTTCTGTCTGACAGCAGCAGCCGATTAGTCCACTAATCCATAAAGAGCCATCTTTCTCTTTATGTCGCTGTCTCTCCTCCACACAATCCTCTCTTTCTCCATCTCTGTAATGCCCTCTCACTATTCCTCCCACCGTCTTCCTGAGGCATTCCCTCATTATATCTGCCCAGCCTCTCCTTTCTCATTCACCCTCTGACTCATCAGTGTCAGGATTAGTCTGTGAGCATCATGTAGGCCAATTCTTCTTCAGATGTTCTGTCCTGAAATCAGATCCATTACTTCACCTCTTCCTCCTTCTCTTTCTCCTCCGAGGTCGAGTTTCTGTCCCGTTTGTGGTTTGTCATAATCAGAAAAACGTATACATGTTTGGTGAAGACAGCTGCACCACAGAACCATTTATTAACTTTCTGTTTTTACTCCAAACTGAGAGCGGGGTTATTTATGTTCTTGATAACATTGTCCCACTAGTGTCGGTCGATGTGATAAGCTAATATTTAGAGAATGTCTTTACAGAACTTCACACTGTTTTAATGCCTTGAATCTGTGGACTTGGTGTTTAATTTTTATCCAAATGTGCATAGCACATGAATTGAAACTTGGTGATGTCCTGCAAAATGTGATCAAGATGATGAAAGAAGGCAAATCTAAAGGATAAAACTTGTGGTGTAATTCAATATTTTTCAATAAAAATACTCAAAAACCAGCAGTGACTCACATCTCCTAGCTTCCTACTACATTTCTAAGTCTTAAAGGTCCCATGTCATCCTTTTCCGGTTATTACCCGTCCCCTTGTGTGTTATGTAGCTTTTTCTGAATGTAAACGGTCTGCAGAGTCACAAACCCTCAAAGTACACCCTGTAGCGAGTAAAACTCTAACACAGAAAAGACCTGTCTATGCTGCCCCAGAACGCCTCGTTGGACATTTTTCCATGTTGTTCTTCCTGAGTATGGTGACGTAACCATGCCCAGGTCCAAATGGACCAATCCGTGGAGCTCCTCACACACACACACTCACTCAGCCTTATCTTTTCTCAGGCTGTGAGTGTGTGGCGAACTGTGTGGCGAACAGCCTGGCTGTGAGTGTATGTGTGTGCTCAGGCTGAGTTCCGCGGTGTCTCGCTGTCTCGCAGACCCCACACAGCAACTAGGAAACGACACCAGTAATACAGCTCACACTGTCGGCTCCTCGAGCCTCAAAGGGCGGAGCAGCGAGCCCCGCAACGTCCCGCCAACACGGCACCCAGACCCCACGCAGCATTCTCATCTGTTTGTCATTACTGGTGTCATTTCCTGGTTGCTAACAAACGCCATTGTAACACATAATCACTGATGTTCCGCTGTAACGGTGGTGGACTCATCAGAACAGAGTGGGTGAGCTGACCAGAGCACAGTGGGCTCATAGGGAGGGGGGTGCAGCAGCTCCAACAAGCCGTTTAGGACAGAGTATAGAATACACATACTATACAGAGATGCTGTATGAGAAACCAATGTGAGTTTGGAACATTGAACAATGTAAATCTATTCTAGTAGACCTCAACAATGGAATTATGATCAGTAGAAATGGCCATGTCATGGGACCCTTAAAAAATGACTCACAAAGATATCTGTTTTTAAACAAAGTATAAGTAATTTAATAAGCAGCTATGTAGACTTGAGTCAAACAAACTACAGCATGCAACAACAAAGCTCTAATCCTCTTACCTCTAAACACTCAAATTAAGGTAATTAAACGTAAAGGTCGCTACATTTATAACTGCATTTAGAGCAATTAAATTAGTTAAACTCACTGAAATTCGTCATTTGTTTCCTGTTTACTTTTCATAGACATGTTTATGTCATACTGAGAAGATATCATTTGTATTGACGATTGCACTGGTGAATGTGTTTGCACAAACATATCTGTAAAGTCTGGTGGTTTGGTACTCTTGACTGCTGGTTTTGTTTCTGGTCTTTTTAAACTTTTTGGAAAACTTTATCTGAACACATTTTCCAGCAGTACTTTGCTTTATATTCAGGTACTTCCTCACATTTACCCTCGGGAGCTGCCCACTAAAGAACTGCAGTTGTTGGAAACTCAGCGGCTCTGCTGTATTTAAATGTAGTTTCCTACATCGTTGATGGGCATCTCAGCAGTAGCTTCAGAGGTCAGGCGGAGTGCTATTTGTTTACTTGACCCCCCCACATATTTCCAGCTCGCTCAGAGATTAGTTGCAGTGACCCTGTGTTATTCATACTTTTGTAACTTTGTCGGCCTCCTTTGTGATACTGTAAGTGCATGACTGGCTGGAATCTCCTGACTGTTTGTGCAGTCACCGCTCTGTCCTCTGCAGGTTGCATTACCAGTCACAGTCTCATAGTCTTATTCCCTTTAATCACATTGCCACCCTCCACTCAGCAGCTTTAGAAAGTCATGGCGTCACTGGTAACAGAATGCTGAACATGGCGGAGGGAGAGCATTGGGCACCTTGGCACGCTGAATAATAGATGTAAAGGGAGCTGTATAATTGTCCTGCTTTCATTGCAGTGTTTTCACCACAAGGTCTTAGAGCAAAGTGGCTCTACAAGCACAAATGTTGTCACTGAGACGCTGCAGGCAAAGCAAAGGGCACACCTACAGATGTTTGAACCCTGCACATCTGCTCCTTTTTCTCCTGCTACATGTTTAGCTCATGTTATTGTGGGTGAGAAGTGGCATTTACATCATCAAACTGACTCCAAAACCTTAGGATGCAAATCTCATTAGTCTAACAATGTGGTTATTTGTCAAAAAGGTTATGAACCCTGACAAGCCTGCAGTCTCTGATTTTAATATAAGATAAGGTAAGAGGGACCTTTATTAATCCCAGTGGGGAAATTCAGTGGTTCAAACAGCAACAGGGTGAAAAACAGGATAGCACAGATTCACACAGATTACTAAAATCAAAAATAAGATCAAAGATAATAATAATAGTGAGAAACTATGAAATAAGAAATGAATGTTGTCTGTATTTCTATAAACAGAGGTGGTCCATTATGTATCGGTGGAAGCTTTAATCCTGGGCTACATTATATATGTGCCTGCCGATGCAGAGACACATACAGTAGAGGGTACTTTTTGGCATATATGGTAGCTTGTTATTTGAATATTGTACATTTCAACTTGTATAATGAGCCAAAAAGGATACTCTTTTTTTTTTTATTGAAAGTGCATTTAAGTTGGTAATCAGTCACTGCCTTAAGTGCCTTATCCACCTGATAAAGTCTGGTCCACCACAGAATGTAAATATAATGCTGCTTATCATGACATCCATTTGATTGACACTGAATGTATTGGTGTATGCCAAAATAGCCTAACTCACTCTGACATGTGACATCAGAGCAGTTCTTCTTTGAGATCACGTAAAAACCTGTAGGGAAACTTCTGTTGAGCCTGTAGCTGCCTGCAGTGGTGAGAGAATGCCCATCTGAAGATCTGTGTCATATTGAAGCCTATTACCTGGAAGGATTGACTGACCTTTAATGAACCCACTCTGCTGCGCTCTCTGCTCTCTTACACACTGACATGCTGATCTGAACATGGCAGGAAATTAAGTTACACGCGCTGGCCACAGATAACACAAGGCTGTTACTCTTTTACCTGTCAAACGCTGTGATTCTCTGACCAGTGAAAAGATATCTGCTATCAGCTGGATAGATAGATGGGCAGATAGGTGTCTCCTCGTCTTCTTCAAGAAGAATTCGGGCTGTCGGGGAAGTCCGTTCTCCAGCAAAAAGGAAGGAAAGCTCAATCCTTCACCCCGACCTGCCTCGCTAAACTTGTTGACATGGCAACCGCAGAAAGAGCAAGAGCACACGATGTGAGATTATATTTCCGCCGTCAAGTGAAAGCTTGCGACTCCTCTTTTGGGGAGTTCGTTATTGCTTCTGTTGAAGGAGTATTTGCTTCTGTACTGGAGAGATTTCTGTCGACCATCACAACGGTTAATGAAGTTGAAAATGGACAAAAGAAAGTCGGAAATATGAAGAGAGATTTCTTTCCCAAACAGACAGGTGACAAGTGAGAGGAGAATATACTGCACGATACAAATAAGCAATTACTTCTCTGCTACTGTAATAATCAGGCTCTGCTGAGCAGGACCAGATGACCTTCATTTCAAAGGGCCTTATTATGTTCTTATGGATTTGCACTTCCCTGTCGTGTGTTATATAGGTTTTGTGCATGTAAATGGCTGCAAAGGCTAAAATCCCAAAGTTGAGAAAATGTGCATTATATGTCCTTTTTAAAAAGAGAGGCGGTCTTTGATGGCAAGAGAGAAACAGTGACTGAAGTGACCTTTTCTAAATCAGTTGGATATACAGTATAAAGCAAAACAAAAGAGCAACTCAATGCAGCATGTGATCACACTGGCCTGGTTTCACACCTCTGAATTGCTGCCCACATTTCCAAATGTTCCTGCAACTCAAAAGGTCTTGTGTAACGTTTATTGACTGTTGTTGTATCGATTGGAAAATGAGTCGAGCCCTTGTGCTTTTGTGAAAAAACTTGCGACGAGTGCTAAGGATATCAATACAGTTGTATGGGTTATTGTAATTCAACAAACAGATACAATAACAGCTTTGTCAATTCCATATTTCTTTGCTCTATGTGATAAATAATGACTTACCACGGCTTCTGTGTCAGCTCAAATTGACGTTAATGAAGACAGAACTGCAATTAAAATTAAATGGCAGTCTATGATTAGAATTAAAACATAGTCCATGTACCCCTGTTGTGAGAAGGACTCTTGCAGTGTACAAAGCCCTTGTTTCAAAGACAAAAGCACATTTAAAAATTCAGTGTTGCTGTGGAAACTGCACTGAGATGTGCATTGATTTGGGGAACATTTGGTGCAGGAATGAGTCCTAAAATAGGGAAACGAGTCAGCATTTAACCACTTCCAGTCAACTTGTCTCAAACTTTTTCAGTGTTTTTAGTTAGAAGCCTAAAATAAGGTCTGTGATTAACACAAGCAGGAGAGACTGTAACGTGTTGGTCTTAAACATAAAATACATCAGAGTAATAACCCTCTGGTGAATGTCCAAAGCTACCAAAATGATGGTTGCTTACAAGTTACTAAATGATACTATAAACATGAACCGCCTTTAGCTTAGCGGTGGTGACATGAAGTCATGCGACTGTAATTTAGTTGTTTATATTACCACTATCCCTAACCCTTGTTTCGTGCAATATTCTAAAATCCAATTGGAAAATCCATTGATTTTTGTTGACGGACATTTTGCAATGCTAACCTCCAGGTTCGCCTACAAAAATACGTCATCACTGAACCACCCTACTGAAGAAGAAAGAAGAAGAAGAACCTTTATTTTGTCCCAAAAGGGAAATTCTGGTAGTGGGTTTTTGCCATGAGCATCATCCATTTGAAAATCACTTGAAAACCTTATTACAAAAATTCAAGAGGGGATGTGTTCTTCCAGTTAGGCAATTAAATGCAATCCATGAAGATTTGAAAAACAAGAAATACAGTGTTGATGTTATTATTCAGTCGTATTTGATTGGCCAAATCAGTGCCTTGCTGGATGCCACATTCAAATAAGTAAGCCAGCTGCATTTTCTGATGTAGTTGCTGTCGTCTGAAAGCAGCCTTAGAGGATAGGTCTGCTGAAAATCAATACGAAGATATTCTGAGTGATCAACTTTAATACTGTGATGGGAGCAGTTACTTACTGAAAATAGGGGCATCCATAAAACAATATCATGATGATAATAATAGTGTTCAATTAACTGAATCATATTCTATGACCTTCACAGTTTTAAGATCTCAAGTTGAACACCTGTGGGGGGATTAGGACTGACATTTACATCCACCATCACAAGAGATCTTTTAGAAATGTGTGCAAATGAGAATCTGGTCTGAAGGCTTCACTGAGACCTTACTGTCTATTGTTGTTGCTTTTGTATCAGCTGGTGCTTTTTCACTGGTACATATTCGCAGATTATTGCACAGTATGTGTCCATAAATACATAAGTGTATTTGATTGTGTGTGAGAGTGCCTGTGGATATACATTATGTGTGCATTCTTGAGTAGTAAAGCACATAAATTGGCACGTGTTTAAATGTAATGCAGATTTACCTTCTGGAAAATAAAAAATACATTACCAGCGATCCATTCCAAAACATTACACTAGAGCTCAGCCATACATAATTAATATCAGTTTCATCTTTTTTACGTGCTGCGTAAATCACCAGGGGGCTTTGGGTGTGTAGTGATTCACACGCCATTTCCATAATTATCGCCTGTTGTAATCATCCTGCCGGTGAATCTCTTCCTCGTTCATTCATTTATGAACCCAATACCAAATCGTTCCCACTGTGAAAGCCTATAAAGGAGGCAATCACTCCTATTTTTATTATAATTTTCTAATCTCTGCACTTGTAATTTATGCAGGAGTAAAAGTGTTGCCGTCAGACGGGTAGCATGGGGAGAGATGAATCAGGCAGGTGCCAGGCTTGATGGATTGGTCTTCTTGATATATAATTGCTGACAGTGGGGAAAATCGGGCCGTGCTGTGATTATCCCCTATG
This sequence comes from Trematomus bernacchii, assembly GCF_902827165.1. Taxonomy (NCBI): domain Eukaryota; kingdom Metazoa; phylum Chordata; class Actinopteri; order Perciformes; family Nototheniidae; genus Trematomus; species Trematomus bernacchii. The sequence continues at coordinate 2,397,417 of NW_022987313.1, read as the reverse complement.
TTCAGTCTGTACCTGTCTCACCTGCAGATCCAAGTCACCGCAGCTAAAAAGCCACTTCATGGAGCAGACAGTGTGAATAATGCCCTCAGATGTTAGAGCCTCTCACATGTAGACGTCTAACTGGAGTCAGAGCGACCTCTCCTCCTCACCGAGCTAAAGTCAGATGAAACCAGGAGCTCAATCAATGTCTGCTGCAGGTGTCATCTGATGCCAGCGCCCTGCACAGGGCAGACTGGGAGCTGCTGACGGACCACCAAGGACTTATCAAAGAGCAGCAACTCTTTACAGTCACACACACTAGGTCATTCACTTCTTGCTTTTAAAGAGGACATGTTCATATTTGTATTTAGTGACATGTCTCCACGCTTTAATGTTCAAAAAGCTCTTTATTTTTCTCATACTGCCTGTGCTGCAGCACCTCTTTTCACCCTCTGTCTGAAACCAGAGCCCAGTCTGCTCTGATTGGTTAGCTGGCCGGCTCTGTTGTGATATGTCAACCACTTAGAGAAGTCCCGCTCTTTAGCCTATCATGTACAATGTGTTGGATCGCTAGCCAATAGAAGGGCGAGTGTTACATAGTGCTGTCATGATGGTACAGTAGTAAACAAAGGAGTCCAATGGAGGTGTTTCAGGCAGGGGGTTTTAGTCCATTGGCATGCACAAAAACCTATATAACACACAACGGAGAGGAAGAACCTTAAACAGCATAATAGAGCCGCTTTAAGAGACTGTGTGCAGTTAAATCTATCATCTTAATTCAGATTATCCTGTGGCCAAAATATTATTGTTTCTTTTTAAATGGAAATGGACTGGGAAGTGGGAGGGGCTGCACGTTGAACTCTAACGCTTTAAAAGGATACTTACAAGTAAACAATGATAAGGGAGGTTTTATATTGATTCCTTGACAAGAAAATAAGTCATTTCAGTTGATCAATAACCAGTGAATCCTCCGGAGATGTATTACGCAAGAGATGATCGCCAGCAAGATAGTTTCGCATTGTTTCCAGAAAACCACAGAGCCAAAATATTGGCCTCTTAAAAGTTGTTATTCCTATTAGCTCAATAGTGTGATGACCCACTCTGCACTAATTGCCTCATTTGGTGTTTGCTATTAAAATATTTAATTGGAGCATTCATTACTTTTGATGAATGTCATGGAATATTAGAATTCAAAGGAGGAAAATATTGCTCTTTAGATGTATGCTGAATACAGTTCTCATGGGTGAGCAACTTTTCCGCTTGCGTATCACTTTAGAAGCATTTAACCATTTACCTTTCCCTTACATTCAACTGTTTAATACCATTACCATGGATACAAGACAAATGGGATTGACCAGATGTCAAATGATTTTTAGATAACACTCCCACTCTGATTAATGAACCTAATTACTGTTCTTATTAGCTTACAGGGAACTTAAAACGCTTTAGTATCTCTCTCGACTTTATATTTTGTTAACTAGGAAGTGTCTCTTATCATGAGAAATGTACAATGTGAAAGAATCAAATGGTTTAGGATATCTTTTCTGTTTTTGAGGTCAGTATTTATCATTTGTGTTGCCTTTTGCTAACAGTCATGCACTTCAATTGTTAGCATAATTGTCGGTACTGTATCAGGGTTTGTTTTATGATTGTTATGCCCTTTTTTAAAGGGTCAGTTTAGTTTCTCAATCACAGATAATTCTGCAAGACATCTTCGATATAATTTACAAAAAAACACTAACGACATACATTTATATAGTTCCTAATTGTTTGACCTTTTAAACCTCTACTCTTATCCATATTTCATCTGTCCATATCTGAACACGACCTTCTGACCCAGCATCCCTCCACATATTGACTGCCTTTCGACAGTCAACAAGCTGTCCCCAGCCTCAGCTCACTTGTCACCATTCATGAAACCATCCCATTGTTTACCAGGCTCTTGTGGTTCGATATCATTGGTCCTCCATGACTTCATTATTCGTCCTGAAGCCCCTCGGTCTACAGGGAGGCCCCTGATGGCCTTGTTACCTTCAGCAGTGAGACCTCAGATCCGGCTTATTTGTGGTCTAATACGAAGCCGCAACACTCCTTTTTCTTGACTTGAGATGAAAAACATTTGTGCACAAATATTGAAAACAAGAAATCATTGGTTCCTATTATTTGTATTTTTATATGTCCCTATTCAGAAGGATTTACAGAGAAACAGTAGAATCATTGAAAGGATAATCCCTTATTTATTTCTTCCCCTTTGTTGTGCCAATAATAAAGGTTAGCCGTCTCCCTCATTATTCCTGGTCCGTCTGCTCACAGTTTGCAGAGCTGCATTTCGTACCTTCAGATAAACCTTTAGCTGTCAATCATCATTAGTGAATACGAAAACGGGCTACAAAAACCAGGATAATGCCAGAAGAATTATCCTCATTTGATTTAGTCTAAAAAGAGTTTTTATATCAGCACTTTGAAAAGTGTTTAGTTATCTGCACACTGGAATTCAAGTTCCCTGGGGAAAATGGCTCTATTGGTGACATTTTGACTAAACAAAATGAAAGAAGAACATAATTTGTCGACGCAACATGGGAGCTTACATTCCTGAGTGTACATATGTTTTAGTTTTTTCTTGGCATTGATCCCTTTTTAATCTGGGACCTGAGAGAGGATTAGATGTGCACAAAACTCCTGTTGCCAATTACAAGACAAAATAAATACAAGGGACAAAAACCTCAGTAACGTTTTTCTTTAAAAACTCAGGACATCAGATATTTACAAGAGAAATATTTTGAGAAAGTGTTGATTGGGAAAGCTGCATTCAGGACGAAACGTGTTAGGTTAAGAAAAAGGTCTTTGACAAAGTTCGAAGCTCACAAATAGAATATTGTACTTGCAAATAGTAAACGTATGCGAGTCAAAGAAACAAAACAATTGCTCAAAAATTGAGATCTGATTTCTAAGCAGAGACAGCTGGTTCTCTAAACACACATGATATCATTTAATAATACATTTAAAAGCACATATTGGATATTTAGGGATATTTGTATATGTACTGAGCACCCTGCAATGTTCCCAGCTGTCCAAAACGTATTATTTGAATAAAGATTTGTGTGATTTAAAATTCTGAGGAAGGCAACTCATCACTAAGCTCCAAATGTTTTTCATCAGCGGGGGATCACTGATGTCTCTACATATTTTTTTAACTCTCCCAGCGTGAGACGTGACTCAGTTTCAAATGTAGTCACTAGTTATTTCTGGAGTTACTTAACATTTGAAATAATAGACAAGGTTATCAGACTGTCTTTCTGTCCTTAATTTCTCTATCTTACCCTTATCATTTCTAACCCAGTAAACATGGATTTTGATATTTGAGGTCTAATAACATTTGGGTTGAAAAGAGACTTCACATGTGAACAAAGTGCTATCTACACATTGGAATATAGTAAGGGAAAAGTTGTCTAGACTACAGTTACAATGCAGGTGATATAGACATCTGGTCGTTTGGTTCGTTTCTTCCTTCTAAAAACAAGTTATTGACATCTTTAAAACTTGGAATTAAAATCTACACATATTGTCTTTCCTTTATTGCTGAAAGTCAGGTGAGAAGTCGGACACTATCCTCACCTCTGTTTAGTATAAAGCTTAGCTTAGCATACACAATCTCACAGGGATGGCAGAACTCCAGGAGGTCACTGCTCCCAAATGGCACTGTTCTACACTTCTGCGTTTATATACATATTACAAAAATCTCATATAAAGTTATAATCTGTGAGCTTTATATGTGATTATAAATGGATGTATTACCTCTAGTCTAGACAGAGACAGACTAGCCCTGCTTTTGGCCTTTACACTGAGCTACTGTAAGCTAAGATAATAGAAGCTAGGCTAAGCGGCTGCTATCTGTAACTTATCATGTAAAGTTATAGTCAGTAGCTTTATAAGTGCTTTTAAATTGATGAATTACCTTTTGGACAGAGCCAGACTAATCCTGCTTCTGGTCTTTATGCTAAACTGAGCTAAATTAGGATGAGCTGAATTAAGTTAAGCTAAACTAAGAAAGGTAGATGCAACCTGTAACTTCTAATGTGTAGAGTATATCGAATGCTTTTAACTTTTACTGACTCAGTTATGTTGGTAACACAGCATTACACAAAATAGACTATGCTTGAAGCCATTTGTAAGAGGAAAGGCTGTTTTGATTTGAAGTCACACTTTGAGTCAAGTATTTGAGTGCTTCTCCTGATACTGGTCATGAATTTACACCACCTTTCCTAACATCTTGAGTGTACACCACTTATCTGTGTTTGGGGATTTATGTTGGCCCAGATATTTTTCGCACATCAGCACCCCCACCTGTAGCCAATTCCACTCACTCCCAAACCCATTATCATTTGTGCACGGACATAAGTGGTCTATTAAGTTGACCTAATGAAAAGTAAACAATGAGATGTTGGAGAAAACACTGATATAAAACCATATTTACTAAGTGAGATTACAGAAATTGTATTGATTTCAGCGGCTGTGACTAACGCTGTGATGCCTCTGCAGATTTTTCAGTCAATATCTATGTGGAGACAATCAGGCAGAATGTTTTACTTACCCATAGAGTGCTTGATGCACAATTACGGCTTGTCAAAACAGATTCATACAGTAGATTTTCGGGTTGTTTGGACTGTGAAACGCCTGACTGGCTCTCTCTCTCTGTTAGTCTGGCAGTGTCCCGTCAGTGTGTAATGTGTTGTGATGCAGGTTGTGATGCAGGCTGCACGCCGACTTTGCTCACTGAGCAGCAAATGGACTGGGATCAATGGCTCGTGATGGAGGGCGCTCCTCTAAAGGCCCCGGCTGGTGGATTTTTGCACTTTGTGTTGCTATTTTTGGTTTGTTTTGCGTAACAGAGGTGTGTACAGGTTTTTATCTACAGAGGTTGGCAAAAAACAAGCTTTCACATGTGTCCACTACTACCAGTCTAACACTGGTGTGATTATTCGTGGTATGATGCAAAAGCAGACAAAATTCAGGATTTTATTTAGACATTGCAATTTTCAAATGTGTTCACAAGCTAGGAGAAATCTCCTACTGTACATGGTCTATATACGGTGCATGTAAAGGAAAGAAAGAGCACATGTACTTGTGTATGTAGCACCTAAAGGGCTGCAGCTATAAATGACTAATTCATTCATTATCTATACAGTATATTTTAGTTTAGCCTTTTTGCTTGATACTGAAAGTGACCTGTGTTTCTATCTCTGCCCACAAGCAGCTGGAAGCATTGACTGCACATCACATCATGTCTGTCCTCAGTAAATCTGTAGCTTCATTTACTTTCCTGATTCTAAACCAAACTTGGATGTGTTGATCAAAATACTTTGGGGATCCCTGAAAGGCGTTTTTTTTTTTTTTAATTGTATGTTCTTCTTTTTTGTTTAAATGGGGGCTAGCTGCTTTCCCCTTCCCTTGAAGTTAGTTCGTAGCTTGGCTTAACACGTCGTTGACTTGTATTTATAAAAACACCTCAATTTACTGTTTATAAAACATCTAATAAATTATATTATTCTCAGTTTAGACACAGATTATATAAACTCAAGATCTGTTGTGTGCTTTTGTTTCTGTAAGGAGCTGTGTTTCTATATCGTTGTATCTGAGTCTGTGTGATAACTACTGTATGTGAGGGTGTTTGTGTGTGCTGGCTGTCTCTTCATGTCGGAGTGGTATGATTGATATTTTCTGGGTGTCTGGGCTCCAGGCACTGACATTTGTCTCCTTTTTCTTCTCCTGGACTGACAGTTTTCTTTCCCTCACTCTCAGTCACTCTGACAAATCATCCCACACTCTTTCACCAGATCTACTGAAATGCATAAAAGTAAAAATACACATGACATGGACTGACATGACACTGTTCCATTATATCACATACAATAATTTTTATTTTGATTTAATCGTTTATTTGGCAGGGACAATGCACAGTAATGAACACTTAAAACATTAAAATGTGTCAAGCGTAACAGTGCCAGATTTAGCTTTGAGCTAATTTCCATCCGCAGACAGTTCTGAGGATTTAAGCTCTAAATGTTTTTTTTGACACCAATTCAATTTTATAATGTTGCTCTGTGCATGTGTAGTTTTGTTTCATCATCCAGTGCTGTCTCAATGCAACTATTCCCCTTTATATAAAAGCAATAACAGAAGAATGGTTAAGGGAATCGAGGTGAACCATCCAATATGAAATAGAAAGAGGATTTGTAAGGCATCATAGAAAGAGATTTTCAGACAGATGTCGGATGATTTCTGATGAACACAAAATTGACCGTTTCCTTATTTGGAGAAGTTAAAAGGGCCCTATCACTACAGGAAAAGGAAACCTCAAAAATAGGGCCTCTCTAAGATTAATATCAGATCTTCAAAAGGGTAAATCCAAGCACCAACATTTCCATAATGTTTTGAAATACATACTAAACTTTCCAAGGGTGGAGAAATTGATGTATTAATAAAGAGGAGGAAAAATAAAACAGCATGTGGCAAGTGTCAACAGCAGACACCAATTAAATATGAAACAAGTGGAAATGCCAAATGCAGTGAGAAGGAACAACAAAATGCCATGAATAACAACAGATGTAAAATACAGCTTCTGATTATGATCTTTGGAAAATCTATTTAACATCAGATGGCAAAAACTATTCACATTTCTTTTGCTGTTTATTTATGTGGACATGTGTTAACAGCAGACACACATGAACATGAGACTAAAGTAAATGCCAAATAAGGTGAGAAGCAGCAACAACAACAACAACAACAAGTCATGAATAAGAAGAGTGTGCAGGACAATGTACATATGATTTTGCTGCTAATTTCCCCCTGACATACCTCGCCATTACATCTCGTGACTCAAATGCTGCTTGCTTTCACAGAATAAAATGACGCTGGTCCCTTTAGTCATGTGCTATTCTTAACAATGGTGAATTGGTTTCTGCTCAGGTAAAAAAACATCGCCCCCCACAAACAGGAAGTGATGCACGTCTGCTTTTATAATATATAGCAATATCCGTTTGATTTAAATATATAGTTACTGGACTTGCTGTGGCTTAAAAAAGAAAAGCAACGCATTCAAGATCAAATAGAAGTACGTCACAGACTGGCCCACTCGATGTGACGACAGGTGGTCTATGCACAGGAACACTGCGCTAATGAGCGGTTAGCATCGTGTAGGACGAAAAAGCTGCTGCTGTCACTGAGATGAGATCACTGCAGCGTCAGGAGGCCGAAATAGACCAACCACCCAATGGAACCAAAATATGTTATTAATATACTTTCCTTTGAGTGTCACAGTACATTTGGAGAAAAAACTTCCTGCAATAACTCTCTCCACTCTCTTGATTTGAGCCTCTATTTGACAGCTTCTGGTCCTTTCCACCCACTAGGCTGCACCAAGAACAAATAATAATAATAATAATTCCTTATATTTATTATAGCGCTTTTTCCATGACCCAAAGCGCTTTACAGATACACATTACACATAACGGTCATGTACTGTGGACAATACCCACAGGAGCAAATTCAGGTGAAGTGTCTTGCCCAAGGACACAACGGCTTTACAGACGCAGCGGTGGCGGAGGGTTTCACCCCCTTGATCTGATGATCAATGCACAGCCCACTGCGCCACACCGCCCATCTTCACACCTCAAAGTCATCGAGGCGCTTTACAAGTACACATTAGTATCATACATGTACTGTGGACAATACCCACAGGAGCAAATTCGGGTGAAGTGTCTTGCCCAAGGACACAACGGCCTGACGCAGTGGCGGCGGGAGCGGGTTTCGAACTGGAGTTCCCCAACGCCCCCCTTGATCTGATGATCAAACGCACAGACCGCTGCGCCACTCCACCCATAGGAATACACTCTTGATCTGCTCCCTGTACTCATCACCTCATATAACAGCCCATCTCTCCCCGGCCACCAGAGGGGGAAGACAGGCATATTAAAATAAATAAAGCCACAGGGGACATATCAGATTTCAAATATAGTATTGCAATGACAGCTATAAACTGTAGCCTGAGTGCTTTGGATGGACTGTCTGAAGTCTTAATGTTCAATGTGGGACCAGAGAAGGGTTTTTATAGACCAAGTCCCATCAGTATACTGTGCTATTTCGTTTTTTATTTATCTGACTCAAGCTGTTCAAAAAAATATGTGTTTTTGTGCTTGGTGAACCATTTGCAGCATCATTGGGCACTTTGATCTGCTTTATATTCCTTTTTGTGTATTGATCATCCATCTCCTTTCAAACAGAGCTTGAGATACAAGTGTGATTTTATTTCAAAAATGTTCTTGCTCGATGCTTTGTTGTGTGGTGTTTATTGGTTGATGGGTTGGCAAAACACATTTTTTATCAGGTTCAAGCAGTTCTATAGCTCTATCTTTGAACTTTGTAAACCATTCACCATGTTCAGCACCATTGGGCTCTTTAATCAGCTTTTTTATATGATTTATTTTCCGTTTCTTTCTTAAACAGAGCTTAAAGGTGGGGTAGGTAAGTTTGAGAAACCGGCTCGAGATACACTTTTTGTTATATTCCATGGAATGCTCTTAACATCCCGATAGCAATGAATATCTTAAGTGCTTTGACAAAAAATCCATAAAGAAATGTCATCTGTGGAAGCCGTAGTACTGTAAAAAGCACGACCAATCATTTTAGCCGGCCCGGCTAAAATAACTGGATGGCCTACCTGCCTGTCAGCCTTCCATCTGTGCACAAACTTATCTCGTGCCCTCATTGGTCATGTGCGCGTTCGTGTGTGTTGGAGGAGGGGCTCTGTAAGGAAGTGGCAGATTTTTTCCGGCTGTGTATTTTCAAATTCTATCGCACTCGAGCTGGTTTCTCCAAAATTACCTACCCCACCTTTAAGCTATAAAACTTGATTGAGATGATTGTATTTGAGGTTTGCATTTATAACTTATAACGTTGTCTGTTGTTGTGTGGTGTTAAATGGTTAATGGGTAAATGGGTTGGCTAAATGGTTTGTTTCTTACTTAAAAAGTCAATAACCTTGGATTGTCAGATGACTTACAAAGGTCGTTTCAGTATAGCTGTAATACATAATCCAAAGAACTTCTAGCTTTTTTCAATCTGTAGTAACTTTGTTACTAAGAATTAAGTTGTATTACTTTGCAAAATAGTAGTACACATTCCTACTGCTTCTGTAACAGTATTCATTTGATTTGGAGCTATGTTATTTGTCTCAAGCTGCTTTACCATATCAAAGTGCTAATAGCCTGACCTGGTTTTTTCTAATGCTGCTAATTAGCTAATGAGTAGCTTTCAGTTTGCTATTGGATTGCAAACAACCCTTTTTCTACAGCTTGCCCTCTAACCCATCACACCAGGATTGGTGTCTTTTCCACGCTGTCCTTGTTAGAGAACTGGACCTCGCATCTCCAGTTGTCTTTGTGTGTTTTCATGCCATCAAAGTTCAGTCTTCCTCCCTCTCACCTGGATAAAAGGACCAAATAAGAGGAAGAATCGCCAAAGAGTTTGAACCCTCTACTTCAAATCCTGGCAAACACAGAAAGACTGTTTCAGCTCAACAGAGAGAGTTCATGGTTGGGTCAAACCTTGGCCGTTCTTTGGGCTGAGGTGACGTTGGCCAACCGTTGAGTCATCAAGTCGCCCAATTAGGAGTCTTTGTTTGGTGGAGGTGAGAGGTGTGTCTCTGAGCTTTCAGTTCCAGATGGGTAGAGTTGTTTGAGTCTGTCTGTTCCTGCTGACAGGGGCCCGGAAAGGTCCTAAAGGGTCCAGGAAGTCTGCTGACTTTGGATGAACTAAACTGGAACAGTGTTTATCTGCAGGCTGGCACTCAGTGTGTGACTGTCCCTCTGCCTTTTCTGTTTTCATCCAAACATTCTCTTTTTGTGTCTTTGTAGAATTTCTTTGATTTCTGACTCTCACTACTTCTGTGAGATTTCACACTCGCATAAAAACACGCTTTTCTTGGCTTTCAATGTCTTCCTGGGTCTCTTTCTTTAATGTCCTCCCTTTTAACACAAATCCATTTCTTTTTAACTCCAGAGAAACTTCCTCTGGAGGGGTATTTGGGATGTTAGCCTTTGTAGACCATTTAGATGCACAAAAACCTAAATAACACACTACAGTGAAGCAAAAACCGCAAAAGCATGACAGAGCACTTTAAGGCAGCAGTGGTTGATATGTAAAAGCTTGCATACACTAAATGATTGAGGACTTCTAAACAAGTTTTCTCTAAAAATGCATTTTAGCACAATTTAAAAGACACAAACAAAGACATGTTTATAGTGTTATCAATCTTTTCATATTCAGAATGTGTCTGTACAACATGTTCTTCTTTGAGTGCACTTTCACTCTTCCCCCCCCCCCCTCTTATTTTCATTCGCTCATGAACCATCCTCAAATCTCACAACCTTCTCAAAGTCTTTAAACACATCCTTTGGTCTCTTTCTTTTGTCATTATTATTGGCTGTGAGGAGGCAGCCATAGGGAAAAAAGAGGGAGAACTATTTCGAGTTGAGTCTCTATGGAAACAGAGAAGCAGCCGGAGGGTTCAGAGGAGGCTGACGGATCAGCACATGGCTTTAAGTTTGAAAAAAGGGCTTCCAGATTCCTCTATTCCTTTTGAATATCATGAATTAATTACAAATAGTGATGTTTAAATCTTTAATTAAAAAAAATGTGTCAGTATTTGCCGACCCCATCTCATGCCTGCTCATCAAAACCTTGCTGTGCGCTCTTTCATAAAAGTTATTTTGTTCAAATTAGTAGTAATCTGTTAACTTTTTACCCGGTACAGCTGCGCAAATATGTCATATAGCTGACATGAACAAATTAATGTTTGTAGGGTTGCCAGAGCAAAGGGATCGACTAAATCAATATGCAAATAAAAACGCTGTATTCAGTTCTGCTTAGTGATTATATAATAGTAAGTTAAACAATTTGCAGTGTAAATATAGAATCTCTTGACTTGTATGATTGGCTGCCTTAGTGTTAGAGAGTGTAAGTGGTTGTTCTTCTCCAGTATTTATGAGGGCATCAATGTGTGTGTGTGTCTTCATCCCTGTCCCATGTCTTCCTCTCCAGCTCTGCTCTATGCCACCATCTTTGGAAACGTGACCACCATCTTCCAGCAGATGTACGCCAACACCAACCGCTACCACGAGATGCTCAACAACGTCAGGGACTTCCTGAAGCTCTACCAGGTCCCCACGGGCCTCAGCGAGCGGGTCATGGACTACATCGTCTCCACCTGGTCCATGTCCAAGGGCATCGACACGGAGAAGGTGAGTCTCAGAGGTCAAAGGTCAAAGGGATAGGCTGATGGAAGATTTTAGTATTGATTTGACATCTTTGTTTGGTGGCAATGATGTTTGAGAAAAGAAACCTCCTTGTTTTATTTTAATCTGATTGGGGGAGACTGAACATGTGATGCAAGCTTACATTCCTGAGTCTCTGCAGTTTGAACATAATAATAATAATAATACATTTTATTTGGGGGGCGCCTTTCATAGCACCCAAGGACACCTTACAGGGCATAGGGGCAATATAGGGAACAATTAAAACAGTGGATTTAGTAAAATATCAGCCGGGGTAAAACAAGACAAACGGAAATGGACTACAAAAGGACACAGGGTACAGTTTATAAAGAAAATGCCAGTTTGAACAGGTGGGTTTTGAGTTGGGTTTTGAATGTTGTTATGGAATCAGACTGTGGGATATGTAGTGGCAGGGAGTTCCAGAGTCTGAGAGCCGAGCAGCTGAAAGCTCGAGCGCCCATGGTTTTGAGGCGAGAGCTTGGGACGGTGAGAAGTCCTACGGACGAAACATGTCGTTAACAAACATTGCATGCCCAGCTTTATGTGATTCAATAGAGGTTTTGCAGCTTTAGACCAAGCTGTTAGCTCAGCTCTATATTTAGAATTTAAATATTCGGGAAGAGAAACAAAAGATTAAAATAAACACACGTTCATTAAATATTCTACCATTCCTTGGATTTAATATTCCACTGTGATAATTCATCTTCTCAGAATCTTCTCCTGACGTCCATGGAGCTACGAACTTATCTCGAGCAGAACATAATCACCTTACCTGTAAAGTGCAAAATCCATTTAGGAGCCATGCATTACCTGCATAACAAGCAGCCTTCAAAGAGACAAAAAAGAATCTGATAAAAGCGATTTTCTCCCTGCCGCTGTTAGATTAAAACAACTCCTTCTCTTCCTCTCTTTGTATCTGTCTTTTAACTTACATCAGACAGGTCTAATATTACTTGGGGACATGCAGTCATTTGTTATAAGTGGAGTAAACATTCATTATTCTAACATGAATCTGTCATGTCTGTGTGTTGCAAAGTGAAGAGGTAGAAATGTATCAAAATCAGACTTCCTGCTCTGATAGCACTCTTCTGCAACGCTAAACTGTGTTTGATTTCTGGCTCTGTTTATGTTCCCTCCTTCAACTCTGGAGGAACATAAAGTATAACATTCAAGTGTATGTTTTCCTAATCTTATAGTCATGACATTTTATGGGGGGAATTTCTGTAGACAAGATTGTGTTTGCAACATTGCAATTATGTGTCTCTGTCTTCCAGGTGTTATCGATCTGTCCTAAGGACATGCGGGCTGACATCTGTGTCCACCTCAACAGGAAGGTATGTATCTCATGGTTTTCCTACAGACACTCATTAGGCAGCGCTTCACTTTATACAAAATGAAACCCAATTCATGGTTTGACTTGTGTGTCTGAATTGTGTGAAAAAAGGAAATTAGCAGTCAGCTCAGTTAGAAATATAAACATTGTTTATACAAGATGTTAGGAGTTAACAGTATCATTTGTAACTGAGACTAGTCATTTTGCAATCCACTAAACTGTTAAAAAATGAAAATGTAAAGAAAGTTTAGCTTGATTAAGTGACCCTGAACCAATGTTGTTTCTAAACTCTGTGCTAACCCTGTTAGCTTTAATTGGCATATTCCCATACCCAGACTTCCTGTACACACACTGCAGTCATATAAAGAAAGCTGTCCTTAACAGCAAAGTGAAGGCATAGCTTTCACCTGTTGAACATTTTGTCCAAAAATAAGTGGATTTTTCAAAAGAAGTAGAAGATTTGATCTGATTTTCAGCAAAAAGTCCTTTTTACCTTTGTCAAGAAATAACTTTTCCCCCACATTTTCACTGAAATAAAATGTGTGCAAAGTAAAATGTGAGAGCTAAAGAAAATTGAGCCAAAATGCAAATGTGATGCTTGTTAATTTGCCAAGGTTTTTTTTAAGTTAGTTGGTTCATCTCTACATGATATATCATATACATTGGCCGATTTTTTAAAAATTAGATAAGAAAAAGTTCTTATAAGTTCTCTCCCAGTACTTATAAAGATTTTGGTGATATTATTTTTTTCTCCATACATAATTAATATCAGTCTGATTGCTGGTGGAACATTTCAGAATTCATGACTGAAAACCTGAAAATAATTTTGCAAAGATATGTGGATTTTTCAAAGAAAAATCCAAAAGCTCAGTTTTTTGGTGGAAAACTCACTCAGGTCTTCCCACTTGTTAACAGTAATTAGATATTTTGCAAAGAAGAGTGAGACCAAATTGTAGCAACATGTAAATGTAGTGCTTGTTAAGCAGCCATAGTTTATTAAGTCAGTTTCTACCAAAAATAATGACCTAAGAAATATGCCAAAAAGTCAGTTAAAATTAGAGCCCGAATAATAATAGAGATGTTACTTGTTGTCCAGACCAAATAATGAAAAGAATAATGAAAATTAGATATTTTGCAGAGAAGCTTGTGAGAGAATAAGAGAGAATTCAAGCAAAAATGCAAATGTGGTGCTTGTTTAGCAGTGGGTTGATTTATGTAAGTTAAGTTAAGTACCCAACTCTGATTAAAAAATAATGAACCCTAGCAATAGGATAATAATTTGGTTAAAAAAAGAAAGAAATGTAGGTCCAAATTTCGAATAAAGATGTTGTCTTTGTATCCTGACACAATTAATATCACTTTGCACGCTGGTTGAAAATTGTCAGACTTGACTTGACATAACTTTAAATGTTGAAACAGCTGCAAAAAAGTCCTACAAAACATCTCTTTCTTTTCAATCTAAAGCAGAAAATGGTGTCTGAACCTGGTGTCTGCAGTAGCACAATGACGCATTCAAGTTGTTTTGGTCTCATATTGTTCTGCAATGTAGGACTCCTGAAAGAGAGCCAAACCGCTGCCCCAGCTAAACAAAGTCCTGAATAAAGACGGGGAGGTTGAGGTGTATAAGGCCACAGTTTTTGAGGGATTATTTCCTTATGGAGTCTTACATTTCTTCCTGAGAGCTTCAGGTAATTGACAGGAAGCACTGATACGAAAACACTGAACTCATCCCGGTGAAATGAGAAGCAACCCAAATGAAGACTCCACTGGTACAGTGATGGATTATCTCACTGTGTAGAGGCTGTGTTTCATTTTGCACACACAAATAGATCCCAGCAAAAGACTATTCCTGCAGAAAGAAAGCACTTTTAGACTGTAGAGAGGAAGACCTGCATGTTGCCTGATGTGCTCGAAAGGCTGCAGGATTTATTTTATTAACAGTTTGAAATGACAGCATACTTCAGCCTAAATCAGTCTTTTCATAATGATGATTTTGTTATTGGGAGAAGCTAATAATAGTAATATTAAAGTTTGTCAAATGGGTGTCGCTAAAAAAAGGTTATGCTGCACTCACAACAAAAAACATGAAATCCCCAATTGAATCATGTGTTTTTCTTCTGTAGACCTTGAATGTTAAGAAAACTGTGGGTGTTTCTCAATCGCGAGTACGCTTGCTTGGTAGCACATGTCTGCCGAGCATCTTGCTTCAGAAGCGAGTCAAGAATACTTCCTGGCATTCGGAAAACGAAGAGTGGAACAGGCGAGCAAGTGTGCAGGTGTGCGTCATATGAGAGGCCCCGCCTTACATCTTCCGCCACAGATTTGGGGAAATTGGTCCGTGCGCAAAGCATTGTGGGGATTTTAAGACCGCGGAGTCTACTCATGTGCAGCCTCGATATTTCTCCAAACGGAGTACGCCGGGCTCGGTAGATTTCCAAGTATGCTGGAGATTGGAACAGTACTTCGGCGGCACTCGATGACGTAGTACAGTATGCTTGAAATAGTGGCTCTGAAGCAGCTTTACTCACGATTGAGAAACACCCAATGTATGACTATGTTACCTGTATTGTTAAGAAAACAAAAATGTACATCGTTCCCTATGTTTAGACAGTAACGCTACAAAATATTCAAAACGACTATTAGAAGTCATACTGTAGCTTCAATGGCCATAATGAGGTCAATAAAAACACTTTGCACATGTCATAAACGAAAATGGTGTCGAGTTCAAATAATTACAAATTTAGAGTTGTCAAATTGAAGTTACCTACGGCATTTAATCTGATTCTGCAGCTAAATTAACTCTTATTTCACTCTTCTCCAGAAAAAAGAGTCTTAGAAATGTAGCTGTGATCATGTGGGCAGAGTTTGACTCTGCTCGAGCAACAGCTTTTAAAGAAAAGACAATAAAGTATTAATATCCTTCTTTCAGGTGTTCAATGAACATCCAGCGTTCCGGCTGGCCAGCGACGGCTGCCTGCGCTCGCTGGCGGTGGAGTTTCAGACCACACACTGCGCCCCGGGGGATCTGATCTTCCACGCCGGGGAAAGCGTGGACACCCTGTGCTTCGTCGTGTCGGGGTCACTGGAGGTCATCCAGGACGACGAGGTCATCGCCATCTTAGGTATGTGGACATTTACTGTTGTTGAGATCCTTTGGTGTGTAGGACTGTTGAGGTAGGTGCTTACCAACAACACAAATAAGTCAGTCTGACAGTCTCTGCTGTTGTGAAATTTGACTAGTGCTTCTTACTGTTCTGGCTTATGAGACAATCATCCTAAAAACAACATTCAAGTTTATTTCCATCAAGGGACCATTTAAACCAGAAGGGGCATTAACCAGAGTCCTGGTTTAAAAACAGGCTCTCTAAAATACCTCTTAAAGGAAAACAACTGTTCTTTTTTTTCCAGCTCTTTCTATTTGTTCTACCAGTTATAATATATGTTTCCCTTGAGCACATCAACATCCCTTCTCAATACAGAACAACCTTCAGAAAGTGGCAAACAAAACTTACTTTGTTCTGCAGGCATTTTGATTTTCAAAAATGTGTTAATGCATGTTTAATCTTAAAAGATGTCCTTTTTTCTACCTCGAAAACATCATTTTTACAGCATGTTAACTGTTTACTTATGTAATACTGCATTCTGTAGTCGACTGAAATATCAGTTTTAGTTCACCTTTGTCAATGTCTTTTTTTAAATGATAAGCCATATTATCTAAAATAAACTGCATTATTATGGTAGGTAGTGGTGCAGGAAGATACCTGTACTGCTGCCGATCTGTAATGCTAGTTTCTGCCAAGATAGTAATCCGTTACGTACGAGCTATAGATCCACTGCATCAGATAGTGAGAATCAGCTGCAGCTACAATTTATAAAATGTGAATATAGACTAGAATACAGAGAAATGGGAAAAAATAGAATAATATGGAAAGTGAGAGAAGCAAATACAATTATCACAACAGAAAATAAATCTTGTTTGGAAGGGCCAGAATTGTCTAAAGGGTTACACAGAATTAGGAGACAAAATATACGAATAACCCTCTGATTATCTTGGCTCTTCTCTCCGTCGTGTCATCAGGTGTCGATTGAGGCAGCAGTCAGAGGTTCATAGAGAGAATATTAGACGTTTGATGAATTGCTTCATCACACTGAAGACATTAATCAATACATTGTGAGCCAGTTGTCGTCAGGAGATCATGTTGCTCTGGAGAGATAGAAAGGGTCAAATCATTATTATTTTTTAAACTTGTCTGCTGTTTGCCATTTATTTCGTATTTATTTCTTCCCGATCTGCGCCTCACATTTTGAATTCATTGGTCTTCAGGCCTTTTAATGGCTAAACATCAATTTCACACACAGAGATATCCCTCTGATTTCCTGCAGGAAGGTGAGGAAGCTCTTCCAGTCTCCTGTTGAGCAGCTACTTCCAGACACTGTTTACCAAATCGGAGGCAAACACAGTTTCTATATTCAAACATTCCACACATGTATATAAGGAATTCGCGCCAGATTTAATTTGAGATTGTAGAAAAAGCTTTTGTGTTGTGAAAAAACTCTTGAAGCATGGCTAATTATGGCTGCAATGGTAGAGATACCAACATGTAAGTTATTTACACATTCATGAGGGCAATAACTCCTTTATCTTCTGTAAAAATGCTTGCATACTATACAAGTTGTCCATTTTCACATTTGTTTTGTAACTTATTTCTCCTGACACACAGTGACTTAATGAACAGCTGAGCAGAAAAGGGAGAGAAGAGGGCATATTTCTTATTCACACCTGGTCAAATGCTTTTTCCCTGCATCGAAACACACAAGGCTCAGTGGAGATGATGAAGCAAAAGGAAGGAAGTCGATGGCTTTGGATGAATAGAAGGATGGATAGAAGGATGGATAGAGAGGTGACTAGCAAGGGAAGGACAGGATTAAGGAACAAAGCAAGAGAGAAGGAGTTCAACTGTTGGTGACAAGATAAAAGAAAGATTGGAAAATTGGTATTAGAGGTAGAAGAGGGAAAACAGAAGAGAAAGATTAGAAGGATATCGGAACAGATTCAGAGAATGTGAGGGATACACAAAGGGTGGAGGGCAAATGAGGTACATTAGAAAGAGCATGGAGGAAGAAGAGGAAGATGAAGGGAGTGTTGGTCGTGGTTTTAAAGCCACTGATTTCCCCTGGCTGCGAAGTGAGGCTTCTCCCTCAGGCTGTAATACACTCTGCTCTCATTAGTGTCCAATGACACACACACACACACACACACACACACACACACACACACACACACACACACACACACACACACACACACACACACACACACACACACACACACACCACACACACACACACACACACACACACTCACTCGTGCAGCAAAGGTACTGTCGGGGTGTAGGTTTTATTACTGCTGTTTAATGTCTCTTTGCAGAGGCTCTGGAAATGAGTTTTCTCTAGTGGGGGGGGGGGGGGGGGGGAGACAATAAAGTATCTAAATACACAAGCTCATGACATCTCATACACAAAGTGCACATAAGGGAGCACACGCACATGAGCACACACCCATGAACACAATACTTTCCCCAAAGTAACAAGGCAATACTGTGGCGGTCCCCTGTAAATACTCACAAATAATGACTCTCTCATTTCCCATCATCCGCCAGGCTTACCATCCCAAACCACTTATTCAGGACATTCTGTGGGAGGCAGCCGGGATGTGTAACAGTGGGAGAAGATCTCAGTGTCACTAATGTAGCAGACAAATGGCGCGTTTCCACTACACGGCCTCGCTCGGCCTCGCTCGGTATGGCTGGGCCTCGTTAGGACTGGCTCACTTTATGGCGCATTCCATTACAGTTTAGGAACTGGGGTAGTATCTATAGTAACGCAGTGTAGGCGGAGCCGTGACGTCATCTTCAATGAGAACCCCAGAAAAACAACACAGCCGTTAGCTGTTAGCACTCAGAGCTCACAGCTCCTCATATATGTTCAGAAACTAGACAAAAGTTAAACAAGTACAAACCACAGACTGCCTGTGTCATGGTGAATACAGTCGCTGCTTTATTTATGTCTGTATAGGCCGTTGTTGTGAGTGTGGACGGTCGGAGCATATACTGCGTTAGCTTAGCCAATCTCCATTTAGAAAACACGCATTTTAAAAGGTTTTTCGCCTGCCGTCTGTCTGCAGACTTGTCAAAGCATTAATTCATGGTTTTTACTAACCGGTATCAGTATGTTGTTACTTCGGCATCATTTTGAAACGTGTATTACAATTAAATCACGGTCAAATATGTCCATCTTGTTGTAGTTGTAGCCCCCTTGCCAGCGATTCTCTCTCTAGTTTAGCATACTCAGCCCGACTCAGCCTCGTTGTCTCTGGCCCTAGACCCACGATTTTATGAGGCCAGAAAAACTTTGAATTAGGACCCGCCGGCCGGTACTAGGCCAAGTGGAAACGCAACCAAAGACGGGCCGCTGACGTCACGGCCCTCTTAAACCGTGCTCCGCGCTGTAGTGGAAACGCGCCAAAAGTTTGTCTTGCCAAAAAAGCTTAAGAGGCTTGAAAGCAGTCCAGTAATGCTTCGGACACACAGCAGCCAATTACAGCTGACTGATTTTTATTTAAGGAATCTTGAACAGTTCATGTTTTACATTGACTGACAGCTAGAAGAAACAACATATAACTTCTGTTGAAAAATGTTTTGTTAAAAAGTCCCTGGGAATGGATATGGACATTGGACATCAAATATAACAATAAGCATATAACATATTCATTTAAATATTACAAACTATGTGTGTACAGTATGTCGCCTGAAAAGGATCATTTATTTGTTTACAATATACGTGATGTATAGCAGCTAAGCACATTTTCTTTGTCAAACTTAACGACTGTCATATTGTGAGACGTATTGAAAAGTATTAGTGGGTTGCATTTGGGGTTTATTTTTGTACTTTTTACACACCGTCAGCGCTTTAGCCTGAATTATCTATTGATGGTTTAGAGAAAATCATCTCTCACACTTTTGTTGTTTTGCCAAAATGATGAGCTGATTAATTTTCTTAATCCATTATTCATGCTTGGTTATAAGAAGGAGATTTGAGTCTGGCCTTCTATTCACACTGCAATATGTTCAGACCCAGAATGCAATGCTTCAGCGGTGAACAGTAGGAGGTCAGCCTGCATATACTGCACTAGTCTGGCTGCGTCACAAGATCTTATATTGAGAATATGCGGGGCTGTTTTTACGTGGAATATAGGGATGAATTTGATAAGAGGTTAAAGGGAGGATGATTAAAGGCATCAGAGAGATAAAATGTCCTAATTTTTTAACCATCTTAAGGCTCAGATATAATTCTTTGAAACTCACAATTATACTATTGAACAGAAAATACCTCTTTTGACAACATTATATCCCAAACATGATGTACCCTCTATATTTATATGCATTTCAGGATAAGAGCTTTGGAAAGATGCTAGCGATACTTCAACGCATTAACACTTAGTCAGTAATGGAGGCTTGATTCAGGAAGCTTTCTGTTGGGAAAATACTGAATGTACTCTTCCAATATCAGAGTAGCACTTGATAACAAAGGCCCTACGTAGCTGTGTACATGACAAGATGTATAATTAGCTGGAAGAGGACACACTGTTTTAGGCATATGATAGCTATGTGACAACGATTATCATGCTGATTCAGCCTGTGACGTGGGTCTTAGCTAATCTAAACAAAACATTGTATACTGCCTTGAACCGGTATTCCTCCATCTTGTGACTGTGTAACTCCCTCTCTTGTATATAAGCATGTGAAGGACACTGTCCGGGGAACTAGTTGTACCAAATGCTCTGTATATGATGACTACTTCCATTCTTGCAAGGATAATAAATACATGTATCCTGATATTGAAGCTCAAGCCGGTGACAAGTGATATTTTTCTAACACTTTCATTGTTGGGTTGTGCAAATGAAGCCTGAGCACAAACCATCTCGTATTTATGTAGATGGACCCCAAATGCATTGTCTAGGCATTCTTTGTCTCGAAATTGTTTTAAATTTGACTGCATTTTTTAAAATGTATTAAAGGTGGTTGCTTTCATGCTAAACGGCAAAAAGATATTCCCTTAAAGTTGAGTCTTGTCTGGAGAAAGTGGCTCTCTTTTGTCTTTGAATGAATATTTAAGATTTCATTGTGTTTTTATTCATGCAGTTAGTTTGGACCAACTGGGGAATAAGTCAACTTTGTATTTTAGTGGTTTTATGGGACAATTTGCTTTACAGCAATTTAAGAAAAATGTACCTCATCTAAAATGACTCCTGGTGCTTGGATGATAATAAAGGTAGTTGAGTTTTAGGAGGGAAGCCTGTCTTTGTAGTTATTGTTTATTGTTTAACTGCAACCAACTGCCTTATACATCTACAGAATGTGCATGACTCAAACTGTATCTTTGTAAAGGCACAAGTCGTTTCCACAGAAGCTCATATAAGAAATATGTTTATTTATCCCGAGGGAAACACTACCCATATGTTGCAAAAAAATTGAAGCAGCTGCATAATTAATACATCAGTTATCTTAATGAATGGTCTCATTTGCATAAGTGGTTATGATTAATATCACACTGATCATGTTGGGACTTTTAGACACAAGTTCCTCTTGTGGGGAACAGAATGAAGTCATTTAAAGGGGACCTATCATGCAAAATGCACTTTTGGATGTCTTTTATACATAAATATGTGTCCCCGGTGTGTCAGGGAACTCACAAAGTGAAAATAAATCCCTCTCTCTTTTCCTCCGTACCCAAATCTCTTAAAACGGGGCTACAACGGAGCTGATCCAGATTTGCGTCCGATATGACGTAATATCGGAAATGTAGGCTGGCTTTACGCCCACGGCCCTATCAGAAACGTTGCAATCAGAAACAATACCCGACTGTTTTGGACGTAATATGATCGGTGCATGTTTACATTAGCATCGCTAACACTCAGAGCTAACCTGTACTGCACAGAGCATGTGTGTGAAGAAGCAGGACATCAAAAGGAACTCACCTTGTGGTATAACCGGCAAGAGAGAAAGCCTTTGAGCTCCATACTGTTTCAGAAATAATCCTTGATAATCCATGATATGGCGTTTCATCACGGCAGAATGTGCCGGTAGCATCTCCCGCATGAGCTCAGCCCCCTCCTTTTTTTTTAAGCTTTATACCCCAAATCGGCACTTTTGAAACAGGAAGTGAAATAGAGGGATATGAGGCATGGCTAGAATGGGTGATCTGTTTGGTATTTTGAGCAAAACACTTCATAGACATGTTTTTTATATATTTTTATATATCTGAGACCTATGCTAATGCCTAAAAATAGCATGATAGGGCCACTTTAACTTACTCAATACTTTTTTCTACAATGAACGTATTGAGTATAATTATTCATCATCTAAAACTGGAACAATTTAAACAATGTCAGAAATATTGCATCATAACTATTTATCTGTAGCAGGAACAAATATGGGCTGAGTCTGGAAGAACCTTAATTGTTTAAGAGTGTGTTAAATGCTAATAGTTTGAATACAATAATGACCATGAATGCTGCTGTTGGGGGATGAGTGTCACAGCAGCTGATTGACTGTCTGCACCCACTCAGGTTTCAGAGATAATGGCCTGAGTGGGGCACGGAGGCATCAGCACACCGGCTCAGAGAATCAGCCGAGATTGCTTGCCCGATGCGCGGTGAGCTGCAATGCGAGATAAAGCAATACGAGGGTCCACCCACTGCCCTCCTGCCCACAGGCAATTTATTTTTCTGCTGATGGTGGACACAACCACAAGCAGCATTCAGTGCCAGCTACACATTTGTCACGATGTTAGCTGCGAGTTGATCCTCATGTTGACAAATATATGTCCACCTGAATTCATTTTAAAGAGGACATATTCTGCTCATGTTCATAATTGTATTGTGTGCCTCTACTGGGACATGTTTCCATGCTTTAATGTTCAGAAAGCTCTTTATTTTTCTCATACTGCCTGTGCTGCAGCACCTCTTTTCACCCTCTGTCTGAAACCAGGGCCCAGTCTGCTCTGATTGGTTAGCTGGCCGGCTCTGTTGTCATTGGTCAGCCGTTTATAGTCCTGTTTCTTAGCCTATGACGTACAATGTGTTGATGCGCAGGCCAATAGAAGAGCGAGTGTAACGGAAGTAAACAAAGGAGTCCAATGAAGGCGTTTCAGGAAGGGGGGAGAGTTTTTGGAAGGATCTTTTAGGCCCCGGCTCCACGGGAACGCATACGGCAAAACGCATAGGAGTAACGCAAACGCAAACGCCAAAAAGCTTCCGCCCACACGCAATATACACCGGATTGTGTCAAGCTACACGAGACAGCTCCGTTTACATCCAACCTGCTCCAAAAGCTGCAGTACATATGCCGAACCTGTACATGGCGCTGTAACTTCCTCCACAAAAAGCAGCAACTTCCTCCACAAAAGCAGCGAAGAAGAATGGTTGTCATGGCTGCACTTCTGTTTATTCTCCGCGGTGGGGGCCGAGGGAACCGCGCAGAGTTTTTCCCCGGTCAACGTGTGTTAAAGTTTAAATCTTCATGCTTCCTCATGCAGCAGCTGATCCAGTAAGTAAACCCGACAGTAAAAATAAACATATTTATAACTAGTTTAGGTAGTTTGAGAGGTAATTAAAATAGCTAAGGGTGATGATCTGACTTGAAGTGTGTGTTTTGCTCCCGCTGCATCACAGCGGGAGGAGCTGTGTGTCTCCGTCCTGTCAGATTAGACTTTACTCGCGTTTATGTCCATATCGAGATAAAGATAAATAATCTGAATTCAGTGTGCAGTGTACTTTTGCGGGGGTGAGCAGCAGAGGTGGGGAGAGGCGGGGCTATTGCGTCGTCATTATCAGAAACGGATGACCGTATAGGCGACCCCACGGCCCCGTTGGACCCCCCCAGAGCGCTCCGTTCCCAGATCTATCCACCTTTGGACCCGTTGTCGTTTGCAGGGTCCGTTTCTACCGTTCCGTTACGGCGTCGTCTAGCTTAAAGGGCTATACGCAAGAGAAATATGCGGATTCAACCCGTTTTCGTTCCCGTGGAGCCTAGGCCTTAGACTTACAGTTTATGAATAATCACAGAGGTAGAAGATTATAGACCTCATGTCCCCCTTCTTTATTCAATTGGTTTGTTTATGTTCAAACTATATAGAAACATCTGATCTAGTATCACATTAGACTGCCCATACTGTATGTTGTTAAAACTACACAAGGGACTACACTGCGTGATTCCAGTGGGATCAAAGGAATACTACATAGTGTGATCGGGGGTGAGATTAGACCAACCTTTTGCAGTGAATGAGGTCCGGAAGAATTTACATCTGCTGTTTTATCTGCATCAGCATGGGCTCATGACGTATACAGTATCAGAAACATGTGAAATAATATTTATAACATATATGAGTGAAAAGGACATTGTGTGCACATGCAAACAATACCTCTTGCATGCACACACTGGATATCTCTATACATTAAATACTTTCCCATGTTTATATGGAAGAACCGGTATGCTTGAAAGTAATTAACCATTGAAAGACTATTAACAACCTTTTTTAAGAGATAATTCTAAGTATTTTCCCCTTCTATTTCGCTACGTAGAAGCATGTTTAAGTAAATAAGTTAAGCTTTAATTTTCTGAACCAAGGCAATAAACCAAATATACACCTTAAATATACTAGCTAGTACATATGCTACTGTAGTACGTAACAGAGTGTACAAGGGCATTTCTGTACTTCACTATCCCTGTAAGCAGTCTTGCAGAATGTTATGAGCAATGATGTTGGTTGTGGGTGAGTAATAGCAGCATTACAAAGCCTGTTGACAGGGGTCACGTCACCGATATATCCATCTCCACCCACCCTATAGTAACAGTCGTCATTGTGACTTTGAACCCTGTTGTAAGTGTCACACTGCACACACTTTCCATCGCCCCCCTGGCCCCTTGTGACCGCGTCTGCATCGACACGGATAATTGGCGAGAAGCTGCAGATCTCTGGGGAGCTCATTCCAGACGAGTCACTGTTGGATGTTTCGGAGAGAAAATGGCCCTCGGGGTGCACGGAGGAAGGACTGTCGGGATCATACTCGCAGTGACACACACACTCTGTCTGCATTTTGCGACGGCATGCTGGATACGTCTATTACTCAGGGTGTTGTGACAGCTCCAGGACATTGTGGACTCGTTTTTGTCACATCGTATCTGGGACAGCTCAGAGAAATGCTGAGCGGATGGCTGTGGCAGGTTCGACACAGATGTGAAATGTGATTAGCCCGCATTTCACTTTTCTTTCCTGCCGTTACTGCATCTCATATTCTGTTTGCTACTGAACAAAAAGTTTGGGAACACTTTCTATGGCAGCCATGTCTATAATACATACCATTTATATTTGTGTGTATTAATGTGTTATATTTGACTAATACAGTAGTACTGTATTATTATAGTTATGAGTAATATATAAATATTCATAATGCTTCATAAGAACAATCCTAACACAACTTAGTATTTTAAAACGACTACAAATGTCCAGTATCCTACTACCTCATTGTTGCTTGATATTTATTTTTGCAAGTATCATAGTGTGTATCATAATTCTAATTGTTGTAATAAATAAAAAATGTATGATTCATTATTTGTTTTGACTTATACTTCCATATATCTATATATACATGAATTTCAATTAAACAAAACGCCCCAAAATATTATTTTACTTATGTTTAAAATAAATCAAAATTAAAACAGATGTAGTGATAGATCAAAGCTTAGTGTAGGGAGTTGTAATAGGCATAATAAATGCATTATACAGGATAATCATTTCCTGTAAGTAGTCATTGTTTATTTTAAAAGTTCAAGGATTAGTATTTTTCAAAGCTTTTGATGACATGACACATCTGAGGCTGCGTGTAATTATGA
This sequence comes from Trematomus bernacchii, assembly GCF_902827165.1. Lineage (NCBI taxonomy): Eukaryota > Metazoa > Chordata > Actinopteri > Perciformes > Nototheniidae > Trematomus > Trematomus bernacchii. Next base: position 2,371,822 of record NW_022987313.1, on the reverse strand, counting down.
TTCCTCTTCCCCTCATTATTGTAGGGACAACTTTGGCGTTGCCCAGGAGACGCTAACAAGTGTAAACACACCCGGTCATCTGCTGCGGCTGATTAGCATGAAGAATTTATGCTGGCAGTTGATAAGTCAAGGGTCCAGGTGGCTGCGGTTGGGTTGAAGCCGATGAGGGAAAAGTAAATACATTTAAGAAGGATCAGTGCTACAAGCTGCACTACATTTCAGTTCATCTTTGCAAGAAAATAACAACTTCCTTTTGCAAAATATTTGTTATGTTCACCATAACAACCAGCATGTGAAGCACACACTTGTTTGATCGAAGGGAAGAAAGTGCACACATAACTTTAAACTTGAAATGTCAAGTTGAGAAGGAAAGGTTTTAATTGTCCCCTGATATATTTTTCTCCCAGCGGTGTTCACTTTGACTGACAGCTCTGCAAAAAATGTCCAGCAGCTAATCCAGTTGAATAAATCCTGTTATTGGACAATTTAGATCCTAATGCAGTTTGCTTTTACTTTACGTGGCACTTCCTGCCTTTTTATCCTCGGTCTCTTTGAAATACATTACACTTTTTGATCAGCATTCACTAACAGGCTAGGATTCAACATCAAGTTACTGTGAGTCCTAAAAGAGTATTTTCATTTTCATGTTTTCTCTTTTTCATTCCACTCTGATTATGTAGGATTGTTAATTATAGGAATCACTGTACCTGTTATTCTTGGTATCGGGTACATGTGCATGGTGGAATCAGCAGCTCTGGTTGCTAAGCACCTGGTCAGGTAAAACTGTTGCCATGGACAGAAAAAGAAAGTAGGTGTGCTCTATGTAGAGAGGGAAATGGTTTATGGTAAAAGTCATGGAGAAACTCTGGAGGGAACTTTGGGATTTTAGCCTTTGCAGACCATTCACATGCACAAAAACCTAAACACACTACAGGAAAGGGGAAATCCCTTAAAGCAAAAAAAGGGACACTTTAATGTCCCCTGAACTGTCTTCTGTCGCCCTTATTCATAAAACTCTAACAATACACAACAAGTTGACAATCAATATGATGTGATGAACAGAGGATGTCACTCTCCTTTTTTTCCTTCCACAACAGCCCTCTAAAATATATATTTTATTTGTTTTCTCAGACTTTTTCTCTCAATTAGCACATCTCAGCCAATGTACCGTCACTTCTCCTGTTTAATGTTTTCCTGTGTGGTCTTATAGCTGTCACAATACATAATAATAATAATAATAAATTATATTTCTATAGCGCTTTTCTTGAACCCAAAGACGTTTAATGAGACATGAGAACTAACATGTCGTTAAGGTTTAAAAATACGGCTTTGAAAATATATTTTTTAAAAGTGTTGCTCAGAGAGCTATAGCTAGACACAATGACAGAGGGAATTTGACAGGCTTGATATCCACTAACCCTGAAATCCTACTGCAATTATTTGTATTTTCTTCTGTCTTTTAGTTGATACCTTATTTTTCTTGAGTAAGCCATTGATAGTTTGTTGATAGTTTGATATTGCACTATCAGTAGATCTATAGATATCTAGATATCAGGACATTGTAAAAACGATCCATCACCATCCATCATCAAATTCCTAAAATCTTTTCTTTTTATCCGACTAAAAGTAAAAAAACTAAAGATATCTCTTAAACTGTTGCATAAGAAAAAGAAAAACAGAAAGCATCACAATTTAATTACCTGAACTATGTTATAATTCAGCATTTATCCTAAAAATAAAAAAAGCTAATTAAATGGAATGCCCTTGTGAGTTTTGAGGTGTCACCTTTTGTACACATTTGATGTATCAATATTGAAAACTCTTTTGTCTGCAGGTAAAGGCGACGTGTTTGGAGACGTCTTCTGGAAGGAAACCAACCTGGCCCACGCGTGCGCTAACGTCCGAGCGCTAACGTACTGCGACCTCCACGTCATCAGGAGGGAAGCCTTGCTCAAAGTGCTGGAGTTTTACACCGCCTTCGCAAACTCCTTCTCCCGCAACCTCATCCTCACCTGCAACCTGCGCAAGAGGGTAAGTTACCTTGCCCTGTACACACACACACACACACACACACACACACACACACACACACACACCACACACACACACACAACACACACCACACACACACACACACACACACACACACACACACACACACACACCACACACACACACACACACACACACACCACACACACACACACACACACACACACACACACACACACACACACACACACACACACACACCTGTGTCAGGGTTTCCGCTAGGATTTTTTTTCTTGTTACAGTAACAGGACAAATTCGAAACTTACCGGTCATGTTTCAATAATAAGAATAAGAATTGTGTAGCAGAGTTTCCGTTAGCAGTTAATTACCGGACTATGTCCGGATATGCTGATGTTTAATACAGTTAATGGGGCTCATTTTTATATTGCTTCAGTTTATAATCGTAAAAGATCGAAAAGTTCAGATTCATTTTTCAAAAAGTTATACGCTTCCACAAACAACAAACAACATAATTATTACATTCAAACAAACTACATTAACTTTGAATAATAACACGGGAGAAACGGATCCTCTCTTTTCCTCTCTCCCTCCCTCCCTCCTGACAGCCCGTCAGTTTCTCATGCAGCTCGCTAAACAGTGGGCGGGGCTTCAGGTTTATGTCCATATCGATCAGATCCAGCTCTCCTTTATAGAGAGCACCGATCAAACTATTAAGAGTGAATATCGGCCGATAATGATCGGCGGCCAATCGATCGGAGCATCCCTAATTATTACCGGACATTTTGACCGGCAGGTTTTGAATTTACGTTTTTTTTATAAATTGTACCAGCTAAAAACCGGTAATTACCGGCTAACGGAAACCCTGATTTGTGTATGTAGGAACCATGAATATGAATAGGTATTGTCATGGTTTACATTGTGGTAATGGTAAATGTAAAATTATAATTTGTTACGTGTGATTGCAATGGTTAAACTTTAGATACATTTGGACATATTGATGTGGGTTGCACTGATGGGAGAGGGAGAGGGTCGCTGTGTTTTTTGTTGTCCGCAACTTTGTCCAGGATTTTCTATGCTATGATAACTGATTTGTTCAACATATAATGGATTTCAGAATGTTAGAAAAGGCAATAAGGCCCGACCTCGGCTCCTCGGTCATGCTGACACTAGCACATGCGGTCATGCACAGATCTTATCTCATCTCTCAATGGCTGTGTTGTTACTACTACATTGTTCAGTCTGACATTGCCTTTTTGTAAGATGTTTTCTGTGTGGTAGGATTTGATTTTGACTCAAGCCAACTGCTAAGGACTCACTTGTAAAGCTGCTCTCAATATAATTTCAGTCAACGCGTCTCCTCAGTTAGCCATGATACCGTTAGCTTTAGTCATTCATATTGGGAATTTGTACAGAAAAATTAAAGTGTCCCATGTACAGTATTGTACAGTACATTACCTTCTGCCTTCAATCCCTGAATAAAATGCATTTTACATTCTAAGTACATTAATTGTCACATCTAACCGGAGGGTCATTATTAATAATTTGTTGTGTTTACCTCCCCCATTTTTCTAATTTCCCACTTTTCCATTTCATTGACAAGATCTTTCCACGTTATTTCAAGTTATCCTCTTTTAACCAATTCCTGATGGAAAATCTTAAAGGAAACTCAAGGATTGTGGTGTGGAAACACATGAAAAGGGAACTGGCTTTTTAATTTATCATGAATATGTGTCCTTACCTACCTTCATGAGATCAGTAGTACAGGCTTGAGCACACACTCACACTTTCAGGAGCCAGATATCTGACCTGACACTTCCTCATATTTTCATCCTCCCCTTCACACATCCTCTCTCTTTTCTCTCATAACAAGTCTGACGTTGTTTACCTGTCCTTGTGCTGTTTTTATACTTCATTTTCTCTCCACCTCAATAGGTTTTTCTCTGTGTGCCTCAAACACAATAAATTATACATGCAATACTGGCTGCCTCATTATGTCCTGTGCCCTTTGCCGCTTCTCACCGACGTAGCAGGCAGTCTCTTTGCTGTGTGTGTGTGTGTGTGTGTGTGTGTGTGTGTGTGTGTGTGTGTGTGTGTGTGTGTGTGTGTGTGGTGTGTGTGTGTGTGTGTGTGTGTGTGTGTGTGTGTGTGTGTGTGGTGTGTGTGTGTGTGTGTGTGTGTGTGTGTGTTGTGTGTGTGTGTGTGTGTGTGTGTGTGTTGTGTGTGTGTGTGTGTGTGTGTGTGTGTGTGTGTGTGTGTTCATAAGTATGACTTATTTATCGGGTTATTTTCCCTATCTGGCTCTACATACAGTTGACCGTATTCATGCATACCCAATTGTACATATTTTTTCACTTTCCTACTTTTTTTCCTCACTTTTGAATTTAAATTATAAACAAGTATAACCCTGTGACTATTGACTATAATATATATGTTTATGCATGAATAATGTGTCTGAGCTTGGGTAAACATGTTTACATCCAACTCTTTCTATGGTTAATATAATGCTAACTTGCCCATAACAGTCAAAGTTATGCTTAAAGAAGAAATATAAATGTGTCAAATGTGGAAACCCACATTGACTATTGTCTTATGATAGATTTTTCCAACTTTTGAAGCGCCCGCCATATCCTGTGACCTATTGACTCCAAATCCATACCAGATATTTTAACTATACTGACCAATTAAGACACAGCTCTTTTTATCGAATTTTAGATATTTTTGTTGAAAAGTCTAATTAACTTTGATTAGCTTTCTTGCCATGTGGCCCACTGACTCCTCAACTATACCAGATAGTATTACTACACTGGAAAATAAGGACAGGCCTGTTTATATTGGCGTTCAGTGCTTCTTCTATTCAATAATAATATTGTAATTCACTTTCAGCTGTTTTTAATGAGTTTTATATGAAAACAGTTAAAAAAAATTGCAGTATCTGCAGTTGAAAAGACTAATTTATTAACACAACCTTATATATATTGTAACCACTACCAATACAGTAATTGTTCCTTTCAAAGGAAAAGGAAACCATGAAACCCTTTAAAAAGCTATATCAAGTTGTAATTCTATATTCTGCCTCATTACAGGTTACTGTCTGTAAAGAAGAGAGAAACAACTGAAACAGTCATTGTAAAAAGTTTTGAATTACTCCTACTTTCTTATGGATCAAGTTGTCTCTTTGTTTGTTTTTGTTCTTTCATTTTTGTGAGACTAAGTTGTGGTTGACTGGCCTCCTCACCCACTGAGAAAACTTTTAGTTTAAGAAAGTATTCTAGGAAAACAATGATGCTTAATTAGAAAGGACAGGATGCTTATTTGTATTACGTCCCCAGCGTGCGATTGAAGCTTATTACACAGCAGCAGTTCACTTAGAAATCTGCTAAGTGAAGCATCAAAATGAGTCAAAACATATGACAAGATAACAGTTCTTGTTCTAAACACAACAACCCTCAGCATGAATCAGCAGCTCCACCTGCTTTAACAGAATATGCCTTGAATCGCACATTTCAACACTCATAGTTTTTCCGGGAAGAAGTATAATAGACTCTCATCGTTGGAAAACAATTGAATTAATTGTTAAGGTGGACCCTTTTCTTGCTGTGTGCAGCTGGAATCTGACCCCTGGTGTAAACACAGAACAGGAATAGCGATGTGGGCAGAGCTCGTCCTCCTCTCCTCAGTTAGCTCTTTTGTTCCTGGGATGCGTGACAGCTGCTGCGGCGCCGCTTTGATGAAGATAAACAGTTTCTGGCGGGAGCTCAGACGTGGGTTGTCGGATTCTGAGGAGACCCGAATGTGTGTCAGCTGTTACACGCCCCGTCACTCAAGCAATAATAGCTGGTACCAATCTGCCTTCATAAGCATTTTCCTTTCTCTCTCCAGCCTCTCTTGCACTCTGTCCTGCTCTGACTTCTTCTCATGGGAAAAAGCTTGATGTATTTTAAAAGAGTGTTTTATAATAATACCTCTTGTCAAATACCTCAAGTCCAATGGAGGCATTTCAGGCAGGGGGGGGGAGTGTGTGGGAGAGAAACTCCCTCTGGAGGGAACACAGGGATTTTAGCTTTTGCAGACCATTTACATGCATACAGTATTAACACCCTACAGAAAATGGAACCCCCAAAAGGGCCTCTATAAAGACATTTGTATCTACACCTGTCCCTCGTGTAGACGCTTGTACCTGTCAGTTTGTACAAATATACACACTTGGATCTACTGTAATTGAAAAGTTGAAGCAGGTAGATTAGAGTTGTTTATGTCAGTCACAGCAGTCCTGTTCATTCAGCCAGCAGCTCGATCCAGCCGAGTCATCACAGAGAAGTCAGATGTTTAAATCTCAACAGACGGGTTAGGATGCATAAAGGCTGGGAGCCAGATAATAAATATTTGGTGATATTTACGGGTGCTCAAATCCTTTAAAGTGATTTATACATGAATATGTGTCCCCGGTGTGTCAGGGAACTCACCAAGTGTCAGAAAACACAACCCTCTCTCTTTTCCTCCATACCCAAATCTCTAAAAACGGGGCTGCAACGGATCTGATACAGACTGATACAGATTTGAAAATTCTCTGACGTCAGGAACGAGGAGCTCCGCCTATATGGCCAACTCTCCACCTATCAGGAGGAGACAGCCACGGCCATTGCCGTTCGAAAGCGCTGGAGACGCTGTAGTACATATGCCAGGCCTGTAGGTGGCGCTGTAGTCTGCCACAAAAGCAGCAAAGAAGACTTCTCACAGAATCAGCCCTTGCAAAAACAGGGCTAAAAAAGAGCAAATAGAGCGAGATGAGGCATGGCTAAAATGCATGATCTGTTTGGTATTTTGAAGAAAAAAAACGTCGCAGACATGTTTTATATAGGTATGGCCCTACAATAGATTATTCAAATATAGCATGATAGGTCCACTTTAAGTTATTGGCCATTTAGAGTTCTTGAGGGGTCTGTTCTGTCCACGATCACTTGAAATACAGAGACTCTAAACAAAAAGTGCTTCAGGCTTTAAAACTGTCTGTGGTGTAACTCAGTGTGTTGTTAATCATTGAATGTTTACCCGTTTGCAATTTGACGTCACATTTACTGACTTGTTTTAAATCTAAATGCGAATTAAATCACAATCGATAAAAAGATGCAGTATGTAACTACCAAAAACAAGTTTGGCGTACTTTAGTCGCTCTACCTGTCAGTCTCTCTCATCCATCCATCTGTATCCTCAAAGAGTTACAACCAGAACAGGATTTTTATTGGCCATTAGTGGCAGTGAGTCAATTTTATAGACTTGAGTTCTTAAAAATAGACAGATTTAAACACACACTCATTGGACAAAACGGTCTGAAGGTGCAGCTCTGGTTGTCCTTGTTTAACTACTCCAGAGCTTTTAAGATTGGTTTAGTCTCTAAATCTAATGCATCTCAAATAACAGAGACATAATGTGTTACAGGGGAAATGAGCGCAGGCTTTATATAACAAAGCAAAGGCAACATATTTATTGAGAAAAGTAGTTAATTGATCACAAGATGCATCTGCGTCAGTGTAATTGAAGCGTACATTATTTATCCCAAACAATATTGGCATCATACATCTTCAATAAAGAATATATTTGCAAAATAGGATTTGTTTCTTCTTCTTTTAGAGACAAGGTGGTAAAGACTTTTTAGAGATCTTTTTTCTGGAGTTGTCTCTGAGTATGACAGAAGTTTGAAAAAATGACTTTATTTCATATCTGCAGTGTCTCATGGAAAAGACGCCACAGTTTTTATACCTAAGATTCTTGTTTTACATTCTTGCTACAACAGAATAAAGTAGTGAAAATAGATTTGTACATGGTCCTAAAGGGAGTAGACAGTAGGCCCTCACCTCCATGAGCATCACATTAACCTTTTAGTTTTAGCCGGAGACTTAAATAGAGAGAATGATGAGATGAAACAGCACAGTGTGAGGCAGCAGGCGGTGTTTCACAGCAAACCTCCAGTCACCAGAGCTCCTATTACGTCCTGTGAATGAGCGCCTCTTCTCTTTACTGCTTCCCCAAGGCTGTTTAACACCTCTCCACCTTTCTAAAAGAGATATAATTCCCTTAGAAAAAAACTGCAGTTCTGCTGTTTTCCTGTTGTTGCTGTCTGCAGGACTTGTTATCCTCCAGTCCTAACGCAGCAGCTCTCTCTGTGTGTGAGCAGGAATCTCCTCTTATCACCAGGGAGGCGCTAATGACTATTTATCACAGTCAGAATCACTTTACTTCAGTAAACAAGCAGAAATGTGTCTGTAATTTTGGCGCAGAGGAGTATTAAGAGTTCCCATCAGTGTTTAAGGTACAATAAACATGCATAATGAACTATTATTTATTATTGATCCCTAAAGAAGAGAAACATACATGTTGTTAGTCACTTTGGATAAAAGTGGCAGCTAGATAAATGTAATACAAAAAACAAAACAAAGGAATGAAATAATCAAATAAAAAAACGGTGTGTTATATAGGATTGTGTGCATGTAAATGGTCTGCAACGGCTACAATCCCAACGTTTCTCTCCCATAAGCCCCCACCCTCCCTGCCTCAAACACCTCCATTGGACTCCTTTGTTTACTTCTGTACCATAGTGACATCACTATGTAGCACTCGCGCTTCTATTGGCTAGCGCTTCAACACATTGTATTTGATAGGCTAAGGGGTGGGACATCTCTCAGCTGATGACCAATCACAACTCCCCATTTCAGACAGAGGGTGAAAAGAGGTGCTGCAACAGGCAGTATGAGAAAAAGAAAGACCTTTTTGAACATTAAAGCATGGAGACATGTCACAGTAATGAACAATAACATTAGCATTATATGTTTTCTCTAAATCCCTAAAGAGTTTCTGCTTGGTATAGTCATATTTTCTGACAATCTGTTGTGCCAAAAGAGAGAAACTGCAGACAAACGGATCTGAATCCACACCACGAGGAACTGGTTGTAGTTGACTCGCTATTCATCCTTGTTTTGCAGAGTTTTAGAGACCTAAGTAAACAGGCGTGTTGCTGTGCTTTTTGGACGAGGAGGAGCTGTTAAGTGTCTGCTGGGAGGCTTCACATGCTGCACTGGGTTTTTGGGACAGCTTGTGCGCTGGGAGCGATAGACTTCAGGGCTGAAGCTGCAGACTGGGAGGCTTTTAGCAGCGCTGTTGGATTATTCATCCAGTGACGGACAATAAAGGCGGTGTGATGGAGGGCTTGTGTGTGTACCTTCTCTAAAGTAATACTTCCTATTGTGCATTGAAGCAGTCACTGGGCAGAAGCTTGTGTGTGAGTGTGAGTGTTGTAGAAAAATGTGTATACAGTGACCATAGAGGGCGTACGGGAGGAAAGGGTACAGTAGTAGTAGTGTGCTTGTGTCTGCAGAAGTAGAAAGTAGTGCTTTTATTCAAGTTCTGGACTCCAATACAGTTAAAAGGCTATTCTGTTATTTTTTTTGAGTGATTTGACTTTCACTGCATTACATAATGAAAAAGTGTACTATAATATTTTACTTTTTAATCTAACAAATGTATCTCATTCGTTAATTCGTAGATTTCGATGGCTGTCAGATAAAAAGTGCAACCATAACTTTTAAGGACCTTTGAAAAACAGGCTTGTTCCAGCTCAAGGACACAATTCTTGTTATCTTAGCAATTTCAGATACGTTTTTAAGTTCTAACAGACACATGCAATCAGATCTGAAAGCAGAAACATCCACAAAATTGGTGATATGTTTCCAGAGAGGAGGTCAAGTAAAGTACAGTAAAACGTTACGTTTTCAGTAAAGTAAAAACAGTAGAATTTCTTTCACATATTGAGCCTGACATTGTGTGATACCCAGTGTTTTTTTTTTGTTGTATTTCTGTTACTCAGAAGCTGACATATCTGTCTTACCAACTTAATTTTCTGTAGAAACAGCCAGGAGAAGTTCACTTTCCCGTCAAAATAATTACAGTTGAGCAAAATCAATCTCATTCATACTTCTCACCATATTTGTGATATTTTTTTCAGTGGTTATCTGCCTCTATGACGTCAGAGTCCCATCAACCATTTGGAAAAGAGCCGAGCCACTCAGAGCTTTTCCAAATTGGGAAACAACAGTCAATGAACACAATACCAGACTGTATGTATGTGGCTGAAAAATTGGAGATGTGGGTGCTGATTCACATAAATACTTTCTACAGTTTTGATGTTGTGCTAATTTTGTGTGTGTGGGAGAGTTGGGATTTTAGCCTTTGCAGACCATTTACATGCACAAAAGCATATATAACACCACAGGAAAGGGAAAACCACAAGACGCTTAATAGGGCCCCTTAAGATTTGTAGTTACTAGTTTCTTCTCAGTTTCTGATCGTACAATACACATTACAAAAAGCACGAATTACTTTCAGGTAAACGGATAAACAAAACGCCTCAGAAAACAGTTCATACAGTGTTTTAAACAATTATTTTTAAAGTTTTCTCCTCGATCGATGCAGGCAGAAGATGTTTTTCTTTCGTGGGTTTCACTACATTTTTTAGCATGTTTGGAAAAACCAGTCTACAGTATTAGCAGACAAACTTGTTTTTTAAAAAGGTCAGAGGTCAGGATCTGCTCCAGCCCTTTCTGCTGGAGATTTTGTATCACTATCTCTCTTTATTTTGGAAAGTCAAACATTATTGGCAGGCAGGCAGAGTGGTGAATATCTGCTGGTCAACCCTCTACTTGCTATTTTTCACTGTGATTCTTGAATTAGCAATTTGGTGTGTAAAAAAAGCCTGGGAGATTTGTAGGGCATATTCTTAGCTGTATCTGTGTCTCTACAGTTCACATCACATAAAAAACAACAGAGAGAGAAACTGAAGTTTTTAGGTAATTTGAGCTGCAGATGTGTGCTCTTTAAAAAGCATCATCTGCATCACGTACCAAAAATACACTAGCTGTTGTAGTTAATTACACGCTATGCAAAGTATATTTCATGACTGCTCACACTAATAACAAGAGGCCATCTGTGTGCTCTCAGGCTACGGCCCACTCTCATTCTTCTACCGGTGTCTCTTTCTCATTTAAAGCATTTTCAAGTGTATTATATCAGACTCACTGTAGTGTGACATCAAATGACGGAACAAAAAATAAAAGTTGTATTTCAGATCAAATTCAGCAACTTTTGTTTCTATTTTTGTCTCTATTAAACTTAGCTCTGAGCTAGTAACTTTCTGGGACATCTATATTAGTCCAAGGCCTAGGGTGCAATCTAAAGTAGGCTAAAGCCTGGTTTGGCAGACTGGTTGGTCCCAACTTAACCAAGGCCAAAAATTGAAATGTAAAACGTGACCATGGGCTAACTGGCTTATTGTTAAAGAGGGTTGAACAAGAGCTGCAGGACCAATCCAAGCCTACAAAACAAAATGTCCAAAGGCCATTAGAACCATGTACACTCTTCTCATATGATCACAGTATTTAATGGTTCTCTGTGAGAAAGTGACACAAGCCAGTTTTCCTCTTCCATTACCTGCTCATCTATGTCCATTACAGTTGTTACGTAACACAGTGAAATGTGACCTCTGCAAATGTCAGATTGTTGGTGATTCCCCTGACCATAATACATTGAATGAAACCAAATGTTAATTGCAGCCTCATGAAGCTGTAGGCTCAAATATCAGATAACATAACAAATGTTGCTTATTGATTGGTTTATATTGATAAAACCAACAGCCTGGTCAATTTGGTGTCAATTGAAGGACATTGAAGACACAACTTGTCATGCTCAGCTCGACTTTCATCACTTCAAGTTTCCATGTTGACTAAACACACAATGTGTCTGGATTGTGATTGGGAAGAAGTTCATATTTGTTACATTTGTAATCACACATTGATAGACACATCTTGGATTTAGTGTCAGTAATACATTTAGGATAGAATAACACATAAAACAAGGAATAACATTATACGAGAAATGGATAAAAGAAGTAACTGAAGATGTTTAGCTGCTCAGCCACAAAGTGGATTGTGTTTAATAACGTATAGACTTGAAACAAGTTCAATCAAAACATTTGATCCCTGCAGATTCTTGTCTGCGCTCATAATTTTACTTTTTTCCCATCTCTCCACCTAAGAAGGGCAAAAACTCAGTGTGACAATTTCATTTTTCTTTTAGACCAAACTGATGCTAAGCTTTGCAAGTGCAGATCATCGGTAGAGCCCAGAAAGCAAAAACAAAGAGTAGCAGCACTCTTCAGATGTGGCTGACAGATTTCAAATTGAAATGAGTTACGACTTGCTCAGGAGTGCACAATGAAAACTAAGTCCACTGATTGTATTTATTGTACTTATTTATTTTCAACAGTACCGTTATATTTGTTCTTCCCTTCTAGTCCAGCATTGTCCCCACTGTCAAGTTGGCTGAGCTTGCAGTTTTAATAATGAATAATGTCGAGTATGTGCACAGGAGTGTGTAGAAACTCGCTGTGTGTGCATTCATGCATACATTGTGGTCCTAGATTCTAATATGAATTCTAGAAATGTGGTTTTTGATTGGTCCAACATACAAATGCAATCAATTTCTTATTATAGAAAACATACAAGCAGCAAACATTTTAGCAGCATTTTTAAGAAATGTATAAAATATGTCAACTTGTGTTTTTCTATCATAAGATTTATTAATTTATACATTAAACAACAAACATATTCAGGACTATTTAATTTGACCAGCAGACTAGTATTTCAACATGTTCATTGTGGTCCTTTAATTTTTGGAGATGTTTTTATTTTGAATAGCATTAAAGTCCTAAAATTGCACCATGAAGACAAGTCCTATCCTCTCACTAGACTCAAGTGGTCTTGGTAGTTTATACTTGATAAAATAATTCAGTAATTCAATATTTTTCAGAAGATTTTAAACACAATGTAACATTTTATTAAATAATGAAATATGTGTAAACCTACTTGGCAATAAAGCTGATTCAGATTTTCAAATTCTGATGTATATGGTGCTTTACGCAGTACTCAAACACACTTAAATCAAAGTCAATTATATAATCCTGGATTGAACTGCTGAATTAGAATCACATTGGATAATTAGTGTGTCAGTAAATATACAGTGTGGGTGTCCAAATGATTGTGAGCTGTGAAATGTATGGCTGTCTTATACTGTACGTGCCTATTGGGAGACATTTGGAAACATTTACTGTGCATGTGTCTGTGTGTGCGCCTGGTGGACCGCGGGGAGTCGGCAGGAGCATTAGGGACGAGGTGCAGCAGAGAGGAGAACAAGCCATCCATGCACACAGTCTCATTTCCCTCCCCTCCTCCCTGTCTGGTAAATAATACATCGCTGAAGTTCAGAGGAAAAAGTTACTTTTTTTCTTTCTTCCGGTGTTTGTCCCTCCGGAGAAAAGTCGGATCTGCATTAAAGAAAGACGAGGGAAGATTTCCTCTGGACTAGTTGTTCCAGAAAAGAGGAAAACGAACACGCTCTTAAAAGACTGAGTCCACATGCTGTCCTTCTAATGCCGCAGCAGTATGTGATTGTGTGTGATTGATTTCACTGTGTGTGCCAGAACAATTACTTGGTTAAGAAATTATTTACATTACATTACATTACAGTACATGTTAGATGCTTTTATCCAAAGGGACTTACTCAATACTGTGGACAATCCCCTAAGGAGCAATTTGGGGTGAAGTGTCTTGCCCAGGGACACAACGACATGCAGTGGGGTTTGAACCTCCCCTGATCCGAAAACCAACGCACTAATCCACTGCGCCACACGCCTCCTAATTGATCCAGTAAATCAATACAAATGGAAGCAAGGGGCAGGCAGTATTACCTAGGGAGACTTCCCCTCACTCTCTCAGGACTGTTTGTGAGCCATGTGGGCGGAAAGCAAAAAGCTGTGATAACACGCTACATGTTCACACAGTATGTGCACAGTACAGTATATCACATGTTATTTTAGCTGTGACTTTAATCTAAAGCGACTTACATTCACTTCAATACCCAGACATGACTGCAGGAGCAATTTGTTGGTTCTTCACTTCAACATGTTGACTGCGGGGTGTCGGATCGAACGGCTGACACTTATTTACTCCCTGCACATATGTGTGTACAAGCCACTTTGGAGAGGACCACTAATTACTCTGATCATTTAAAAGAGCGTAAATAGTTTTAAAGGCCTGTGGACTTGTTGTTTTGTAAGCTAAGATTGGTCCAGCAGCTCTTGTTTTTTTGTTTATGGCCTTGAGAAATTCTCACGGACCCTTGCTGAATCACGTGGACAATAATGCATGCATCATAGTAAAAGATGAAGGTTTCCTGTGGCCAAGATAAAACAATCACTTTTGATTAAAAATGACTCATGATGGATGCAGTCCAAAAATATCCAAGCATACAAACGCATAGAAAACATACACCAGATAGAGTCCCAAACATGGTCAGGGTGGAAGTTGCCCTGACTCTGTCTGTGGGCAGATTTCCCACAAAATCCCTTTTGGTTAAGGTCCGAAACCAGAATCAGAAATCATTTATTCGTCCCTCAACTCGAGACATGTACAGCGTTAATACATTAATAGAATAAATATCAAATAAGTACAAATCTTTGGTTAAAAATACGTTCCTGCAAAGGGAACATATAAAGGTATTTAAATAACAATCAGTAATGAACATTTAGAAACTCTAGTGTGTTGATTGTACATAACAGTAATAATTGCACAAAGTTGTTTTTACAGATTGAAATAGTGTTTATAGTTTAGGAAAACACTAGTGTTTCAGTTAAACAATAATAAACACTTAAGCCATCTTATTGTATTCAAACCGAATCCTTTGAATAACCCTTGATTCGAGTGCCTAAACATAATCATAAAGAACAATGTGCTTTGATTCAAGTATACTTTTGCAGGATCAAATATTTTGGTGGGAAGCATCTTACTTTAAGAGGTAAAAAAAGCCTTAATATCCACTTGGGTTACATGCAGTCGCTGCCTCTGTAAACTCAGTAGATTGTATCTCATCTTGCTCTCGTGTTTCCTGCCCGGCAGTCTCTCTCTCTGTTTCTATTTTTAGCAGCTTCATGATACGAGCTGCTTCCACGTCTGCCAGAACAGAGCTTTAGCTGCACCACCCCCCCCCCCCCCCCCCCCCCCCCCCCCCCCCCTAACCGCCACTCGGTCCTATTGTTATTTCATTTTATCATGTATTGCAGTCAATAGTCAGATCCAGCAGTCCAGCTAAGATCAATTGTGTGTGTGTGTGTGTGTGTGTGTGTGTGTGTGTGTGTGTGTGTGTGTGTGTGTGTGTGTGTGTGTGTGTGTGTGTGTGTGTGTGTGTGTGTGTGTGTGTGTGTGTGTGTGTGTGTGTGTGTGTGTGTGTGTGTGTGTGTGTGTGTGTGTGTGTGTGTGAACTACAACTCAACGGAACAAATGTAATCATGTGCAGGATTGAGTGCTCCCACACACATATCATGTTCACACACACACACTATTTTGCCCCTCCAGCATTCAGGATTAAACTTCCCACACACTCAGCATGTCTCAGGTATTACCTGCCATTGTGACGCCCACATGGCCAAAAGCGGCCCTGATTCTGGCCCTGGGAGATTTACTGCATGTTATAGTCTTTTCTCTATTTACTCTTGTTGCCTCTCTGCCTCTATAGAATTCACGAATAGGTAAAAATGTTAACTAAATGGGCTTCATCCCACTCATGTTCCAAATCGGGTCTTTTTTATAGTGTTTATGTTGAACTACAGTATATACTTAGTTTCTATCAGCTGTCAGCACTATAAAAAGCGCTATTTAAATGTCATGATTTATTATTATTATTATTATAATAGTTATTAGTTCTTTTTGTGAGTTAGTTTAGACAAAACAGAAAAACTTCTGGTGATTCAAATGCAGGATTTTTAAATGTCAGAAGGATGATTATGACAATGAAGCTTTTAGAATCAAACCTTCAGCATATGTTATCGATAAGATAAAGATAACTCCATTTAACATTGCTGGATACCAAATGCAAAACAAAGAAGACATCACTGTCACCCCTGACCTCCTCTTTCAGAAACATTGCTGCTTTACGCCATTTTCAAGCTTCTTTATTCTGCTTCTTCCGTATAGATGATAACTAACACGGTCACGAGAGGTTCTTGTCCGTTAGAAATACTCGTATTAAGTGATTTAAAGCATTTAAACTCAACTATGCTGTCGTTTTTGTTGGAAGTCAGACTGAATTTGTCTCCTACCTGTCAACTGAAAACATACTCCAGTTTCGTCTTACTGTTTTAAATGCAATCTTTGCCCACATCTTGACCTGCGTACCGGCTTCAGCCCCCTCAGATTCCTCCGCTGTCTCTGACACCTGTAAGCCTGTCCATTGATTTTTGAATTACATAAACACATAACTCAAACCACCCATGTCTGCATTTGGATCCTGTTTTCCCCGCTGCCTGTTATTAGAGCTGTTAAACCTCCACTTCCTGCTGCCGCCAACCATTTTGTTATTGCATGAAAGCAAAAAGCGCCTGCATCGCGGTTCGATCATGTTTTATTACTGAGAGTACTCCGTATAATTCACACAGTTTGATGGACTGAGGGTTGCCAGCTGCAGATCGGAGTGTTTGGATGTGTTTCAGTGTGCTGAGCTGGCTTTGGCTTCATGCAGCCGCCCTGCTGTTAATTATATAAAAACATTTTTTTCTTACATCACAGCCTGCAGAGTAAGCTGAGTTAGCACAGCTTTTGATTCTCATAATTGTCTAAATGAGCCAGATGAGCTCAAACTCTGCCTTCATGTTACCTAAATGATGAGAGATCTTGAGCATGCACTGCAGCAACATTGAATTTGAGAAACTCATGGGGATATACATTTTTTACTTGGGAAAATAAGCATTTAGGGGTTTCACAGGAAAAGTGGCACCTGTTTTTTTTTGTCATACAGTATGGAGGACGTGGAAAACTATGTGTGAACTCAACATATCATCACCTTGTATAAACGTTTTATATTGAACTTGTTGAAAGCATTTCCTTCACATCTAGCAGTTACAGAGAAGATATTCACTCCCATTTTGTTCTGTTTGGTCTCCACCAACTCCCAAATAAATGATAGCTCTTAAGCTGCTTAATACTCCACTATTCTCTCCAGCTTGTCTCTTACTTCTGCTGTTTGCTCCTAAGTAGTGTTACGTAGCTTTTAAGAGCTTTTTAACAAAAAAGGACACTATGAAAGTGGTGGGATTGGACCTGAACAGGAAAGTTGTGGGCCAGACAGATAAACATTGATCTGAATCTCATTGTAAAACGCTGTGAAGATGAGGTTGAAGTTATTTTAAATTGAACTGTAGATACATGGTTGGAATACAAATATGTATTACAAGTGATGTTAGAATCACCGGATTTGATTCTACTTGTTTTACATGAACAGCATCAAACACTCTGAAAGATTATAACTTGAGAATCAGAGTCAAACTTCAAACCTGTAGCCCTCCTGTTCCAATCCCACTTCAGTCAGACAGACTCCTTCTCTTCTGCTTTAGGCTAAAAACTTATTTAATTTAAAAATATGAGGCCTTCCTCCTCTACCCACTTCAATATCAACTCAAAAGGAAAAAGTCAATTTATCTGGGTTTTTTTCTTCTTTCTGAAGTCTGGATTTTTCTCCTTTTTTAGCCTTTTCTCTTCAATCAAACAAGCCTGGAGTTAAAAAACTGACTGTTGCAAAGTAAGGTTTTAAACAACACTATATTCTCTTTTTCATAATGTAACTTACTGTGTTTAAAACCTACAACCATGGCAAAATAGGATTTCCCCCCAAAACCAGGGTCACAATGATGACTCAAAACTCAATACCTCATTACCATAATGAAACATTTAATAAATATTAGCGCATCAAAAGAGTTAAAAGTCATTTTCACTTTTTGAGGTGGAAGTGACAGAAGCCATTACTCACTTCTGCTTCAGTTCCCAGCTTTTAATCTAAATGTTATGACCTTGTGTGTCATCTCTGTTCAGACCATCTTTATGAACCTCTGAGCTTACTAAGATTGTGTCATTTTTTTCTACTGATTAATTCCGCTGCTGTTAAAGTTCACTGAAGTATTTTTAGATGAACTTCATAAGCATACAGTGGTGTCATTGTTGTAGGCGTACCTGTATGTTAGCATCGTTAGGGCTCACTCACCAAAAGGCCATGGGATTTTTGATAGTTTAAGTATATGATGACATAACAGTTCACAATGTGTTTTTCCTTCCTGTCTGAAGCCTCCACAGAAATTAAACGTGTCCCAGGTTTCTCTCCGCTCTGTAGATCTGTGTTTTTCTGGTTGATCCGAATGTGAACCGTTACACAAACAAGTCACGCTCCTCTCTAATGGGCCCTTCCGTCATTCCTGCGCGACACTCTCTCTCTCTCTCTCTCTCTCTCTCTCTCTCTCTCTCCACATTCACACACAGCCGCTTCCTGCTGGACGATTACGGTGATGAATGAGTGATGGAGAGCGCCGTGTGACCGCCGGCATCTCTGCATAAACAACAAACCATAAAATAAGAAAAGGAGACGGTGCACAGAGAGTGATGGAGGAGAGTGACATCAGCTGAGGACACTTCAAATAAAAGTGCACACAGACCAGAGGCTGGATGTAATCATGATCCAAAGTGCTTAGCAGCGAATTCCGCACACATTTCATACTGAGATTATTAGATAAGAATTTAGAAATCATCCTCGATCACTTTGTGGCCATCATATTATATATTTATTTTCCTCTTGTTCCTTTCTCTCTTTCTCTTTTTGTTTATTTCCTCATGCCATTCTTCATTGTAACACATTTCTCCAGTGTGCAAATACAGCAAGTATCGGTAGGGGTCTCAACACTTTTAAATAACCCGTAAACTCTATGATACTGCCGCTGATTGTTAGATTAACAATACACTTAAAGGGGCCCTATTATGCTTTTTGGGCTTTTCCCTTTCCTGTAGTGTGTTATAAAGGTTTGTGTGCATGTAAATGGTCTGCAAAGGCTAAATTCCCAAAGCTCCCGCCAGAGGGAGTGTCTGAGCATAATGGGGCCCCTTTAAAGTGGACCTATCATGCTATATTTGAATAATATAGTGTAGGACCATACCTATATAAGGCATATTTATACTTTTTTTTTGCAAAATACCAAACAGATCATGCATTTTAGCCATGCCTCATTTTGCTCAATTTGACATTTTTTAGCTCTGGATTTGCAAGGGCAGATTCAGTGAGAACAGCACCATCTACTGGCCTGGCATATGTACTACAGCGTCTCCAGCGCTTTCGAACGGCAATGGCCGTGGCTGTCTCCTCCTGATTGGTGGAGTTGGCCCAATAGCCGTAGCGCCACTGTCCTGACGTCAGGACAGTGTTCAAATCTGGATCAGTTTTTATCAGATCCGTTGCAGCCCCTTTTTTAGAGATTTGGGTATGGAGGAAAATAGAGAGGGTTGTGTTTTCTGACACTTGGTGAGTTCCCTGGAACACCGGGGACACATATTCATGTATAAAAGACGTACAAAAGTGCATTTTGCATGATAGGTCCCCTTTAAGGTTACTACATAAGGGTCAAACCAAAGGTTATTGTACATTTCAGAAAAGAATAGTTGTGCCAAAAGCTAAAAAGTGTCATCTTGTGAAGTGATGCATACTCTTCTGCTTCATAGTGTGAAGTGTTTTGCCTGACTGAATCTTATTCCTTTAACCAGTGATACTGTAAGAGCAGGTAGGTATTCAAATAAAAGAAGCAGCATGTTTACACTCCTGTTTTCTGCTCTCTCAGCCTCAGACCGCTGTGGGCGCAGATGAGCTCCAACCAAAAATCTATTTTTGTCCCAGACTTCAAAGCCAAAGATAGTTCCAACATAAACTGGATTTTTGCATTGGTAAAGCCCTTTCCCCATACTGAGAGCACCAGCTACAGAAAGAACAAATTACACATTGTGTTTACGAGCTGCCTGAATGTACGTCAGGTCCGTTTAAATATTCAAGAGCAGAGCAGACGTGTGTCTCAGTTTATTTAGAGTTTCACAGAGTGACGCTGGTTGGGCTGAGTAATTTGTTCATTTCATCCCCGCTATGATATTCTGAGATATGTTTTAAAATGTTCCTCCATTTTTGTGTCTCTTCATCTAATAGCTCCATTTAATTATTCTATAAATTATCTGTATGAATCTGGCAATACTGAAGAGTCTGACCAAGCACTTTGAGAGCTAGAAGAACAACATTAAGATAACGAGTTCATTCTAACTCACTTTAGCTCTCTATAAATGTTTTATTAGATGTATGTGTCGTTTTGGCTCCAAAAAGGAAGAAACACTAGATCTGAGCCCTAATATCCTGTCACAGTCCAACCCCCTGTGCAGTCGGACTGCAGGGACTAATCCCTCTAGACATTTTCATTCAAATAAAATGCTTCCATACAGGTTTACCATCAGGGAAACCATTCCCTTTTGTAATTCTAAATCACATCTTGCCACAATTACAGAAATCCAGGAATATGTTCAAGACCCTGGATTCTTTACAACAAGAGAAACAGTGTTTTATTTTATTTCATGTAAATCACCTTTTAATTAGATGTCTGGAGTCAAAACCAGCATCTGAGTTCTGTATTCTTGTCCCTGATATGATGTTGTTCCTGGGCAAATCCAATTATAAACCTCATTAATTTGATGTCAATTTGTTTTTATTCCTACTCCTTTTAAATGACTATGGTTTAAATCCTTTGAGAGAAGCTGTAAATGAAACATAAAGAGATATGTTTACTCTGGTACAAGACTTTAGGGTCGGCAGGACACTTCTTGCTGACAATCTTAGATCATAAAACATGTTACGTATTAAAAGTCTTTGGGGAGCAAGTGTTTACTCTTCCAGCAGAAATCCGTTTAGCAGACGCCCTTCGCATAATCATTGAAACAAATTGGTTGAAAGAAATTAAGATTTGTATTTGTAATGCAGTTTTCAGAGGACACAGACAACATATTTCACATATTCAGCAACTTCAAATAAATGATATTAACCATGAATATACAAATCCAAGATCTGTATTTTGTTGGTTTTGAATGGCTGAAGTGCAGTCGAGTCTTCAGTCTGCGATGGAAGACGTGTAATCTGCTGTCCTGATATCATTGGGGAGCTTTTCCCCCCATTCAGGAACAAGGAGAGCTAACAGGTGTGCTTCTGTTGACAACATGATAATATAATACCATTGTCTTAAAGCAAAATTGGGCAGCCACTGGTAACTATAGTGAACGGAGCAAACGAGAGGTGTTTTGTTGATCCACCTTTTTATATACAGTACGTTCACAGTGTCATTTTTTGTCATTTGGTTTGTCTTATAATCTATCACACGCTTGTGCGTCCGGGAAGAGGATTCCTTCTCTTTCGCTCTCCCCAAGGTTTCGAAAAAAATGTCCCCATTCTTTTTTGGGAGTTTTTCCTTGTACGATGCAAGGAGTATAAGGAAAGAGGGTGGTAGCTGTATACGCCGTGAAGCCCCCTGAGACAAATGTGTTATTTCTAATATTGTGCGGTATAAATTCAATTTGATTGATTTATTGATAGTGTGTGATAACTTGGGGAGGCTGCTGGTCTTTGATAAGCACATTTCAAGGATTAAATCAGGACAAATTGTAGCCACTTGTAGCCTAAAGTAGTTGTTTTAATCTCACATTTGTCTGACTGGCTCTTTTCGAAAGAGTGGTATAGGATGGTGTTTTTGTTGGCTATGTTTTTGTGGTCCTTCTGTTTGGGGCAGAGCCAATCCCCTCCAGGCTCTGCATGCTAATGTTTCTCCATAAGCATGTGCATCCTCACATCTGCATTAGGATCTCTCCGGAGAACGCTGCTGAGCTCTCAGGAGAGTGTGAGGTTAACTATAAAGGGGCCGCACTGATTTAATGCACAGCGGCTCTCAGATAACCTCTGCAGTGTTGAACTCAAAGAGAGATCTGCTAACGGCAGGAAATATTCTGTGCTTTAAAGCTGGTGATCACAACTAAAGGTGTACTATATAACTGAAAAATAAAGACAACACTCATGGAAAGACAACACAAATATATATAACACAAACATTTGATGTCCCTGTTTTCCAACCTGTTACCATCTGGGACAACCTGGTAGTCTGCTACTTTTTAGACGAACACAAGTTTTATGTTTTTGTTTTGAGTCAATTTCACAAACACACACAAAAACGGTGCTTTGCTCTTCATTGGCTATATTTAAAAAACGCTTGGAGGACGCAGGTGTGCACAAGCTGGCAGGAAGCAGCTGTTACACATCCACTGCTTCCACTGCCATGAGAATATAATTTTTCAAGCCATTTTAAGATGACACAGACATAGCAACATTATACAAAGCTATCAATGTCAATCTGTTGACATTGTAGAAAAGCCCACAAATAAATAACTTTAACAAGCACAAGGGGCAAAGCTTGAAAATATGGAAGGGAGATAAAGTGCCATTTTAAAAGATGTCAATAATGGTCATTAGCTGTTAGCCAGCATTTAAACAGTTTCTGAAAATCAGGAGGAAATCAAATTCAAGTGGTTTCACTGCTGGAGATGAATACCCTTCTGATTACTATGAGGCCTGGACTTCCACTTATGCCAGTGTTCAATAGTGTAACCTAATTACATAACCTATTCAGCTCAAAAAGCTATTAAATTAACTTTGCGTTATGTCATCAGGAAGTTCTTATAATTGATGATGTGATTAATCAATGCAGGCATAATGTCACCTCAAACTTTCAATTCGAAAGGCCTTAATACGCGATGCTGATTTAATATAACTCCTTATAATCTCTGTAGTAATCATATACTGCGTTAATATGACAGCTGTTCATCCGAGTGTATCTTTAGCAGCCATTTATCTCTCTCGCCGCCTCTTATGACTCCTCACTTCTCAGACGCTGACGAGAAAGAGAGCCATTCAGAAGCATTAGTCATAACTCTGTGTTATTCTGTGAATGTGTCACGCAGGACTTCAGACTGTGAATGAGACCATATGTTGAGCAGACAGAAGGATGGAATAATTGGGTCAGAAGAAATTAGGCTGAATGTGAGAAATCTGTCAGGCCATTCAACCAGGAGCCACGTGGTCAAAGCTCTCATCGCGCAGAGCTTAAAGACGCGTCGCACTGCCAACAATAACTGCAATGCCAACATGTTTTTTTATGACTTTTTTAAAACCACTGGCTGCCAAGTCTATAAAGGCATGGATCTGAGTGAAATAAAGTTGGTCTAATGTATCAGGACATTTTTTATTTTCAATTGAGAGAAAGCAGCAACATTTCTTTCTCCAAGCACTTTCTCTGATCAACCCGCTGCCCTACCCTTATTGCCATGTGCAGATATTGTAGAAAGGGAGAATTTATTGAATTGGAAATACAAATCTGGGTTTTTGCAGTCATTCAGTACTGACATTCTTCTTTTTCTATACTCAGTTCTAAATAGTATTTGTGAGGTTCAAGAGGTGAAACAGTTACAAGTCATGTATACAGTAGCATCAAATCCATTCAGTGCTTACAGTGAAACCTCACCTAAAACACCTTTTATCACTTACAGTGGAGCTTCTGCTTATTTTCAATTATTTCTTCTTCAGTGCTTCTACTCCAGGTACAGAAAATACTCTAGGTGCTTCCACTTAATCTTTTAATGCTTATAAACCCTTTTTAAAATCTCCTTGTAATACTTTTATTTAAAACATCAGACGATTTGAATTGTTTGAAATGCATTTTTCAAACAAATGATAACCTCTTCTAGAAAATGTACATTTCATATAATAAATTAGCTTTTTTGTGAAAAGAAAGTGAAGGGGCCCTATTGCTTTTTGGGGTTTTCCCTTTCCTCTAGTGTGTTATATACTGTAGGTTATGGTCCATCTAAAATCCCATAGTTCCTCCAGAGGGAGTTTCTCTACGGTTTTTCGATACACTGGAGTGCTCTTCACTTGACTGTTGAGATTGTTGTTGCCATGATACCATGAAGTCGCTGAAGTTAATTCAAAGTGATGGTTAGTTAATGAAGGTTCATTGTATTTGATCGAGTAACATCAGCATCATCGGCTCACTTGTGACAGATTCTTGTTTTGATTTATACACAAAGACAGTAGACTCTTTGTTCTCTTCAGACATGCGGGAAAAAGAAACCCACTGGTGCAAACTTTTAAATGACTCAAACCACAGTCTACTTGTCATAGTTAATTCAATTACAAGTGTTTATGTTACCGGTTATGCCTGCAGGCAGCCGCGGAGATTTGATGATAAACTACAGAGAGGAGACTTTACTTGGCTTAGGATCTCTCAGCAGCAGCGGCTGTATGAGCAGGAAGTGTAGATGAATGAAAGCAGAGTTTGGGAGGTAAAAGTGGTCGTTAGGTAGATTATCGATGGACAGCAAGGTGTGCAACTCCCCTGCCTTTTGTCTGTAATTCCAAGATTGATTCAGCTTCCCAGTTATTGGGAGCCTCATCATTTTAACTAAGAATAACACTTGCATCACCAATAGGAGGGCTGGGTGCCTGCCTGCCTGACAGCCATTCATTCCCAATGTAATTAGTGTGTAAGGGGAGCCAGGAGAGAGTGGCGCCAGACTCAGGCTGAATAATACAGGGGGGGGGGGGTGTAGAGCACTGATGGATAATTTAACATGGATCTCCAGAAGACAGTACCTGAGTGTACTGCTAAGGAATTTCTGTGAATGTGCTCAAGTAGAGAAAGTCTGACAGATTTTCATAATAACAAATATTCATTTGTCTCTCACTCTTTTAGGGAAAATCCTTTATCTCCCATGATTAATGTGCAATGCTGAGCGTAGAAAGCGGGAGATAGAATTATTATTCATAGTATTCATATGAAAGTGTTCTGATAAGCACCATGTTGTTCTTTCCCCTGCAGATAATTTTCCGCAAAATCAGTGACGTGAAGAAGGAGGAAGAAGAGAGGCAGCGGGCGAAGAACGAGGTGCAGCTCACCATCCCGCAGGACCACCCAGTCCGGAAGCTGTTCCAGAAGTTCAAGCAGCAGAAGGAGCTGCGCAGCCAGGGGGCGACGGCCACCTCACAGCTGGACGTGGAGAAGAACCAGCTGCAGGTGGAGCAGCACCAGCAGCACCTGCACCCCCACAGCCTGCAGCTGGGCCACTCCAGCCTGCAGCACTCCCTGCCGCTCAGCCTGCAGCGCCCCCCCTCCTCCCTGCAGAACGGCGCTCCGCTCAGCAGCAGCGTGCTGACGGTGTCTCAGGTCACGCCCATGCACAGCTCGCTGGTGTACGGCGATCCCCCCGTAAAGCAGAACAACTGTGACATCATGGAGCTGAAGCCCAGTGCCGGGGGGGCTGCAGGGGAGCAGACTGTCAGGGTGAAAGTCAGCACCAGCCCCGCGCTGACCAAACCCGTGGTGAAAGCCAGCGCGTGGATGCGTCTGAGAAGCAACGCTGCGCCAGTGGAGCCCAGGAAGGAGGGGCTTAACAACAAGGCTGTTTCCGTGGAGATGCTCTCTCAGGAGGGCAAAGGTCAGGAGGCAGGAGGCGGCGGGGGTGTAGAGGAGGGCGGGGTGTCCAGCAACAATCCGCTCCGAAAGACAGACTCATGCGACAGCGGTATTACGAAAAGTGAGCTGCGGATAGACAGGGCGGGGGAGGCACGGACCCCCGCTGCCATCTCCCCGCTCCTCCACAGCCCTCTGCCCGGGGGGGCGGGGTCCCCTCACCCTTTCTGCCCCATCCCGGAGCAGGCCCTGCAGGCGGCGCTGCACGAGACGCGGCTGGAGCTCCGGGAGGACATCCAGATTCTGGGGGGCCGGCTGGGCGCTCTGGAGGGTCAGGTGGCCGAGATCATCAAACTGCTGTCGGACAAGAAGAGACCGACCCCCGAGAGGCCGTCGGCACACAACACACCCAAAACCAAAATACAACGTCAGGACATTTTCACCGTTTCTAGGCCTGTTTCTCCGGACTCAGAGAAGGACGAGGGGCTCTGAAGGGGGCTCACCCAGTGGTGTACCGGAGCCAACACTGATCACATGGCACATTGTTCTACTATGATCACGTTTATCCATTTTTGGGCATCAGTTACGCCACTGGTCGTAATCCTCCGAGGTTAAAGTTTCTAACATTTGCACACTAACTTTTATCTCCGGGTCGAGTGAGAGTCCTCTCTCCGTACTGACCTGGGTCCCGTTTTTGTGATTGTACATACCTCTTAATGCATGTCCAGCTGGATTCTGGTCTGCCAAATAAACAACTACTGATCGTACTTACTATACGCCTGTATATTATGCAGTTGACTGCATGCAAATCTAATTTAAACAGACATTTTATTGAGCTGCACTGTACATATGAATTTTTTTCATTGATAATTGACTATGTGGACATTCAGGGTTGCATACAGGTAGCACTATAGACATTGAGTAAGAAAGGGGTTTACTGGCAGAGGGATTGTGCATGGATTATTTATAAATAGAGGAATCGAAATGGGATGTTTTTTTTTTCTTTGCCTGTGAGATGATTCTGCTTTTGCCTCACCCTCCTAAGAACACAAATGTGATGATGAGCAACACTTAAGTGGAATTTTCTGGTATGTTTTATATTATCAAATTTGCTTATTATAATAACTGATTTTCTATTTTTGATTACAAAAATGTCCTTGGCCTCAGTTTGATATCGGGGGAACCCTTAAATGGATATTTTGTTAGGATCCTCCTCGTGTCTATGCATCGCTCGGGTACGCCGAGAGAATATTATACCTTAAGTTATCATGTCTGTGAATGAAGGATGTTTCCTCCTCTTTTATTGGTCCATTCCTCTGCATGATTCAGGGATGGCAGAATGCACTTTGGGTAAGGTTTGGTCGACGATGAAGGCTTAGGGGAAATAAACCAATTTAGTTCACATTAAAGATCACTCACAGCACCGAGACATGTAATCCCTCAGCCCCTGCACCACACACGGCAGTCTTAACCAGCGAGCGTCGCTCTGAAGCCCCGCTCTGAAGCCCCGCTCTGAAGCCCCGCTCTGAAGCCCCGCTCTGAATTCCATTAGCAGCTTCGCCGCAAAGAGCTCGAGTAATAAGAAATGGAATACTGTACTTTTTATGATATCAGTTTTCTAAATCTGCATGCAAAAGGAGAAGTTTTATGCTCCAGAGTGCGTACTTATACATATACAGACACACACACACACACATATATATATATATATATATATATATATACACACACTCTTCATGCACACAGTGTGGTGGCATCTCTTGATGTGAACCCCAAAGGCCTTTCTTCACAGAAAGGGAGATCAGAAGGTTTTTCAGGTCTTGTGAGATTTAGACGCTGTCCTCCCTCACACTACATTATATCAGCACTCATTTGACACACACACACACACACACACACACACACACACACACACACACACACACACACACACACACAATCATATGTAATAAGAATAAGGAAGAACACAGATGCATGGTGGTCATCATGTAAGGTTCAAATTGTTTGTAATGAGCAGGTTCATGTCATTCCTGCTTCATTATCTACAGTGTGAGTGAATGGACAGGTGGCAGAAAACAGTGAATTAGAGGTTTTAATAATTGCCCAACGGACCTTGTTATGGCTAATTCCTGTTTGTCATTGGCTCTAGGATAAACTAATAGATGAATTTGGATGTTTGTCTGTATTAGACAGTCAACAGTAGAAACAACTGAAAACGATGAGAGGAAGACGGTGAATAACAAGCAAAAAAAGATTCCCTTATCCAACTTTTACTAAGGATATAGTTGTTCTCGGTTGGCACCTTAAACCTCTAGGTCACAGGGTCCGCTAGCAAGTGATATATTTTTTTAAAAGATAACAAATCTAAGGAAGAAATATATTTTTGCATACCTTTCAGTCTAGTGCCATACTCGGAGTACTCAACATGCCCCAATTCAACAAACACAGGATGATAGGAAAAGAGATTGGTAGATATCATATACCAGTATAATACTGACGTGGTCAGGACTTCAGATGTTAAAGATACAATGACGGGTATATCAGAATGTATTTGCCCTCTTTAAATAGTTTCACAGCATCAGTGACGTCCTGCATGACCGGTTGGATGCCAGGATGTTGACATTGCTGATCCAGGAAGTCTATAGGCCGACATATGCTTGGAAATATTTGCTTTACGCTAAATATATGTTCCTGTAGATGACACGTCTATGTGGAAAATATTGACTATTCTAAAATTGCCACACTTCAAGATGGGACAAAAAGCTTTCCTCAGAGAAAGCAGTTCGGAACATATTAATATAAGATAAGCAGTTTAATGGCTTCTGTTTTCTGTACCATCCTGCTTCACACACGCAGAGTTTCCCCTGCTCTTTCTGCTGTTGGCCACTGAGCGGATCCCTTGCAAGAATCAGGGGTAAGTGCCTTGCTCAGAGACACGTCAGCAGCAGTTTCAGGCAATCTGGCCCCCCACTATAAATGCAGAAATGTATCTATTAGAGTCTTTCAATGATGGCTATTACTGTACCTGTGTTGAGCATCACATACCAGTTGGTTTCATATCCTTTTATCTCACGTAGATGTCACTTATATTGAATATCATGCAATGCTATGCAACAGTTTATTCTCTTACAGGCTGAATATGGACCTTTATCGTCCGATAGTATATCATGTCAATAGGCAAGCCAGTATTACATTTATTATTATAGATATATCTGTATGCGGGATGGAGGATGCGTTACCGTGTGTAGATAAGATATCTTTATTTATATCCAAAAAAATCAAACATGACACATAACACACCAAAAGATTAGTAGAATATAATGTTTTTTAATTTTTTTTATGAAAGGCAGTTAGTTGAACACCTCCCTCCTACACTCAAGTTTTTGACAGGACAGCTCCAAAACAAACACCCAAACTCTGGTTAACTTCACTTGTATTTTAAATTATCGCCATCATGCTAAATTGCTAACAACCAGCTAAAATAAATGGACATCCTTACTGTTTTTTAAGTAAAGCTAAGTCTGTCCGATCTGATATGGTTCTCTGTCTGCTGATCATTTCTCTGTAAAAGCCTTGAAGAGGTAACTTGATTTGACATCAGTCAGTGTAGAAAGACCACATATCACATCTAAAAGTGAGTTTATTAGGTTTTCTGAGAAGTAGTTGAAGGTTTTTCACGATGATTGCAAAGAGTACAAGCAGGTCTGTATTAATAGAGTTTGTGAGAAGACTGAGGTTGTCATGACCTGACATTCTGGTACAAACTGCAGGCTCCTAATTCCACTGAAAAGACACAAATAGTGATGAAGAAATTACATAAATTACAATCTTTTGAAGAAAGAACAAAAAATTAGTTTGCTTTCAGATATTTTACTTTTCGATCAGACGGCTTACAAAATCAAATATAATTCAAAGTATACTGCTAACTTGTACATAATGTCCTGAAACATATTTTCTTAAACCACCTAAACATGTACAGTGAAACAGATTTTGTTTTCATGCCACTGAAATTAAAATGAGTTAAAGTCTATACTTACTTCAAGTGTGTTAATACTGTGACAGATGGAGCACATGAGAAGTTCAGAGCCCCAGGGGAAAATACAGTATTGGATCAAATTGCTTATTTTAGATTTGCAATACACTGATTCTATTTTAGGAGATGCTCCCTCAGCGGTTAAAGTGCATGATGGGATAGATCTGCAGGACAGGGACTCGTAGGCAGTGTGAGAGTTTCCCTGTCAGTGAACTCGCCTGAAACTTTACCACCTGCCTGGTTCTGTGAGGAGACACCAGCAGCAGGAAGCTCATATCCTTCTTTATTCATTTGACGAGAGAATGAAGGCCTGTAATCTGAGCCCCGCACAGACACACACAGACACACACATACACACACACACACTTTTCAGCGCAGGATTTTTCGGCTTTGCCACTTGAATGTACACCCCACTGTCCCCTCTCTGCTCTCCCAGACTTTTCACTGGGAGCAAAGATGATTATTTTGATGTCTCCCTTTGTTTCTTGAAATAAGTCTCTTCTCTGACAGTATCCTTCTTGACACTGGAAGGAGGTCCTCCTGTCTCCCCTCTCTGACAAAAACCTCCTCTATCTTTTAGTTTCTTCTGCTCTCTTTCTCTCTGTCCCTTTCCCTCTCTTGTATCACCCTCTCCTCAGCATGCTGATGGTGTCATGCCCACTGACTGCCACCACAGATCCAGCTCTCTGGGGATGGGCGAGCTCGACTGAGGGGCCTCATTTATTAAAACCATCCTTTGGCTTTATCCAATTCCACATATTGCATTGAATAATTATGACACTAAAAGTATTTCAAGTCATTCGGAAGAGGATTAGGCCCACATATCTGATTAAAATTGAAGTCAGTATTCTGAGAACAAGTCAATATAAAAAAGATATTTGAATTTATCTTTTCTGAATTCCGAGAAAAATATTAGTTCTAAGATTTTTCAGAAAATAATTTAATTCTTTATTTTTTGTCAGGATTCTGAGTTTAATCTCAGAACAAAAAAAAGCTCAGATCTAAAAAGAAAAATCTTGGTTGGCCCAAATCCTCTTCCTCAAAGTCATTTCCCGGATAGTGATATATATTTTATTATTTGATATTTTGGAAAATAGATGCATCCTTTCACAATCTTTTAATTCAGATTCACTCCTAAATCTTTGGATGATTTTAACAGACGGGGCCTCGGGGTAAAGCTTCTCCCTTTTTTTCTACTGGAATGTTTTCTATTTCTACTGTTTTGTTAAAGCGACGGTCGGGAGCAGCACTGAAATCCCACTCTGACTTATGAATTGTTTTACAGTTGCACACATAAACTGTAGTGTCCGAATAATAAAAAGCCGTCTGGGAAACTCTCCATTCTTCCTGTCTGCCTTTGTCTGTCTCGCTCTGTTTTTAGAAACATCTTCCTCTTCACTGTGAAAGGGGCATTAAATAATCAATGACCTTCATTGATCTGTATTGGCTGCCAGTAGGAGCTGAAACTCAAAGAGGCTGCAGGACCACTCCTAACCTTCATCTGTCCTGCCGAGCTGTGTCTGCCTGTAAGTAAAAAACAACACAACAAAGAATTCGACAAACCAAGCTCCTGAAAGTGACATTTTATCAGGTGCAGCTAGCTAATAGTTATGCAGCACACAAGCTCTGCAATAAATCCTCTTTGGGAAGGTTATAATCTTCTGTTTTTGTTTTGTTCCATAACTTTATGATCATTTTGGAGGACATGCACAAGTGCTGTTGAATTATGTTGTATTATACCAAGACGTGTTTCCAATATCTATCCTGTCCTTATTGATATTTGTGGACAAAGTAATATAAATACCCTCCAAAATAACCATGTATAGTTTAATCAACACTTTTCTCAAGGGAACTTTTTGCAAGACTTCATTATTTTTAGCTTAGTACCTGTTAAACTAGCAACTGATTGTTGATTGCAATACAGAACGTAAAATAAAATCAACTGTTTTCTGTTAGCATTTTCTTGAAATCCTATTTTTTAATCTAAAGCCAGTTTCTTAGCACCCATTCTAATAATGATAATAATAAACTCTGTCATTACTAATACAGTATATTCTTTCAAGCTTAAGCACAGAGGGCTTACCATATTCAAATTAACTGATTCATTATTACATTTTCTGATTTCATACAAAGAACATGTCATAAAGAAGCTCTTTCATTTAAAATGTAAGAAAGTGCAAATGATAAATAAACCCATTGACGCTGAACTGTTCATGATGTATGCAGACTATTTGCATGAACATACTGAATGTGCGGCTGAAGGATGAAACTCCGGTCAGAGGAGTGCAGATGTATCCTCCAGACATTCAGCGCTGCAGGTAAGGTAAAAATAGAAATACAGTAAATGGACGTTTTTATTTCTGAACTTGAACAAAAGGATTTTCTCTGCAGGTCACATTCTCTGTCAGGAAACTTCAAAGACTTCAACTCTTGTTCATTTCCACTCTGTCCATGCAGCTCAACCTTTCACACACTTCCATTGTTCTTCGTCTCCTCTTCCTCCTTCATCAAAATACCCCTCATTCCTTTCTATCTGTGAGCAGAATTGATATTACAGGCTCCTTGCTGCTGCTTCTTAAGAGGATCAGTCTAATATGAAATAATCTTTAGTTTAACACCACGGATCACATTAAGGTGCTTTGTCAGTTCAGACATATGCTTTAAGTGTAGTCATATTTAGTTTGGGTTGTTTCAGCATTCAAAAGCCAATTTATTTTCAGTTAGCTATTTACTCTGCCATTTTATCCATTAATCTGTCCAGCTAATCCAATCAGGCTTTTCTCTGACATCAGGGAGCGTTTCGTTGTGTGAGAGGCTTTGAATCTTCACAGCCAATTAAAGTCAGATAGGAGAATTAACGTGGAAAGGAAACACAGAGGAGATATTATCCTGTCAGGAGTCTTCAGCAGCTCCCCCGGCCCACCTGCTGCTCTGCATGGACGCATGAAGCCTCTGCTGTCCGTAAAACGTTACAGCTGAGCCTCATTCTGGTGCAGAGACATGCTTATCCCCATTAGAGTCTCCTCAATGGAGAGGGGGAGAGCAGACTTTTGCCCAAACTGACACCCGTCAGCTCGGGATGTACCGGGCAGATTTCTTGGAAAACATATTTAATTGCTGCTGCTGAGAAGTGAAAGTTTGAAATGCTTTTTCCTTCACTGCCTGTTGAAGTGAAGGTGCATTTGAGGCTCATTTTCTCCAGCTTTGTTTCTTTTTCGGTGTCAATCATAATATAAGGAGTACCTTAGTTTCTCCAAAAATATTCCAGCTTGAATGGAAGATGTGGTTTCAAAATAAAAAATAAATGGTATAGTTTGGGTATTGAGTAGAATTCATCTTGAAGGTGCCCTATTGTGCTTATTAACAGTTTTTATATTTATATTTTGTGCCTTACTGGGACATGCTTTAATGTTCAAAAAGCTCCATTTATTTTACATTTGTGAAAAGTATGTCTTGTACTTTCTTACAAAACTTGACAATTTCTCACTGCAGCCTTATTAACAGACCATATTGAAACTAATGTATTATTAATCTGTATTCTGTCTCATTGCAGACTAAGGTTGATGATATGGATGATTAGGTGTGAGAGTTCAAAAAGCTGTTAATTTTAGGTCAGCTTGCCGGCTCTATTGTGATTGGTCAACCGCTTAGAGATGTCACGCCCCTCAGCCTATTACGTACAATATGTTGGAGCACTAGCCAATAGAAGTGAGAGTGTTACATAGTGATGTCACTGGTCCAATGGAGGCGTTTCTGGCAGGGGGGTGAGTGTGTGGTAGAGAAACTCAACTCAAAACATCCACCATTTATTTAAAATGTGTGAAAAGTATGTCTGGTACTTTCTTACAAAACTTGACACATTTCTCACGGCAGCCTTATTAACAGACCATATTGAAACTAATTTATTATTAATCTGTATTTTTCTCATTGCAGACTAAGGTTGATGATATGAATGATTAGGTGTGAGAGTTATCAACATTTTGAAGAATGAGAGACTGTAACTGAGTTAGAAGTCAGGGGTGATATTAAGTTTAAAGATTCATGACTTCGATTTTATTTCACCATCACGGGAAAGTGTCTTGTGCTTCAGAAAATGCCTGAAATATATCTAAAAAGCAGAAGATTCTTTGCACATTTCTTAGATAAACAAAAGAGGAGAAAACTTCCTTCTACTTATTTATTCAGTACACACAATAAACCATGAAACTTGATTGAGGACTGACTTATAACAATCAGGGAATGACCACTACTGTACAAACAACTATGTACTTTCCAGGGAGACAACACATGACTTTCAAAAGGGGAAAGGATATCCAATGAAGCAGAAAGAAACGATCAAGGAAACTTCCTGTTATTCTTTATCGATCCAGCTCCCACGAGGGGGATTTTGCACTTGGTTGGGCACATACACAAAGTCAAAAGGTGCTCAGAGACATTTATTTTTGAAGAAATTCAGCTCCACCTCATGCATCTAACATGCTTCTGGCTTTTTTTTAGTGTGGCTCTCTCATTAATTGAACATACAGTAAAGTACAGGAAGCAGAGGATGAGGTAAGATCTGTGAAATAATTGTTTTGTTTCTAATGCAGAACCCAGAGAACCGTCATAAATATTGCAACCTAATACAACTCTCCCATTAAAAATGAAAAACAAAACAAGACGTTAATATGATGATGTTAAATGTTATCAGTCGAGTCAAACTGGGACTCTTTAGGCATCCACAAGGATCAAAGTGTTGCTTTTTTTTAAAACAAATGTTTGCAGGAGTGTAGAGTTCAAATTTGTCATTTCATCTTTACAGTGTTGGTTTAGCGTCAGCTGCTTTGAAAACACTCGTTGTGTCTGTTGAAAGTCAGCCATCAGGCACTGGAGCGTCTGATGTGTCTTCTTCTTTGATTTCTCAGCAGTTTGCCCTCAGAGCTTCATGAGGATGAAATGTGTTTTTGCTCCAGACTGGAAACTAAAGTTGTGTTATCCTATCCTTCCCCTTAGCTGCTGTCTGTATCAGAGGAAATACTGTTATGAAACCCCCATGCTCATATCACAAGTTCACAACCTTTAATTATCTTATTAGATATAGAGGAAAATTGGACTGTTAACAGGAAATGTCTCCCCATGGACCCCACCTCCTTAGATTCAAAATGGAATAGGCTTATTGATTATAAACTTAATACATTTTAAGCCTATAAAAACGATCTGTTGAGCGTAGAGAATAAAAAATTATAAATACGTTTTGAGTATTTTAATATAATCTCGATCATTCCACTTGGTCTCGTGAGGAGTCTAAAGCTCTTCTTTTGCACAAAATGAGTGCTAGACAATTTTTTTTCTAATTACATTTTGGACAAATTCATCAAAACCTGTTTTATGAGTTTGAGGAAATGTAATTGGAGTTTGTGTTAAAAAACAAATGGATTCTGGAAAATCCGTAGTCATGCTTAGAAAAGGACATCATCTGTCGGTTGGAAACAGGGAATAAAACAGCAGTACCTTGGGAAAGTTCAATGGTTTTTCCATAAAAATAACTGTGGCCACAAGATGGCTTTATCGCTTAGACGTAAAGATGTCCTTCTGGAGCACTTAGTGGAACGATCCAAAACTTAATTGATCCCTGGGAGCTGTCAGAATGTTTCCAGATAAAGCAGACTCGTAAAGTCTAAAGAACTCAATTCAAAACAGTATCAATGAAGGCCAGAAGTACATAACAATGTATTTCAATATTATTATCCAACCTTCTTGTCACTAAAATGTAAAAGCTGTACTTCTCACTTATTCCAGTGCAGATTTAAATTATGGTAACTTCAATAACTGCACATTTATGATTTGAAGGCTACATGAGAGGCTTTTGTTTCATCATCACACTTTTCCCCAGCGACTGAATCCTCTGTCCTGAGAGTGTGACTGTGTGTCTGTGAAGGAGACAGAAAGTGTGTGTGCATGACTCTGAATCTGTGTGTGCACGTGACAAAGCAGGTTTGCATGCGTAGCTGCACGTTATCGTGTCTCATTCATGTGTGTGTTTCTGGTTACAGTGTCTGTATGTGCTCTGACTCTGTTTCTTACATGATGAGACACTTTTCTGATTTCAGCAGATTACATCATAAAGAGGAAGTGGAAACAAAGCAGACTGGGGGATATCCAGGATCTGAAGCTGAGCAGCCGAGCCGTCATCACTTCCACCACAGGGCGCTCCATTTAATGCTGCAAAAGTAAGTTGCGCTTAAATAAACAATTCATGGTTACTTTTTCTTGAAAACAATTGATCCAACCACCCAGTAGTCCTACTTCTGTGCAGTGTCTTGTGCTGGTACAAAATACCTTGTAAGATGCTACCAACAAGGTGTTAATCACAAAGCTTCAGAGGTGTTGGTAGTTATATTTTGAGAGTTTGGAGAGAGACAGGCTAGCTGTTTCCCATCACTTCCATAGTGTCTTGTGCTGGTACAAAATACCTTGTAAGATGCTACCAACAAGGTGTTAATCACAAAGCTTCAGAGGTGTTGGTAGTTGTATTTTGAGAGTTTGGAGAGAGACAGGCTAGCTGTTTCCCATCACTTCCAGCCTTTGTGCTAAGCTAGGCTAATTGCCCCCTGCAGCTTCATATGTTATGCTTTCCTCTGGAGTCTGAATGTCACCAGATGTTACATTCAGGTTGATGTTAGTACAAAACTCAACAGTATATATAACATAGTTCTAGTTGTTCCTAGACATCTTAATGCGAATATGTAATACCTCTAAAGGTTTCGGAGTAAATGGAGGTTAAAAGGATAAGCGGAGGAGAGGTGAGCTGTCTGACTGCTGGATCTCCTGAGACCTCTGTTATCTTCAACAACCCTGACAGGAGAGTCGCTCTGATGACCCCCGCCGCCATAATCCTTCCTGACATTACCACTTCCTCCTTCAGCTGTGGGTGGGGAGCAGAGGAAGAGGATAAAGCATCCATGGAGGTTTCTAACCTGAAGTCTGTGAGCTCCTCTGAGAGCTCAGAGAGAGACACAATGACAAAGAGACCTTTTAATCAGGATGGAATGAGCTTATAAAAATATGATCAATAATTCATATTGAATACATTAATTTTAAATATCAAAATACTCTAAGACAGTCTGATCACCTCTCCAACATGGTCCCTGTGGTCCCTTAGAGGAAGTGGTTAAAAAAAGACACATCAATACCAATATATCAGCAATAACCCTATATTGCCCAATTTCAGTACCTAGTTTATTTATTGGTCTAACTCTAATAGAAACATTGAATGTATATTCTATTGTGATCATAAAACATGTCAGGTAGTAAATCACGCAAACTACAAACGCCTTCAAATTGTGTTTTATTTGCCGGATATAGAATATATAAACTATAGTTTCACCAACATCATATTGTCGTTTCAGCCTGGTATTTAAACACCGGAAATAAATCCATTTAATGTAACTTTTAATCTTGTATTTCATACCTCTCTTATTCTATTTTAGAGTGTTTTCAAATGTAATTAAATGTCATTTTGTAATGTGTTTCTGTGGCAGTATGTCTTAATGCTTTAAATGTATCTTCGAACCTTGTGATGTAATGTGCCTGACCAAACCACTGCACATCTAGGTCACTAAAACAGGGTCATTTTCTCTCTTTCTTTTACCAGTAACCTGCAGGTTGGGATTAAGGGCAACATCCCCTCTGCTGTTCCTGAAGCAGCCTGACAGATACCAACTGTGATCATGAATTATACAGTCGCTCATACAGCAGGCATGTTGGAGGAGGATCTGTGAGGGACGTAGAGAGAATGGAAGAGCTGCTCTGGTGGGTGAGATTTCCCCTGGGATAGACCCTGCCTTTGATCGTTATCACCTTTATTACCATTGG
This sequence comes from Trematomus bernacchii, assembly GCF_902827165.1. NCBI lineage: Eukaryota > Metazoa > Chordata > Actinopteri > Perciformes > Nototheniidae > Trematomus > Trematomus bernacchii. Next base: position 2,334,473 of record NW_022987313.1, on the reverse strand, counting down.
CATGTGATATGAGGAGGCGGCGTGGAAGAGGGTTGATTGATGAACTCGCAGGAAATTCTGCACACATAATTTTTTCAGCTGTGGATTCATAGGAAATCACTAATTTACCAGTTTCCTTGTTTAGTTTTGACAAAGGAGGAGAATCTGATTCATTTCAAAGGGAAACATACTGCTGCACTGCTAGATAAGTTAGCTATTTACATTTAGAGTGAATGAAAAGGCATGCACAAACTACATGTATGTGACAGTATGCCAACTCTGATCTCCTGCATGAAAGTCAGACATGTTACTTCGGCATTCATTTGAAAAACATTTATAAACATGCAAAATAGGGAAATAAAACTAGCTACAAAGTAATATTTTGGCATTAAAATATCTCAAAACGTACAAATTATATTCAAATTATGTTTAAATTTAGTTGAGTTTGGACCTACATTATTGAAAAGTGCTGTAGAGAAATCGAATCAATCCAAGACTCAGGGAAAAAGAGAATTGTATGAGCATTTTTCCACACTTGCAGTCCCACAGGATATCAACCTATCAGCCCTATGTTAACATTGAAGTGCAATATAAACATGAAGGGTCACAGTGGGTTCACAGCACACCCTCCTACTCTGCAGGAGATCAAACATAAAACACAGAAGATCACACGACTACCACTACTGTGTTAGGCATTACATAATCCCATATGCACAGAAGAAGGAAAAAGCAAAAAAGGTAGTTTTGTTAACAGGGAGAAACACATACTTTTTTAAGGGATTTAAGCTTGTGTTTTTTTTATTTACAAAAGATGACTTTGCATTAAATTCAAAGCTACCAAATAAAGTGTATGGATTGAGCTGTTTTCATATGTTTTAGTGATATTTTTATATTAAGTTGAGTTTTAAATTGTAAAAAATAAGGTAAAAATCAATACGTTTCTGCCCATTAGAAAGTAGTTTAACTTACTGTCATTCACTGTGTTGAACTGACCTCAGCCAAGAAAGTCAGATTGTTAGGCAGCCACTTATATCAATACTAGGGCTGTCAGTCGATTAAAATATTTAATCGCGATTAATCGCATGATTGTCCATAGTTAATCGCGATTAATCGCAAATTAATCGCGATTAATCGCAAATTAATCGCACATTTTTTATCTGTTCTAAATGTACCTTAGAGGGATATCTTTCAAGTTTTTAATACTCTTATCAACATATGAGTGGACAAATATGCTTTATATGTTTGTTTATTATCATTTGAACAATGACAAATATTCTCATGAATATTAAACACAACAACCTCTGAACATTACAAATATTCGCCTCAATTCAACCTGGAACCTCTCTCATACAATAATACTGTGTGTGTGTGTGTGTGGTGTGTGTGTGGTGTGTGTGTGTGTGTGTGTGGTGTGTGTGTGTGTGTGTGTGTGTGTGTGTGTGTGGTGTGTGTGTGTGTGTGTGTGTGTGTGTGTGTGTGTGTGTGTGTGTGTGTGTGTGTGTGTGTGTGTGTGTGTGTGTGTGTGTGTGTGTGTGTGTGTGTGTGTGTGGTGTGTGTGTGTGTGTGTGTGGTGTGTGTGTGTGTGTGTGTGTGTGTGTGTGTGTGTGTGTGTGTGTGTGTGTGTGTGTGTGCTGTGTGTGTGTGTGTGTGTGTGTGTGGCAAGGCATATGCTCCAACGGGAGCTGCCTGGATGCTGCAATCATGTTGCGCGCACTATCCGTGCTGAGTGTGCTGACTTTTCGTACAATGTCCCACTGTCTGGCTACCTGCATAAAGTCAAGTGCTCGGCGCAGTTGTCGGCGAAATGTCATTGAAACAGCTCCTTATATCCGTTAGCGCAGCTAGCTAGCACCAGATGCTAACAACAACAACACGTAAGGTGTGCCTCGCTCGCGCGAGTCGCGCCACACACATACACACTCCCTCCCGGTCCTCCCGATGGCCAGTCCGGGCCTGCCAGTGAGCGTGGAAGTGTAGTCTGCCACAAGCGGGCGACAGGAGCGGGGCTGTCAGCATCAGCTTGTCGATGGTATTTTAAACTCGATGCGCTCTGAAACTACGGCGGCCGAGGACAAAAAATACACATGCGTTAATCGCGTTAAAATAATTAGTGGCGTTAATTTTTTTTGCGTTAACGCGTTATTAACGCGTTAACTTGACAGCCCTAATCAATACTGATTGAGGCTCTAAAAATGGAGCAGATCAATACCAGCTAATGATTATCTCTGCACTAATTGACACAGAGTCAGTCAGGGTGATAGCACATTCTCTCTCAGTGTCATTAAGGTCACCTGATGGTCGGAAAGATCAGAAGGTCATCTTCTAAATTCGATCCTATATTAACAATTAGATATAGACTACATATAAAATGCCACCTTTATATAAAATAAGATGTTTTCCAGCAGTTCATGGCTGAAATATAATGACTTGCATAGCTAGCGAAGCCAAATAAAGACAGTTCCGGAGAGTTTCTATGAGTTTCTCCTCAGTGACACGTAAGCATTCAGGGATTACATAAACCCTGTTGTCGTTGGGAATAAGACGAATAAAAACACTTAGTACGTCTCATTTTTTACCTGCTCCACCACTAATGACTTACCAGTTTGGCCTCAGAGCTCCAGTCAGTTAATTAAGCGCTAACAAGTCCCATCAGACGGCGATGATTGATTGTTTTTTTAAAGGCTTGTTATTAATTTAGCAAATTACAAGAATCTCTGTGACCTTAATTGTTATATGCAAAAGCCAAGTCTGACCTCAGACCTCCCTGAAGACCAGTGTTAAAAAAACACACGTTGCTTGTTAGCTGAAAGGGACAAGCAACCTGAAGTAAAAAAGTAGTCATAAACAAGACACCGTTAATTAAAATAATATTTTGCATTGTTTTTTATTTTTTATGGAGAAATGGCACACATTTATAAAGGCTAAAATTACAGCAGAAACAAATGAAAGCAAGTTATTAAGGGTAACAATGACCCAATGAACTGTAAGTGTAAGTGTTCATAGCAGATCAATAATCATTTTTCCAGAACTTTTTTGACAATATATGGCCCTCAAATTACATTGACGGTTATCTTATTTTGTGTCATAAAATATTTTATTTAGAGCAATCTGAATCTAAAAAGCAATGCCAAATAACAATTTCATTGTACTAACTAACTGCCATGAAAACTATGTATTTGAAAGTGCCAACTACCAACTTCGATAGCATTTCACCCTCTTCCTCCTTGCATATATATTTGAATTATCCCCAAATGACCTACAAGATATCTTCAAAATTTTGATTTGATATTTTAAAAAGTGTATTTTCTATCTGCCTGTTGAGATCAGTGTCAGACAGACGTTATACACTCAGTGGTGCTGGTCAGACACACACCACAGTCACACCTCAGGGCCACAGGGTAGGTGTAGGTGGGGTCCACGGTGGGCTGGCAGTTTGGCAGCTTCACAGACACCAGGCGAGTCTCGTTGTAGGTACAGACACGCTGGTGGGACTCGATGAAGGGAGGGTCCAGGACGGGCTTCTGGAAATAGGAAAACAGAAAAACAGAACTTAGGAACCTCAAATTGTGATGAAGTTCTTGATGATTGGCTATGACACATTTCAGGCAAATGTTTTTAGTTTGAACTCCCTTTCAGAGTATTGAACTCATAAAAGCCTCTTCTTGTTCTAGATGCACAAGTTATCTTAACTAATTGAATGGCTTCAGCTTTGTGTTACCTAATACATTTGTTAGTTCAGGTTAGAAGACGTCAAGTCACGTTAACTTTATTTATACACCCTTATTTGCCTCTATAGGGGCCAGCTAAAATCTGTACAGCATTCAACACCCTCTGTCCTTTACCACCAACAAACAAACAATTATTCTTAATTAAGTCTGAGTCATTACGTTCCTGAATTTGCATGCTTGCAGAGTATTTAGCTAACAATACAAATTCATGAGGATTCATGGGATGTAGTGAAACCTTAAAAATTGAGCCTGTACTGTTTTGAAAGTTGCTCAAGTGTATTGTGTTGCTGTTGTGTATCTTAAGACCCAACAAGCACATTGAACATGTGGTTTTGTATTCCTCTTATTCTCCTTTTTATTCACCCCCTGCATTGCTTGTATGTATCATATCACTGCCAAACTCATGGCATTCATGTTCATTCTTATGTAAAATGTTTTAAGTGTATAAAACAATTGTAGGGCTCATTCGTCCAAACAACATGTTCAGAAACATCACCAGGTTCCTTTAATGACTCTTTTCCAACCAACCTTTAGTTTCTCAACAGTAGCTTGGCATGGAAACACCTTATCCCCCTTATTAGACTTTTCATTTTTAATAAAGTATTTTGCTAAGCTTCTCATTATTTGCACATAACTAATTTGGCAGTGAACCTCCATTTTGCTATAAGCTGTGTTTGTAAAGAGATTTGTGACACATCTGCAAAGCCTCTATTAATTGCTTGTGGGTTTGGTGTTCCAGGAATTTAATCTTTTTCTGCGGAAAGTTCGCCATTATCTTGATGCACAGAAGATGATTTTGTGAATCCTGAAGCTGGGTGTAATAAGAGACTGTTCTGCAACACCACCTATTAGTCCTACAGACATGTCTTTAAAGCGAGACATTGACTCCCTGCAGTGTGTGCTGCCCTCTCTGAGAGGCAGAGCAGATTTAAAAAATGCTTTTCCTCCCTCAGGGGATCTAAAGGGAATCACAAAATGACTTTTGGAGTCTTACTAGCCCACCAGCTTCGCTGCAATAATAAAAAAGGGAGAATCATGAGCCTCCTAATACCTCCTGTCACTCAATACAATATCTGAGATGAAACTTGAGATTTCACAGCATTTTTTTGTAATCATTATGCGTTGGCTTATAAAAATCCAATTGTGTCATTTATGCACTTGAGGCATTGTTAAGGAAACCGCTGCTGTCACTTCAATCTCCGGATTGCACGCTGCTTTCCATCCTGGCAGAACGCTAACTCGATTTCAGTGCACACTTTCCTCCTCCATTCTTATGCAAGATGTATACCTCACACAGCCTCCCATTACTAGGAGACAACAATAAGATCATTTACAGTTATTATAAAAATAGAATGTATTGTTTTTCGGAATCAAATGCATATATCTCTCTCTCTATCTGTTCCTCTATCTATTTGTCTATCTATCTACTTTATCTGTGTGAATTCACCACTGTGCACTGACCTGAGGGTGTAAAAACGAAAACAAGTTTCTCCATGGGGATCTCAACATACCTGTGTGTGTGTGTGTGTGTGTGTGTGTGTGTGTGTGTGTGTGTGTGTGTGTGTGTGTGTGTGTGTGTGTGTGTGTGTGTGTGTGTGTGTGTGTGTGTGTGTGTGTGTGTGTGTGTATGTGTGTGTGTGTGTGTGTGTGTGTGTGTGTGTGTGTGTGTGTGTGTGTGTGGTGTGTGTGTGTGTGTGTGTGTGTGTGTGTGTGTGTGTGTGTGTGTGTGTGTGTGTGTGTGTGTGTGTGTGTGTGGTAGGTACAGCAGCTACCTCCCTGCCACTCACCTCCCAGGTCTCACAGCGCCCCCAGCAGGCGTCGGTGGTGATGTGCAGCCCCCCGCAGCCGGGCTTTTTGGCCTGGAAGGTGAACTCCCGGACGGCACATCCAATGAAGCGCCGCAGGTTGACGGCTGACGCCCGGTGCATGGAGTCTGGCTGCAGAGAGACGCAGAGCAGGAACCAGCACAGCACCAGGCCAGGCCTCCTCAGGGTGAGAGAAGAGATGCAACAAAACATGAAGACCTTTTACAGTGTTTTCATATGTGAAGGTGTATTTCATGGCTTTTGAAACCACATAGTATTCTGAGGTCTGTTATGTCACTGTGAAGGGGTCTTATTCAAGATGTCTTACCAACTCCCCTAGCTCAATTATTTTAATTATTTATATGACAAGAATTCTACATTTATTCCAATTTTATATTAATAAGAGTGAACATGTTTATTGTTAGATTGTATTCAGGCAAATTCAAGGAACATGGACCTCGGTTGATGGGCTCCTTTCTCTGAAGCCAGACTGCACTTCGTGCTGTTTAATAAGAGATCATCTGACTTTACCTGACTCTAATTCCCATCTTGATGTGAACAACACAGAACATTTGACTCATCAGGACATCTAATACAAGACCAGGAGCATCTAAGAGTGTATTTTTTCATATCAGAAAAACAATGCCAGTCTGAAAAATGGTCCCAGTCAGGCAAACACATTATGAAGTGAGTACTTTCTTAAACATATTTCAATATACATTTAGCAGTTTTTTGAAATATAACAAAACCTATAAATAACTGTTGTATTTAAAATTCGATTTCCGTCATGATAGATTTTGTATATTAAATCAAACAAAATAGAAAAAAGGATATGTAGAGCTTTTTGTCATATCAACATATGGATTTGGAACAATACATGGAGTTGAGAGTAAATGGTCCAGTTTAAACAAGTTTTCAGGACGTCTATGTTGCTTAAGAAATTGGATAGTTTGAGTCCAATGTTGACCTTTGAAACAGCAGTGAAAAAGATGCTGTGTAGACCTTTTGATCATCTCACATTTAGAATGATATTTGCAAATCACAGTACAATCCAATGACTGAGCTCTTTCAATCTATTGAAGAAGAACAGAGGAACAACAGGGTAAAACTGGACTCCATTATAATGCAGTTAAACTGAATTCACTCACCATTGTGACTTCTTCTGTTGCAGGGTCATCTCACCTGTGACTTACAAATCTAGTAACAGTTTAATATAAGCTACAAAATATAATGACACACTCAAGGTTAAGAAGTTAGTTGGTACTATTCTCTCTGTTTTAGTACCGGGCCTGCAGTATCCTCTCTGAAGTTTCTCTCTCTCAGTGTGGGTGGCTAACACTTTGTCCCTGTATGCTCCTCAGACCAGAACCACCTGCTAATGGATCTGAGCACAAGTCAGGTCTTTTTATTATCCGTGTCCGGCCAATCAGAGGCTGAAGTCCTCACCTCAGTCTTTCTCTTCCCCCTTAAATCCCCCGGAGGCCCTTCTACCTGTCGCTGCCCATCAGCAGCTCATTCCCACTCCATTAGCTTGATTAGGGAAAAGAGTCTGCCCCTTTTGTTCATAGTCATTGAAACGGAAGAGGGGGAACAACATACTCAAACACAGCGCCTACCTGTGTCTACTCTCAATCATCCACACTCAATTAGCTGGCTCCAGATAGAGACCCAGCTCCTGTTCTCACATGCCCACTGCGATGACTTCACCCCTGAGCTCCAACACTTTGTCTCCCACTTTTCATTATGTCTTTTTGTGTTGCCAGTAACATTTCCTCACACACAGAGCTGGCTATTACTCATTCAGTGTCCTGCAGGCATGGTAAAGCTTCACTTAAGACAGAAAGGATGTGTCAAGTCCTCGCAGGAGACAATGACAAGAGGAGGAGAGAGGAAGGGGAAGAATTGATCTGGGTGAGTAAGCAGCTCATCAAGAAATTACCATCGTGCAGAGGGCCTGCGGGCAGTGTGTGGAGCCAGCGGAGCAGAACTGCTATCAAGTAGTTCAGGAAATGAATCTTTAAAAGTAAAGTTTAAAGTTGAGGCTAAGCAATTACAGTTGGATTAGAGAGGAATATTGAATAAGATGAGTCGGGGACAGGTTCACCTCTCAGACACCCTGCCCTCCTCACTATCAGGAAGAATTACCCATGTGGAGGATATTATTAAACATTGTGCAGGGAGTGAATTAACAGAATGCCTGTAATTGGATAACAGTGGTGATTACAACGAGGTTAATTGTTATGCAGTACAAAGAGGGTACGCTTGGATTTCCACACTCTATCTCTTTGGCTATTATTATTTTGTATATATATATATTAACTTTTATGGGGAAATCCTTCTCGTAATTAAACCCATATGGCTTTTTTTAAAACAATTTCTGAGCCCAGTGACTTGCATAAAGGCAATTTCTGGATTCCTCATCTTTTTGACCTAGTAAAACTGCACGGTGACCTGGAAGATGTCAGTTATACTAAACAGCTCATAACGAAACAGAGAAATAAATATCATGAAAGCTCTGTCAGCTTTACTCATAAATAAAGACTTCAACACTGACATTGTTTTGCTTTTACCTGCAGACATTATCCGCCCAGCAGTAACATGATGTTGTGCTGACCTCTGCTGTTTACTTGTAGTAATGATTCTCACCAAAGACCTAAGAGAAAACACAGGAAAAAAACATAGACTGTAGTGTGTATATAAAACAGCAAATTGGTCAGGGCCGGTGTTGTGTCAAATGATGCACCCCCATCATGAAATGCCCCCCTTGTCACGGGAACGCGCATTTCTAAATGACACGTTTAAACCTTAAAACGTTGTTTAAAACGAAAAGTAAACGTTCAGGGTTTTTATTAATGGTAATTTTCAGACTGTGAGTTGTTTAGTGGTAGCTCATATAGTCTTGATTCTTGTGGTTAAACTTTTCGCTCCGTATTTGATGGTAGTGGTGTCGAAATTCATTCGTCACTTCCTTTTCAGTTTTTGTTTTTTTTAATCTTTTTTTTTTCTTATTATTGTTACGTCCTGTCTGTGTACAGGTGCTTTAAAATGTGTGGTTTAATTTTACATATTTGTCATATAATAATCAAAATATATGTTTACAAATGTTACATAGTCTTTGTCAGCATATTTTTGCCACGTTATGCACCCCTTGCTATCTTACATAATAAAAGTGTCACATTCATGAAACTTGCTCCATTCATTGGTACTAGTCCTACAACTATACCCTAAAAAATGCTTGAGGGTGGGATTAATAGAAACATCTTTTTGGGGGGGGGGGTGCATTTTATGACAGGCCTGGTTATCACAATATGCCCCCCCCCTGCTATCTTACAAAATAAAAGTGTCACATTCATAAAATGCACCCCACCCAAAAAGATGTTTGTATTAATCCCACCCTCAAGCATTTTTCAGGGTATAGTTGTAGGACTAGTACCAATGAATGGAGCAAGTTTCATGAATGTGACACTTTTATTTTGTAAGATAGCAAGGGGGGGCATATTGTGATAACCAGGCCTGTCATAAAATGCACCCCACCCAAAAAGATGTTTCTATTATTCCCACCCTCAAGCATTTTTCAGAGTATAGTTGTAGGAATAGTACCAATGAATGGAGCAAGTTTCATGAATGTGACACTTTTATTATGTAAGATAGCAAGGGGTGCATAACGTGGCAAAAATATGCTGACAAAGACTATGTAACATTTGTAAACATATATTTTGATTATTATATGACAAATATGTAAAATTAAACAATACATTTTAAAGCACGTGTATACAGACAGGACGTAACAATAATAAGAAAAAAAAAAGATTAAAAAAACAAAAAACTGAAAAGGAAGTGACGAATGAATTTCGACACCACTACATCAAATACGGAGCGAAAAGTTTAACCACAAGAATCAAGACTATATGAGCTACCACTAAACAACTCACAGTCTGAAAATTACCATTAATAAAAACCCTGAACGTTTACTTTTCGTTTTAAACATCGTTTTAAGGTGTAAACGTGTCATTTAGAAATGCGCGTTCCCGTGACAAGGGGGGCATTTCATGATGGGGGTGCATAATTTGACACAACGCCGGCCCTGCCCACACCCTTACAAAAAGGCTGCTTTTAATTTATTTAATGTGATTTGTATTTATTCGTGTCTAATAAACGAGTAGCCTATGTAGTTGAATTTATTTTCCTAATTGTAATAGGTTTTTTTTGTCTAATAGGCTATTTTAACTCCCACAAATTTTAATTTCACATTTCACTTACCTGGCTGTCTTGTTTTTAATGCGCCGACCGGAAGTTTACGGTGATGACTCCCGCAGACATTTGCCAGGCTTAACGTTTCGAAAATTCGTGTACATTTGTGCAAAGTGTGATAATTATAGGTTTCAGTTGATTCAGTAGTTCCTCGGAAACCCCTTTAAAGTATTCTAACGTTTGAGCACTGAAGTTAGCAACGTTTTGTTAGATAACTAGTAACCAGTTAGCAAGTGATATCAGAAAATGTAGCTAATGTGAGCAGTCACTGCAGTACCCTCTTTTCGGCGACGGGAGTACATATCACATTACCGAAGTAATGTAAAGTATAATCTTTGTACACGATGTCTACAAAGATAACATTAAATATTTTGTAACTTTCTGCTAAAAAGTACTGGTGAGCATAGTTCAATGAATTGTTGTCGGTATGCTTCATTTACGTTATATGTGTAAGCTAGCTGCTAACTGCCACTGTAGCAAGTTTACGTTTGGCTAGTCTGAGTGCAGTTTAATGATGTAACATTAGCTAAGCTTACTGGTGGGAATTTACGGAAATTAATAAAAACGTCATAGTTTACTTCAACTCACTTTACTTAATTTGGTTAACAGCCCAGATAGCAAAAATGTTTTGAAAAAAAGAAAATAAGGAGCCACTCCCCACGCCCCTCTGAGAGAGATTTGGGTAAAAATAACATAATGGTGCTCTAGGAGGAGATTCAGGTGATAATGGGGGGGGGTTACCTTGGTTGCTGATTCGCTAATGGTTACACAAGCCAAAAGATCGCTATGACATCATTAAGTGGCCAAAATCTGATCAGCTCATTTTCAGACAGGTTTTTATATCAAATGGATCAGGACAAAAAGTGAGAGAATTTTTTTTCCTGAAACTTTCAGAGTCTCTTTCCACAGAGGGGACACATGTTGATGTAGAAGAGACATGAAGAAGAGGATTTTGCATAACAGGTGACTTTTAAATCCTCACATATTTAACAAAAGCAGATGTTTTTTTCTGGTGTTATGCTCCTCTCTCTCTCCAGATTGGTCCAGGAGGCTGCTGGGTGATGCGGGGGGTTTCCCGGTTCTGGTTCTGCTGCTGCAGGGCTCAGACTCAGAGGTCCAGTTCTACAGCTGCTCCGCCCTCTGCAACATCTCTTCTGCTCGGGAGCTCCACCCAAAGCTGCTCAGCATCGGGAGTCACTTCCTGTTGAAGTCCCTGCTGACGCTCGCCTCCTCCTCCGTGCAAAATGTAACGTTGAGTTTCTCCTTCCTCAAGATTCAAGGCTTTATTGTCATGTGTACATAGCTACAGTGTAGATATATCAATGAAAATCTGAGGTCACACGCTCCTCCAACAGTGCAACACAATAAAACAGATCAAATAGAATTTCATTGCCATTTCTACACTGTAGCTTTGTACATATGATAATAAAACCTTTGAATCTTTTGAATCTATCATATGTATATACAGTATATTATAAGCCTATATTCATGCTACTGCAGTATTTGTTTACCTTTTTCTAAAGAACATTTTAATTTTGTATATTGTTTATAGTGATTGATATACTATTTTTCATTTTCATTTTAATTAACTCTTTTCCACTTTTGAGTATTTGTATTTTAATGTTGAGCACACTGGTCCTGTAACAAAAATAATTTCGCAATTTGGGATTAATAAAGTACCTACCTACCTACAGTAACTATCTATCTATCTATCTATCGACTGTAGAGGTGAGTTTGAAGGTAAGTTCACAAAAATGTATGATTAAAAATTCAGTTTTGTTGTTGTTTAGAACTCGATGCAGGCGTGCAGATGCCTACATACTCTCTCACAGAATGGTAAATATTTTCCCATTTCATTTTGCTGATGCTTTTATCCATTGAAATAACAATAAGTGCATGTAACCATGAAGATGCAAACTCAAAAAGTGTCTATACTAGATGTGAGAAAATGTATTTTAAATACATTTTTACCATTGAAGATAGTACTTGTGTATTTTTAACTAAAGTAACTTTTTTAATTTCCCATAATATTTATATTTTGCGTGGACTGTGACATGTTGTGTGGAGTGTTTTTCGAGCAAGGCAAGTTTATTTATATAGCACCTTTCAACACAAGGCAATTCAAAGTGTTGCCAAAGTGGCAATTCAAAGATCTTGTCAAACAAAACAAGCTAATATAGAATAACACAGATATAAAATACATGAATAAAAGTTACAGTGCAGTGTAAGAGATGAATAGTTCAATAAAAGCAGCGTCAAAAAGAAAGTCTTCAGGCTGGATTTAAAAGTAGACAGAGTTGCAGCCGACCGGCAGGTTTCTGGGAGTTTGTTCCAGATACTTGGAGCATAATAACTGAACTTCTCCATGTTTAGTTCTGACTCTGGGGACAGAAAAGTGCACCGTACTTTAACAACAAACTCCTCCTAGGGATTTTATCCAATCATCTTCAAATCTTGACAGTAGCATCTCAAGACCTGGCAGATGCAAAGTTAGTGGCGCCCATTTTGACTCTCGCCTGATGGCTATGTGATCCCTTTCCATGGAAGGTGATTATCTCCTAACGCCAGCTGACATGCTCCAAACGGCCCCAAACGTCACATGATGGTTAATGCTTCGGCCCTGAACAGCTCATCTCCAAATCTGAGGTGCCGAAACACGATATTGCTGTGACACCAATGGACACGGTCCGATCGCTACCAAATTTCACATGTAATCACCGGTCCATGCCTCAAAACATCTACATTACAACAGAATTGTGTCGAAGTCTTTACGTTTGGTGTCAATCATGATGAAGTCCAAGCTATGTAACATGAATGGCATGTCCCCCAAAGAGTTTATGGAAATCAAAAATAGTCATAATTGTCTATGATAAACTGTGTAGCCGTAATATAGAAACTCAGAGACTTAATGTCCCCTTTAAACCCACCATATGTAATCCCACAGCCGTTACGGCATACAATAATGTACTGTATTATAAACGCTTTGTAATCTAGAGCCTTTGCTATAAATCATAATATTATAATATCATATTTTCCAGTGTTCCCCAAGTGATAAACTTAAGTATAAAATAAAAGTACTTAAGTATTTCCATCTTATTCATCTTTATACTTTTCTAAATCACTTCATCTCTCAGGTAACTATTTTACTTTTTACTCAGTTACGTTTTTCTTACATTACATTGCATTCTTTTAGATATACTGAACAATTTGTACTAACCCTAACCCTAAACCCTATCCATACCATAATTAGGTAATTTTAAATGTGAGTTTTCATTAACTTGTGTCTGTTAAAGGTGGTGGTAGGTCATTTTGGAGAAACCAGCTCGAGTGCGCTAGAATTTGAAAATACACAACCGGAAGAAAAGATCTGCCACTTCCTTATAGAGCCCCTCCTCCAACACACACGAACGCGCACATGACCAATGAGGGCACGAGATAGGTTTGTGCACACATGGAAGGCTGACAGGCAGGTAGGCCATCCAGTATTTTAGCCGGGCCGGCTCAGATGATTGGTCGTGCTTTTTACAGTACTACGGCTTCCACAGATGAAATTCTTGTATGGATTTTTTGTCAAAGCACTTAAGATATTCATTGCTATCGGGATGTTAAGAGCATTCCATGGAATATAACAAAAAGTGTATCTCGAGCCGGTTCTCAAACTTACCCTACCCCACCTTTAATGGGTTTTAGAAATCTTCCTACTTCTCAAGATAAATAAACTATTTGTTAGTGAAACCCCTGACAGCGATGATTTTTTTACCAAAGTTTTGCAGATAATAATTACGCATTTCTATTTAAGTGAGGTTTTAAATGTTTGTGTTGTTGAATCAAAAGCACATCACATAAGGCATATATACATTTTCAGTTTTTATTTGACTCTATTGAGGTGAGTGACTCCATGTTTCAGTCAATACAATTACATGTTCCGCTCTTCACCTCAAACATTTGGAGTATTAAAGTCCCCAGAATATTTGACCAGCTTCTATGAACACATTTAAAAAATATATACATATATAATGGAATTGAATGTGTACAGTGGAGACAAATATAAAAACACTTTTATATTTTCATACCATGGGTTGTTTTATTTATGAAAGTGTTGATTAAACATACAATGAATAAAAAGAAGTACTTTAGTAACCCAAAATGTATACAGTAAATAATGTATACTGTATATGTTTACACAGTGAGGCACATGCGTACAAAGATAGATTTGAATTTGTATTTTATTTTTAAATCAAATCCTAATTGTATTGGGCGAACCTGAGCTCCAGGAGAAAACCCAAAAGTGGATCAGATAGGGTATTCTGGACCTCAGGTTTTCCAGAAATCCATATTAATAAGGATTAAAAAAAACATCAGCAAAAAGTCCCTCCTCCATTTACCTCACCTCACTCCACCCTCCAAAGCGTTTTGAGTTCAAGAAAAGCGCTATATAAATATAATTGTTGTATCTTCCCCCTCATACGGTGTTCCTGAAGTGCAAGTCAAAACAACATTTCAGAAAACACTTAAACATTTCACATTTTACGGAAAGGGTATTCCTTTAGGGAGAACACTTCTTGTTTGTGATTGGACAGAGCCAGCCAGAGAAGTTGCTGTGATTGGTTGTTTTTGCTGCCAGTCAAGAAATTATGCTTTGTGATTGGTCTGCACCCGTCCAACAGCACCACGTATTTCCTGTTTGGTACTGTTCAGCTGTTTCTTCACGAATTGTAAACTGAGTTGGAAAGAATGGAAGAAGAGATGGAACGAAGGATATACATACGATGTTATCCTCGACATGCTGTCAACCCATCACGACATCTACATGTCCCTTAGAACCAGGGGTGTAGTGCTGCCGGAGCGCCGCTCCGGTTGTTAGCATCTGGTTAGCTAGCTATGCTAACGTACATAAGGAGTTGTTTCTACAACAAGGTGGAGGAGAGTCCTCTCCTTTCAGACTGAGAGGATCTTATAACTACAGCTCAGTAATAATAATAATAATAATACATTTGATTTATATAGCACACTTTAAACATAAAAGGTTAAAATAAAATAAATAAATAAAGTAAGTGAGGTCTCCTCAGTCCTAACTCTTTAAACTGCGCTTTCAGGGTTCTAAGCAGGGGTGTAGTGCAGGAGCGCACCTATGACCAACAAAAAAGCAACATATGGACATAGGCTACTATATCAAATGTATTTAGAATTCTATCCATGTGACCCTTTTTTTTGTGGGTGGTGGACCTAACATCCTCTAGGGGGGTCCGGGGGCATGCTCCCCCGGGAAGATGATTTTTTTAAATGTTGAAATTAAATGCATCAATCTGCTGCACTTTGAGAGCAAAGTTAGGGACTAAATCTATTGATACATCTCTCAACAACACCCAAGTGAAACAGTACTGTAAACAGAAGTACCTTTTCTTTATGCATATCTTACTAATCACTCCCCTTTTAAACTGTATTTTAGTTTTACTGTCCTATAGTATGAGTTGGAATTATTTCATACCTGTTTTTCATTTATTCTCTTATTTTTTATAACTATAATGATAATAAAAAGGTGTGCTTTGGAAATACTTGTTTACATAAATGGTGACCAAAACCGTTTGAGACCCACCTGAGATAGCTTAGACTAAAGTTAACTATCTAAACACTCAGAGTCCTTTAGCTCACTGAGCTGTAGTTATAAGATCCTCTTAGTCTGACAGGAGAGGACTCTCCTCCACCTTGTTGTAGAAAACAACTCCTTATGTACGTTAGCATAGCTAGCTAACCAGATGCTAACAACCGGAGCGGCGCTCCGGCAGCTGTGACTACCCGATTTGCATCTCCTGCCCGATTTGCATTGCGCAAGCGCGAGATGGTCCGCCATATTGGACAGCTACATACGGCAACCCAAATAGGACATTTGTTTCGCAAAGTAGAAAAAAATAATAAAAAAACCCGGCAACATTAATCTGAACAAGAGAGAGAGTTATTGTTATTACAACGTGACTTCACTATTATTTAACAAATACTTTTATTGGGTTAATTACATTCTTAGAATAAGTGAGAAATGTATTAACTTCTGTTAGACAGTTATCATACTGAAGAAAATATTACTGTGAATGTATGCAAAAAATGTTTGGCATTAATAATTTATATGTAATTACATTAACTATGAATGTCTTTCATTTTATTTCAAATTAAATACAATTACATAAAAGATTTTCCATAAAAAAGTTGATTGAAGAACACATCTCTGTTATTAGATCAGTAGTTTTCTTATATGACAATTATTGCTACATTTGAAAGGTCTTTACCAGCTTTGGAATTATATATATATATATCGTTCAGATTAATGTTGTCTGGTTTTTTTTAGTTTTCTTTTTCTGCTTTGCCAAACGCCACTGTGTCAAGTGTCCTATTTGGGTTGCCGTATGTAGCTGTCCAATACGGCAGACCATCTCACGCTTGCGCAATGCAAATCGGACAAAGATGCAAATCGGGTAGTCACAAGCACTACACCCCTGGTTCTAAGGGACATGTAGATGTCGTGATGGGTTGACAGCATGTCGAGGATAACATCGTATGTATATCCTTCGTTCCATCTCTTCTTCCATTCTTTCCAACTCAGTTTTACAATTCGTGAAGAAGAAACAGCTGAACAGTACCAAACAGGAAATACGTGGTGCTGTCGGCCGGGTGCAGACCAATCACGAAGCGTAATTTCTTAACTGGCAGCAAAAACAACCAATCACAGCAGTGCTTCTCTGGCTGGCTCTGTCCAATCACAAACAAGAAGTGTTCTCCTTAAAGGAATACCCTTTCCGTAAAATGTGAAATGCTGTAGTGTTTTCTGAAATGTTGTTTTGACTTGCACTTCAGGAACACCGTATGAGGGGGAAGACACAACAATACATTATATTTATATAGCGCTTTTCTTGAATTCAAAGACGCTTTGGAGGGTGGAGTGAGGTGAGGTAAATGGAGGAGGGACTTATTGTTGATGTTTTTTTGAATCCTTATTAATATGGATTTCTGGAAAACCTGAGCTCCAGGAGAAAACCCTATCTGAGCAAAAAGTGAAGGAGGGAGGGGGTGAGGTAGGAGGAAGGAGGTGAGGTAGGAAGGAGGTGAGGTAAATGGAGGAGGGACTTATTGTTGATGTTTTTTTGAATCCTTATTAATATGGATTTCTGGAAAACCTGAGCTCCAGGAGAAAACCCTATCTGAGCAAAAAGTGAAGGAGGGAGGGGGTGAGGTAGGAAGAAGGAGGTGAGGGAAATGGAGGGAGGGAGTTACTGTTGTCCAGCTGGAGCTGGAGCTGAATCACCAGAAGCTTCCTCCATCTTCTCCATCTTCTCCATCTTCTATGGAGGTGTTTCTCGCGTCTTTGGCTTTCTTCCTCATCTCCTTCTCTTGCATCTTGCTTATCATTTTCTGCAAGGCAACGTCTCTATCCTCAGTCTCCCCCCTCCTGCGAGAGAAGAAACCTCTGCTCTTATTCTTCATGTGAAGACAGAGGTCTTCCAGAAGTTTATTTTCCTCCTCCATCTTTTTCTCAGTTGTTGCCCAGCTCAGTCTTCTCTGAGCCCCGTTGTCCCTCTGCTCCTCCACCTGTTTCAGTCGTATCTCCATCAGAATAAACTTGATCTCCAAGCTCTGGTGTTTCTGGACGACCTCGTCCTTCTTCTGAGTTACCTCGTTTAATTTGGTCTCTACCAAATTAACCTTGGTCTCCCAGCTCTCCTGGTTCTGGGCCAGGTCTTTGGAGAACTTCTTCTTCCAAACCAATTGGTTTGTCTCCTTGCGTTGGACAAACTGCTCCCAGTTCAGCTGTTTTTCAGCCAGGTCTTTGGAGAACTTCTCCTCCTGCTCTCTCATCTGTTCTTTCAGCTGTTTGACGTCCGTCTCCCAGCTCAGGTTATTTTCGGCCAGGCTCTTAGTGAACTTTTCCTCGCATTGAAGGAGTTGTTCCTCTCTTCTCTGCAGCAGGTTTAAAGTCACCAGGTTGGCCTCGTTGTGTTGGTCTGAGAGCTTCTGTTGCTGTGTCTCATACCATGCCACTGTGTCTTCCAGCTGCTCTTTGTGTTGAAGCTCTGCAGCTTCCATGTTCTCCTCCAGATCGCTGTTTCTATCCTCCAAGATTGTCACACACTCAAGGAGTTCATCCCCTTTTCTTATCAGCTCTTTGATGATCTCTGGGTCACACTGCAGGGGAACATCATTATTCTCGCTGTCAGATGTCGCCTGGTCCTTCTCGTCTGAGACATTTCCTTTCTCTGCCTCATGCCTTGCCACAATTTGGTCCAACTGCCTCTTGTGTTGGCATTCTGCATCTTCCATATTCTTATTCAGACGGGAGATTTCTGCCTCATGCTCCATGTTGGTGTCAACCAGCTTTTTGTTCCTGTAGCCCAGGAGCTCCTCAAGACGTTTGACCTTGTCTTTTTGGTTGTGCATACTGTGGCAAAATTTCGTCCTCTCCTCCTGAAATGCCCCACGATACTCATCCAGGCCATATATCTGGCCATTTCTGCAGTGGACCTGCCTGTAAGCTCGATCCGCTTCTGCTCCATGGTCGAATGGCCTGGGGTTTCCCCTGTTGTTCTGGGGGCTTCTTCTATCCATGGCACCGTCTGTAGACTTGTGTTGTGCGTAGGTAGAATAATCTATTTCTCTTTGGAAGAAGTGTTCTGTGTAGAAGTCTGCGAAGGTTGTCTGAATGCGTCTAACCACTTACAGCTTTGGAGTGAAGAGTGACGAGTGAATGCACATCACAGCCCTTGCAATCTTCCTTCGGACTCCTGTGACATCACCATGACATCACAGATCTCTCTGATCTTCTGTGACGGAACACTCATCAATGCCAATGATGTCATCGCTTCAGTGTGTCAGGATGTCATAAGTGATGTCACTGAAATAGTTTGGTTTAGATTTATGGTGTTGCCATGGAAACACAAACTCGCAATAATACAAATTATAGTAATACATTTAATTGTTATGGCGCTTTTCCTAGTGCTCAAAGATGCTTTACATAAAATCAGAAACAGAAACAGTACAAACTAAACAAAACAACAATAAACAATAAACAACAATAAAACAACAATAAAACCCAATGTTGTCACAAGTCAAAAGTACATAGTCCAAATGGCACCAAACGTCACATGATAGTTAACGCTCTGGCCCTGAACAGCTCTACGTCAAATCTGATCATCTCATCATATGCTGTTGCCATGGAAACACGAACTCGCCATAAAACACGATGTCAACGTAACTCAATGGTAAATGGTCCAAACATTACCAAACTTCAGATGACCATTAATGGTAGAGCCCTCAACTCGTCTCTGATAACGAGGCAGCCCTCCAGACATCTGAGCCAATTGTGAGTCTTCACTGCACGCCGTAGCCATGATGTGGCGCCCATTTTGAGGCTCGCTTGATGGCTATGTGATGAAGCTGGACTGTGTGTTGTTGTGTGTAGATCTGATCCAGGAGCAGCTGATGGATCTGGACTGTGTGTTGTTGTGTGTAGATCTGATCCAGGAGCAGCTGATGGAGCTGGACTGTGTGTTGTTGTGTGTCGATCTGATCCAGGAGCAGCTGATGGATCCGGACTGTGTGTTGTTGTGTGTAGATCTGATCCAGGAGCAGCTGATGGAGCTGGACTGTGTGTTGTTGTTGTTTGTAGATCTGATCCTGGAGCAGCTGATAGATCTGGACTGCTTGTTGCCTCTGCAGTCACTGCTGAAGACGTCCTCTGCTGTGTGGAGAGAGTCAGCCGTCACACTGCTGTCTGCGCTGACGTCACACACACCGAACAAAGTGAGGTTTCCTCCACAGCGGGATCTTAATAATAATCATTGGTAAACATTAGTGGTGTGTGTCAGCTGTGAAGGGGTTAGATCATGGATTAATAACGACACAATGGGCTTCAGACATGAACGCCCCCTACCTAAGAACAAGAGCCACAGATTCAAGACATTTCTTTTATCATCTTTGTAGATTTTTGGCGACTCCTTGTGATGGTTTATTGTCTCTTGTTTGTCATATCCTGTCTTTTCTGTTGTTTTAGTCTCTGTTTGGTCATTCTGCGTCATATTCTATGCCTCTTTAGAGTTTGTATGTCTCTGTTGGTTGTCTTGTGTCTCTTAGTAGACATTGTTCGCCTCTTTGTGACTTTTTGTTGTCATTTTGTGTCTCATTTCGGTGGTTCTTCATTTAATTTCATTTCACACCTTTATTTATCCAGGTTGTATCCCATTGAGATCATTGATCTCTTTTTCAAGGGAGACCTGCTCAAGTAGGTTCCACATGAAACATTAAAAACATAAACAGAACAACAAAAGGACATCATACAGTAGCATTACAGGGATTACAATTTACATACTATCCACATCTTCATCTCTGTGCAGTCGTTTCGTTTCTCTTGTTACTTTTTGGTTGTTTTGCATATCTTTGTAGAACATTGTCCCCCTTTGGGATCATATTCTCTTTCTTTCGTTGTTGTTTTGTGTCTTGTTTTGGTCTGTGTCATAGTTTTTGCATCTTTTCTCGGTCATTCTGAGTCTTTTGTAGACATTATGCATCCCTTTGTGTTTGTAATTTCTTTCACTTTTGTTGTCTTGTGTCTTGTTTCAGTCTCTCTAGTAATTTAGGTGATTTTGCATCTAGACATGTGGTTTTCCTAATTAGTTGTATTCTCTCTCCTTTGTTTTGTGTTTCTGTATCCATCTATATAATAGTACATCTATTTTTGGTCAGGTTTTGCATCTTATTGTATGTCTTTTTGTTATCATTCTGTCTCCCTTAGTTACTAACCAACAAGCCATGTGAGCAATAGCTTCAAACAGAGGCAATTCCAAAGTCCAAGGATATTTTCTGAGGGGACATCCCTTCTTTTAACATGACATTGAACTAGTAATCAGTAGATGTCCAATCAAAAACATAATTTACTGCTCTGTTTTTATCCCAGTTTTGATAATATCTCCCTGGTTTGTTTGCAGGACATCCTGGTGAGCGAGGGTCTGCTGGAGGAAGTGGGTCAGCTGCTTCTTCATCCCACATGCAGCTCCGTCATCATCACACACAGCTGCAGGATCATCACTGACCTGAGCAGCTGCAGCGAGGGTCAGCAGGTAAAACAAACTCATGATTTAACGTCACACGCCTGCAGTAAATACACAACGCGCCTGTGTATAATCCCGTCTTTCTTATCCAGGCTGTGATGGAGGCTCGCTGTTTGTCAGGACTCCTCGGAGCTCTTCTGTCTCCGTCTCTGACTGATGACACTTTAATGCATCTGACGTCATGCTTGCAAAACCTCATGACACAACGTGAGGGACCTGGACTCAAACTAGTATTTGTCTGTTCTGTTTTGCTCTTTCTCTGTGGAATAAAACTCAAAAGACATTCTTTATCTGTTTTGTAATTTGCCATAATCCTTCACCTTTTTAGATCCACTTAAGTCTGAGTTGTCGGTCATGATAACATCAGAGCACGTTTCCAGACTTGTGAAGTTATCGGGACAAACACAAAATCCTCAGTTATCGTACAACAGTGCGGCCGTCATCAGCAGACTGGAAATGACAGGTACATAATGTTCTGTGAAAGTATGACTACCTGATAGTAAACAGATTGATTTTATGAAACTGTGTGTCTTCATACTGTTTATCCAGGAGAGACGGTCCAGCTGCTGAAGCCTCACTACGTCACCATGTTGGAGTACCTGTCGGTGTTTCTCAAAAATAAAGATTTAAAGTTCCAGCAGCTTGGCATAGTGACGATATCCAACCTCAAGACAGGTTTGTATTCATTCTATCCTAGGGTGTTACTTTGTGTTGAAGTTTTGCATCTCTTTTGGACTGTCATGTTGTTTTACTGTGTTCTAATCCTGTCTCTTTTTGGTTGTTTTGCACTGTTAATAGACATTTTGCATCCTTTTGTGGTCAATTTCTTTCATTTTTGTTATTTTGTTAATTGTTTTGTCCCTTTTTAGTAGTTTTGCATTTCTTTTTGGTCATTTTGCATCTTCTTGTAGACGTTTTGCATCTCTTATTAGACTTTTTGTGTCTCTTTATGGTTATATCCGGTCTCTTTTTGGTTGTTTTACGTCTCTTTGGCAGACATTTTGCATCTCTTTTTGTTATTCCTACTTCTGTCTTGTTTTGGCTTTTTTGGTAATCCTTTAATAATCAGTAGGCTAGGGTTTTCCCCTTTTCTCTGTTACTTTTTTAGACGATGTAAATGTGTTTCTCCTATATTTTTACATGGTCTGCTGTGCGAAACAACCTTTCTAAAAGCGTCCTCATTATTTAGTTAACATTTCTTGATGCATTTTAAACAGTAGTGGGGACAAAATCCACCAAAAGCAACTCAAAGTACTGTAGCCATTTACACCATCTTATCATAGTAGATATTCTTAACAAATTAATCATTATCAGGCCTTGAAATCCAGGAGTTGTGAGTCTTCTGTTTGTTTCCCCTGCAGATGGAGACTTCTCCTCTCTGTTGTCTGGCGGTGAGGTGGAGGATCAGCTCCGGACGGTTCATGATCAGACGGAGGAAACCAGACGGCTGCTGCAGACGATCCAGCCTCTCTCTCCATCTCCTGTTCACCCTTTACTGCCTCGACACAAACACTGAGAGACGAGCACTGAGCACAGCATTCATGCACTGAAGAAGCAGCTTTTCTCCATCATGTTTTAAAGTGTTTATTTATTAGTTTTTATGCTTACAGTCAACAACAACGTAAGTGAAAAACAAGGCAGAGAAGCGGCATAGTATCAACTCTTAACACGTGATAGTTACAAGCAATCGGATATTTAGGATTGGATACATTTGTTTTTTATATATGCTTTTCTTATAATAAACTCACTTAAACTTCTACGCCTCCTAACGTTGCTTTGTAAAGCGATTGCGCGCGATATCAAACAGAGAAGACTGTTAGTGCAATAAAGTCTCTGTGCATCGAATTCTCTTAAACACTCACTAAAACCGAAGCAAAGTCTTTGGAAACTAAGTTCCTTAGCAGCTTTGAAATATGTGATTGCTATACGTCACAAAATCAACAGGTAGGAGAGGAATTTACACAGGTACAATTGAACTCTTGTGTGCTAACTTCATAGCGCTAATCTAATTTAAAAGTGGCAAACTACCCTTACGCAAAGAAAATATATTTCCCCATATATTAACTGTCAATATATTGCATTATTTTGTTTTCTGATTTACTGGTTAATTGAAAAGATTTAATAAAGGAAATCTTGCTGTTGGCTACACCAAGTGATACTGATTAATAATCAACATGAAAAACATATTTATTCATATCTACAAAATATATTGAAAATATATTGAAGATATATAGAATAATATATTGTGTTAATATATTACAATATATATATTGAATAATATATTGTGATAATATATTGTAATATATGTGATAATACATCAGTAATTGCCGCTTTCCATATATTGAGTAATATATGTAAATATATATAATATATTGGTTGTGTATATATGTGAACATACATTTACTATATATTAACATTTATATGGGGACATGTACTATATGTATGTACTATATATTCAGTTTTATATGGGGACATGTATGTAGAATATATTCACAATTATATGGGGACATGTACTATATATATGCACAAATATATGGGGACATGTATGTACTATATATTCAGATTTATATGGGGACATGTATGTAGAATATATTCACAATTATATGGGGACATGTACTATATATATTCACAAATATATGGGGACATGTATGCGCTATATATTCAGATTTATATGGGGACATGTATGTAGAATATATTCACAATTATATGGGGACATGTACTATATATATTCACAATTATATGGGGACATGTATGCGCTATATATTCACAATTATATGGGGACATGTATGCACTATATATATATTCAGATTTATAAAAGACCATGTACGTACCATATATTCTGAACATGAGTGCAATATATGTTCACAATGAGGAGAAATGCATGTTCTGATAAAAAAAATCTTTCATTTAATTTCAAACCTTTATTTATGCAGGTGAATCCCATTGAGATCATTGATCTCTTTTTCAAGGGTGACCTGCTGCAAGTAGGTTCCACATGAATACATATAAACATAACAGAAAAACAAAAAAGGACATCATACAGCATATTTACAGTGACTACAGTTTACATAGCTAGTAACATTTACAGGTTCCAACAGTTTCCGATTGGATAATATCTATCCTTGCTTTAAAAACATTTAGTGGAACCAAATTGCTCAGACTGTTCCAAGTTAGCGGAGCTGCGCATCTAAATGCTATCTTCCCTAAGACAGTCCTAGCAGTTGGCACATTTAATAAAATCACAACATTCGATCTCAGGCAGTAGCCACTTACAGATGTAGGAAGGAAGTTTCCCTAACATGGCTTTGTATATAAAAATGTACCAGTGACTGAGCCTCCGTACAGTTAGTGAAGGCAGACCAGCCCTTGCATACAGGGTACAGTGATGGGTTAATACTTTACAGTTTGTCACAAATCTCAGTGCACTGTGATAGGCGGCATCTAACTTGACCAGGCAATTGGCAGGTGCATTCATATAGATCAGATCACCATAGTCCAGCACAGGTCAAAAGGTCACAGAGCCTTTTCCTGGCCTCAAGTGAGAAACAGGACTTGTTCCTGGAAAAGAAACCTAGCCTCACCCTCAGTTTTTTAAGCAGGTTATTGACATGAAGTTTAAAAGTGAGACAATCATCAAGCCAGATACCAAGGTATTTGTAACAGGTAACCACTTCAAGTTTTATTCCTTGTGTAATTAAAATATCTAAAACAGGCTCTGGTGTCTTTTTTAGTTTTTGAAAAGAGCATTACCTTGGTTTTATCAACATTTAAAAGAAGCTTAAGCGCTGAGAGCTGAGTCTGAATAATGAGAAGCTTAATTTGTTTTTTTCTATCAATGTGTAACAGTTATCAAAATACTCATTAAAAGAAGGACAAGGAAAGAATAAAAGAAAAGGCCTATAAACAACACATTATGTAATGACTCAAGAACATTTTTATGTAATTATGTAATAAAACCCACATTTTGTAATAATCTGCTGCATTCTGTAACAGCCTGAACGCAATATAAAATAAATGTCCCTGCATTTTGTAATAAATTATTACATTTTGCAATGGTTATTACAAAATGCGTGAGTTGCCCTTTTAAAAAACTGTAATATTCATTATGTAACCATAACCAAACTGTAAATATATCCCAAAATTGATGTTGATATACATGTTGGCTAATGAATATGGTAACACTTGATCTAGTTTTGGCCAATGAAAGATATTCTACTGAAATATTTTTAAATTATGAGTAAGGATGATTCATGGTTGAATGAATAAATAAATAAATAAACAGTTGTAATGTTATTGTTTGCAACTCATTTTGTAATAACCACAGCAATATGTAATAATATATTTCAAAATGTGGCGACATGTATTACATATTTGCATTGAACTTGTTTACTACATAATGGGCAAATTATTACAAAAGGAGGTGTTATTACATAATGAAGGGAAAATGTATTACATTTTGTATAGGTATAGTTAATAAATGATGCATTGTTATTTCATACAGGGCCAAAAAGAGCAGTCTGTTATCCTATTTAACAATCTTGTTTTTTGTTTCACCTGGTGACAACTTTAAACATGAGCTGATCACTCATTAAAACAAGGTCCGGAACAGGGCCAAAAAAACAGTCTTGTACCCTATTTGATCGTCAATCTTGTTTTTTTCGTGCCTTAACTCACAAATTCTTGTGTTAATGGATGTTCTTATATCTGATGTCTTGGTCCCTGGATGGTGGTTTACTACAGCATCTGTGGAACATAACAATTACAAATAATTAGAAGTTCACAAAAGACAGCAGGAATTATAACAATATCCATAATATCTATATTAAAGCATGGGCTGGCTTGGTGAATAATGTGGGAATACAAATAGTGGAAGAATAGGCTTTGTACATTTTCGTCTGAGTGTGGCGCTACTGGTTGGTATATTTTATGGAATTTGGACCAAGCATCTGCATCTGTAACAGTTCTGTTTAAAACTTTTTTAAATGTAATTGCATTCATCTTTAAAGGTGGGGTAGGTAAGTTTGAGAAACCGGCTCGAGATACACTTTTTGTTATATTCCATGGAATGCTCTTAACATCCCGATAGCAATGAATATCTGAAGTGCTTTGACAAAAAATCCATAAAAAAATATCATCTGTGGAAGCCGTAGTACTGTAAAAAGCACGACCAATCATCTGAGCCGGCCCGGCTAAAATAACTGGATGGCCTACCTGCCTGTCAGCCTTCCATCTGTGCACAAACTTATCTCGTGCCCTCATTGGTCATGTGCGCGTTTGTGTGTGTTGGAGGAGGGGCTCTGTAAGGAAGTGGCAGATTTTTTCCGGCTGTGTATTTTCAAATTCTAGCGCACTCGAGCTGGTTTCTCCAAAATTACCTACCCCACCTTTAAAAGACTACTTTTATTGAATGAGAGTTTTACCTAGCACAATGAGCCTGGGGTGGTGGGAAGGGAGAACTGGGCCTCGGCATCGGCATCGGCAGGAGTGGTAGTCGCCTATGAGTATTAGAATTTAGATTAACAAAGGCATAGAAAAACCCTGAAATATGTACTGACACAAAGCTACAACCCTCGATTTTGTAAGTAGTAGTAGTAAATACATACGTATATACAATATACAACAATACGCATAATGCAATTAGCAGTACCAGTAATAAAATAACTGAATAAATAGTAGAACCACCTTTATTTAGCCAGGAAAATCAATTAAGAACAAATTCTTATAACAATGATGACCTGACAGGAGGCAAAAGGCGTCCTGAGGGGATGGGGTTTGGAGGAAAAAAATAAAAAGACAGACTCCGGGCACTACAGAACCCAGGAGACAACACAATGACACAGAGCAGAGATGACAGGCATAGCAGTTAAACATATAAAATCTCTAAAACAATATTGCTGTGGTTCAATCTGTCATTAAAATAATATAGAACATTCATCCATTCAATCATTCATTCCTTCCTTCATGGCAAGGATAACTAAGCTGAATAGTGAATAAAGTGATATGTGAAAAGTAAAATGACAGTGAAATTAAATGACAGTGCGTTCCTCACCACTGCGATCTGGCTCCTCTGTCCTCGTGTCTTTTGGGTCTGATTCCTCACTACTGATGTCTGCCTCTGCATGGGCCCTCTCTCCTTATTTATTCTGTCTCAGTCACCACTGCTATCTGGCTCCTCTGTCCTCTTGACTTGTGGTTCTGCAGGCTTAGTTCGACCTATGAATTTCAACAATACTCCTGTAAAATATATAGATATATAGTATTATGGGTCAACATTAAAATAACATACACTGGAGAGCAAAATGTGAAATGCCATTGACTGCAGGCTACATATTATCCACACAATTGTCAGCAGGGGCAATAACAACTAAAATGTGAACTAACTTGAATGCATTAGTCCACAACACATAGCCTAACTAATGTTAGCCTACATAGTTACTAACATCAGAACACATAGTATTGGGGAATCTTATGTGTTTTGTGATGTTTGTGCTGGAGCAGTTTTATCCAAAACAGCACTCCGGTTAGAGAGTTGACACGGAGACAGGAAGTACAGTCTTCGGACTTTATATTAGCTTGGTTCTGATCATCAACACAGAATACATCATGCTTGATGTGGAATCACATACAGGATGTTGAATGGGTTGATGAGTATGATGATAATGATAACGTAGAGTAGTAGAGAATGAATGAATGGTTTCTGCAAAATACACAGAAATAGAAATAAGGTTCAAATTACAATAACTAACCAGACTATGGTTATTAATAATAAGCAACAGCAATACTAATTGTTGCTAAAAACACATTAGACACGTTGCAAACACACGGCTAATAAAAGCTAAGTTAGCATCTCATCCACACACTATCACTGAATAGCTTAACTTAGCTAACTAGCTAGCATTAGCTCAATTCCTGAACAACATAGCAACTAAAAACGGGACATCAAGACTCATTAACACACTGACTCAGCAGGACACTATGCATACAATCTTATAACATTACCAACACTAAAGATCTGCATATATGCTCACATTCTTCACGAACGCATTCTCTCTGTGACGATGGTAATTATGCATGTGACGATGCGCAATAATTTTTTTTTTTTTTTTTAATTGGTTCTTTTTTTATTATAAAAAAAAAACAGTGACAAATAAATAGACCAAAACAATGTAAAAATATAATGTTTAAGAGATCTGTTGGGGGGGAAATGCTATAGCAACGTTTTGTTTTAATAGCAATATGTTTGAAGTCAGATTGGTCCCTGGTTTGTTTGATATGAGAAACAACTCTACATATCGTAGCACCGGTGTGTTGTCATGAGCGCTGTAAATCACATTTCACATGGATGCAGGACACGCATGAGAACAATGAAACAACTGCGTTAGCTGCGGGTCAGATAGAAAAAGAAGGGGCCCCTGCTTACAGTTTCATTTCATATAAATATAATATATTAATTTATACATTGTACACAAGAATGGCTCTATACCACGTACACAACTCGGGTAAACACATGAATAAAAAGGCAGCTTACAATTGAACAACTCAAAACCAAAAGCTGTGGGAATAACTGAAATGAAAGTCTTATAGCTGCACAGTCGAAAATACAAAACATTGAGAGCAACGACGATTCTGTGCAGAAACCTGTGCTTTAGTAATTAAACCGTCTAAAGATATGCAAGCTAAATGCTACTTACTCCAACATGTCTGAAGGCATTGAGATTATGTTTACAATCTTAAGGAGCAAATGTCAGTATTGATGCGTCTGTGGGGTCTGAGCATGTGCAAACATTCAGTTGATGACTTGAGATTATAACCCTGAATTCACTACAGATTAGGCCTGTGTTCGCAGCATTGATGTTCGTCTGCTTAATTGTGCCAAATGAGAACATGGATGGAGACGTGTTAACAGGGTTCTTACACCTTTTCCAAAGTCAAATTCAAGCACTTTTCAAGCATTTTCAAGGTGCATTTTCAAGCTTTTCAAGCATCTTACAGCTGTTGTAAATTACATATTTATATACACATACTTATACTCAAATGATTATTTCCCTACCTCACATTAAATCAGATGTTCTTTATGCTATAAACAACCAAATGTGTGTTTCATAATAGCATTCTACATGAGGATGAAAAATTAAAAATGTTAGAAAAGAAAACTAAGTTTAATATTTCAAAATGTGTGACCCATCTGTACGTAGACTGGGCATTCCATATAACCTGGCTGAGCCAATATAAAACAATCAGCCAAATAACTTTTCAATATATTATTGATTACTATTTTTGAGGTACTTTTAGGTTGGCAGTAAACATAAGTCAGAGGTAAATGGTGTACTTTGACTCCACTACATGTATTTAATACCTTTAGTTACTTTACAGATGTGGATGAATGATGTGAAATATAATCAAGTGTTAAATCAGACTTTAGTTCCACCTGGAGTAAATTCACAAGCTACTCTGCAGTATACAAAGTCATTCAAACTAGCTGCAACTTTACCAGCTTTGATAACACTTTCATGATCAATCATTATAAAACATATCATATACAATTATTAGGGATGCTCCGATCGCCAATTTTGGAGCCGATCGCCGGAATCAGTATCGGCCGATACCGATATCTCTCTCTTTTCCTCTCTCCCCCTCTCTCTCTCTCTCCTGACAGCCCGTCAGTATCTCCTGCAGCTCACTGATCCAGTAATGAGCGACCCGACAGTTAAGAATAAATATATGTATAACTAGTTTAGCTTGTTCCAGAGGTAGATAAAATAGCTAAGTGTGTTAGGTCTAACTCTTAATGTGTGTTCTGCTCCGCTCACCGGTCCGTCACAGCGGGTGGAGCTGCAGGATTTCTGCTTCACACACACGTTGCATACCGCTATTTTATTGTCATTTTCGGACACTTAAAATACTGCCAGACTAGTGAAGCCATTTTGGCGAGCTTGTTTTGCCGCGCACAGAGAAAAGTGTCATGTATTTTACATGCAACGATAGCCTAATCTAAAATGTTATACTACAGCGTACCTTTCGTGTGGTGTGTGGCTCGTCAGCGCAGACTCTCGCATCGTTATTGTTGCACACTTTGCAGGAGGCTACTCTTGGGCTTCGCTTGACCCTCGTCTTAGCCATGGCTTGTATTTGTCTTCTGCTAGCCAACGCTCGTTGAAACGGCAACCTCCTGGCATACTGTCATCTATCACTCTCATCAGAATGCCCAGGTCACACACGTAACAAAAACACTTGCCGGTCACGCGCATTGCGCGGGAAGGCCGGAGCGGAGCTGTTTTATGTAAAAGCGAAGCAATTAAGCGCGCTCAGACTTCTTTATTTTCTTTTAATCTAAAAAGCGAAGTAAAGCATTTACAATTTCAAGCACTTTATCCCAAATTCAAGCACCATTCCCAAAATTCAAGCACTTTTCAAACCTTGAAAACACCTCTTACAATTTCAAGCATTTTCAAGGATTTCCAGCACCCGTACGCACCCTGTGTTAATGATGACGAAGGCTAGTTTAGCGCACCAGGAGGAAGGTGAGTCCGGCGAGGCCGACCCCAGCGACGGCCATCAGCGCCGTCTTCATGGACGAGTCCTGGCTCACCCCTCTGGCCGTGCGGGAGAACGAGCAGAACCCCTCCTGAACATCAGCAGGAGAGGAAGCAGCGCTTCAGGAGACTCTTCCTACAGCTTGCGACGCTTGTCCTTCGCCCTGCGGTTCTGAAACCAGACAGTCACCTGAGTCTCTGTGAGGTGGAGTTTGTTCGCCAGCTGATCCTTCACTACTCCAACCACATAGGGATTCTTTTGAAAGGCTCGCTGCAGACCCAGCAGCTGAGGCTTAGAGAACACCGTCCGGATGCGTTTCTTTGGGTTTTCCGGACTGGCGTCCCCCCCTGCAGAGCTCCGTGTCAGCTTCAGGATCTTCTGGTTAATCTCCTTCTCGCTTTTCAGCAGAGAGTTCTCCTCGCAATAATGTCCTGTCATGAACGCACATGTGTAACCCATGGATGTAACCAGCTCGAGGACCCGTAGCTGCACTACATTAGCTGTCCCTAAATGTGCCTGACTAAAACACGAACGATATAATGCAGATCAAGGAGAACAAGGGGAATTTACAACACATAGACTAACTGTGGTTACATTACTTAACTAGCTCATCATCGTCACCAGTCAGAAAATGTCCGTTAGCCGTGGGGCTAGTTTTCGCTATGTTAAACTCCATTGACTTATGCTAAAATGTTAGCGATCTAAAGGTCCGCTATTTTTGGCTGTTTTGGGTCGACTTCAGTTGACTGTAACATCGAAAATCTTCGAAATTGAATGTTCACAAAGCTGCGGACCGGTTATACACTCATACACGAGGGAACTAACATAGCTAATTTAACTAACGTTAGCTAATGTAGCTGGTGTAGTGCCGAGAGACGGGACATACGATTAAGCAACTAGTCTACTTGTAGTGTACATGCAGAATTATTTCAATTTAAAATAGTTTTAAATGCTCACACACATACCTGACTCTGGTGCTGTATTTTCCTCTCGTTTTTTTTTAATTTTCCGTTTCGAAGCACCTGATGAATGCTTTCTCTTTGACACTCAGCGACAGAATCAACAGACAGAGGCAGCAACGCAGATTTGAATCTGCCAATCAGATCAATCTATTGCTGGAGAGGGGGGGGGGGCTCCCCGAAATCAGCCGGAAGTGGCGCATTCGAATACTGTTTGGCCTGTCTGCCGTGGATGGGCTGCGTTCCACTCCAAATAGCCGGTCGGCCGTAATATATGCATAGATATATATGCGTGCATATATGCATATATATATGCATATATGCGTGCATATATGCATATATATATGCGTGCATATATGCATATATATATATATATATATGTGAATATATATATGCATATATATATATATATATATGCGTGCATATATGCATATATATATGCGTGCATATATGTGTGTGTCTATATATATTTATAAACTGTATATTATTTTCCATCATTCAATGGACAATTTGTACTTTTTTTATATATAGGCTACCATCAAACATTATGTTCATATATAAAGTGGGTAACTATACAAAACGAAGTGAGATAACTGTTTATGAATATCTGTTCAATTTTATGTAAACTTGTGTAACTCATGAAAGATAAATGAGTGTTTCAATAAAACTATTACATATAAATGTATAGTGCAGTTTTTGTTTTCATTGCAATATATTTTTTTTATATGTATCAATATATAGCCATACATGGTCCATGCATATATTGCAATATATTTAAAAATATAAGGACTACTTTCCCATATATGGAAATGTATGATCCAGTATATTGTATTATATTTACCAATATATTACAATATATTTTTGTTTCATAAGGAAGGAAAAGTACTTAGACACATCAGGAATAAGAAAAAGCATATGGCTAACATGATTGTAAGAAGAGCTATTCCTATTACTTCACACACTCTCCATCATCTCCACTGTCTACATCTACTGTACTGGTTTTTGGATAGTGGTTATTACTGTATATGTTCTGTACTGAAAGGAAGCAGTATATAACATGCCCACTAACGTTAACCCTGCGTATGTGGTGATTTTTGGTTGCATTAATCTTTAAGAATTGCCCTGGTAACGTTACCGTTGGATTTACCTAGGTTATGAGGAAGTCTAGTACACTTTTAGCTTCCTTAACCTAATTAGTCTCTTTTAGAAGTAAATTGGCATGGCTTTTTTGTATAGGTTTTATTCAACCTGGTCTCACCAGAATGCGTGACTCCACCACGACTCCTTAACACCGCAGTGCGTGGTGGAGTCACGAACTTTGCTACATTTACATGTCTGCACCACGCAAACAACCCCAATGTAAAGTGAATGAGGCTCCTTTGTCGTGGTGCACACACGCATTTCTACAACGTCCAGCATTGAGCTTTTATTCTATAAAACGTTTTTAAAATCTACTTTATAGCTTGTAGTAACTCACGGGAGGCTTCTTTTATTTTATTTGTATTCATAATAATTTTTATTTTTCGTCAGAATGTATTATGGTGCATTATTCACCAATTTTTGTTCTCAAAAACCAGTGCATTGTGTGTAATACAACTGTGATTTTTATTAAATTAGTTCGTTTTTAAGGAAGGCCAGAGCTTCAGCTGTGTCAAATAGATTGTTCCCTTTAGTTAACGTTATTTAAAAGATAATTATATTCCTATTTGATCAAGTCCCCTTTATTGTATTACGGACCCAAAGGATAACGGAGGATTTTACACCCGGAAGTAAGTATTCTCCTTACTGTCGATTGATTTTATTTACAGTGATATCTGCACCAACTCAAAAACACCAGATTATCCTTATTAATTACACAACATTGATTGGTTTAAATTGTGTACAATGCTTTTGTATTTTCCCCTTTCGATTCGGAGAAACAAATATTTTTTCGGAGTGTGTGGATGGCAGAAGACACTACACTACCCAGAATCCTCAGCTATGGGACTACACCATGACCATGTGCTTAGAACGTGTCCTACCCCCCCCCCCCCCCCCCCCCCCCCCCCCCTTAGGTCACAGCAGCGCCATATAGATTCTATTATATCAAATCATACTTTATTCAGCAGTGCTTGCTTTACTCTTTGAAAGTCATCACATGAATGCATTGTAATGAATGGTTTGGCTGCATTAAACATTACACATCTGTCGTAGTTCTTTATTTACAGTGGCGGCCGGTGGTCTTTTTTTTTGGTGGGGCTCTTGACGTACCGCAAGTGACCTACCCGGGGGGTTTCCCCCCGAATTTTTTTTTCGAGAAATGACCCCTTAAATGATGACTTCTGGTGATGTTAGAGGGGGGGGGAAGGAGAAATCGAGGCTTAAAAATATGAGAAGACTGATCAATACCTCCATAATCTTCAGTGTGGAAAATATTATTTATCAACCTGAACATCTACTACTTTACCAGGAATTTGTGTTCTCAGAACTGGTCTGTTTTTTTCTTTCTTAAAACTGTTCATGTTTTATGAACCAACACCTTCACCAAGTAGCTTTACAGTGAACTGCATGTGAGATATAAAATTAATAGCATCTTTTCAGTAGCATTAATTATAAATATTTAAGTGGTTCAATACAAGTCACTACAGCATTTCAAACTGAACTGTGAATAAATGCAATTTAAAAAAAATAACCACAGCACAAAATGTCATAAATTGTGTTTTTTTCTTTGTTTCTCTGAGGATTATTTACAAACAGGCTTATTTACATATATCAATAACTCAGAAATGAAAAAGCTACATCGTCTAACACGAACAACCAGTTAGCATAATGATAATATATGTGTTATGTACAATGTATCTGGCAAGGCTAGAGCAAGAAAGAACATAAAGTTTGCAAAAGGTTTAAATAACTTCAAGTATCTGTCTTCAGATTACGTGGAGGTTTTAGTCCGATGGGAAGCAGATTTTAAGCGACACCGAAGATAAACCAAAAATGTGGTGGAGCTGCAAACCGTGTAGTGTTGCTGGGACAGAACAGGAGCTATAACCGTTGGAAAATACATCACAGACAATGCAACAAACGTGGAGACAGAACAATCACTTCTGTGATAAATGCCCACTTATTAATAAACTTCTAACAACCATGGGAAACCTCCTCTCTACATATAAAGTGATATCCAAGCATGGGAAACAAAAGACAGCATTTACCTGTTTGCATCCAGCTAGCCAAGCCTTTCTTGTGTACCAGCTACTTGTGAAGCCTCGTGTATAAATGTTGTCTTTTTCACGAGATTGCTGCGATATATTCAAATCGGGTTGGTCCGGTGCAAGGTCTTTAAGCAACAATTTATCTGCCAAACTTCTCCTTTCGAAAGGATTGGAGATTAGCTCTTGAACAGAATTAGGCGCGGACCGAGGTCCGGAGACTCCACCTGCACACGAAGCCATCCTCATCAACTACTACTACTGCGTCAACCGGATACGAGTCACTGTCCAAACTACTCACAGACTGCACTGGGCGCTGACATTGGCGCCCGGTGACCGTCATCTTTGACGACGCTAATTGGCTGAAATTATATTTTCGCGGCATAGTTTACACGTTACAGATAGCAACAGTCAGCTGCTGGTGGCTGCTGCTGCACTGGTTGAAGGCTCCTCTCTTAGCGCCCAGACGAGAGAAGGTGCATGGGCAAGGCCAGGCAGGAAACATGTGACTTATCAGTAACTTTAGACATCGTAACACAATTTTAAACGAGATTTTATTGTAGATTATACATTTTACTGATACCAATTATATAATATTTACCTTGTTCATTAAAAATAAAAATAAAAACATATATATTTTTTTAAACATATTTTTTTTTTTTTATTTTAATTTTAATTATTATTTATTTTTATCAATATGGGAAGAGGTGGGGCGGCGCCCCTAGCGCCCCTATGGACCGGCCGCCACTGTTTATTTATCTACAGAGATCGGGCCTCAGAATAGACCGGAAACTATTCTTTTACCGTTCTGTTTTAATTTCACAATAAAGTTAGTAATTTGTTTTGATATTATTGTTTTTTATTAACTACTAGAATGCTGGGTCATGTTAAGACCATCTTTTCTGTGTTGCTGTGGGTTTTTTACATCGCTTTTGTGTTACAAATATCAAAACAATAACAGAATATATCCGTCGTAAACTAAACCAGAAACAGCAGTATATTTTATTTTGTTAACACTGTAAACTTGACAGCTTTTTAACCCGCACCTCCTACTGGTTAAAGCACGTTATTACACGTTTAGAGTAATTGCAATGCAGGTAGATTGTGTTGCTTTTTAATGACTGTTTTAAAATGCCTTTTTCTTAATGTCTTTCATTTTTGTAAAGCACTTTTGAATGTGTTATATTTGATGAAAACATTTAAATATTAAGAGTACATACTCTTAATATAGTGGGAAAGTGGAAGGTCAATGATATAAATAATATAGAATAGAAAATATCAAGAAGATACTGTAAGTGATCTCTACAATAAAACAGTTTAGTGCCTGATAGGAGGATGTGCAAAACAGACAAACTAATAATAGTCCAGCAGATATGTGAAAGAATTGTGCTTTTGATGATAAAAACATGAAATTTGGCACACTGTTAGAACATGCCCTAAGGAAGATTTTTGGCTATAGGGCCATCGCAAATTTGGAGAAGGGTCTAGCTGCGGCCGCGGCCAGTACACGACACTACACGACACGCCCACTACACGACACGCCCACCTGACACGACACTACGGTGGCTGAGAGACATTACCATACATGGCAGATTAAAAGCGAATTGACGACACTGACGCTGATGCAAGGATATTTAAAGAGACATGAGGTTCAGAGAACAGACAAACAATATGGCGCACCGAGTACAGGTAATTAACGTATTGTGGTTTTAGATATAATTACATACTATTTAGGTTCTCGTTTGTTTGTCGATGTGGCTGTTTAGCGCAGTGTAATTGTGTTTATTTAGCTAATTTGTATTTTAAATATTAAATGTAAAGGAATGGAATACATATAAATATATATATATCTTAGCTCTTAGCTTGACATGCTCGACGTTCAGTTAGCATATATGCTAACTGAACATGCTCGTTCAGTTAGCATGTCAAGCTAAGAGCTAAGATATATGTATATATTTTAGCTTGACAGATGGAACAATGCATGTACTCGCATTTTTACAAGAATCTGATTTTAAATATTCATTGAAGGTGTCTTTCACATTTGAATGTTTTAAAAAAAAAACATGTATTAGCAGCTATACTGACATGCACATATGTATAATTATATTATTATTTTAAATGTGGTTTAAAGTTAAATGATATATAGTTATTGGGTAGAGCCAAGTAACCCAGGTGGATGCAATCAGGCCTCTGTTTTTAGATGGGGTTTGTGGCCATGCTGTAGGCCTGACATTTAAACCATAGACCGTATATATAAAGATTTAAACTAGCTGAAGGGCTTTCTGTTCGAACCACAGTGACATCTAGAGGTTGTTTTGTGCATAACATGTCAACCAAAAAGGTAGAGCTGGCTGAATCAGATGGAGTTAAACTTTTTTTTTTTTCAACAAGATATCAAGACACAAAATGTGCTCTACCAAATGGTGGCGCTGGCAGTTAAAGGGTTACCTTCTGAAAGTGAGGAAGTATGACCAGCTTTGTCCCATAGGATTATACAGGCCAGTCCATTGCTGCTTGTTTAAGGAGTTAACTATTTCCAATATTAAAGTCACTGAAATTGTATTCTATTTTATTCACCTATAGACAAACAACACAACACTCCGTGATGGAGCACGCCCAGAGCTCAACAAATTGGACTCGGACACCTTCCAGTGTCCATTTTGTGAAAGGACCGGGTCATACCCTGGTCTGATGGCTCATTTGCAGAGCCACCAGAGGGCACTTGTGAAATATGGAGGTAAGTACATCTATAATTCTATATGATCATTGTATACTTCATCACATTACATTACATGTTACTTGTTAGATGTGTTTAATGCCTCACACATTATGGATACATGTGTTATTTCTGTGCCCCAGGACATCCTTGGTGTAAATTCATTTTGAATTATAAATTGAACATTAAAAATTAGATTTATATTCAGGTTATGAAGTGTTAATAATGCTGGAAAAATATCCTTATTTGGGGTAGGCACAATATGAGCATAATCACACATTCAATCTGCAAAAAATCAGTTTATAGGCAAAAATATTATTGTTGGTGACATGATTATTTATTGCTCTCGCACAAACACCTTGTTTCAAATTGCATATTTACAAGAAATTCATGTTGGTTTGTTTCTAGAATCCTCTAAACCACTTTCTGTCTCTTTTTTTTAGGTTATAATGTTTATAAATGCCATCTCAAATGTGTGGCCAGCAGCCATTATCACTGTGGCTTTTGCCCAAGAATCATTGGGAGAAAGGAGATGTTTATTAGTCACTTTAAAAACTGCTGCACTGAACATCCAACTACGTTGGCGGCGGCCCCAGCAACCACAACGACTCCTCCAGTGATGGCCCCGACGGCCGCTCCAGTGATGGCCCCGACGGCCGCTCCAGTGATGGCCCCGACGGCCGCTCCAGTGATGGCCCCGACGGCCGCTCCAGTGATGGCCCAGACGGCCGCTCCAGTGATGGCTCCGACGGCCGCTCCAGTGATGGCTCCGGCTGCTGCAGCAACATGGCACAATATTTCCACAGCCCCCAACATTTTGATGTCAAAGCGCAAAACCACAACATGTTGTTTTTGTAGCCTACAACTAAAAAGGAACATTTTTCACATGATGTTCTGTTCAATAAATGTTCATTGAGGAAAACGGTATCAGTGTCTTATTGTATATTCATCACAGTGAATGCAGTGCATGCTGAACTTGCCGGACCATATACTGTAGTTGAAAGTACACAATGAAACACTGGCTTGCTTGTATCAAATCAATACAATTCCCACATGCCCTACCCCGGAACCTGCGGTCTTCAGACTCTGGCCCCCCGCACCAACCTGCGATCCTTCGGGGACAGAGCCTTCAGTATGGCAGCCCCCACTCTCTGGAACGCTCTCCCTGCGGAGATCTGCAACATCCCCACGCTTGACGCCTTCAAAAGGGCCCTCAAGTCTGCCAAGGTCTTTGGCCCCAAATCTATTTGTGTTGTCTGTCTAACTGTTCGTCTAACTGCCTTTTGTTATGTTTGTTTCTACTCCTGTTCTTTTTAAAGCGACCTTGGGTCTCATGAAAGGCGCTATATAAATCCAAGTTATTATTAATACATCATTGGAACGGTAAGAATCTCAGCTACAACACTGACTAAAGCCTTCCCATCTCCAGTATGCCTACATGACAAGCATTTTTATAATATACAGTAAACATATCTTTGACTTATTAGAGAAGAGACAATCATCAAGCCAGATACCAAGGTATTTACAACAGGCAACCACTTCAATTACTTTTCCTTTATGTTATTGTTATTTGGTTTTTATTAGTGCTTTTGTCGTTTTGAAGGAAATTAAAATACTGTATTGAGTTGGTTTCTTCTGTTTTGGAAGCCTTGTATATCTTTTTGGTCTTGTTAGAAATACCCCATGGTAAAACAGTGTTCTAGCAGCAGTTAAAGAAGCTTAGTTTGCTGTCTTAGACTGCCAGTTGTATTAAGATGGTTTGTTCACAATTTACACATAAAACCTAAATGTTCATCTGTTTATTGTTCTTCTTCCTTTATATTCAAAGCATGTTGATTGTCTATTGGCTATATCTTGACATTATGTTAATTTGATCATACTTGCCATACATTTATTTTAATTTATGCGATTCCTTCAAAGGTTTTGTAATAGACCCCTAGTACTTTTAATTTATAAAGTAATAATAATACATGTGAATGATTGAGCTCATTAGTGGCCTGACTGGCCCTCCTAATTTGTTCCTTAATGACCCCATGATGTGATAATGTATATCTTAAAACCTTTAACAACTATATTTAGATGTTCACAAATATCTACATTTATGTATAAAATACATGTGTAGCAGTTAGACAAACATAATCAATAGATCATCTCATTAATACCTATTTTATATATTAAAAAAAAGTTGACTAAACCACCGTTTGTTGACAAAATGATTTGGGTTGAAAGTTATACTGTTGTGTCTCAAACGGATAGACTAGGTTATTAATTTATTTGCCTAATAGTTGCTTAAAATGCTACAATAACATTTTCAATTCGTTTTTAATCTGCCATGTACGATCTCAATAATAATAAGTGTCGTCAATTCGCTTTTAATCTGCCATGTACGGTAATGTCTCTCAGCCACCGTAGTGTCGTGTCAGGTGGGCGTGTCGTGTAGTGGGCGTGTCGTGTAGTGTCGTGTACTGTCCGTGGCCGCAGCTAGACCATATTGCAAATTTGTCCAATGGTTGTTATTTTACCTGTAATTTAGGATGTAGACCACCTAGGATCTTGATTCTGGTGGCTAATCCTACATTTTCAAGGATGAGGAATGCAGTGGTACTATTTACAACATGCTAAAATGTAGCTAACTACATGTATCTGGTATTCAGGGAACAAAATAACAGTAGAACTATCAAATATTAACGGAACTATACATATTTTCCAGAATAACACGAGTTATATGAATATGAGTTGTGTCCAGACCTCATATGTTTATGTGTATAATATTTTAGAGACCGACCAATAGGCTACATTGATGAAGCAAGACTTCAGTGGCTTGGACTGTGCATTTCATATGATCGGGTGCTGGACATCTCCACAGAACTTGGAAACAAGATATGTCATCACTACGAGGTGGAAAAAGCTGTCTGTCCTCCTCAACTCAAGGGTGGCCTGTTTACAACTGCCGCAGTCGACAATATTGACCACAATCCAAGTTCTACTAGTGCACACGACTCGTTTCATGGAACTGGAATCTCCCT
The DNA here is from genome assembly GCF_902827165.1 of Trematomus bernacchii. Classification (NCBI taxonomy): domain Eukaryota; kingdom Metazoa; phylum Chordata; class Actinopteri; order Perciformes; family Nototheniidae; genus Trematomus; species Trematomus bernacchii. The sequence continues at coordinate 2,294,200 of NW_022987313.1, read as the reverse complement.
CTTCCAACATCCAAGTGACGCTTTCACTGGGGTCCCGCGGAATGTTGCTACCAATCTAGACAACACTCAGGGAGGTCCCAAGAGAAAGGCAGCTCAATTGCCATACTCATACACCAATGTGCCACCTGTTGCTCTGCTCAGACAGGATCCTCCTGTACCAAAGGTTGAAGGACCCAACAAAGCAGACTTTCAGCTGATGTCTCAAGCCATGTAGAAAGAGTACAGGTATGTTACATTTTACCAGCGTATATATAGCAATGCCAGTTAAACACAATGACTACTATCACACTAATGAAACTACTACCATGCTAATAAATGAATACAGCATCACTCTCTGCACTTGTTTATTTCATAGGTGGCTCGAGCAGATGAAGACCGTGCTTGCCACTGACACCCTCCATGGGAATGAAACCATCTCGTGGGCTGCATACCACGCTAGCCTGCAACCACCAAATGCAATACCAGAGAGCAGTGTCACACTCTCTTCTCTACTTCCCCTCTTCTACGACCAGGCCAAATCTGTGGCCATGATTCGTCATTCCATGGATGTGGTAAGGCAGGCATTGGAGATTCTGAATACTGGTCAGATGCCAATCATCACTCTGGATCAACCTCTATACGCTGTGGCAAAACAAATCCAGTGGAGCTGGCCAGCAATTCACGGTGAAGATCATTTTATTGTGATGTTTGGTGGGTTTCACATTGAGATGGCAGCACTCAAGGTACTTGGCAACCTCCTGGGGGGTAGCGGGTGGACAGGAGCACTTGTACAAGCTGGAGTTGCTACTCCTGGGACAGCGGATTCCTTTCTGAAAGCCTCCCATGTGACACGTACCCGCCATGCTCATCAGGTCACAGCCAGCAGCCTATATCTTCTCCTGCAGAAGGCCTACACCGAGTACAGCAATGACCATGGAGGGAAATAATCTCAAGTCCCTGGAAGACTGGTGCAGTGAAAGAGCAGTGTCATGTCCCCAATTCCGCTTCTGGTCTATCATCCTGCAGCTGGAAATAAGAGTTGATGATCTATGTGCGATCAATAAGAGATTGCATCACAGATACGTGATGGAAATCTGGATGAGTTTTTTGAGCATGAAAACCAGGCATGTCCACCATCATTGTCACAAATGGGCAAGCTGAGAACTGGTACCAAGTCAGACTTGGTGGGCTGTTTGGAGGACCTGATCTCTTTACAAGATAATGCATCCCACCCCACAGTACAGGTCATCATCCTTGATGGGGCTGCTCATGTGAACATGATACGACCTGGTGCTGCTAAGACGTTTTTTGATTATGCGCAGAAAGTGTTCTCACCATACATCCTGTCTGATGTCGTGTGGGATGAATATTTCCCCGAAAGTCTGAAGGCTGAAACACGCAGCAAGAGAGGGAAGGGAGTTCGTAGACGCGTTGAGCCATCCAGTGTCATTCCTGGAAACTGGCCAGAGTTCCTGCGCATTGAAGACAACAAGGCTGAACTGTTCTCGTTCCTGGCCACGTGTGACAGCCCTCAACACTGGCAAACAAATAATCAGTACCCATCATGCCGAAGTCCTTTGCACTCAACCTCGAGATGTATCAGGTATTGCACCATGCACACATGAGGAGGCTGATACCCGCATCCTACTGCACCTAGGAGATGCTGTGAAGGAAGGGTATAGCAAGGTGTCAATACGCACAGTTGACACGGATGTGGTAGTACTGGCAGTCACAGCAGCCCAATCCCTCAACATCACTGAGCTGTGGGTTGCCTTTGGAGCTGGGAAGAGTTTTCGGTATTTAGCAGCTCATGAGATGGCGAGGTCCCTAGGTCCAAATCGATGCATAGCCTTACCAATGTTCCATGCATTTACTGGATGTGACACAGTGTCATCTTTTGGTGGCAGGGGCAAGAAGACAGCGTGGGATACATGGATGACGTTTGATGATGTCACTAGAGCCTGCTGTGCCTTGGCTGCCACCCCAGACTCTGTACAAGAATGGATGGAGCCTCTGGAGCGATTCGTGGTATTGCTGTATGAGCGCACTAGCAGCCAGGAGTCAGTCAATCAGGCACGCAAGCAACTCTTCACCCAGAAAGGTAGAACAATTGACGGACTCCCCCCAACACAAGCAGCATTGATTCAGCACACAAAGAGAGCTGCCTTCCAAGCTGGTCACTGCTGGGGACAGATGATGTTTGCAGCCCCTGAACTCCCATCCCCAAGTGACTGGGGGTGGAAGAGGAAGGCCACAGGTGGATGGGAAGTTTACTGGAGCACATTACCAGAAGTGACCCAGGCCTGTCGCGAACTCCTCCGCTGTGGATGCAAAAAGGGGTGCAGTGGACAGTGCAAATGTGTCAAGGCAGCAATTCAGTGCACTGCCCTTTGCCACTGTGGTGGACTGTGTTTTCAGAAAGAACTCTGTATTTAGTTGAAAACCTATAACATATATTACTTCACCATAATAAATATGTTAACGTTTTTTCTGTGTATTTTGTTCCCTGAATACCAGATACATGTAGTTAGCTACATTTTAGCATGTTGTAAATAGTACCACTGCATTCCTCATCCTTGAAAATGTAGGATTAGCCACCAGAATCAAGATCCTAGGTGGTCTACATCCTAAACTACAGGTAAAATAACAACCAATGGCGGCCATTTTGAAAATGGCCGCCATTGGACAAATTTGCGATGGCCCTATAGCCAAAAATCTTCCTTAGGGCATGTTCTAACAGTGTGCCAAATTTCATGTTTTTATCATCAAAAGCACAATTCTTTCACATATCTGCTGGACTATTATTAGTTTGTCTGTTTTGCACATCCTCCTATCAGGCACTAAACTGTTTTATTGTAGAGATCACTTACAGTATCTTCTTGATATTTTCTATTCTATATTATTTATATCATTGACCTTCCACTTTCCCACTATATTAAGAGTATGTACTCTTAATATTTAAATGTTTTCATCAAATATAACACATTCAAAAGTGCTTTACAAAAATGAAAGACATTAAGAAAAAGGCATTTTAAAACAGTCATTAAAAAGCAACACAATCTACCTGCATTGCAATTACTCTAAACGTGTAATAACGTGCTTTAACCAGTAGGAGGTGCGGGTTAAAAAGCTGTCAAGTTTACAGTGTTAACAAAATAAAATATACTGCTGTTTCTGGTTTAGTTTACGACGGATATATTCTGTTATTGTTTTGATATTTGTAACACAAAAGCGATGTAAAAAAACCCACAGCAACACAGAAAAGATGGTCTTAACATGACCCAGCGTTCTAGTAGTTAATAAAAAACAATAATATCAAAACAAATTACTAACTTTATTGTGAAATTAAAACAGAACGGTAAAAGAATAGTTTCCGGTCTATTCTGAGGCCCGATCTCTGTAGATAAATAAAGAACTACGACAGATGTGTAATGTTTAATGCAGCCAAACCATTCATTACAATGCATTCATGTGATGACTTTCAAAGAGTAAAGCAAGCACTGCTGAATAAAGTATGATTTGATCTTTTACTAAACGTTTTTTTTCATATGGAATGCAGTTGGAGGTCAACCAATCACAGAGCTTGAGGCAAAGCGGAACAATAGCTGAGGATTCTGGGTAGTGTAGTGTCTTCGGCCATCCTAAACTCTGAACAAATATTTGTTTCTCCGAATCGAAGGGGAAAATTACAAAAGCATTACACACAATTTAAACCAATCAATGTTGTGTAATTAACAAGGATAATCTGGTGTTTTTGAGTTGATGAGTAGGCTAGTGCAGATATCACTGTAAATAAAATCAATCGACAGTAAGGAGAATACTTACTTCCGGGTGTAAAATCCTCCGTTATCCAATGGGAATGGACGCTCAGCTCTTTGGGTCCGTAATACAATAAAGGGGACTTGATCAAATAGGAATATAATTATCTTTTAAATAACGTTAACTAAAGGGAACAATCTATTTGACACAGCTGAAGCTCTGGCCTTCCTTAAAAACGAACTAATTTAATAAAAATCACAGTTGTATTACACACAAGGCACTGTTTTTTGAGAACAAACATTGGTAAATAATGCACCATAATACATTCTGACGAAAAATAAAAATTATTATGAATACAAATAAAATAAAAGAAGCCTCCTGTGAGTTACTACAAGCTATAAAGTAGATTTTAAAAACGTTTTATAGAATAAAAGCTCACTGCTGGACGTTGTAGAAATGCGTGAAATGTAGCAAAGTTCGTGACTCCACCACGCAATGCGGTGTTAAGGAGTCGTGGTGGAGTCACGCATTCTGGTGAGACCAGGTTGGTTTTATTCTCCCCTTCATTTCAAGCTTTATGAATGAACCAAATGAGACTAGAAGAGGTGCACTCAGTTTTCCAAGTTTGGGATTTGTTCCAGAGTACATTGACATTAAACTTGAGGTTACACGCACTTGTTGTTTGGGTTTTATGGCTTTAATGTATGACCCAGTAACTGCCACCGGTGCCAAACTGGAGTAGGGTATGTGAGTGTTAGCCCCTGACTGGTTTCTATATTTAGTCTCCCAGTGAGCTTTTTTTGTTTCTGGGCTCCGGTATGGCTCTAGCTTCTCCGGTGACAGTCCGGCCCGGCCTGGAGATCTGCAGACTGCAGATCCGTCAAACTGCGCTTCAGATTACATCTCCGCCAACTACTACTGAGCAACATCTATTCTTCCATATCGGAAATCATTATTGGACTGACCTGCATCCCTGCATCTTTCATCCACCCCTAAAGGAACTATTTTTGCTGCATGTAAGTACAGACAACTTTTTGAATGTTTTATTAAAAGTGTACACTGACGAATAGCAGCTGTTAAGAATGCATTGGCTCTGCTGAGTTATTTTCTGGCGAGGTTCACATAATCCAGCTGTAATTGATGCCAGGTATCATGTCATTGCGCCACTCCCCAGCGTTTACTGCGCTGTGTGTGTTTTTCAAAGAATACTTTCTCATTACAGTCCTGTTAAACCTCCAGGGCAACCCCTTGTTATGTGATTTGATATAAAGTCCTCTGGTCTTCCTCAAGGACTCATTACATGGCTCAGCTGAACTGATCTGAAAACAGCCGTACTTCCCTGCTGCTATTTTTGCGGCCCGACAGCTTCATAACAGCTTCATAACAGCGACACAATCTCACATTCCTGCAAGCCAATGCTGCGCACTTTGTAACACTTATAACCTACAAATGTAACATTTTAAATGAGTCAAATGTAGTAAAAAAATAAATAAAAAAATAGCTCATTCTAAGTCTGTTGATATCAGACATGTTAATGCATATGTTCATACAGTATATATTTTGCATGGTGTAATAATAGATTGTGATTGTCATTCCATTAATGTGAAATCACGTTTTGTTAATATGTCTAAAACAAATATCCATTTAAAAAAAAAAAAAAACGTTTCATATCTTAATACAAGTGCATTATATTGCACCACGTAACAATTACTCTTAGGATGACTGTTTGACACGAAGATACTGAAGGGCAAACTATCAGAAGTTTTAATATTTCAGAAACTGAAATATTTCAATATTAACTGTTGTTTTTTTTAAGTGTGTTGTTGTTTGGCTTATATGCTTATTTGCTTATAGAATTACCGGCTTTGAGTGATTTGAAATTACATAACTGTTGATGCTTATGGTTTGTTACACCACTTCAGTATTCCACACTGTGGCTCCTCCATCTCGGATCATTTCAGTCACTTTAGTGTTGTCACATTGTAAGATAGAGGAGAATATTCAAATGGATGAACTGCCTCATTGTAGCTTTACACTATGCACGCTATTGTTTTTTTACGACTATCAAGAGTTACAGTGTTTATAAAACGTCTCACTCTCAGATTTTTGTTTCGGCTAATTGTTATGTGCTCAGGGGTCCTCCATCTCCATGAACAGAGAGAGAAATCCAGCGAGTTCTGATAAACAGTATAATTCCACACTTCCTAGCTGCTAAAGAAGATGAATAACATTGACACAACCCACCTACGTGCAGTGACCTGAGAATCATTCTGCTAAACACACTGGATTATAAATGCACATGATGGTATGCATGGTGGTGTGACCTGGTTGGATTGGCTGTATGCTGAGGATGTGATGGACAGTGACAGCACAAAGGTTAAAGCTGAATGCTGATCAAACGATTTGAACCTCCACCTTAATAAAGGAAAAGCTGCATAGGGACTGTCACTAACACCTGTCTTTTTGCAAGTGACTTGTTACAAAGGGGTGGCAGTGACCCTATTCACAATGTTAACTGATTGTTTTTGCATCATCAGCATTTTGTGAATTGTTGAGCATACCATGGGAAATTACCCAAAAATGCAATTACAATGTAATAATCTTTGCAGTTCCTCAGCGGCCCAATAGATGGCTCTATCAAGGCAACTGTGTCAGAATCCATCCAACATCGCTTCCTACTGTGAAAATCCTTAGTCTCATTTCTTTTAAACCTTTTTTATCAGTAGAAATAAGAAACGCTAGATGAAGTAGTCTCTCATGTCTGTGCTTCTTGGTTGCTATCATCTTTTATTAATCTGCCTGCAGGATATTTTTCCAAAATGTACCTTCGTGTTGTGTTTTTACTGGTGAAGTGAAAGCAGAGGATGCCTCTCCCTGTTGCTATTATCATATCCTACAGGGTGTGAACACTTTATGTGACAGGTTCAGCAACACAAGCTTTTGATTTATTGTTCCGCCTTGAAAAAGATTCCAAAGACCTGTTGGAAATAATTTAGAGAGAACATATGAGAGTGTGTTGTTGTAGATTGAGTCACGACATTGACACTGAAATGGAAGCATCCCAAGAGAAAGGTGGTGTTGTCAAACCTGAAGCTGCATGGGAATGTGGTGGGTGCGGTTTTCACAGGTGTTTGTTTACATCCACATGTACTGTACAAACTGTGTCAGAGCTATTATTCTAGTACATCAAATCAGATCTGACTTGTGTTGGTGGTCACATGTTATTACTTCAATTCGCTCAGTTGAATTGTGTTCTATCCACTTCAGTCATTTCAATCCATGCACTTACAATTCATACTTTACTGTTCTAAGATGAAAAATACATTAACATATATACACAATAACAGTTTCCCCCTATTAAATATGTACATCTAAATGTTGTTATTCCTGTACATGACTTAGTGCTATACAACTGCTATGCTTTCTTAAGTAATTTGTTTCTCCAGTCATATTGGTTGTTGGGTTGTTGAGGGATGGGTGGTACCCATGTGGGAGAAACTGAGAAATGTATTTCGGCCCTTCTTTAAGGGCTATGAATTGCGATGATTATTATATGCTCCAAAATGGAAACTGGTTCTTCCTTGGACTATTCCCCCAAGTTTCATGAACATTTGGCCTTTAGTTCCCCTTAATACTGCTGACAAAGAGCCAAACAAACCTTAGCCAAAACATACTTGACAGACTTATTAAATAAATATGCATGCTTTTGGGTGATCTGGACTGTTGAATCAGCTGACTTGTGGAGATTAAGGTGTGAACATCTCCTCCATCAACCTCCCCACAGGCTAGTACTGTAAAGAATGTTGATACACACATGCAGTAATATGTTTTTAAAGCATTGATTGCTGGTGTTTTGGCCTCATGACGTCCCCCCACCCTGTGCTTTTTCCACAGAGTGCTATGTGTTTCAATGCCCTTTGCCTTGTTGCTACAATTAGAGCTGACCGGAGAGACTTGTGACTTTGACTCAGGGAAACTCTGTCACAAGCTTGCTCTCCGTTTCTGTCCCTTCCCTTCTGTAAACTCGCCTTTCATTTTCTTCTGTGTGATTCTAATTATGTTCTTGTTCATTTAATTTAATTTCAAACCTTTATTTAACCAGATGGTCCCATTGAGATCATAGATCTCTTTTCAAGGGAGACCTGCAGCATATAGGTTCCACATGAAACATAAAACAATAAAGGACATCATACATTATATTTACAGGATACATTTACATAGTTATAGACATTTACAAGTACCCATAGTATCAACGAGCATTTCATTTAGCCTAGCTTTAAAAACATGCAGAGGAATGAGATTGCTCAGTTTCAATTCTTGCTGAAGATTGTTCCAAGCAAGTGGAGCTGTGCACATAAAAGCTGTCTTACCTAAGACAGTCCTTGCTCTTGGCACATCTAACAATACTACATCATGCGATCTCAGACAATAGCTGCTTGCAACTCTCTGTGTGATCAGTGAACAGATGTAATACGGGAGTTTACCCAACAAAGCTTTATAAATAAACGTGTACCAATGACTGAGCCTCCGTACAGTAAGTGATGGCAAACCTGCCTTGGCATACAGGGTACAGTGATGTGTAAGTGCTTTACAATTTGTGACAAATCTCAGTGCGCTGTGATAGGCGGCATCTAACTTGTTCAGGCAATGGGCAGGTGCATTCATATACAACAAATCACCATAGTCCAGCACAGGTAAAAAGGTCACAGTGACTAGCCTCTTCCTGGCCTCAAGTGAGAAACAGGACTTGTTTCTGAAAAAGAAACCTAGTCTAACCCTCAGCTTTTTAAGCAGGTTATTGACATGAAGTTTAAAAGTAAGACAATCATCAAGCCAGATACCTATTTATAACAGGCAACCACTTCTAGTACTTGTCCTTGCATAGTAACAATATCTAAAACAGGCTCTGGTGTCTTTTTAGCTTTTGAAAAAAGCATTACAGTACCTTGGTTTTATCAACATTTAAAAGAAGCTTTAGTTCAGAGAGCTGAGTCTGAATAATGTTAAAAACAGCCTGTAATTTAACACCAGCCTCCTTAATCGAGGGACCTGCACAGTACATCACGGTATCATCAGCATAAAAATGTAAAGTAGCTTCATCCACATTTTCACCTAAACTGTTGATATATATGGAGAATAAAAGTGGACATCTCTGTCTATTTCTGATTATCTCTTATCTTTTCTGCTTTATTTTCATCTCTCTCTGCCACGCTGGTGAACTACATTCCACTGCATTTCCTATTCCTTCTCTCTTGATCCATTTGTCAATCTTCATCTGAATGTTTCTCCTCACGTATTCATTCACTTCTCTCAGATTCTCTTTTGGTTCGTTTTGAAAATGATTTCTTTGCTTTTTGCCGTTAGAAATCAAGACATGAAAGTAAAACAGAAAAGTGATTTTTATGCATACAACGCTAACACCAATCAGATATCAAATACAATCGCACGCTCTAAGATGACCAATCATATCACATTATTTCTTTAACAGATCTAAATAGAGTGGTGCAGTGACGCGTCCTAAAAAGTAAGTTAGCATTTTACCACTTCCGGTTCCCTCGACAAAAAAGCAATGCAATTTCTCCATAGGATGTTGGAAAATAGCTCGAAATAAGGTCTGTGGTTGACACACATTTAAGAGACAGATCACGTTTTGTTCTACGACATTAAATACATCAGCAGTGACCCCACTGGTGATTTCTGAAGAGTTTACGTGTCAGAAAAACGATGGTTGTTAACAAGTGGCTGAATAGGACTACAGAAGTTGTCGAGGACGTTGTACGTCATTACGCCGAACACGTAAACACTCCCGCTAAGTTTGTTTGGCCCTGTTCTGCTTGAAAGCAAGTACCTGCCTCCTGCAAACTGTTAAAACAAACGCTTCGACTTGTACAATTTTGAATCTGTATGTTTGAATATCGATCTTAAGTTGGCGTGACGTTGAAGCAGCGACCCTGTTGTAGTTCGTTTATAGCATAACGTTAGCATTTTGCTTCTGGCGACTAGATTTATGATTAGAAAATTATAAAAGTAGGGTAGACATGTGGATATTATCTGACTGAACAAAACGTGATCCGTCTCTTAAATGTGTGTCAACCACAGACCTTATTTCGAGCAATTTCCCAAATCCTATGGAGAAATTGCATTGCTTTTTTGTCGAGGGAACCCATACGCAGCTTACTTCCGGGTTTTAGGACGCGCCACTGCCCCACTCTATTGCAAGATATACAATATCTAAGTCCATACTGTAGGTAGTCCGAGATGCTGCTTATACATTTGACAACAATTTGTAACTTTTCTTGCCTTTCCCTACGAATATTGACATATATCAGTGTACCGTGTAACAACCATATAAGGTTTAATTCTATTACATATATTATTTTATTATAAGTCCTTTTACTTTGGGTGATATCTGTGTTCGAGTCCCATGATGACAGATTCCCATTAGATAATCTCTTGGAGTCTTACTTGGACTTCCATCTTCTAACCTCCCTCCCTCTCTTCTCTCACCCCTATCCACTGACTCTCATCTCACCTCCCCCCTCGGTCCCTCCATCTGCAGCTGACATGAAGCCTTCGGATAGCTCAAATACCGTGCTATAGTGGTTTAACCCACACGTACGCGCTCTCAGTGTAGCTTTATGTCCTTGTGTGTTCATGTTCACGCTTTAATGTTAGAGGGCAGTGGTCTATTTCTTCCACTTGTTAATTGTTGCAGCTCTCTTATATAGATGTTTAGGAGCAGACTTGGACTAACAGTGTTTGGAAATACTTCTTGGCTTTGTTTTAGTGCATTGTGACCAGTGGGCTAATCAGATCATTCCATTATTTTGTGGGTAATTGGATCTCTTATAATTCAGACAGAGAGCTCTTTCAGAAATCTAATAATGCTTTAAAGGGGAGTTAAGTGGTGACGAGGTGACAGTGTTACATATTTGTATCCCACTACACATAGAATAATGTATAGGATGCTTGTTTGGCCTTGTTTATGTAATGACTTCTCTTATATCCCGAAAGAACTGCACTGTATGTTCATTAGAAATCTCCAACTTATGTTTATAAACTCTTGGGACAATAACTTGAAGAAACTTCAGTGCCCAAGAGTAGGAATGACTTGGCATTAGTTATTTTGCCGCGAGGTATATACATTGGTATCAAGAAATATAAAGTGATAATGATTTCACCCATATAGCTGAGCCATTATTGGGTCACAGAAGATTTTTCAAAATGTTTTCACTGCTGAATGCATTAACATATCTCATCACTTCCCATCATGTACTTTAATGCAGTTCAGAATCTGGATACTGATCATAATGCTACTGTACTTAGATTTATAGCTAATGTAGACACATCTTGTCCTGCTCCACTTGTTTTGATTGATTTAGAAACCTTTTTCTTTTAAGCTTGTTGAAAACCATATAGCTTTGACCTTTAATGTCCTCATACTTGTCAGCCTCTAGCTAGGAGTTATGTACTTGGATGTACATATTTTGACTTGTTTAGTGCCACAGGGAGTAAAGCTTCAGGAAGTTGATGAAACATACTGTTACATTTGTCCATTTAAATGAGGTCCAACCCCTCTGGCAGTACAGGCAGGTTCAAACAAAACCACGCTTCTATCTGACCTGATCTGACATTTGCTGTGCAAAGTGAGGCGTTGTGCCACATCACGCTGTTTTATTTTAGCCGCGCTCACCTGTCTGTTCTGCTAACTGTCAGTCATGTTTTTGATCAGCAGGAAAATGTTCTGGTCAAAGCAAAGGCACCTGTTATGTTTCCAAAGTGTGATTTCTTAAGGCAGGCGTATTTGGAAGGATGTCTAAATGTCACATATTTCTCAGTACTTTTATTCATATCCCAAGGCAGGACAGAACAAGACAAAACACAGCGCAACACACAGCACCCTTAAATCCACACTCAATGCAAACTGACAGTGTGCCATTGCTCCATAAATTGTATTTATGCTAAACAAAAAAGTACATACAGTGGTCTTTGGCCTGTTTTCATCCAAGTAAATATGTCTAGGGATAGTGGTGGTCTAATGGATAGTGAGGTGGGCTCAAATCCCGCCAGGAACACCACCTCTAGTGTGCCCTTGAGTAAGGCACTTAGTCCTTAGTTACTCCAGGGAGAATGTCCCTGTAATTGGTAATTGTAAGTCGCTTTGGAGCTAAATTAAATGTAATGTAATGTAATGTAATGTCTAATACTACAGAGGTCATTATTATACATCAGAATCTGATTATCTGCATACTATTCATCTGAATACATCTGAAAGTGTTGTTTGAATTCAGCTCTTAAGATATGCATCCATAGTCCAGGTTTTTTAAATTCCAGATGTGTGAACATATTTTCAAAGCCTTCGATTGTAATTATGGCAACAATTCCATAATGATACAATCAGTCATTATTTATTTCGAGCCCAAGCCTTCAAACATAAAGTGAGAGATACGATGATGCTTCACTTTTTAAGCTACACTGGACTGCACTAACTCTGACTTATTCCACTTTTTCCTTCAGAGTGGTGCCATGCTGCCGGGAGGCTGTGGATGATAAAGTATGTCGTCAGACTTCTACTCCAGAGATGAGCTGGTGGAGAGGGGGTTCATCCCCCTGGACATCGACAACGTCCAGATTCTGCTGCAGGGTCAGTGTCTCTCCACTTCTAATCAAAATGACATTATAGTGATTTTATGTAATTAGGTGGATTTAATGTACTTACTACTAAGATTGTACTTGCGTGCTCACGTAGTACAGTACTAACGTTTTGTCTCCGTTTTATGATATAACAGCAGCTGTGGGGCTTTTATAGATTGGTGATTTAGTTCAACAAGCATTCATTGTTTCTGTTCTCTGCAAGAGAAGTCTGAGATCATGCAACTGTAAGAAGAAAAGCCATGTGTCTTGATTTCATTGTTTTATCTTGGTAACTGTGGCAACATAATAACTTTTTAGCTTCAGTTATGCGTCTCTCTCCCGGGGGAGCAGTTTGATGATCAGTCTCAGTCCGCTAATGGCTTTGTTCTGTTTCTCTTTTGTCACTTCTTTTGAGGTCATGCTTTGTTTAATCCGCTGAAACTGAACCCCTGCCCCTAGAGACACATGAGTCATTTCCCCCAGCAAAGAGCAGGAAGAAAGAGGAGATACTAATCACAGTGACACTCATTAAGTCACTGTCTCACAGGGCAGTTTTGAATATTTGAAGCAGGGCTGTGATGCTTGAGTGGGGGTCTTCATTTTATTCTCACTGCCTGTACAACATACTGTATGTTTTTTAAACGGTGTGTGTGTCTGTACGTTTTGACCTCTGGTTTTATGAAGCTATTTATTTATATCAATCATTTTTTCACTTGAACGAGAGTTTGGATTAATAAGTTATATGGTAAAGATTTAAAAACTCAACACCCAAAGAAACAGACTCCTCGAGATCTATGGCCTTTCTCCAGTCCTTTACACAAGTTGCTGATTGGCTGTTTGCCTCGGTCTTGGCCATTTTGTGTCCCATTGAAAGAACCAGGCCTTTGTATGAATACCAGACTTTTCAGCGCACACCCAGAACAGACTGCTAGTGTACCGTTACGAGACTTAACATGACAACAAATATTTGCAGGAAGATTGATCTCCTGTGTTAGTACCTTTGGTTTCGTGGTCGGTTGAGTGGTGGATTATTGAGTCTCGGTTAAATGTTAAAGTTGTCCTCTAGTGACGGTGGCAAGGTCGCAGTTAAACTCTGAGTGTGGACAGGTATCTGTCTTGTAACCTGACACGGTTTCATCTTTTCTTTGAACTTGTCTTAGTTGCACCAGGAATAGATGGCTGCACAGGTTCTGACATGGACATCTCCTTCTATCTTCTCTCAACCTTTCTGTATTTCACTTCTTTGTATTGTCTCTTGTCACCATCCACCTCTCCCCTTATCCCCTCTTGATATAACTACTCTCTGCCCACATGTCCCACGTTTTCTTGTCAGGTTTTAACACATGACTCCCCACATTTCCTCTTCACATTAAGAACACATATTTTATTTTTATTTTTATTAAAGCCTTATAAAACGGTTTTTCCAGTTAAAACTTTTCCAGCTGGTAAAATGTGAAGAATGAATGATCTAAGCTCCCCCATGACAAGCAAGCTTATTTCAAAACGACAAAGAAAGTCTTGTTTTTGTTGGTGTATATTTGAAGTGCTAATGATGGGAAAATGACAGTAAAGAAAAGCTGATACTGTGTTTGATTGTTTGGTGGATTAAAGTGTCTGCGTCATCAGATTTAGCAGGGATTCTTCCTTGTACTGGGTAACTGCAATCTGGCTGTTTTATTTGACGTTTTTTAAATTAATAACTGTGTCAAATTAGATAGAAAGATGTTTTGTTAGCTTAAGTAGTGGCAATTGTTGGGATGATACATGTGATGTCTCAGGGAGACTTTGTGACTCCACTTCAATAATAATAATAGCCATAAGTAAAGGTCAACATCCATGATAAACACACAAAAAAATGACTTGTCTTGTATTTGTTACTGATTTGATTTACTATTTAGATATATAGTGATTTTAACTAACACTAATGTAGAAGGGTTGGGTAAGGTACGTTTTCACAGCATATGACATTTAAATTTGACCCACATTTTCCAGTCAATGTAGCATCAATTACCCAGAAGGCTGCAGGAGATCTAGCTTGATGCAGGTCATGTTTCAGCAGGCCTGACTCCTCTGTGCATCAGATTTAAAAGAGGAGGAGCCCAGCTGATCCCACCTGCTTACCTGCAGGCTAGAAATGTAGACTGTTGGCTGTTAGACAGGATTTACTCTCAAACTTATTTCATATATTTCTTTACATCACCTGAAGTCATGGATCTGCAGCCTTTAGACTCAGTGTGGTAAACCATGTGTTGATTAGATAAAGAAGTTTGCTTTAAATGCACATGCACCACAGTTTGCTGACTGTGAAGCTCTCCCTGCTGCATCAGCAAGAGTGATCCCATCATGGGTGAGTTGTTTATACTTGTCTCTATGCGTCTGACTTTTTGATACGGAACTAACTGTGTAGATCTTTAAAAATACTACAATGCACACTATTATATCACCTTGTGAGAATGTTTACCCCCCAGGTGGTGCATTATAACAGTAGAGATATACAGCTACAAATAAAAGTATTTGATTCTAAGATATATATCAAGAACTAAATGATTTCAGATCATCATAAGCTGAAAATAAGTTCTGCTCTGAACCATGATGTGTCACTTTAACGTATCAGTGTTTTTTATCAGCAAATCAATCAGAAGTCAAATACAGACTTCTTTTTCCTTTTGAAATAAAGTTTGTTCTTAGGGCCAGGGCAGGTTTGTGCCTGATAAGAAGAAAATATGTGTCCTACCAACTCATGCATGTATTCACTTCTTAAGCCACCAATATCAGTGTAGGGACTTCACAGGCATGTCGATTTGTGGGAATATTTTAAAACACAAGCCAGTGTTGAAACACAAGTAACAGTCAAAGTCAGTGGAAACAAAAAGCTCGAGCTTGGCTCCTGTCCAGAGTCTTTACTTTTGACATTAAGGAAAGTTCATGTTTGTTCATGTCTGCTTTACAGGGACAGCCAATTCATCAAAAGTGAAACATTATTTGCATATTCACCCAATAGGTGGATGCGTTCAAAAATGTAATGGGTTCTTCCTTGGACCATGCTTCACACTTCCACAAAGTTACATGAAAATCATTGTGTCAACAAAACTGCCACAGTTAACTGAACAGCCTGACACTATTCTAGCTAAAAAGCATGTCCTCTCTTGACTACCAACAAAACATACGGTTAGCGAACATGCTATTAGTTTCTGTTGACTGCTACACAGAAATGAACGATGAGATGGCCAAGTTATCATCTTTACCGGCTCAGTTGCCCCAATAGTGTCTCGGACCAGAAAGCGCTATAGAGCTCTTAACCTGAAGGCATTAGCCCACCACACTGTAAGGAGGGGGGGGGGGGGGGGGGGGGGGGGGGGGGGGGGGTTGGGGGTTAAGTAGTACAGATAATCCTGGCCTAAGGCTAATTTGGGGCCCATGCAAAGGTCTCTGATGCTGATGCTACATTGTCAAAAAACAAATGCTTGTAGAAATCTGCAGAAGTAGAGCTACTGTATGTAACGTTAACTGTTAGCACAGTCCTGCTTGATTCTGCTACCTCTTTAATCGATATTATTTGCGTTTTCTATTAACATTTGGTATAAAACTAGCGATTCCTTTCATGAGCTTATACTGTACAGCTCCATATATTGTACTACTCTGGAACTGACTTAAAGGGCACTCCGGTTACAGTGACCAAATGGGTTTGTTTTTAAAATACATCTTCTTGGCAAACTCTCAAGTGTGTCACACCTCTCCAGTTTCTTCATCATCTTTACTGGCCAGACTGAAAATGATTAGGTTGCTCATCTTTTTGGTGGGTTTTGAAGATCAGTGAAAATCAACACCTTCCCCTTCTCCCTCAGTTTTGTCCGATGATACTGTAGCAGATTAATTATGATAAGATGTCTTGGGGGCTCCCTATGTTTAAGATTAGATTGCAAGTGAACCGAAGCCAGAGGGGGCCTGCTGTTAAAGATATTAAATCAGAAAATAGTCTGTAAACTGCCTGTTGATGCATCTCATAGGACCAGACAGCCTGAGGGAGAGCCGGAGCGCAGCACGGATATGATAGGATTACTAACTTTAAACGAACTGAGAAACTAATCGATCAACATTCGACTGGAACTCAATATTGCTATATTATTGCTATATTGCTTAATATCAGTATTCAAGATGAGGGACGATGGGGCAATTTAGAAAAAGATAGGTGGTAGCAAGAGTCGGAATACATCGGTGTCGATTGAAAATATGTCCATAGCTTCTACCTCGAAACTGGTGTTGCTTTTTTTACTTGAAGTTTTACAGCCATTTTTATACTGAACGACTTCCCAACTTATGGAACAGCTTGATTAAAGAAACTACACTGGCTTATTGTATTTGGAGTCAAAGAAGAATTGTGTTGAAGGATCGATCCTCTTGTTGGAAATACTCTATGTTGTAATCAATCAGAGATTCTTGAGAAGCTCAAACATTTTTTTATTTTTTGGTTGTTATTATAAATCAATTATTTGAGGAAAATGGAAAATGAGGACTGGATTATATGTGAGACCCTTCATACTGTCAGTGACCTGGATGACTTCATTGAGCTTTACAATGGTGAGTGGTAGAGCATTTACTTACCAAATATCTTGTTATTGAAACTGGTTTGTATATTATCTGTAGCCTGTACTGTAGAAAGGTGTTTTATGGATATACTTTATATTACAGTTTCCCTTAAGAGTAATCAACAAATTCAATCTAAAATAAAAACAATTGAACCTCGACATCCCTGAGCAGAATGTTTTTTGTCAGAAACGCCCCTTTTACATTTATACAAATACACAAATGCACAGATCTAAAGTGGCCAATCCTGTACACCAAAATATCTACATGTGTGTCAAATACATGTACACAATATCTTGTTGCATACAATACATTTACAATTATATTTCAATGTATTCTAAGGGTTTTAAAAATGTATTGCAGATCTGTAAATGTATGTCAGAAAAGAGTTGCAAGCTGTAGAGAAAAAAAGATTATTAAAAAGTGGGATGCTTGGTTGTTTGATGTATCTGATGGTTACGTGCAGCTCTGCCTGTGCTGAATTATTTTCTGTGGCTTTCATTATTGCACGGAAGCTTTCTGCTTGTTCAGGCAACACTGATCAAATACCTCTGTTTGTGATGATCCTGCCCAATGGTTCCCCAAACTGATTGGCTAAACCTTTGGGTGTTAGCTGCAGTAATAACCTCCCTTTAAAAGGATAGGTTGTTATATTTGTAAACACCCGACTAATTTCACAATAGCTCTACAAAACTCCTTGACTGCTGTGAGGACTGCACAAACTCTGTTATATCACTGAACACATGTACTATTATACTACTTGCTTTCAACCCTTAAGAACCCAAACATTGAGTGTGCTTTGATTCGTGCTGCTATTGGTATTTTATAATCGTGAAAGATCAGTTTAGCTTTAGTCTCTGTTTGTCTCCAGAGTTTTACCACCACATGTACCTGGAAATGCACATGGAGTTTGTAGAACAGTGAAATGTGTGTGCAATGTCTAAAGCTTGTTCTTTGTTTTAAATCAGAATGAAGTATGTTCTGGTTAAAGTTGACGGTGTCTCATAAATTACATGAGAATTTTGAAAGTTTGTCATTATACTTCAAAATAACAGATATGACTTTGTTGATCCCCTGCCCCTTTGGCAGAAGTTGTTTAAATATAAGCAAATACAATGTTAAGGTAAATGGACAGTTGGAGCTTTTTGGGTGGGGTTGTAAGAGCTACTACTCCATACTGAGTGTATTACCTAGAGTAAATGATGGTCAGCACACTACCAGCTTGGATAAGTACCTCATATAACCTGATCTCAAAACATCCGAACCACCCCTTTAAGGTTAATGACACATTTTTGTCATTCTTCAAAAGAAACCAACAGTGACTGCATTACATGAAATGCAAATCCTCTGCTGTTGAGTTCTGGTGTTTTTTTTATTTCTGTACATTTTCTTGGGGATAATTGTGTCCAGTTTGTCCATTGTCCCTGCTTGTTAATGCTCTCCAGTGAGGTGTTTAGTACAGCAAAAACACTGTTGCTTATAATAAATAATCACAAAAAAGGACTACTCACTCAAGATCATTAGGAATGTATTGCATATTGACTTTAATACCTGAACTACTTGAGTGATTTAGAGTTTGGATGTGAAACTATAAATTGAAATTGACATTGTGTGTTTCTTTTTCTTCCGCAGTGGAACAAGAACAGATTCAGAAGAAGACCTTCACTAACTGGGTCAACGCTCAGCTGGCAAAGGTGAGCCAAGTCCTTCAAATCTGTCCTGTCTGAAAGCCGGTATGTTAATGGCGTAGGATGCAATGTAATCATTCTTGATGGGAAATCAGGTCATAAAGATATCACAATGATAGGACAATCACATTTTATAGATAAAACAATATTAACATCCTCTAAGACAGGAAACTGTAGCTCCTCCTACAAAAAATGGATAATTATAATTTATGGGATAACCCAAAAATATATTGGTTCAGTTTATTTACCACACCATAACTGCATGATAACTAAATCTCTACAAAATGTCTACATTTTATATCCTCAATTAACATATTAGGAAAATAACCACACAGCACCACACATTTTATATTGGCTAACTTCTTAAATCAAATGTGTCAGTGGGCAATATTAAATGCTTTGAAAAGCTTCAAAGAGCAAAGGAAATGAAAACAAATTCGTACACCTCTTAATGCAACATGTGCAATAACAAAATAAAAAAACACGTCCACATCCTACTTTTTATAACAGTAGGAAGGTTTCCCAGTCTGCAGCTTTTTTACAGGACATCTTAAATGGCTTGGATTTGAAAATGTAAGGCAAAACAGTCCATTCCCCCCCCCCCCTCAATCTACCTCCTGACATGATTCAGCAGCAGCTCTCTCTCTGACTTGTGTTGGTGGAGGGCGGTGGGGTGGAGGTGGGGAGCTGTCTTCATAAATATAGCATTGAGGAGCAAGGTTCAAGGCAGACAGACAGACAGCAACAGAAGCCACCACACACACCCCTTCCTTTCACCACCGGCCACAGCCCCACATCCACCCAATCCTCCCGCCGGACATCCACCCTGCTCTGGGCTCACGTTGGGCACACTGGGGACTTTGCCAAAAAACGGACGATTGAGATAATAGTAAATCCTTTGGTGGTTGATCACATAAGAGCTCACGTTGTTACATAACCTTGTGTCACATGTCACTTTGGAAAAACTTAAGTTGCTGACATCCGGCAGTGTTTGTAAGCAAATTATTTTGTGGTGTAGGAAACATAATAATAAATTATTCTGGAGAGAATGTTTATATTTTTGTATGTGAGCCTTAAGATTTTCCAAGTAGTTTCAAAGTAAAATAACTATATACAAAAATATAATAGTCCTCAGCCAGCTACAGGTAGTTTTTATTGTGATGTTTTAGTCACCTATTATAAAGGGTGTGCATGCATTACTTTATATCATTCATATTTTTCTTTTTAAATATTGATTTGTTGCCTGTTTTATGCAAACTACAAAGCATCATTATCTGGAGAAGATTTCCTATTTACTGAACTTCTCAGAAACAGCTTTGTTTTGATCTAGTCCGCCTCATGCTTAAGAGTTTTAACTGAATTTAATTGGAAGGAGCAAGTCATCCTTTAGCTCAGGCCTCATGGACATGGAAAGTTGCATGACTAAAAGATTTCTATCTCAACAGATTTTTGGAAAGATAAATTGTGTCGCAGAAGAAGATGTTACAGCGCAAACAAGCCAATACAGTTTATCAGCTGAGTGCAATTACCCATGAGGCAGAGTATGAATGTTGCCTCTGTGCCAAGAGCACAGTAAACAAAACAAAGTCAGAATGAAAAAGTATTTCAGACGGTAAGCTACAGGTCCTGATTGACAAGGTGCAGAAGCATTCCTCAAAACTTCAGGCAAAGAAGTTAAACATGACAGAGAGAAACCATATTTAGGATTTCATATGCCATGATAGAGAGTTTTTGGTAACTGAAGAATTTTAAAAGGGGTTTGTAGCAGAGAATTTCATCTGAACACACTAATTTCACTGAATCTGTGTGTTGCTATTAGTGATGATCTTTGTGAATTTACTGTTTTTCCAATAAGGCTAATTTGTTTGGGCAGATTTTGCTCCATTCATATCATCTTATTTCAATATTTGAATCAAACACGAGCACCACAACGCTTTTTGATTAGGAGTTGGGGTGCATTTCACCTGTAGTGGCTCTAATACTAACTAGGGCTGTACCCGAATATTCGGTCGTTGGCCTACTTTTCGGTTTTCAATTTCGTTATTCGGATATTTTAATTTATTTTCTTTTTGAATTTATTGAAATCTCCAATATCAACGTAAGAGCTTGTGCCTCTTCCAGGGGTGCTAACACTTAAACATAGACGTTATCCTTGACTTTCTCCGTCTTTATATGTAGATATTACTTTTCTCCGTTAATCTCCGCTCCTTTTCTCCGCGCCGAATATCCGAATATTCGCTGCTGATTACTACGCGAAAAATGGTATTCGGGACAGCCCTAATACCAGTGGCGGCGCCAGGGTATGGCTGGGGTAGGCTACAGCCATACCAAGAAATGGCTTAGCCCCACCTTAGCCCCACCATGAAAAATGATGTTAAAGTAAGCTAAATAAAGTCCGTCATCTCGTGCGGAGTAAATTGCACAGACAGCAGTTAGTAAAATTGATTTCAGTAGCCACTTGTCTGGAAATACCGAAGACTAGAAACGGTTTTGAAAACTTTTGTCACGTAGTGATCTTCTTCCCAATAAAACATCTTTGATAATGTCTTCTGGCCAATCAGAATCACGATAACGGCGTGCAGGAAGTCCCGACGGAGAATACTTTAGCGGTAGTACATCTCTATATACATAGATACAACATTACGTGAAATAAGACCCCACGGTTTGATGATTGATAGGTGTGTGGGCTGTCTTTCATTTTGACACACAGAACAATGGGGGCTATCCACCCTTATCCACAATGTAATTCACACAGCCTCTTCCCCTTTCTCTCTGAGGAGCAGCAGGTTCAGCTTTCAGAACAAAGTAACAAAAAACAAAAATGGCATTCATTTTTTTAAATATGTAGTAATAGATTTATTTATTTTTCTTCTCAAGAGAGTACCAGAATGTGTATTTTATGTTAGTATTTCAAAAAATCTCCTGGGGGAGAATCCCCCCAGACCCCCCTGCAGGGGTTGGGTTTTCAGCATGTCAACTCTTTCACCTGTGGGGAAATTGCAGGATTGGCTCCAGGTCGCCCTTTTTATTTACTACAAGACAAATGTGCCTTTTTATTTCATACAGTTCAATTTGGATTGAGACAGGGAAATAATCTAAACCTCACGCGTGGCGTTTCACTGTCAAGGGGGGTGACTTGAGCCCCACCACTGTATGGGTTAGCCCTACCATAGATTACCCAACAAAAATACTCTGGAGCCGCCACTGCCTAATACTAACACAGTTTGTTTGTTTCTTGTGCAGGTTTAGCATTCCTTTTGTACATTTTCTCCAAAGTAAAACATATAATATGAATAAAATAAAAATGTGTGTTTCGTGACAGCGGGTGCCACCATGCATGATCGTGGATCTGTTCAACGATTTCCGAGATGGCTCCAAGCTGTTGGACCTACTGGAGGTGATGAGCGGTCAGCGCATGGTGAGTAAATCTCCGTTCAACACTCGGAGAGATGCTGGAAAACATGTTTTCCAGCATCGTCGGACAGTTTGAACGAACCCACTGACTGACCGACTCTCTGGTTGTGTTTGCAGAGTCGGGAGAGAGGCCGGGGAATGTTTCAGCACAGGAGCAACATCGAGAAGGCCCTTTTATTTCTGAAGATGAAATCGGTAAACACACTAAAATCATACTAGTTATGGGTCTAAATGTGGCTTGCATTGTTTGTAAGGAATAATGAGATTACTACATTTCTACAATTATTTCTTTCCTTTGTATGTATCAATTGACCCTTTTGTGGAAGTTTGCAAAACATTTCTGTTTTGTTCCCAGATCAAACTAGTCAACATAAACATTCCTGACATCATTGATGGTAAACCGTCCATTATCCTGGGCCTCATATGGACGATCATTCTCCAGTATCATGTGAGTTGAATTTTGTATCTTTTTTGTTGTTGTCTTCATATTTCTTTATGAGTTTTTGCCTTTGCTTAGTTTTTTCCCACTCACAATAATAAAACCTTATGTAAGCCTGCATGAATATGTAACAGTTATTCTCCTATTGTCTGTGTTCTAAACTAAATATATTTTGGATATCATTATTAGATTTGTGCAGATTTCTTGGAGAAAGTTTTACAAAATGTTTCTACTTTTGATCAACATGCTCCAATTAAGCACATTCATTTAAACTTAACACCTGAAACACGGGATATGTGTAAGCCATAGGATTTTTCATGATTTTAAGTTTCCTTTGTTTCTGAAAAGATAATGATTTCCCTTCTTTTTTTTCTTGATTTTTTGTCAAATTTTAAAGGTATTTGTTACTGTTTTACACCTTTTAAACGTCTACAAATGTCCCATACATAAATGCATAAAATAATGAACAGAAACTGTGTGTTGGTGCTTTTCTCAGATCGAGGAGTTGGCCAGCAGCCTCTCGTTCAATTCCCGTCAGTCGTCCATGGAGTCCCTGGTCAGTCTGGACTCGCGCTCCACGCTGTCGAGCCGCTCGGCCAGCAGCAGTCCGGTTCCTCCCAGAGGCTCGCCGCTGCACCGGCGCTTCAGGGTCTCTGCCAAGAAGGCCCTGCTGCTCTGGGTCCGGGAACAGTGCCACAAGTAAGCATCCAGTCAACTGAATGCTATAAAGGAACACATATGCCCTTATATGTGCTGTGTAGAGTGTATTTAAGGTAACATAGATATGAATCGACTTCATACAGCCTTGAAAAACCTCTAATTAACTGTAGGGGGTGATGGATCATCACACGTCATGACCATCAAACCTTTGAAACTGCCAGCTCTGGGATAAAGACCAAAACCTAATCAGGGCTTTCTTATCTCGGCTTGAAGCGTTCATATACTGCCTGCCAAAATCTGTTCACATACTTTCCTACATTGGCTTTAACAGCGTTTATGTTAGATATTACGTTCCAGCATTTATTTATAGATGTATGATATATTATAAAATCGCTGTGCTGACTTAATGCCATTTCTAAATGTTTTTCTTTAAAAAAAATCTATAAAATAGTTTTGAAAATGGCGTTGCATTCATATCTTTTATCTTAGTATCTAGAGTTTGAGCTTGTCTGTACTTGATCTTAAAAGGCCTATCTATGAACGTCTAAAGAGAAATGTCAGACATTTTTTTTGTTTACATCCTTTTTCCACGTCTGTTCTAAATTGCTTTCTCTCTTTTGTTTTTCAATAAAAGTGTTTTACCTGTAAAACAGCTACAAAAAAAGTTTGATAAGCTAAAAAAAGGTTTTCCAGCATTATTTTAAAAAGTATTTGTTGTGGTAATGCTCTTTGTGGCCACCAGAGGCTGAAATATATAGACCACGAGTTAGTAAAAAAAGGCTTGCTTCTGTACCATTTGTAAATATGTCGAGCAGCAACAGACCCTCTGACAGACAACCTTTTTCCCTCAGAGCTGGCTGTTCAATAAATGTGAAAGACTTCAAAGCCAGCTGGAGGAGTGGGGTGGTGTTCCTGGCGATCCAGTATGCTCTGCGGCCCGACCTGGTGGATCTGTCCAAAGCCAGAACCAGGAGCAACAAGCAGAACCTGGAGGAGGCCTTCCGCATCGCAGAGAAAGAGCTGAAGATCCCCCGACTGCTGGACCCCGACGGTGGGTCATTCAGCTCTACTGCACTCAGGGAACATCATGGGAACATGTTAAGATATTATAAGCACTAAAGTCTCTCGATAGTAGTTCCTGTATGGTCATTGTACAAGACTTATTTTTTTAGTATTAGAAGACGAATACTACTGCCAATAATGATAGATGACACATTTTGGATGTAGCCTAATTGTTATTTTGTTTGGACACAAATGGAAATGGTTATACAGTAAAAAAAGATTCTCTCTCTTTTTCTCCTGATCCATTTATATAAAAACCTGTCTGAAAATGAGCTGATCAGACTTTGGCCACTTTATGATGTCATCATGGTTTTGTGGCTTGTGTAATCATTAGCCAATCACCAACCAAGGTAACTCCCCCCCCCCCCCCCACCTTATCACCTGAATCTCCTCCTAGAGCACCACTGTGTTCTTCTTAACCAAATATCTCTCAGAGGGGCGTGGGGAGTGGCTCCTTATTTTCATCTAAAGTAACAGACAGAGAATCAGCACTTTTGAAACAGGGCTGAAACAGAGGGGATTATGGGATGCTACAATGATCTGTTTGGTGTTTGGAGCCAAACACTTCAGAGACATGTTTGTATATATCTGAGACCTATAATATATTGATGAAAAACAATATAATAGGGGACCTTTAAGTAAATATGATGTATGCGCTTGGAGGCTGAAGTTTTGCAAAAACGTCGTTGATTTATTAGCTCATACTGTCACTGGTATTTCTTCTGGCTTGTAATGCTTCCAGAGATACATTTTTATTTACAGCATATGTGCACTTGAACAAACTTGGCCACCTATGTGAGCCTTATTTTATTATTATTGATAATGTTTTTTTAGATTCTCAACAAAAAACTCTCATAATCCATTCCCAACTTTTTCAATTGCAGTACATTTCAAGAGGCTTTCTTTCAATACTTTCTTTGCAGTTTGTCATGTGAATGCTAATGCAGGAATATTCGTTTCATAACACCGATAACCATAACTTGCTTTGTGATTTACTGACCACAGTCACTTAACCTCTGTACTGTGCTTTATTCACTCATTTTAAACAAATCTCTGTTCCAGTCTTTTGTTCATGCAGCTCATCCTCCACGCCTTTTAGTCTTCTCCAAAATGATTCATCGGCTTTGTCGCTGTGTTTCAGTAATTCATGTGAATGTGTGTGTCGATGAGTTTTGTGACAGAGCCATGCCCAGCTAGCCTGAGGGCAAGTGGGATGTCGATCTGACAGTCTGCTGACTCGCCTCCTGTTTGTTTCCTTGTGTCTTCTATAAAACCCTCCCCACTTATTTTCACTCTGTTAGTTTGTTAGCAGACTTTGATCAGCCTGATGTTTTATAGACGGAAGCTGCACCTCAATTCTTCAGATTCCAGTATTAAACTTCACCTGCCTCAGGAGCTAACGAGCTAATGTGCTAGTGTAAGCTTTTTGAAAGTAGAGTGAGTTTGATCATGGAGGATTGTGATTTGGATGCAGATGTGGACGTTCGAGACCCTGATGAGAAGTCCATCATGACCTACGTGGCTCAGTTCCTGCAGTACTCCAAAGACCTGCCAGCGGCAGAGGAAGAAATGCAGGTGTGTAACACTAAATTATTTTCTAGACAACCATCATAGTGCATTATTTAACACTGCGAGAAGTTTTACAATCAGAATAGCTTCTATTTTGACAACCAGCTCAGGTAGAGTTAAAGGCGTTGTTACATATTTTCGCTGCTGGCCAATGTCAACAATTAAGGTGCAGCTAAGCTCTAATACACTCCTGATCTGTAAGCATTGATTTGGTGATATGCATATCAGTAAAGGTTAAGACATCAAGATTATAATCATGTCAAATCTAGCTTCAAATCTTTTTAGATAATAGTCAGCATTATTTAGTTTACACTATATCAATGTGAAGCATGTCCAAACTACACATTGAGATGTAGTCACTGATGTAATGTGTGTACATACTTACATTTATCAACTCGTTTTTGCCATTGTTTAACCTACAAATATAATTTCACCTGCAAATGACCAATTGATAACTTAAAGGGTTTAAGTACATTCATTTTTATGTTTGCAAGAGTCAGATAATGTTGTGCTGTTGACAAAATCAAAGTACGAGTATAAAGCTGGATAAATGCAGCTTGTTGAGCAGGAGTCCTTTGAATTCTGGACCGGTTCTAAAGATATAAACACGAGGTAGGGTCTTTTTTCAGTACAACAATAATAGTATTGTCTTCAAAGCACCACACACCCCCTTCTGCGCAGCTTCTGTCAACTCTTGTGCTGTAAACAGTCTCGTAAACACAGGAGTCTGCTTTGAACTGGTTGTCACCTTGAGTGCCCTTTTTCTGCCATTTAGTGTCTGTAAATTGGTTGGAATACATGTAGATAAATGTGTGGGAAATTAAGGACAGCTTCTCCTTAATCAGACTCAAGTGATTTTGGAAGTTGCAAAGAAATCAATCACAGCTTGCCGAGTACATTTCACTCAACGGTATCACATTTGTAAAGTCATATTTTAACTGTAATAAGTTAAGTACTGATGAACATGTCTGATGTTAATACGATTGATTGATTTTTGAGTTTTTTACTATCTCTGAAACTTGCTATTATCTTTCTACAATCTTTTCTTTGGGGGGGGATTTCTTTATTTTCTTGGCATACTTTTCTTACTGTTTCTTCCTCTCTCTTCTATTCCTTTTTCCTTCTAGACGCAATACCTAAATCTTCCTAAAAGTCCTTCTCCTGTCAACCTGCCTGTTCACTACACTCCTGCTATTTCTGCTTCACCTCTGCGACAGGTACAACTGAAAGTAAAACCATGGACTAAATCACAATGAATATTATATATATTGGGTATTCCTAAGGGATGTGATTTGCTGTTGCCTTTTTGGGGTTTCAGATGATACATTTTCTGTAATTAACAGTACATTTACAGTCAATAAAGGGATAATGAAATGTGGATAAACAGAGAAAATAATATCACCAGACATGGATACTAACAACCTGGATGATTCATGCTGGCGTTCGGGAACCCTCTGGCTTGCTTTCAGCCTCGTTACTGCCCGGCCACACAGCGTAAATCAGCCACACCAAACTCTGGTATCACCCACAAATAACTTTACATTTAATTACAGACGATAATGTCTCGTCAAAACCAGGAAAGTTGTTTATTGAAACAAAACTGCTGCAGCCATTTAAATTAAAAAGTGAGTCAGTAAGAGCGTAGATTATCTGCGAATCATGCCAGGTTTAAAACAGGACAGATCATGCAGAATCAAACAAGTTAGCCCTGTTTTCTGGGAATGAATTCAAAGCCGCAGCGAGGGTGTGTTTCTCTGCCTCCCATGAGGTGAAGAAAGCACTCGCAGGCTGCAGCTATTCCTTCCTTCGACTGAGATATGCTGCTGTCGCCTGCTGCAGAACTCATGACCGATCAGTCAGAGAGGACATGCCACCTGTCGGCTCCTATTACTGACAAGATATCGGCATGTTTGCATGTAGCTGCTCTAGATATTTGAGATTTTAAATCTACTTCGTATGTTGTTACTTTAGCCCCAAGAGCTTTTTATTTGGCAATTTGAGAATAATCCTGGGCTGATTATGCAAGATGCATTGTGGTTAATTCAAATCTGGGAAACAGAACAATAACATCTGAGAAACGCATCTCAACATGCATCTAAAAGTGTCTATTGCCCTGTACATAATGCACAAAACTGAAGAAAAAAAACCATTATGCCACATTCTTACTTTTCCTTATACAATATATACATGCCATAGACCAGGGGTCGGCAACCCCTGGCACGCGTGCCAGCATTGGCACGCGGCACCGTAGCCAGTGGCCCACTAGGAATAAGTCGAATAAGTGTGCAAAATATTTAAATTGTATTTTCGGATCCTGAACGAGACCGCCGCCAGAGCGCGTCTCCCCGTTACCTGCAGAAGGAAGCCATGCACGCAGCGCAGCCCCGCTCTCTTTAACTCCAGGTGACTTTCTGCCGCTTTCCTCCGTGGTGCAGTGCTGATCGTTTCACCACGGAAGAAAGCACTTCACAAATTGCAGTACCCATAAGGAGCTTTACAAATGTCGCAGTTTTTGCGTGGCTGTGTGTGTCTTTAGTTGAAAGCCCAGTGGCGATCTGCTCATCTCTCATTGAAATAATATGCTACAAAGGGGCGGACTGGCCATCTGTGTGTTGAACTTTCCTGTCGGCTCCCAGACCGTAGTCGAGGAGGGCAGAAGCAACGAGCTTCAGGTTCAATAACCCACTTTAGCTTAAATGACTGGAGAGAGGCGAGCTCTTCTTGAGAGGCCGTTGCATTTATTTAGCTGTTCTTCTGTTTCACAAAATACATCACAGACCTCTGTTTTTCTGCTGCCTCGTTTCACTTCCAGAAACATACTCACACGCACACGCCACACCCCTCTCTCTCTCTCTTAAAGGGACAGCGATCTCATCTCACTCTGCATGACCCTAATATCATAACATGTGTGTTCTGGAGAATCACAGAACGGACGATCGTCCTTATTATTATGCCGTTTAAACCGATTATTTAAATGTGTTTGTTAAATTCGGTATCATGTAAGTTGCGCTGACAGGTCCACACACTGCTTCCCCGCAGCGAGGTCCCCCCGCCCTCCTGTTGATAGATCACGAGCGTCAAGCTCCTCAACATCCTCAACACCCCCCCCCCCCCCCCCCCCCCCCCCCCCCCCGTTGATAATTCTCGATCGTTGGCACGCTGATAATTTTTTTTTTTTTAAATGGCACTTCATATCAAAAAGGTTGCCGACCCCTGCCATAGACATTGCCTTACAAAATATCTAACAACATGGCCTCAAACATAAGCATTTGCAGCACAATATGAAGTGGCTGTTGTAGTTAATGTGTTTCCATGTTGTAATGAGGGAAAAATCAACAACCTTGTTTCCACATCAAACTTTTGTACGGGCTTGGTATTCTGCTGTGTGCAGGCTTGCTTGCAGCACAAAACATTTTGGCACACAAGCCGCCATTATGTTTGTGTTTAGTATCCCATGACTGCGGTTGGTGCCTTGTGGGAACGCTTTTTGCTTAAATAATTTGTTTTATTGCATGATGAATGAAAACCTGTTCACAAAATACTACTGCAATTTACTAGACACAATCTTTCTCCTCACACTATTTAGTCTTTTAACCTTTGGTTTTTCTCTCAAATGTTCTTAAAGTAAAGTGTCTTTAAACACTGGGATATAAATATTATGAATTATTATTATTATTATTATCATTACCTTATCCTGTTTCTATTGGTTACAGTTCCTAACACTGGTAAGGGATTTAAATAAACAAACAAAGCTGCAGTTATTTCATCACCATTTGAGTGTAGAGCTATGTTTGGGCATAAAGTTGCAATGTATTTCTTCTTGGCTGTCATAGATTATAAAATAAGGCTAATTCTCGGGCATTTAATTTCATTCATTTGACCTGCTGGGACAATGTTTAGCTATCGTGTTCCTTCTGTACTTAGAACTCAATGTGCAGATAAAAGAAAAAGCTATACATATCTAAAGCAAAATAAATATCACTGATCATGACTTACGTTTGGTTGTGAATATTTAGGATTGTGTTTAGCCAAATTTGTTCATCAGTCTTCATTCAATGACAGTTTTTTGTCCATGTTTCCAGGCAACGACTGATCAAAAGATACAGGAAGTGACATGCTGGTTGGTGCAGGCCTACGATGAGCTGCTGGAGGGATGGGACTCCACCGAGGGAGAGAGCTACTCAGAAAGATACCATGTACGTCTCCAACAAATGCCTATTCAAATCTAAAACACAGAAACTAAGCATTGTTTCTTATCACTGCAAAATTGATGTATCACCTAGCTATATTCATATTGAATTTTTTACAAAACAAAATTATGCAGTCAGCCTTTTTTTCACACCAGGGCTCATTCAAACGCTAATATTTTCCAAAATGTCATAAATGCCTCAGCTGTTAAGATCATATTGGTGCTCCTTCAAGTCTGGAAATGTGATTTTATTTGAATGAAATGTTCTTGTTATCTAAGTTGACCATAAAATAGTGTAACTAACGGTTCCTGTCCATTTCTCAGGTCTTTCAAACCTTTCTGGTGTCCTTTAATGAGCAGCGACGTCCCATCATGCCGTTGTTGACAGCCATGAGACGAACCCCGAAACTGAGCGATGAGCAGCGGGCTCTCAGAGAGGCGTGGGACTCCCTCACTGAAAAGGTCAGATACACTCAAATCTCCTATTTTTATAAATATATATATGCACTTTTACAGTCTAATGTTTATAGAAATTAACATAAAATGTCAATCTTAACCAGCAACATGCCATAATCCCTATTGTAGCATGTGCTGTATGATCGCAACTATACAGATGAGTAATTATGTAGATATTTTTCTCCATTCATTTCTCATTTAGCTGCGTGAATACAAAGTGGAGTTGGACATGAGTGTCCCGGCCCCCCTGGACACGGTGGCTCGCTGGCTGCTGAAAACAGAGAAGGCTCTGACCGAGGAGGAGGGCGACCCGCAGGATCACGGCCGAGCTGCGGACGAAGCCAAGGAGAAACAGGAGATCCTCAAAGTGAATATTTACTGCATCTATGCCTAAACAAAACAACTTTAGGGAGTGACATTTTTAAAACAATAACATTTGCCTAGTTAACCTCAGGTTCCTCATGCAGGGCTTTCCATATTTAAGTTATAAATAATATCGGCATTATGTCCTTTATTTCTTAATTGGGAGAATACTAAAATGCATACAAACTGTAACATTAGTTTGCTCCTGGAATAGTTATTTTTGGGATACATTTGATAAGCCTTTTCTCCGTTCTGGGGTTTTAAGAGTAGCAATGGTGATTTTGTATAATAATTAAATATGAATCTGCTCTTTGCTCAATGTCTCTGTAGGTCTGTCTTGAGGAGATGCCGCAACAAGTGAAGACCTTCCAGTCCTTCCAGAACTTGGATGAGTATGCAAACATGATGGTTCCTAGTGACAAGATGGATGAACTAAAGAGGAGGTGAGGGCACTTTCCCATGATTTCATGTATGTTTGTATAAGTGTGAAATCGTGTATACAGTAAGGACAGTGCTTGAATTGATTATTTACCGTAAGCTAAATGACCTAGTAGTAAATCTAATGCCACGATCTGGATACAATCAACGGCATTGTTTAAGCACAACAAAATAACCAGAAAAAAGTTAATGGACAACACAAGCTATCCTTCTGTTGTATGCTTCTAAGAGTCATTCAAATGTGATTATACAAATGATTACTTAATTTGGTTCTTCAGGGAGTTGGTTGTTTGTTTCTCATTTTGCTGACTTTCACAACCATACTTGTGTCACTTCTCCCAGGTTCACCAGTGTGAGAGTGACTGCTAAATACCATGGAATCAAGCTGGAGTACCGGGAGCACCGCCACAGTGTGTTGGATCTGCTAGGGCAGATCAGGACAAAGCTGCGGGTTTGGAAGAGACCTTACATCTCCCCAGAGGCTGTCAGGGTGTTGCTGCAAGAATGGCATGTAAGTAGATTTATTATCTGATAATAGTTTTATTTACCAGGAGTGGTAAGAAGGGAGTTGTACGAGGGCGCTATACACATTATAATCTTTTTCTGATAATATCCTTATGATGAGATCTTTGATACAGGTAGATTAGGGGTCTCTGCCTGGCACCTCCCAAAAAAAGTTGGATCTCAGTCAATTGTTCCTCCTGACTGTGTGGGTGTCAAGCTGGCCTACTAAATAACAACAACTGCGCAATACTCCTCTCATTTTGTGCTTCATTATTATAACATATTCTGAATCAAATTAATCTACAATTGCTTGTAAACTTTCCCTGGAAGTCAGTTTTTGAGTCACAACAAAGCATATGGTCATACATCAGCACATACAATAATAATAATTGAGATTAAATCTGGACAAAATGAACTTTGCCACTTGCTAGACAGACTTACAACCAATATTGTTTTGCACCACAAGTAGTAAAGGTTTAATAATAACAAAAGCATTTGCTCAGTTTTTCCCCTTGCCATCAAAAGATGTTGTTTTTACTTTGTAATAAGCAATGCTGCAATGAACTTATTTATTTTAAACAGGATCTGGTAAACACACAGGAGCTACCATCTTTGCTCGAAGCCGCTCTACATAAACTGAAGCAGGTTTCTGAGAGATATTCAAGCAAATCTGCCCTTGGTAAGTTTTCTATTGATGTTTTTAAAGCTTTTCCTGGTGATCGCTTCAGTTCATTTAACAGCTTGTCCTCTCTGCTCCTCAGCTGCAGATTACCACACCATCAGTCAGCAGGTGACGCAGCTGGAGGAAGACACCGCCATAGTTTTGGAAGAGGTGACCACAGGCAAGAGCACCATGGGAAGGGTCCTGTCCGCCTGGGACTCCTACAGCGACGGATTCAGCTCCCTGCAGGCCTGGCTGGAGCAGGGCTCTGCATCCCACAGCCATGGCCCCAGAACAGAGGTAATTTGAATACATTAAGCCATACATCATCTAACATTGGCAAGAGAACCATGTTTCATAACCTAGCTAGAGGCTTCTGCTTTTTTAACTGGGCTTGTAGAAACTTGTTGAAGTGTGCTAGTGATGTCTCAAAAAACATTGAATTTAAGTCGTACATTAACAAGTAAAACATTGATATTTTATGATATTAGTGTTACCTTTAAAACATTTTCTTTTTTACAAATGTATGAGAAAAACTAAAATATTATATTTGATTTAAAAATTCTACATTTGCAAATAATATCTGAAATCCTCTGAAATAAAAGTCACACAGTCATTGTTTGTTTTTTGCCAAGGAACCACATTGTTTCACTATGCAAGGTTGGGTTTTCTTATCATCGTGGATGTTCTCCCTTCTGACCATTTAAGATTTGTACATTTATGTTTTTTAAGGTGACACCTGATTCAATGGCTGAGTGGGGATCCAAACAGGCCCACCTGAATGAGGTGGGTAACTTCCTGCTGGAGTCCACAGACCCTCAGACCAGCAGGAGCCTGGCAGAAGAGCTGCGTAGACTCAACATGCAATGGGCCGAGTTCTTCAAGAGAAATGCTTTCGTAAGTGATAGATCAAGAAAAACCTGGTTGGTGAGAATCATTAAATCCAAAGCTGTTTTATCTGTGCCCTTTGTTTTGGTCACATTGTGGTGCCAAGCTGTTTCTGATATCATCGTACTGCAGGCTGTCATCAAAGAAGGAGTTGCATTTGTGCACGATGGTAGACTGAAACGTGCGTTTGCATTTCAAATGTGTTGTCTATTAATCAGTGTAGTTCCCTTACATGTAAGTACTGCAGATAATAGTTTTGATAAAGCATGTACCATACTGCCCTCTATACATATTTCTCTACCATGGCAAGGTGCGCTCTTCTACTATAATAATGGCCTGGTTGCTTCTCTATTTATTTGCTGTCAAGTTGGAAGGACTTTTGTGATTAATGTCTCACACCTTTGGTATTCAAGCCATACTTGTCCCTTTGTTATAATTATTCCCACGCTGTGATACAAAGGAGTGGCTAAAAGGTTTGAAGCTGTACTCCGCCTTTTCTTTTTGTGTGTAGACGATTATAAATGCAAGGCTTTGATAGTCTGTGATTACAGTGTATTATCATAAGGCTTCTTTTATTGCTTAAGTTGTATACTGGGCAGGTGTTAAAAGTCAGGGAAATGATTCTATCAAACTATTATATCATGTCCACTGTGGAAGCAAGTGTTGATTAAAATGCTATATCAAATTATAGTTGTGCTACATTACATCTTTAAACTTAAATGTAATTGGACTTCGAGTCTTGTCTGAACCTGTCACTGTGGTCCTGCCTGACTCTCATCATACTACTTCCCTGATGGCTCCCACAGGATTGTTGACATCCTCGTGGATTCATCTTCTTATTATAGACACATGCATTTCCAAATATTTGGTCTACCTATGTTGTAAATGTATTATCTTTTCGATTTACACATGGCATCTATTGCACGTCTGTCCGTCCTGGGAGAGGGATCCCTCCTCTGTTGCTCTCCCTGAGGTTTCTCCCATTTCCCCCTTTAAACTGTGGGGTTTTTCCTTCTTTGGAAGTTTTTCCTTGTACGATGTGAGGGTCTACGGACAGAGGGTGTCGTATTGTCATACTGATATTATGTACAAACTGTGAAGTCCACTGAGACAAATGTAACATTTGTGATATTGGGCTATATAAATAAACATTGAAATGTCTTAACATGATTTCAATTGACTTATTTGGTTAAAACAGTAGTCAAAATGTTGTACGCTTTATTGTTTTTGACTTGTAATCTAGCTGATATTTAATAGCGCTACTTCTGCTTTTTCCAGGACAGCGTGGCTGAACCCACTGATGATCTTCATGCTAGGCCACAGGACATCCAACCTCTGATCAAAGAGGCCACTCTCCTTCTCAAGGAGCCTCTGGAGACAATGGCAGGCCCCTTACGCACCTACAGAAAAAGAATACAGGTAGGTTTCATGGATGGTTGAATTACACCTTGGCAGGATGAAGTAGAGTCTTAACTATTAACTGTGATGTCAAAAATATTGCGCTCACCACGTAGCTATATACTTCTTAAGGTATTATACCACTTTAAATATTGCTGATAACCTGATTTTATTACATTATTTAGTTAGTAATAACATCCTACCAAACAACAAGTCCAGCAGAGCTTTGTTCAATAATTACCTTTTTTTTTTTTCAAAGGATGCCTTAAGATCTAATTTTGGAGAGATCAAATAAATCAATGACATTTTTTGATAACAGAGTATAATGTTACCATGGGAAATAGCATTTTTGTCAGAAGTAGAAATTACAGATCTCAGAATGGGGGCAATAGCCTGTCAGAAGAGAGTGGTTTATTTTTACACACTAAGAACTCAATTATACATTTCCACATATTTCTGTCTAGAACTAACCGTTTGCTTTCTTTCTTTCAGTTCATGACGAGGAAAATAAAAGAAGTGGATCTTGAGGCTCTGGCTCCCTCCCCAGAATGCCCAGCTGAGCAGTTACAGAAACTGAAGTTTGCTATACCTGAAGTATGAATGAATGAATTCAACCCTTTTAATACTTCCTTCATACATCTTTGTTCATAAAGTCATCTTTAGGTTGTGGTGCCCTGTTGTAGTGTATACAGCATGTTAATCAATTTGTTACCATATGTTCCTACAATGTCACCAGGTGATGCAGACCTTGTTTGAGGCAGAACAGGTGTGTGCAGAGCTGCAGCACAGTGTGTCAGGGCTGGACAGTCGCCTGGCTGAACTCCTGCATTGGGAGTCTGAGGCTCGGGAGCTCTACCAGCTGCTGAGGGCCGCAGAGCGACAACCTCAGCGGGGCCAGAACCCACGAGCCAGTGTAAGATGATCCCCTGTATATTAATGTTATGCTATCAATTCAAATGAGTTGTATCCAAACCAGTCAAAGCTCCCAGGACTTTTTCTCATAAAGAAACCCTGATGTGGAATTTGAGGAAACGCTGATTGTGTTCAACTCCATTTTTTCCCTCAGGTTCTGATATCCCGTGGTCTGCAGCTGGAGGGTCAGGTGGTCACAGAGGAGCAGGACCTGCAGATGCTGGTGATGACGAGTCAGAAGAACTCTCCCATGCAGTACCTCCATGCCTCCGCCATGCAGGACCGAGCGCGAGCCGCTGTTGCACAGTCACAGGCCAGTTTTCTTTGTGTAAATTACCTGAGCAAGCCATTGAGTTGTGTATGATCTTTACTTAGGAAAAGAGAAAGGCAGGGGCAGTTTTTCTAATGTGTTTGTGGTTTGAATTCCAGGAAGCTGTAGGTATGCTGAGCAGCCTGGGAGCCAGACGAGACAGAAGCAGAAGCCCTCCAGAAGGGTCTCCTCCATCAAAAGTATTTAAACAGGCTAAAGAAAAGCCTCAACATCTGAGACAGTCAGAATCAGTGTCATGGCCAACTAAACAGCCTGAGAAAGAGTTAGTTCAGAGTCATGGAACCTTTGTGCCAAAGATAGTGGTGCAGGAATACAGAGAAACAAAGGTGACTTCTCCTCCATTGCCATATAGCTACGCAGAAGCAGTGATGCAGACCAGGACAAAGTCACCACCAGAAGTCCAGCATCAGGCCTGGACAGAGAAAACTTTACAAAAGCAGCAGCAGACTCTGGAACATGGATCGATACAGCAGCAACAGCAACAAGAAGAAGTGCAACAGCAAGAGCCGATGCAAACACAAGCACAACTACAACAGCCGAAGCAAAAACAACAACAGGTGGAGCAGCAGGTGGAAGTGGTAATAGACAGACAAACACCAGATCCCCACGATCAGACTTCATTTCAACAAGCACCTTCAAAGAAACCTCCTCCAAGCTACGAGGAGCTTAAAAGCAGGAAAACCCAGGCCTTAAAGAATCGGCCTTGGCTTCAGAAGCCAGCCTCAGGAGAGCATACAACGCCAGAACCGGATTCAACTCAGGAAACAACTGCACCAAGACAGACTCAGCCACAGTCAGACAAGGAAACAGCAAGAACCGTTCAGGTTGTTTCACAGCAAACTGTAACAGTAACTGCAAGGTCCCAGCCTGAAGGAAATGCAAAAGATACTAAGCAGTCACAACAGCAAGAACTCCAACAAAAACCACCAAAGCACCCTCAAAATGTAGAACAGAGGCAACAACAAAAAACGCAAAGTCAAGAGCAACAACAACCACAACAACTAGAAAAACAGCAACGGCAACAGGAACTATTGCTGCAACAACAACAACAACAACAACAACAACAACAACAACAACAACAACAACAGGAAAAGCAACCACAGCCTATTGTAGGACAGGCTCAACCAGATTCAGACTCCAAGGCTAAATCCCAGTCTGTTGCTATGGTTCAGCCTCACCCTCAAGGAACAGCCCAAATTCAGT
The DNA here is from genome assembly GCF_902827165.1 of Trematomus bernacchii. Lineage (NCBI taxonomy): Eukaryota > Metazoa > Chordata > Actinopteri > Perciformes > Nototheniidae > Trematomus > Trematomus bernacchii. The sequence goes on along the minus strand of NW_022987313.1, from coordinate 2,257,069 downwards.
CACAAACAAAAACTATGGTTCAGTCTAAATCCCAGCCAGTGGTCCAATTGCAAGTGCAGTCCACAAGTGTTTCCCACAGCACCACAGACGGTGAGCAACAACTGCGGACCATGTCTGAAACCAAAGTGAGCCAAGGTCAGTCACAGACACAAGGTCTGCTACAGCCCCATGGTCTCATAAAGACACAGTCATTGACACAGGTTCAGACTCAGTCCCAAACATATGTCTCAGCTGGATCTCAGATGTCCCTGCAGCCACAAGGTGTAGCTCATGGCCCGACTGTAGCTCAGGTACAGGCGCTAGCTCAAGTCAGACCTTCTTCCCCTATGCAAGCCCCCCTGCAAGGCCAAATTCAGCATCCTGTACCATCCCACATTCAGCTTCGCAGTCATTCACAGTCGTGGGCTCCTGTAAGGACACCCTCACCTAAACCACCAACACCATCACCAACTCAAACCCATTCCCAGTCTATGGGCCAGTTCCCAACATATCCTCAGTCAATGCCCCAGCCTAAAATCCATCCTCAGTCAAAGCCCCAGTCCCCAACATATCCTCAGTCAATGCCTCAGTCCCCAACATATCCTCAGTCAATGCCTCAGTCCCCAACATATCCTCAGTCAATGCCCCAGCCTCAAATCCATCCTCAGTCAATGCCCCAGCCTCAAATCCATCCTCAGTCAATGCCCCAGCCTCAAATCCATCCACAGTCAATGCCCCATCCTCAAATCCATCCTCAGTCAATGCCCCAGCCTCAAATCCATCCTCAGTCAATGCCCCAGTCTCAAATCCATCCCCAGTCCATGCCCGAGTCCCCAACACAGCCTCAGGCAATACCCCAGCCTAAAATCCATCCTCAATCCATGCCCCAGCCTAAAATCCATCCTCAGTCCATGCCCCAGCCTAAAATCCATCCTCAGTCAATGCCCCAGCCTCAAATCCATCCCCAGTCCATGCCCGAGTCCCCAACACAGCCTCAGGCAATACCCCAGCCTAAAATCCATCCACAGTCAATGCCCCATCCTCAAATCCATCCTCAGTCAATGCCCCAGCCTCAAATCCATCCTCAGTCAATGCCCCAGCCTCAAATCCATCCCCAGTCCATGCCCGAGTCCCCAACACAGCCTCAGGCAATACCCCAGCCGAAAATCCATCCTCAATCCATGCCCCAGCCTAAAATCCATCCTCAGTCCATGCCCCAGCCTAAAATCCATCCTCAGTCCATGCCCCAGCCTAAAATCTATCCTCAGGCAATGCCCCCGTCTCAGGCCCATGCTCAGTCCATGGTCCATATTCAAACTTATCCTCAGCCAAAGACCCAGTCTCAGTCGACAGCACAGGTTCAGGTCCATCCTCAACCAATGGCCAGGCCAAGTCATGTCCATTCTCCAACTCAACATCAAGCCCAAGCTCAACCTCTACCTCTAGGCCAGACTCAGGGTCGTTCTCAGCCTATGCCTCCGTATCCCACACATGCTCAGCCAGAGGTCCAGCACCAAGTCCATATGTCCCAGGGCCAAATCCACGCTTGGACCCAAGCTAGAGTCTCATCCCCAATGTCTGTCCAGCATCCACAGGCAACAGCACAACCTCCTCCTTACCCCCCAGCTTACCCCCCAGCATACCCCCAGGCTCAGTCTCCTTCCCAGCAGTGGACATCCAAACTAGAGCCTCAAAACCAACCCAATACCCAGCAGAGGCATCCAATATCCCCACCATATCCTCCACAAATGGGTCAAATTCCACAGTCTCAGGCTTATCCAACAATTCAGGCTCTACCGCAGTGGCCCCAACCTGGACCACAGCAGGGACCTCAGGCTGTGTCCATTGGGTTTTCTCACATGGGGCCATCATATGCTCCTCATATGCAAACACAGCCACAACACTGGCCTCAATCCCAACCCCAGGTGAGTCCCCAGACTGCCATGCAACAACAACAGACTTGGGTTCAGGCATCGCCTCAAATTCCACCTTATCCAGTGCCTTATCCTCAGCCTTATCCCCAGCCTCAAACTCAGCAATATTCACAGGTTCAGCATCAAACTCAGCTTAACCCTCAGCCTCAGATGCAAGCCCAGACACCTCCCATATCACAACCACAACATCAAGCTCATCCACAGCTTAAACCCCAGCTGCAGGCCCAGTCCCAAACAAACATCCAGCGACAGCCATTAGTACAAGCAAAGCCCCAGGCCCAGACTCAGCAGCCACCTCCACAGCCCAGACATCAGGCCCAGCTCCAATCACAGCAAAAGATTCCAACTCAACCAAAGGGTGAATCGTCTCAACAGTCCAAACCTTTGGCCCCATTAGCACCATATCCAGATGTTCAATCACCAACTCAACCTAAGGTTCAGTCACCAACCAAACCCAAGGCTGAACCACTGCCAAAACCCCTTCCTGTGCCCCAGTTACCACCTCAATCCATGGATCGGTCATCAATCAAGACCGAAACACCACCACAACCAAAACCACAGGCCCAAACAGCACCACTACATAAAGCTCAATCAGCAACTCAACCCAAGGTTCAGTCAACAATACAACCCAAGTCTGAATCATCACCAAAGGCCCAAACAGCAACACAACCCGAAGCTCAGTCACCAACCCAACCTAAAGCCCAATCATTTCAACAACCCAAAACCCAGGAACAATTTCCACCACAGCTTCAATTTCAAGCTCATTCACCCCCACTACCCAAGTCCCAAACTGGACCACAATCTAAGGCCCAATCACCCCCACAGGCCAGACCTTTGACCCAACCCCTTCCACAGTCAAAACCTGCAACTCAGTCTCCTTTGCAACCCAGACCTCAACAGCCGCAAACTATTCTCCTCTCCCAGGTCAATGTTCGGCCTGAGTCCATGCCGGAGTCACCAGACCTGTTCATTAAACCTCCCGCCCTGGCCCAGGCACCTCCCCAGGCCTACACGGAGGCTTACGCTAAGGCCCAGGCATTGGCCAGAAACGGATTTGAGGAAGCAAAGCACTGTCTGCAGGAACACATCCTGGAAACCATCAACGTTTTTAGAGACAAGTGTTTATCGGCCGAGCAAGCATCAGTGAAAGAGGTAAATGCAATAATTGATATATTGTAATAGAATAATCAAAGTACAACTTTTAATTAGTACATTTTAGGGCACAATAAAACATGCAAAAGTGACCACCGCCTGTAGAGGCGCTATTCATGCTAAGTATAAGAAGTGCGAAGTCGGTTCAACCACACCCACATCCTCATGCATGTACGTGGATGTGAGTCCCTATAGGTTCCCATGCGATTCTGCCTAACTAGCTAGCTAATGGCTGCGGCTCTCAACTATACGGCGGTAATCGCTGATGATGCTGTCCCATCACGCCATTCTTTCCCAATTTTTCACGTCATACCTCCGGTTACACAAAACGGCAAATTGTTAGATCCGTCTGCACTGTTTTCATTGTTTGCACTGTTAGCACAGTTCGCTGATAGCCGCCAGCTATGCCATCGCCATTTTGAGAGCTGTGTCGAGGCAATCCCATCGTCATAGTAGCTCTCAATTCTGTATGAAAGACCTTTAATCTGCAAAGTGTTCATGTTATAAGAGGTCATTGGCCCCACCCAGTAGGTGCAGAATAGATACAAAATGGGTGCTGTCTTGATCTTTAACGGGAAGATATTACAGATATAATGTGCCAAAATTAACAACTCTCTTTTATCCAAAATGAGGTTCAATCATTTTAAAGGAACCAGTCTGCAATTATATGTGTGCTTTACCCCTCAGGAGACTCTAAAGACCCTGGACCCAGAGTTGCTGGAAGAGTTCCTGAGAGCAGCAAAGGGCATGGAGGCCTTTTGTACACCGCCACAGCTCGGAGACATGGAGTTTTTCACCCAGTCTATCAGAACACAGTGGGAGGTAGGACACACTCACTAACTGTTGGAGATATAGATTTCTGGGACCTTTATGACTTGTAAATGTTCACATTTACAAGTTTGAATTGTTGTTTTCTTTGAGTTTGTCTGATAATTGCTTGTGCATGTCAAAGACAAATGTACTAAAACTGTAGCAAAAGTTTTGCTTATGTCCGTTTTACAAATGAATGTCAGCAAATTGTTCATTTGCTTGCATATAAAACATTCATATAATAAACCTTTTATTGAAGACTATGTTCTAACATGTCATGTTTTTCTCTTTTTATGCATTTTATTTATTCCCAGGCTGTGAGGGCTGAGATCTCAGGCTTTTTGCAACAATTACGTTTTGAAGTAACAAGGAAAAAGTTTAACAAAGCCGCCTTGCAGTGTGAGATGCACTTAAGCTCCCCCTTAGAAAACCAAGCGCAGGTAGCTAAATAACTAGAGCTATACTCTTGGCTTTGATGGATGGGTTTTCAGCACGTTTTATTTCTCTGCTTAACCTTTACTCTGTCTTCTTTTATGCCTTCATGGAAACTCTTTCACTGGGACTTGGTAATTGCAATACTTTATTCTGGTTGCTCAAAAAGAGAGTGCTGTTTTTGTCAAGTGTGTTAACAGAACCATAAAACCAGTTTTTGTATCTTGATTTCATTGTACCTATGTGGACAAACACAACAGTTATATTTTATACTAATAATATTGAATAAATGACATAAAAGATGAAAACAGCATTTTTTTTTTTAGCAATACATCTGTGGGCTGCAGTCATCTGGGTGGTGCCTATGTGTGTTGCAGTATGTCTGTTAACCTGTGTAAACTGATCTTGAGATATACTTGACATTCTTAAATATCATCTGGTTTCAAAACGACTCACTACCATGCCTGTTTATGCACCAGGCCTGTTTCTCAGCGGAGGGCAGCTTTGCCCAGGCAGGGCAGCACCTGGAGGCCTTGAAGGAGCTGTGTGACACCCTGAGCCCCGAGGACGCTCACCGCCTGGCCCAGACTCAGCTGAGGGAGTGCGAGACAAGGCTGGCTGATATCCAGAGACAGTTCAGTGGAGACCAAGACTTATCCCTCCCTGATTCTAGGTGAGATATCATTAAGTGATAAAGAGCAGACAATGAGCAAGTAATATATTTAATTACTAAATCTGAATATAAATATACCTTCTTTTAATAATTTTTTTAACTTGTCTTGTAAAAAGTCTGGATATACATTTGAAATGCCTCTTAAGCGTGATGTTTGGAAATGATGAAGGTGGATCATGATTTAGATGATTTGTGGATCATGCAGTCCTTCAAATGTCTTTAGGCACACTATCCAAAGACATATTTGGATGTTTTAGAATAGACACTCTCTTTGCAGTTCAGATGGAACATTAAAGGGTAACACAATCGAAATGATTATCCTTTTCTCCTTCTTATCATTTCCGTTTTCTCAGGATTCCTGTTGCCTTCAGTGACGATGTGACCACACAGAAGGAGCATACAAGACCCAGTGACAAACCTCAGGTCTCAGCTGAGGTATGACTCACTCCAATTCAAACTATTCCCTTTTTGGAGGTTTAAACTTAAATCATGCCATTTCTCTTTTTTTCAGGTCTCTCAAGTGACAATGAAGACAGTCATTCTTGAGAAGAGGGGGGTGGAAAAGCAGGCATCTGTAGAGGAAGAAGTCAGCAAAAAGGAGGCTTTAGAAAGGTAAACTGACTTTAGAAAAGTCTATGATTTGATATGCTAACAGAACATACGTACAGGAGGTCATTATATTCCATGTTTAACTTGTTTTCCTGTTTTTAACTTGTAAAATCCCCAGATATGAGAATTGTAAGAGGTCTTTGCAAGCCCAGCTGGCCAAAATTGAGCAGAGCATCAAGGATGTCCCCTCTGACTCCGTATCTCTAAAAGGCCTGCATACGCGGCTCCAGGAAATACAGGTACAGATCAAATGTGTGCAGAAACAGATTTTCATATTATCTCATTATTGACCATTGTTTCAGTGTCTGTAGTTGTTTTTGTTGTGTATTTACTAACTAAATGATTCCCCAAAACATGGCAGTAATCTTGAGTTGTCCTGCTCCTTCCCAGTTCTTGAGGCAGGAGACAGAGTCTCTGTGGTCTGAGTTTGCAAACCAGTGCTCCCAGTGTTCCCAGTTGAGCGGCAACTCTGGTCTGGAGCAGCAGAAGGCAGGGCTGCAGGATCAGTGGCGCGGCCAACAGTCCAAACTCCAGCGGAGGGGCAGCTCGCTGGGCGCCGCCCTCAGGCAGATTGACTCCACAGAGAACCACATGGTGGACTTCACCGACCGCCTGGACCGCTACCTGAGGCAGCCCAAAGACATCACCGTCTTCACACCGGCCAACAGCAACATACTCAAAGACATCAAGGTCTGTCTGCCATGAATACTATTTTTACCTTCTTTGTCAGTGTGACACAAAGTTATGCCTGCAATAGTACATTTGGTTCATAATGAGTCCTCTATGAGAGCGTGATTTACTAGAGGAATATACAAAAACGGTGCTAGCTATCTGAACTAATAGAAAAGAGACTGTAAACTCAGCAAAAAGTGAATACAATAAAATATAAAACTCTGATGTTTTACAGACAAAACAATAAAAAAGAATCAGTTGATCATTACTTCATGTCTGATCCCTCTTTAAAGCAAAAGGTTTGTTATTTTAGAGATGTTACTTGTTACTAAGAGGTTAAACTGAAATGTAAATAGATCATGGAGTGCATACAACTATGTGCAGAATAAAACCATATCTCACCTGCACGTTGTTTCTTTTTCTCACAGGAACTGGATGACAACATCCAGAGCGAGCTGGACCAGCTGTCCCGTCTGGACCCTGAGTCCAGCGATCTGGACCCCAGAGACTGCTTCCCTCTGTCCCGGGAGGTGGAGACTCACAGAAGCAGCCTGGATCAGCTTCGTCAGCAGGTCCGGAAGAGCGAAGCCGCCGCCCGCGCCCTTGACCGCTTCCTCATGTCTCTGCGTACTGTGGACGAAGACATCTCTGGAATCCAAGGCGCCCCCTGCAGTGACACTGTGATCCTGCAGGACTGTCGCTCCAAGCTGGCTCTGATCCGGCAGAGCGTGGACAGTCTGAAAGAGAAGGCGCCTCAGCTGGACGTGCTCCTGCAGGGGGCCAGGCTAACGGTCACCAGGGACGGTGCCCCAGCCTCCTGCCTGGACATGGTGACCGTTCTGGTCAGGAGGCTGGAGGAGGCTGACAGTGGCCTTGCCAGTCAGCAGAAAGGGCTGCAGAAGGAGACACAGAGCAGATCGCTAGGCCTGAGGAAGAGGACACTGCTGGGGGATCTGAGGAAACTACAGGAAACCATTGAAGCACAGGGCCTGAAGGAGCCCACCATGCCGGCTGTGCAACACAGGTGTGTGTCAATCATCCTTATTCTGATGCAAAAACACTAAAGCTTATTTTAGTGTTTTACAGGGCTTCAAATGTGTTCTCTATGCTTTTGCTGTTTAACTGTTGCTTAAGTGTTTTGAGTGGATATTGCATTTTGAACGATGGTTTGTATACTGCACACACAAAAAAGATGTTTCTTAATATAAGAAAAGTAGCATTTTTACATTTACTTAAAGAATGAAAAGCCTGTCTCCCTAAAATATCTCTTGTTAATAATCCGGTATTTACCAGGCTTCGGGCCCTGTCGGATCTGGAGAGTCAGGTGCAGGCTGTGCAAGCAGAGCTACAGAACCTCCATGAACTTCAAGATCAACAGGGAGGAGGAGAGGAACTCCTTCAGGAGCTGGACACTCAATGGAAGGATACTCAGAGAGCATTTAAAGACAGGTAGGTTAAGGCAGGAGAAGCACATTCAGCTCAATACAGCAAGTGTGACATCACCTAAAATCCACATCCAAATGTTATGTTCCCTCTCTGACAGGAAGAAGCAGTGCAGCATCCTGCTGGAGCTCCTGAAGAAATTCCAGGCCTGCCGCAGTCAGTTGAGCAGCACCATGCAGAAAGCTGAGCAGACCATCAGTGATCAGGCCTCCTACCTGGGCAAGGAAAACCTGCAGAGAAGCATTACCATGGTGAGTCATCAAAACCAAACCAGTTAATTGACTAAATCCCTTCATGTTGTGTTTTTAGGATGGAATTAGAGTGTGCAGAAACAGACCAGAAGATGGCAGTCACTTTATTTTCATGTATAATGTATGTCCACATGTATTTGTCTGTGCAGGTCTCTAACATTAAGGAGGGGCTTGGTGGTGTTGGGGAGCGAATGGAGGAGATGAAGGGTGTTTGCAGACAGCTGCAGTCCCAACTGAAAAACTTCCCAGACTGCAGTGAGACCCCCTTCGAAGCTGAGGCTGACACACTCATGGACAACTGGCTGGATGTAAGAAAGGCCCGGGGAAAAAGACAGATCAAAGAAGAATTTCTAACTTTGTTTTACTTTTTAGAATACATAAAGAATTTAAGACTCACTTAAAATAAAACATGAATGCTTTTAGCCCTATTGACAACATAAGGTAGTGGTGTACTTCTGCCTCTTGTGGTCGTACTAAGTACTACAACAACGGCTTCATTAATGATCCAGATAAACATCCCCATAAACACAGGAGAGAAAACGATTAAGACCAAACTAAATATATTTCTATCACTTGACTCTTAAGGCTCCATTTAACATAACAACATACATATAATATCGCTTAGCAAGTTAAACAAGGACTAAATTCCATTTTATAACTCTTATTTGGAACACTTCTGTTCCAGCTTAACGTAAAATGTTATATTTGTGGTGCCCTTGCAGATGACGGAGAAGACAGATGCCTACATGGATAACCTGCAGGTGGGGCAGGAGCTATGGGAGAAGCAGCTGATGCTGGGGGGAGAGGTGGACAGCTGGGCTGGGGCCAAACTGGCCCTATTTGCAGAAAGCCATCCCTTCCAAAGCGAGCAACAAGTGCTTGCCATGAAGGTAAGATTCCCATAACAGAAAAATACAAGAGCTTTATTGCTACCCTGAGGAACAGTTTTATTTTGTTAATGATTTAGTCGGAACATTTTAACCAGTGTGACACGTGTAATAAACAAGATTGTGTAAAGTCATCTCTGTTCTTAAAATGTCTCCCAAGATGTGATTTTTATTTATTTAAGTTTTTTGGTGGGTTTCAGGATGAAATCCATGCTAATGAGGAGAACATTGAGCACTTCCACAAGAAGTCTGTAGAGATCCAGGTGATGCTGCAGGGTAAGGAAGCGCCACTGGAGCTGCAGGTGAGTCGAAAAGTTCATTAATCTTATTTTTATTTAAATCCACATTCAATGGTTATGGACCCTAGATTCATTGTTTTTACAATGTCTGAACCCTTTTTACAATGATTCAGGTGATGGAAACCCAGCTGAGGAAGAGGATGGAGCAGGTGAATGAGCTGTTTGCCGACTGCACCGACGTCTTTGAGGAACTGGTAGCTGTGAAGAAACACCTCTCTGAGAAGGTGGAGGAGTGCCAGTCAGCTGTGGAGGGCATCCAGTGTTCTCTCAGTAGTGTGGACGCGTCACAACCAAAGGCCGAAGAGCAGATACAGGTACGCAGCTGCTATCTGTTGTAACTCACTCTGGTTTAATGTTTTATTTTATAGAGCTTAGTATTGCATTTGCCCTTTAAATGTGATATACACTAGAGTATAAAACTGTGATTTTAAGCTTTCAGAATTTAATTTGATTTAACAGTTTTGTTAGTAAATCCTTCGACCTGTTTTTTTGCTTATTTTTAAGGATAATAATGAGATAACAATAAATGATAAAATACATGATAAAATAGGTCAAATTGCATCACTGTTATAGGCCATTTGCACTCAAAACAGTTGACAAAATGTACGCAGAATAATTTCTGAATCAGCAAAATAATACTATTGATGGGTGTTTCCGAAAGAAGAAATAAAGGAAATTGGAATTTTGTCACTGGCCCTTTTCTTATATTTTAATGTTATTAGAATAGCCAGCATTTTTTAAAACAGTTTTCTCTTCTGTCCTCACCAGCATCTGTGTGATGACCTGGAGTCTCAGGAGGAGCAGGCGGAGGTGGTTCTGACGGAGGTGGCTCTGGTTTCCAGTGTGGCCAGCCCTCAGGTGCTGGAGGCGCTGTCTGTGGACTGCACCCGACTGAAGGAGGCCATCTCCCGCACCAGGGACATGATCCACCTGAAGAGAGAGGAAAGAGACAAAGGCCTTCTCAAGGTCATCACAGGTAAGGACTGAGTTTGCGGAGACAGACAGACAGACAGACAGACAGACAGACAGACAGACAGACAGACAGACAGACAGACAGACAGACAGACACTTTATTGATCCCAATTTGGGAAATGTTTGCGATACTGATCTTACCTTTCAAATATTCTATTTTTAAATCATGTTGTTCATTTTCCTCCAGTTGAAAAGCAGTTGTTTGAGGAGTGGTTCCAGAACTTGCAGCTGTCCGTCAATGAATGCTTCGAGCACCCCGAGAGCAGAGCAGACGTGGAAACGTTCCTGCAAAGACTTGCTGTAAGTGGATAAATATATGTGTATCTTAAAACTATTTCCTGTTAGATGATGGCTCCTCACAGTTTCTCTTATGTCCATCAGAGTTTCTTGAAGTCCAAGGATGCAGAGAGACGTCTGGAGCAGCTGAAGGACCAGCGTGAGAGAGGCAGCCAGCAGCTTCCTCCCCAGCAGCTCTCTGAGTTCACTGATTGGCTGAAAGAGCAGCAGAAGGAGGTCGCTACGTTCAGAACGCACTGCCAGAACCGGCAGGAACAAATGGAGCCGCTCCTCAGAGACCTGAACAGGTAAATGCTTCTTTGGTTCCCTGAAGAACAAGTCACGGATATTTCTGCTTCTGCCTTTCTGATCAGGACTCTCACATCTGCACACAAATGTCACCAATAAGAAAACATGTTTTTAAAACCTTTTTTTGTCTTCTTTTCCTCTAGTCTGCAGAAGCAACACGACAGCTTCCGTGAGTGGCTGCAGTACAAAGAAAAACATGCGGTGGAGTCGGAAAAAATCAAGCTTTTTCTTAAAGACCTTCAAGATGAGAGGTGAATTTCAATTTCAATCACCAATTTAGAAAGAAGAACTCTGAACTGAACTGATTTTATTCAGATATCTTACAGTAAAGACCACAGCAAATGTTCATTAGGTAACTGGAAATTGAAATATGAAGTCAAATACTTTGGAAGAAATCCTAACCACCTGTCTTGTTTATCTTCTGTCTCACTTTCTGCTGTCTTTTTATATTTCATCTGTTAAAACCTTGCTTCCACTTTTTTCCATGTGACAGTGGTAGAGCTGAGACCCTCGCTGAGCTTTTAGCATCCATACGCAAACAAGGCGTCCGAGCTGAGAGCCTCCTGAAGGACAGTGATAACCTGATACAGCGCTACAGAAACCTGGTAGCCAGGCTGCAAAAACAGGCAGAAGCTCAGGGCGCCATGCAGGGGAAACTGGAAGAGTTTAAGAGCCAGGCGAAGAGCACCAGGAGCTGGATCACTGATCTCATGAAACCCCTCACCTCTCCTGGCTCACAGACAGAGGACCTGAAGCGCAAAGCACAGGTCGGTGAAACCCAGCCTGATGAACCTTTTCTCGCTTTTACACTTCAAATCGGAAATTCTTATTTCTTCTACTTTTCCAATTTTGTCAAAAAGAAAAATACTACATTACATTATGCATTTACAAGCAAACTGTTTTACAAGCACATGTGCATGAGTCAGGACAGTGCATGTGACATTGAGAAGGGTCGTTTTTAAAGTAGAAACAAGGGGAAATAATTATATTACATTCCAGTTTAAGTTTAGTTTATTCATTTGCAACATCGTTACCACACATTTATATAACTGTACTTTATTATTTAATTTATAATCATAAGTTCAGAACTTTTTTTTCTCATTCTGCTTTTATTTGTGTCTTTCTATTTAAAATATGTGTAATGAGCTTTGTTGGAGGGGTAGCTTACCACTGCTTCTCTGTAATTGCGGTGAAACATATAATATATAATTTAAACTTAATTATGTAAGCATTCATCTCAAAGTAAAATGATGCTGAAGGAATTTAGGTCGTTATTTTTAAAAATCATGATGTGAACCTGTCGGTGACTAGATTAAAACGTCATTAGGATTCATTCGATGAGGATGCTCAAGTCAATAAAATGTATTTTGCTTTTCAAAAAGTTGTATAATATTCCCATTTTGTCCTCAGGCCATCCTGACCTCCAAGCCTGAGGGAGACTCTGAACTGAACAACCTGAGAAGACAAAGTGAAACTCTGTGTGGGCAGGAGGACCTGGATAAAGGCAGGAAACAGGAAGTCCAGCAGACAGTAAAAGAAACAGAGGAGCAGTGGAGGGCGGCTCTGCAGACCGCTGAGAAGAATCTCAACCAGGCTGAAAAACAGGCTCTGCTAGAGAAGGACTTGGACGCTGTCAAAACCCAGAATGAAAACGTTCAGTCCTGGATCAGAGACCAGCAGCAGAACCTGCAGTCGCTTGGTGGTTGCATGCAAGTTGAAGAAAAACTCCAGATTGCAAAAGTAAGTTCAAAAGGGTTCAGGGTCAGTTTGTAAGATTGGGGTGGGTTTTCATTTATAGAACATCTTGTAAATGTTTGTGTTGCAAGGATAGATGCAAAACTATCTCCTAAGGGTTGTTTTTATTCTCTTCAGGCTACTCTGAGCTCCAAACCGGATGGAGATGCAAAGCTCCAGGATCTGAAGCGACAATGCCAGAGTCTGTGTGAGAACCAGAGCTTGGACGAGAGCAGACGACGAGAGGTTCAGGACGCAGTCAGACAAACGGAGGAGCAGTGGAGGAAAGTTTTACAGGCTGCAGAGGAGGGTCTCAAGAAGGCAGAGACTGAAGCTGCCACTGGAAAGGACTTCGATGTTTTCAAAACCCGAAATGAAAGTATCCAGTCCTGGATCAAAGAGCAGAAGCAGAAGCTGCTGTCCCTCGGTGGTCAAATGCCGCTTGAAGAGCGGCTACAGGTCGCACAGGTGAGTTTACAAGTCAGGCTTAACCCACAAATATCAGGTTGCAAAATGTATATTGTGTGAACAAATACAATTAAGTATTAGTATTGCATTTTTACATAAACTGTTTGGACTTTTTTGAAGTATCAGATAGGATAAAATGATACAATTGATGTATGTTCATGGCTAAATCCAGGTGAAGGTCTGTCATTGCATTATCATTATTTTGTATGCACAATATTTTCTGTGACTTTTCTTAAACATTTTAATTAGCCACAAATAACACTAATTGCCCAATTTTCTTTTCTCCTGCCTCATGTTAGACTGACAAATATCCAGTGGTGTTGACAAGTGATGAGTTTGAACCTGTAGTGAAGTTTAGGGCAACTTCTGATTTATTCCCACCATACCTTTGTCCTCTCCTTCAGGCTGTTATAAACTCCAAACCTGAGGGAGAGTCCAAGCTGCTCGCCCTGAAGACACAAGCTGAAGCTCTGTGTGAGCATCTGGAGGAGAGCAGGAAGGCAGAGGTTCAGCAGTTGGTAAAAGACTCAGAGCAGCAGTGGAGGAACGTTCTGCAGGCCGCCAGGCAGGCAGAGCTCCGCAGTCTGACGGACGATTTTGATACTCAGAGTAAAAACACTCAGTCCTGGATCAGAGACAGGCAGCAGAAGCTCCAGTCTGTGGGAGCTCACACTCCACCCGATGAGAGATGTCACACAGCGCAGGTCAGTTTCATCTTAATTTACTGTATATGAATATTAAGGAATTATCTTCACAAGATATAGATTTTCACGGATTAAGGGGCCATCTGTGGCTCAGGGGCTAGATGGTGTTTTCAAGTACTAAAGCCAAACCTTGTCCTTCCTTCATTCCCTCTTTTAAATGTAAGTACAGTTTAACTGATTCAACTATTACATTTAATAAACGTTTGTTTTGTTTGTAGGACATCTTGAGCTCCAAACCTGAAGGCGATTGTACGGTAAACAACCTGAGGAGGCGGGCCCAGGGTCTGTGTGACCATCCGGACGCAGACCAGGGCAGGAAAGTCCACGTTCAGAAGACGATCAGAGACACAGAGGAGCAGTGGAAGACCGTCCTGCAGGCTGCCAAACAGGTGGAGGCTGCTGCAGGAGCCGAGATCTCACAGAAGACTGAGAAGAGAACGCTGGAGGTACGAGAACTGCACACAGTTATCCAGAAAGACATACACAGAGTACTATGACAGCGTAACATCTTGTTTTATCATGAAAGTCACCATATAAAGTCCTGGTTAAGAAAATCATCCACTGATTTGTTAAAAATTATTCAGCTTATTCCTGTGTAACTTGAAATTCTTTATTTTTTGAGTCCATAAAATAGATTACAATTCTCAAAGAAAAGCATTTTTTCATGTTTAATAAATAAATATTTTGTACACTTCTGCCAGGAGTGTCAGAACAAAAACGGTAAGGCAGTAAAATAAATGCGTATAGTGAGGCTTTGCATACGCCGTGGTAGGTGATACATAATCTGCTCGGAGAAAATGACTGACATAAAGTTGTTGTTTTTATAAACCCATTTTAAACCACCTCATTATGTGTGTCTTTTCTCCTCTTCAGTTGAAAGAATTTGAAACCCAGCAGCATGACACTGTCCGCTGGCTCACAGACTTCCAACAACAACTGGACTCACTGAAGAGCCAAACCAAACCCAAGGACCGACTGCAATCTGCTCAGGTGAGCTGATGGGTCACCTTACAGGGAGAAGGTCACATCTTCATTGTCCTCTCCACAAAAATGTCTTAATTATATAAGAAACACAAATTCAACTGCCAATAAGACCTCTTTAACACTAGAACCGCCAACGGGTCCATTTTACCCGCAGCTGTTATTTGATTGTATGTAACTTTTTTTCAATAAAATATTGAAGTCTCCCAGTCTTTGACTTTTCCTGAAAGTGTGTTATGTAGCACTCTCTGTTGTTAACAATTGTCAATGTGAAGTCAGATTGAAAAAATCGCCAAAATAAATGCCACTTATACCCATATCCGCCAGCGGGTAATATTTACCTCATAGAAAATGCAGCGTTAACATGACGTGTTGCTATAGCAACGCCTTTTGTCTACTGCGGTTCCTTATAGATTGAGAGAGAGATAGATAGATTGATAGACAGATAGATAAATAGAGAGAGAGATAGAGAGATAGACAGATAGATAGTTATAGATAGATAGAGAGATTTGTACCTAAACAAAACACAAGTCTAACACCAAGTGTTTAAATCAGCACTGGTAGCGATATTTTATACTTCATGCTATCTGCACAAACTATATCATATGAAAAGCTGAGAGTCCACAGATTCTATTGGTATAAGTTTCATCCCTGTGCGATCAAAACTCACTGTTCTACATGATAAATAAAATAACATTGTACCTTGAAAATCAATAGCGGGTAAATTTGACCCGTTGGCGGTTTTAGGTATACAGCGACCTCTGGCGGTTCTAGTGTTAAAGCCTCATTAGTTTTTTAGAGGTCACATTCAATTTAGGTTTTAGTCTTAAAATACTGTCTATATCAAAGATTATCTTTATGGCTTCACATACACAATAGCAGTCTTTACCAAAAGATGATAATTATGACTTCTGTTTTCTATCCCCAGGCCATTATCAGCTCTAAGACCAAAGGAGACTCGATGCTCCAGGAGCTGAAGAGACAAAGCCAGATTCTGTGTGGGCAGGACCTCGAGGAACCCAGAAAACAAGAGGTTCAGCAGAAAGTAAGAGGTGCTGAGGAGCAGTTGGCGAGAGTCCTGCAGAGCGCTAAACAGGCCCAGGATCAGGCTGAGAAGCAGTGTGCTCTGGAGGGAGAGCTGAAGGAATATGAAGCTCTGAAAGAAGACACCAAAGCCTGGCTGGAAGAAAAGCAGAAGAGCCTCGTCTCTCTGGATGTTCAGACAGATCCAGAAATAACAATTACCACTGCACAGGTCAGTTTGAAGCATAGAGAATTGGCAAAACAAATCTTTGCTAACGTAAAGTTGTGTTAATTGTAGCATGGAGTTTTTCGTTTTTGTTAAATTATATTGGCTAATTGTTGTTAAGCATTTTTCAGTTTTCATTTCTTCACATGTTTATGTGTTTTCCTTTAATGTACTAAATACATTTCTTCGTTACTGCTAGTCATGATGTCTGTAGGAATTCATCCCTTTATTAAAAATGTCAAGTCTTTCCAAAATATTTGATGGTAAATTGGATCTCAGTTTTCCATCACTGGATATTTAAAAAAAATGTGTTTAATAAAATTAGTTTTGGTCTTGACAGTACATCATTTCAATCTAAAACTAAAGTACCAAGATTGATTTGTAAATGTATTAACAATATCTCTTTTGTATAAAAAAAACCTTTCGATGACATTTAGAGATAATTAAGGTAAACATGTTTTATCCTCAGACTATCCTGAGCTGTAAGCCTGAGGGAGACTCCAAGCTGAATAAACTGAGGAAAAGGAGCCAGAGTCTGTCAGACCAGGAGGATCTGAAGGAGACGTTAAGACAAGAGGCTCAGCAGACAGTGAAGGATTCGGAGGAGCAGTGGAAGACCGTCCTGGAGACCGCCGAGAACACTCTGAAGAAAGCTGAGGTCCATTACTCGCTCTCCAGGGAGCTGGAGGCTTTCCGCAGCAAAGCAGGGAGCACCAAAGCCTGGGTGAAAAAGCTGCAGCAGCAGGCCGACTCCAAGGGCAGCGGCACTCAGGGCAGCCGGGCTGAGATAGAGGACAGACTGAACACAGCACAGGTACAGTGCAACATATCATATAGAGCTTAATAGAGTTTTTTAATATTGAGGTTTGTTTTATTCTGTGAAGTCATTATTTTCATCTGCAGGGAAGTGTGTCAAATAACTTATCATTTTATTAAAGACTTAGAGCAGTTAAATATAACTATTACAAATTGTTTATGATTGTGTCTTTAGGCTATTTTGAGCTCCAAGTCGAAGGGAGAAGCTCAGGTGATGGAGCTGAAGAGGCGAGCAGAGAGTCTGTGTGAGCAGGAAGATCTGCAGGGAGACAAGAAACTGGAGGTCCAGAAGATGGTCCAAGACACTGAGCAGCAGTGGAGGACGGTCCTGCAGGCTGCTGAGGACACACAGAGGTACAGGAAGATGTTTACAGCCTCCAGGGAAAATCTTTACTTGTTTTTTTATTTGAAATACATGTCACCGGCTCAGTTACATATCAGCTGACAGAAGCTTCTTATCAAAGTTCAGTTCTTTTTGGCGTCAGGCATCTTAAAAGTGTTCTTAAGCAACACACTCAATTCCTTTCAATGACAAGGCTGGGATTTGAAAACATTTGATCAAATCTATGTATTGAACTGTTGAATCCTTTTTCATCAAATTCAAACTAATCTAATTTTATTTAAGTAGGCCAATATCCCAAACTGTACATTTGTCTCAGGGGGCTTTTTAGTCAGTTGTATACAGTTCATCAAAACATAATGAATAGATCTAAAACGTAATAAAATTACAACATAAACAATCCAATTTACGAAATGAAAATGTGAACCTATATAAAATAAAGGATCCAGGAGAATGTTCATTGCAACTCATAGCCCCAACAACAAGGAGATTCACAGTAAAGGGTTATCAACTTTTTAAAGTTTGATTTTACATTTCTTTAATCTGCTATCACCCATCAGGCAGCTGAAGGGTGTTGTGGAGCGCCTGGGGTCCTGTCAGTACCAGCGAGGCCAGGCTGAGGCCCGTCTGTCTGAGTATCAGAAGCAGACCTCCGGCCTTCCGAGGGTCTTCCCCTGGCCCGGCCTGGGAGAGCGGAGGCAGGCGGTGGAACAGGCCCGCACCCTGCTGGAGCAGAGCACAGCTCTGGCCCCCGTCCTCTCTAACCTCCGCACACAGGTACGAGCACAGGAAGCCAGTTCAACTACATTTATATATAACATTATTAATGTTGTATCAGTTCTTAAATAAACTCATAGGTTTGCTAAATGGTTTTATTTCTGCAAAACTTTTGTTTAACTTTATTAAAGCTAAATGAATTTGATTACAAATATGTGAGACACATGGGAGGTTGAGTTGTTAATAAAATGAGATGTAACAAAAGGTTTTAATCATCTTCACTGCATTTGACCCCTGAAGGCTGCAGCGCTGTTTGAGATCACACAGGACATTGGCTGGTCAGACCAATCAGTGGCAGACAAGGAGAAGTCCATTCCTCCTCTGCTGAAAGAGCTCACTGTGAGTTCTACATTTTTGTCAAGATTATAATGAGATTATATTTGCTATATATTGAGATCAAGTGTCAAATGTAAACTGTCTATATATCACTTAACTTGACTATGATGAATACAAAATTAACCAGAAGATTGCAATGCATTCAATGAAGAAGAAAAATGCTTCTCTAAATGTATTTAACAGGCTGAACAAATAACTTGGTAAAAATAGCCACGTTTCTTTGTCTGAAAAAATGTAACTACTGTTGTTTTCAGGAAGCGGTAGCAAACCTGGAGCAGGGCATCGTGACGGAGAGGCAGTGCACCCAGCTGGTGGAGCAGCATGTAGCAGCTCAGGATTGGCTGAGGGAGCACGTTAAAGGCCTGGGAGCTCCTCCTGCTGACAGAAAGGGTCTACACAACACTGTCAACACTCTAAAGGTCAGACACATTTACACATCATTATTAGTTAGATATTTGAGAGAAGCCAGTTGCAGCAATCTGTCACTGAAAATATTGAAAACTGAAAAAATCTTAACCAGTAACAACAAAAACATTTCCAAGCTTTTTGTAATTACTGGTTAAGACATGTTTTGATGATAACTCATGTTTGAACTAGGAATGTGTGTTAAATGTTTCCGCAATGACTGGCATGTTTCATCTTGGAACATTTATTTGTATCCAAATATTAGGGGCTCTTTCCAAGAATGTCAATTGCATTCTAATAATCTTTCTCTCCCTCCTGATGCCAGGCTTTTACTCCAGACAGTGGATAGAGAGCAGAGGGAGATGAAGGACCTGGACTCTGCCAGAGACAGTTTGCTGAGCCTCTGCTCCCCTGGAGGTCGGGATGCCCTTACCCTGGAGGTCAGCCATCTCCATGACCTCTGTGCCACCTCGGAGCGGGAGGTTAGGGAGCGCCTGGCGGCCTGTGAGGTTCGGCTGGAGGAGCAGGACAGTCAAGTGGCCAAGAAGGCCCAGGGGCTGAAGGATAAAGCTGCAGCGCTGCAGTGGGAGCTCCGCTCTCTGGACCAGGCGCTCAGCTACAGCGAACCGCAGAACAACATCGATCAGCTCCAACAGCACTGGAACAGCCTCCAGGTATTACTGCTTTAAACTTGATGTAACCACCCCACCATTTTATTATTATTTAGAAGGGTGAGTTCCAGGGAATAAATCTGTAGAAAATGATGTTGTACAGTAAGTGAACCTTGCTAGTAAATGTGACAAATGAAGAATATCATTCATTGCTTTCAGGCCATTTTTCTGTTGTTATTCTTAACTATTTTCATGTAAATTGATGTTATAGGAACATATACATTTATTAAGAGATAAAAAACATTTGTCCAACAGCCTCTAGGTTATTATTACCTTATTTATCCTTAAACAAATCTCAATGTATCTACCTGTTTTATTATCAAAACTGCTGCTATGTTCCACATGCAGGGATGCTAATATTGCTGTATTTCTATGTTACGCTATTACAGGAATGTGAATATTACTTATGTGATGATGTCTTCCTTCTTCTGTTAGAAATGTGAGAAATCCCTAAAAGATTTGGGTGTGAAAGTTCATGACCTTCACCAGGAAATAGAGGTTATGTCTGCCACTGACGAGCTGCCATCAGAAGTGATGACTTCGGTGAAGTCCTTATGCCAGCAACATGACAGGTACCACCTTTCAAAACAGATGCCCTTATGTTGTTTTTGAGATGTCACATATAGATGAAAACAGCCTCATTATATATTGGGGATTGATTGTTACTAACATTAAGACAAGCAGCAGTTTTTTTTTGCAAATATTTCTTTAAAATGTACATTTGTATTTCTCTCAACGTTTAAACAAGAAATATGTAGTGACAAAAAGCTGATGAAGTTGCATGACATGCAGTAACTGGACACTTCATCACTGGAGCTTTTTTAACTTGATTTAGCCTTCTTGAACGGATTCCACACATTCTCAGCTGGCATTTTCTATTTCAATTTAGTTTTCAATTATTCTTACCAGAAACATGCCTTAGTGGATCACTCTGCCCTTAGTCAATGGCATGGAAACACAGAGTTATTATAAACTGATTGCATGTTATCTAATGCCTTAAACTCGGCAGAAGATTCGGAGACAGTTTCTTCCCGCGGGCAGTGAGACTGTTAAAAAATTGAACTGTTGAAACAACTTCAAACATTGCAAACTGCTACTCAGTAGTATGTATCTAATACCTAATATATATATATAATCATTCCAATAACTTGTATATAGACTCATACGCACTATTCCACATCATAAACTTTATTTCATTTTTATAACTATTATTATTTTTGTATTGCTCTTGCTCTTATTGTTATTATGTTATGTTATTATGTTGCATTGTTGGAGAAGCCTGTGACATAAGATTTTCAAACTGCAGAATTACTCTGTAGCTATGTCAGATTGACAATAAAGAACCTTGAACCTTGAAACCTTGAACCTTGAACTCACATTTACACATGAACATTTCTGTGTATTGTTGTTCCATAAATGTGTTGGTAATTTGTTCTTACAGTTGTTTCTTATGCACACAATTTTTTTGCTGGGGAAATGTTGAGCTAATTCAGTATAATACATGCATATGCAATGCCAAATGTTGTTTAAACAATAAATGTGATTTAACTATGTCTACAGTCTAAAGTCCAGGATGAGTGAGCGTCAAGGAACCTGCTCTACAAACACAAGCACGCTGTCTGATGGACTGTCTCCATGCTTTGCAAGACTGGAACCAGAGCAATCCTTCACAGTCCATTTCTTCTGTCCAGGTTTCTGTCTTTTCATGCTTATTGCGTTATTTTAGTAAACATTTATACAGTTGAGTAAACTTGAGGGCTGATTTTTACATCTAGTCTTTTGCTGTTAGTGTTCACTCTGGGTCTTATTGCTAGTAAATATACATTAACATAAATAATTCATTCATTCTTAACCCTTGACCAAATCAGTTAAACTTTGGTTGATTTTTGTTGGGAAAATATACAATAATTGAGAGAGAAAAATATATATTTGAATAAGGTACAACTAAATAACATGTTATTTAACGGTTGTCAGTGGCTAATCTATGCTCATTTGGCAATCCATGATCAACATTTCATACACACACTGATTTTGCATCACTATAAGCACTTTAATATGTTTTTCCTCCTGGTGTTAGGCAAAATTAGAGGAAGGTGAAAAGTTGCAGTCCAGCCTAAGGGATGCGCTTTCTCACGATCAGTTTCTAAGAGACTGTTTGAAGCCCGACTTGGCTATGAAACTGGAGAGGGATTGTTCAGAAAGACTCACCGAAGCAAGCACACATAAGGTTTCTCTTCGCCTGAGCTTAAAGGTATTTTATGCATGTTTAACAGAATTATATATAATTCATAGTTAATTAACTACTGCAATTTTTTATTATTAAAAAAGGTTATGTAACTTAGTAATAATTAATGAAATGTGTACCCTTTTTTTACTCAAGGAACTTGATGGAAAGTGTAAACAAAAGCTGCCTGATGTCCTTCAAGGTAATGTAGAGGAGACAAAGACACCGGTAGTGGCACCACCACGAAAAAGCAAGCGCTCACCTGAGAAGAAACAACAAGTCGAACTGCAAAGAAACATTCCCATAACAGAACAATCTATTGAGTATGAATTATTGGTTTCTGCTGAGCTGGAAACTGATCCTAAAACATTGAAGCCTACTTTGACAGCAGTCAAGGAAGACATCAAATCCATTGGTGTGGAACACAGCAGAATAGAACCAACAAAAACTAAATCTCCGAGTTCAACATATCAATCAGAACCTTTTACAGCGCAACCTTACAACACTCTCAACAGACACTGTTGAAGAAGGTAGAAGGTAAAGCCTAGATCCCACTGCTGAGCCTTTTGTAGCTAAGCAAACTAAACCTACTTTGGAGCAACCTGTACCAATCAAAAAGGTCATTGGGCAGTCTGCAGCTAGTGTTAGTGAGAAAACTACACCTGTACCATCCAGGAGAAAATCCAAGACTTTGGCCACTGATACTGAACCTGCCCAGCCTAAGGTGGAGCCTGAAATGGTGAAAACTGTTATTACTCAAGGATCACCTGGAAATTTTGACAGGAAGTGCTTCTTCTGAAGCATCTATTCTAGATGTATTCAGAGCCATTCCCGTCTGTCACAGTAGCAACTGATGCCACTATTAGCCTCAGGCAACGGCTGTCACAAAGCAAGCTAAGACCATGGTTGATAAGCTAGCCAGACTTGGACCTACCAGATAAAGAGTCAAAAGACTGCAGACATGTCTATTCTAAGGATAATGTTTCAAAACCTGCACAGATCAAAGGCGACACAGAGAATCTAAAATCTGTCCTCTCTTCAACGCCAATCACAGAAAACAGATATTGCGCAACCTAAGTCTCTACAAAAATGCCAAGGTCAAAGAGCTCAAACGTTTCTACGACTGCAAAGCTTGTCGAAACTAAGAAAGAACCTCAGAATGGAAAGACTGCTCAAGGTGAACAGCCTAGAGAAACTGCTGTTTTGGTAGAAAATAAGCTTTCGCCAAACAAAAGAAAGTCAAAGAGTCAAAAACTTTCACCAGCATTTTCTTACAGTGAGAAAACACAGACCATGGAAATGCCTGACAGTCAAATGTCTTTACAGAGATCCAAGGAGCAAACTGATTCTGCTGCTGTGGTGGTAGAAGCTGAGTTTGTACGAACCATGAGAAAGTCAAAGAGTCTTGATGTTTCCACTGTTTCAGAGACTGGGAAGCTTTTCAGTTCAGAGTCAGTTCCACTGCCAGCTGTAATTGCTGTTTCGGAAAAAAGTGAGGTTTCACCACCAAAGCCAAAGTCAACAACTCTACCTCTGAAAAAGTCTGACAAGCAGGTAATACATATAATGGAAGAACATGAAAGTCAGAGGTCTGCTTTGACAAAAAGTGCTGAACTTACGACAACTTTGCAGCAAGTTGATGTCCCAAATAAAACTGCTGATGGGAAATCTAAAGATAATAAGAAAGAACCCGACAGCCTGAACTCTCCACATGTGGCCAAAGAAACAACAGAAGCTACTGTTGTGAAAGAAAGAAGCTTTTTCCAACCAAAAGAAGATATAAGGGTCCAAAGTGTTCCCCTGAACATGTAACCAAGGAAGTTGCGGAGAGTAAGCAAGATACCGAAAGTCAGAAGTCTACATTAAGCTCTGAAAAGCAAACTGAAACTGTTGTTGAGGAAGAAACTAAAGTCATACCACCAAGGAGGAAATCAAGGGGTTTGGAGGCATCCAAAGTTCCAGAAAGTACATTTCTACTACCAAGGGAATGTCAAAGAGTACAAAACCTCCTCACGAACCTTTAGAGACTGACACCACCTCAGACAACAATAGAATCAGAAGGTCTAAGATCTACTTTAGGTTCCAATGACAAAATGGACATAAAATCCATTGGTGTGGAACACAGCAGAATAGAACCAACAAAAACTAAATCTCAGAGTTCAACATATCAATCAGAACCTTTTACAGCGCAACCTTACAACACTTCCTCAACAGACACTGTTGAAGAAGGTAGAAGGTAAAAGCCTAGATCCCACTGCGGAGCCTTTTGTAGCTAAGCAAACTAAACCTACTTTGGAGCAACCTGTACCAATCAAAAAGGTCATTGGGCAGTCTGCAGCTAGTGTTAGTGAGGAAAACTACACTGTACCATCCAGGAGGAAAATCCAATACTTTGGCCACTGATACTGAACCTGCCCAGCCTAAGGTGGAGCCTGAAATGGTGAAAACTGTTATTACTCAAGGATCACCCGGAAATGTGACAGGAAGTGCTTCTTCTGAAGAAACAAAGCGTAAACCAACCATTATTCTAGATGTATCAGAGCCATTCCCGTCTGTCACAGTAGCAACTGATGCCACTATTAGCTCAGCAACGGCTGTCACAAAGCAAGCTAAGACCATGGTTGATAAGCTAGCCAGGCTTGGACCTACCAGTAAAGAGTCAAAGACTGCAGACATGTCTTCTAAGGATAATGTTTCAAAACCTGCACAGATCAAAGGCGACACAGAGAATCTAAAATCTGTCCTCTCTTCAACGCCAATCACAGAAACAGATAATGCGCAACCTAAGTCTGTACAAAAATGCCAAGAGTCAAAGAGCTCAAACGTTTCTACGACTGCAAAGCTTGTCGAAACTAAGAAAATCCCTCAGAATGGAAAGACTGCTCAAGGTGAACAGCCTAGAGAAACTGCTGTTTTGGTAGAAAATAAGCTTTCGCCAAACAAAAGAAAGTCAAAGAGTCAAACACTTTCACCAGCATTTTCTTACAGTGAGAAAACACAGACCATGGAAATGCCTGACAGTCAAATGTCTTTACAGAGATCCAAGGAGCAAACTGATTCTGCTGCTGTGGTGGTAGAAGCTGAGTTTGTACGAACCATGAGAAAGTCAAAGAGTCTTGACGTTTCCACTGTTTCAGAGACTGGGAAGCTTTTCAGTTCAGAGTCAGTTCCACTGCAGCTGTAATGCTGTTTCGGAAAAAAGTGAGGTTTCACCACCCAAAGTCAAAGTCAACAACTCTACCTCTGAAAAAGTCTGACAAGCAGGTAATACATATAATGGAAGAACATGAAGTCAGAGGTCTGCTTTGACAAAAAGTGCTGAACTTACGACAACTTTGCAGCAAGTTGATGTCCCAAGTAAAACTGCTGATGGGAAATCTAAAGATGATAAGAAAGAACCCGACAGCCTGAACTCTCCACATGTGGCCAAAGAAACAACAGAAGCTACTGTTGTGAAAGAAAAGAAGCTTTTTCCAACCAAAAGAAGATATAAGGGTCCAAAGTGTTCCCCTGAACATGTAACCAAGGAGGTGGCGGAGAGTAAGCAAGATCCCGAAAGTCAGAAGTCTACATTAAGCTCTGAAGAGCAAACTGAAACTGTTGTTGAGGAAGAAACTAAAGTCATACCACCAAGGAGGAAATCAAGGGGTTTGGAGGCATCCAAAGTTCCAGAAAGTACATTTCTACTACCCAAGGGAATGTCAAAGAGTACAAAACCTCCTCATGAACCTTTAGAGACTGACACACCTCAGACAACAATAGAATCAGAAGGTCTAAGATCTACTTTAGGTTCCAATGACAAAAACAAAAGTGTTGCTATTGAAGAAACAAAGCTTGTACCAACCACAACTAAATCAAAGAGTGGGGACTTTCCCACAGCTTCCGAAACCGTTGTTACCCATGTTATGTCACCTGCTGCTGAGCCTGAACAAAGTAAGAAAGAACTTGACAGTCAAAAGTCATCAACTCTAGATGTTGTCGAAGGAACAATCAAAAACTACTGTTGTGGATAAAGGTAGTCTTTCACTAACAAAATTAGGTCAAGGGATCCAAAACTTTCTTCAGAACTTACTACCACAGAGCTGACAAACACTAAGGATACATTTGACAATCAGAAGCCATCTTCGACTCCAGACGTTGTCACAGCAACGACTGAAAAGGGTCTGTTTCGGAGGAAGGTTAAACTTTCACCAACCAAAGAAAGTCAAAGGGTCTCAAACTTTCCCCAGAAACTGCTTCTACTGATTCGACAAAGACCAAGGAAGAGCTGACAGACAGCAGCCCTCTTCAAACTCCAGAAGTTGCACAAAACCAACTGAAACGACTGTTGTTGAGAAAAGTAAACTATCCCCAACCAAAAGAAAGTCACAGGATCTTAAACTTTCTTCAGAGGCTTATTACCACGGAGCTGACAAGACCAAGGAGGGAATCTGACAGTCAGAGTCATCTTCAACTAAACAAGTAGTTACAGCACCAACTGAAATGGCTGTTGTTGAGAAAAGTACACTTTCGCCAACAAGTACAAGTACATTACCTCAAACAAAACCATCTCTCTCCACCAAGCCTACTGATACACCACATGTGGCAGACTACATAGACAAGTTATGTGAAAACACAAGTGAGACTCAGAAGAGATATCTGGTCCTTGATCTGCCGGAGGTTGGATTTACCCAGACATACGAAATAAAGCAAGATCAGTCAAA
Organism: Trematomus bernacchii; assembly: GCF_902827165.1. Classification (NCBI taxonomy): domain Eukaryota; kingdom Metazoa; phylum Chordata; class Actinopteri; order Perciformes; family Nototheniidae; genus Trematomus; species Trematomus bernacchii. Next base: position 2,230,963 of record NW_022987313.1, on the reverse strand, counting down.
GACTGCGGCTCAGAGTGAGCCGCACCCAACCTACCTCTGCTGTTTTTGGCTGGGTTCAGCCTTATAAGGCTGAGGCAGAATGTTCTAGAATAAGCTCAATTAAGCAAAACATAATAGAACCAAGTGGAACTCTTAGTCTCGTTCAGGATAGACGAGAACAAGGTAAGGTTTATGACTTCCAGAAAGAACTAGGTAAAATGTCAACACATGACATTGATGATACACCTAAGACAATCCACATTGAGCCTGAAGTGCGCATTGTAAAACGAGATATTCAGACAAGTCCAGAGGTGAATGAAAACCCATCTGTCACAAGTGCAAAAATTACACCAGTACAAGGAAGTATCCAGAGGGAAATGGACCCAGAAAACAAAGCTGCTGCTGTTGTTAAGACAGAGATGACTGCATTTAATATTACTAAAATACTAAAAAAAGTGCAAGAAATCACTTTATGAAATTATGGCGATGTGACTCAAAGGGACAATGCCCAACACTCTCCTTCTGAAGCATTGCCTCAAGATCAGGCAAGGACACAGAATTGTGTAGAGATAAGCATATCTGAGAAAGATATTGTGAAAACAAGCCAAACTGGGACTAAACAAACCATGTTGGAAAAACCCAACAGGTCAAGGAACAGTCCGTAAAAGAGCATCTACACCTTCCCCACATGGCATTGAACATGTACATAAGAGCTTTGATGAAAAAATCTGTTACTATTTGAGAAGATCACCAGGGGGCCTGAAGTGTGCATTCCTACAACTGGATATGCCGACCAGTCTGCAGAATTATGAATACACATCAGTCACAAGAGCGAAAGAGCCGAGGATAGATATTGTTCAAACGTGTATCCAGAGCGAAAGGCTGCTGGAAAAGAAAGATGTTTACCACTGCAGGTGTTAAGCCAGAGGAATCTGCAGGGGAAGTTTACTAAGATAAGGGTGCAGGAGGGCAGTCCTGAATGTCAAGACAATGTGCCTAAAAGAGAATCTGCCCAACTCAAGACTTCTAGATCTAAATCATTGCAACCACATGAGACAGAGACAGACTTTATCGAAATAAGCTTATATGAACAAGACATAGGTAAACCAAGCCAAACTGATACTAAGAAAGGAGACTTGAAAACTGCCCAAGATAGAGCGACAGAAAACAAAGTATATGGAGTCCAAGAAGGGCATCCTAAAGTGTCAACACAGAGTATCAAAGATGTACCCAAGATCCTGGAAGGAAAGCCTGCTAGGATGCAGCAAATCCAATTAGAACCTCAAGTGTGCATCCTTCAAGTAGATATACCATCCACTCTCGGGAAAGATGAAAACACGTCAGTCACAGGAGAAAAAGAGCCAAAGATACATGCTAAAGTGTTGATAAAAGACGTACATGATTTGCCCCAGAGCATAGATCAAAGGTCTGTCAAAATTGAGAACATCCAAAAAGGCACTGAAGTGCATATTTTAAAACCAGGTACACAGATCTCTATAAAGGGGCATGTTATCCCCTCTGTAACGATGATTGATAAAGAACAAACAAGTATCCAGAACCAAGAAGTTGCAGAAATAAAAACCTGTCTTCAGCTGATGCTCAGCCAGAAAAGACTGCAGTCCAGATGACCAAAGTAGAAGTGGGCAAAGGATTGGTCAAGGAACATGGTGTCCAAAAAGAACAACAACCGAGTACACAGGCCACTAAACAGGAGCATAAAATCATGCCTGTTACGATAGAAAAGTCATCAAGGATTGTTAAGATCAAACAACTGGTTCATCTGGGCACAAAATTGCCAGAAAACAAAGAACCTTTCTTTCAGATGTTGTTCAGCCAGAAAAGACTGCAGTCAAGATGACAGGTTAGAAGTATGCACAGGAACCTGGGGTCCAAGAGAGCATCCTATAGTTTGTACACCAGATGTCAAGCCAGAGAAGGCTGCCATTAAGACAAAAGAAACAAGTTCCACAAATCCCCACTGAAAGTCAAAAGAATGTTGCCCAGAGGGACTCCACTCAACTCACATCAGTTGCTTTCTGCGGCAGTGAAGCCAAGTAAAGCAGAAAAAACACTTGCAGAAATAAGCTCATCCAAGCAAGAGAAAGTGCCAGAAAACAAAGACCAGACTTCAGCTGATGTTGGGCCAGAAAAGGGCTTCAGTCAAGATGACCATGATCGAGGTGAAGACCAAGGGAAACACCCAAAGGGGGGGAAAAGATTGTGAAGTGCAAGAAGTGCATGCTGAAGTATCAACAAAGTGCAGGATGCCCCCAGAGCCCTGGAGGAAAAGTCTGTTAAGACTCTAAAGATGAACCCGTATAGAAGTGCCAGAAAGCTTTACAGATTCCCTGTCTGAACCAAGTTAGTCCCTAGCGCACTAACGGAGAGACAAGCAACGTATGCAAAGGACATTAGAGGAAGAAAAGAAGGAGGGGAAGAAGAGGACAACTCAGGAAGAGGAAAGGGAAAAAATGGTCACTCTAGGAAAACAAATGTTCCACTCCCGATGGCCAAAACTCCCACCACTGCTGACGTGAGGAACAATGGATGCAACACAGGTAAGACATTAGAGGTACTCATCTGTAGACAATACTGTAGCATTAGGTCTCTGTCAATTTAGTTTTTAACAACTTTGTAGTTAACTCTCAATGAACAACTGTCCCAAGGATCACTTCACAATACAAATAGCCCAGTAACTACATAGCAGATAATATTACATATGAATTGACAAGTTGAGTAGAAGAGAGAGAGAGTGTGGAGAGAAAGTATTTTTGTGTTGCTCTGGTATTCTAAACCCTTTATTATGCTAAAAATGTTCAAAGAAGCATCAATGACTGATCAATGTACCTTTAGGGCTTCTGAAATAACTTTACATGTGTTTAATTTACTTTACATTAGGCCTGTACAAGTGCCTACTGTACACAGCTACATTTGATAAGCATTACATGCAAAGCCAATATATGCTTGAGAAATGTACACCTGTGCTACCAATGGTTTCATTGCCTCTGGGTTGTAATATTAGCCATGCATGTCTTGCGAGTCAAAGCATGTAAGGTTTACTGCCAGAGAAAAACGATCATTCAAAAGGATTAGAATTATTTCACAACGTGCTTGACTAAAATGGAATGCCAATTAATTGTTAAAATCTCGCATTAATTCTGTGTTTTCTATCCACAATTGGATCAGGTGAACACGGCTGACAAGATACAAACTGCATCACTGCAGGCAGTTCATACATCAGGCATTATCTGGAGGGATGGTAACTCTGGTGGAAGGCTCCCCCTCTCAGGTAAACAAAGCTCAAGCTTGCAACGACTGTTAGGAAGCCTGAGAAACTTGTTCTGGAGGAACCAGAACAAGTTATTTCCACCATGAGGAAAGTCTTCACGGAAGTACAGTTACTCTCAGGGACAGGACCTACGAGTCCACTATCAGAGGTATCAGTATTACTTTAAATTACCACTAGGTTTAACCAAGTGTAGAAATTGTTGCACCCACACATATGAGATTCAAGTGCACAGTATATTTTGTTGATAATAATAATGATGTTGAACATATACTGTCAGCATTGCTATTTGAATCTAGCTCATGGTGTGTTACTTTTTTTTATCTCCTTGGGCCTCACTTGGATTTTAAAGACTGCAAGCTCTGATGTGTTTCTATTTCCTAAGGGTAAACCACTGGAAGGGGCTCCAGAGGCTCTGATTTCATCCACCAGTGATCTGGAGAACCGTCTGAGCAGGCTGGTGTCTAGAGTCCTTAGCTGCAAGAATTACCCAGCTGAACTCAGCTCAGCAGCCATGGCCAAACAGCTGGAGGAAGCTCAGGTGTGAATCAAAATGACACGGTCCATGACTCATTAGAGATATAAAAATGATTTATGGAGGCATTTTTTTTAAACTTGTGGAGTTGAACGGCATGTTCTGTAATAATAATACTAACTATAGTACCTTCTGAATTTGGCATCTCCAATGCTTATCTGTCCCAGCCTGTTCTAAAGGTGGGATACTAAAACAAGTGCACATTTCTCAACATGATTGTGCATTGCACCTTAAAATGTGTAACTTTTGAAATAACTTATTCATAGCATTATACTTGTGTTTAGTAGAAATCAGATGTACAATAAACATAAAATGTACGTTAAAATGACAGGCTTTGAATAATTGTGGTTACTTTTGCCTGTTTGAGTACAGGAGTGCAGAGGACACTGCCAGGCACAAGTGTCCTTGCTCTCTCAGTTGAGAGAATCTGAAGCTGAGAATAAAGAAGCTCTGGAGTGGTGTGGAGGACCAGTGGAGTACCGCAGTTTCAGGATTGCAGCTGGCCGTCATCCAGAGTAAAGAGGCCCCAACTGCAGCTGGTCAGAGATTACTGCGCACAGTGTGAAGCAGCCAAGACCACCCTGGAGAGACTGGACAAGCAGAAACTGGAAGCTGTCAGGATGTGGAGTTTCAGCTATGGTTTCCATTCATTTCTTTATTGTTATCATTTAGCAGAAACCTGAAATTATTTTTGCAAACAGATTTGTATTGCTCGAGAATATATCGTTTAAAACGTACACATTAGATACAACTGTCATTAAATTAGTGTTCCAGTGTTTTATGTAGTATTTTTTTAGGATCCTTACATCCACTTTAGAAGTAAACAAACCAAACCATTCTAAAACCAATTGACAAAACAAGATAAGACAATATTACATTTTAAAACAGGGTGGCACAAAGCCAAAGGGGCAAACTGGATGTTTTTTTAAAGCTTTTTCTTAATTAACATTCATGTTATTTAAATTTGTATCTTAAATCTCAAATCATCCTATCAAGCTTATATTTGTAACCGTGTGTAAGGTTGTAAATGCCCAGGCCCATGATTCCAAGGACTCCTTTTGTTATTCCAGGTCCCCAGAGGAGAGCATCCCAAAGGAAACGGAGCGACTACTCTCCTTACAGAGAAGCATGGAGGAGAACAGAACAGTACTTGGGGAGTTGCTTTTTGACCTATACCAAGTTGTCCTCCCACCTCAGCTGGTCTGAGCGAGCAACCGCACAGGACCGTGCGATGAAGAGCCTGCAAGAGAAGGTGGAGGGGCCTGGAAAGAGCTGTTGGAGAGAAACCTGTATCACACAAAGGTCCGTTTTTCAAGACACCAGCAGCCTTCTGTCTGCGCTATCAGGTCCTTAAGAAACATTTGGAGAGAATTGACAAAGACCTTGAAGCCAAGTCTCCTACGGTTACTCAGTGGAACTGCAAGAAGGCGAAGCAGCTGATGGTGGCAAATGCAGAGGTTAAAGCTGCTCAGCAAACACACCTTCATCTGCAGCAGCTGTCAGATGTGCTACTCCCCAGCACACCGATGTGAGAAGGAAACAACAGAAATAAAGCAGGGGCCTTCAGAGAGTCAAAGGACCAAATTCGCCAAACAGAGGAAACTCATTTCATCTCAAAACTCCAGAACAGCAGCAACCCCATCATGGAGAAAATGCTCATGGTGATGAGGGATGGCCTTTCCTGGGCGAAGCAGACAGAGAGTGACATTGAAGGCAGGAGGGAAGAGGGTGGCTCTCCTCCCTGAGAATGTGCACCGTCAGCTCAGAGATCACAAGAAGATGCAGTCCGAGGTCATAACCAAACAGGGGCCAACTGGAGCTGCTGGTGGAGGAGGTGGAGGAGCTCCTTCCACAGCTGGACCAGGCTGAGGAGGTGCCGATGGTGCGCTCATCTCTGGATTCCCTTCACAAACTATCAGAGTCGACTACTGAGAAGCTAGCCAAGGCGGTGTGAGAGAGATAGAGTCGGGGACTGCAGACCAGAGAGAAGCTTTCGGAGCAGATTGCTGATCTAGAGTCCTGGGTTTTTGGCTCATCTCCATAAAGAAGCCTCCAGGAGTCCGGACAGCGAGCTCAAGGGCCCCATGCTGACACTGAGCGCAGAGTCCGTCAGATCCAAGAGACTCTGGCTGAGGCTGAGAAGCAAGCCGCTGTCTGCGAAGCTCTTTTAATGAAGAGCAAAGACATTGCCCTGAACTCAGCATCAGCGAGGAACTGTTCAGCTTTATGACAAGCTTACTAACCTCCAGGAGGACATCAGAGCCATCAGCAGCTATGAGAAAGCCACCAAAAAAGGAGCTTGACGATCTCACCCAGAATTTAGATTCCAGCAAGGAAAACGTTGTCAAAATTGAAACAAGCCTGAGGCAGATGTTTAGTAGAATCTGAGTAGACACCGGTTTCCCCCATCACAAAGCGAGTCCCTGCAAGCTCTTTTGAGCGTTTCAAACACATGATTTTGGAGCACAAGTCCCAGGCTGACCTTCTGCAACCCTTGATTCCCCTGGAAAAGTCAAAGGAACTGTACTCGGTCATTTCGGAACTCCTCCGCAAAATGGTCACCCTGGAAATGATAGCCAAAGGTCACGAAACGTACCTGAACCAGAGGCAGTGTGTGGAGGACCTCAGGGAGAGCGTTCAGGAGCAAGTCAGTCACCACCAAAGACGACCAGGCACGGCGCTGGAGGACAAGTACAAAGTCTGTCAGGCCCTCCTCATCCAGCTTCCTCTAATCAGGTACATGTCTGAGGAGGCTGGGATCCAAACTCGAGATGATCTCCGCTGACATTCTACCCCTCCACAAGCTGAGCACAGAGCGGCATAGACTGAAGAAAAACGAGGAGAGCCTTGACACCTTGGAATTGACGCTCTTACCAACAACCTCAGCATTATCGAGTTGAACCTGCTGAAGGAGCTGGACCTGGACTCAGAGAAGGTGGCCACTCAGGGCCTTCCTCTTGAAGACCCAGCAGGAGCTCCAGACAATCCCCTCATTGGAAGCCAAATGAAACAGTAATTAACAACGAATACCAAAGAGTCATGTCTTTCAAAATACTGTACAGTCAAGAATGAGAGCATGGAGCTTCTCGAGCAGAAGAAAGGAAACAGAAAGGGAGCGGATTTCCAAGATGTGATGGACTTGAAGAAATCGGTCTTCAGCGAATGCGACCATCAAATGGCAAGTTCTTGTTTTTATATATATTTTTTGGTAAATGAGAATCCAAGCCACCACCATCCAAAGCACTAAAGTCGTGGTTGTGTGTAACAAAAACTGTGACCAATTATAATGGACAATAAAAAAAAAGGTCAAAAACATCTCAAATAAATGACTGGAATGATATATAGGATTAGTTTGAGTAATACAAAAAATTGTGTTTATTGTATTTTTTAGGCGAATTTCACCCAGGCCAACAAGTCCCTGAGCCGCTACACCTGTGCTGTAACACAGGCGGCTCAGTTCCTGCGGGACATCGAGGGTGTCTCTGCTTGCCCCTGCAGGGCTCTGCTGGTCTCTGCTCCGACAGGCTGCCGGAGGACCCAGCAGGCTCTGGCTCGCTGCAGCAGCAGTTCCAGACCCATGTGAGCAGCTCCAGAAACCAAGACGCCTGCATCCTACCTGTGCCCCCCAGAAGGTGGAGCAGCTCCAGGAGAACATCCTGAGTCAGCTCCTGGTGAGGATGTCCACTCTCCAGGCAAAGGGACACATCCGACTAGGAGTACCTCAGCAGGTAATATGCTAACAGAATGAAAGTCTGCATTCTCAACTTCACAGCCATTCTGTGCCTTATTTGCATTTGAGAAGAAGCATTATCTTCTTCTTATTAGACCTTAACAGATCACAAATGATCTCTTCAGTTGTGCCAGAACATTACAGAAAATACCACCAAGAGCCCAAGATGAAATCGTCCAGAGTGTGAAGAGCGCAGAGAGCAGCCTCTCACAGTTCATCTGTCATAAGTCACCTGTTCGCTGACTGCACTGACCAGGCAGACAAGCTTGGAGTACGTATGAGCATTATTCTATTTGAGTTTCCGTGCCTCCAGGGACCCATATCATTCACCATTGTGTTCATCTCTATCATATTAAATCATGTTTTCACATTTTTGAATGACTCTCTGTTGCAGGTTCGTCTGAGGAGGTGGAGTCCCTGCAGAGGCGTCTGGGGGAGCGAACGAGTGGTGCCCAGAGCGGAGCTGTCGGGGGGGCAGGGAATCCGCTGTGGCTTCTGTGTGGAAACACGTATCGAGACTACGCCGCTGCCTACACGAGCTGACGACACGCAGCAAACAGAGGATCGCCAGAATGGAGCGAATCACCACACAGTGTAAGTGACAGATTACAGAAAGAATATTTGTGGTGTAAAATATATAATCTGAACGAATACTTCTCCAGTCTTATCCAAGTGTCCATTACTTTCTATTTATTTTTTTGCCATATTACTATGTAAGTATAATTAAGTCTGTGTGCGGCCCTCCTCAGGTGGAGAAGGCCTCCTCTCTCCTGGAGCAGGTGGAGGGGGAACATCCTGATGTGTACCGGATGAAGGCCTCCACCGAGGACCTTCAGGACCTACTGCAGTCCTTGGGAGCCTAGTACCAGGACAGCCGGACTGTGAACATCGAGCGCTGTCCGCTCTGGAGCTGCGCACTGCCAGGCTGCTGGGCGGTCCAGCCGACCTGGAGCAGGCCCCACCCACTCCGCTCTGTCAGCAGCTGCAGGCCCTGCAGGGTCGATACAGCAGGCTAGGACGGTGTTTCAGCTTCACTTTATAACTTTATTGACGTTTTTGTGGTTGAAAGACTTTCGGTAAAGATCTAATGTCCGTTTTAAAATCATTTCACTGGTCACCTTACATTTATATAAAGATAGTGGCAGATTAATGTTCATACTTTTAAAGGCCACCTCAAGACCCAGCTTTTTTGATTTGGCTTTTAAAATGAATTTTATTACATTTTGTTAGTCCTGTTTTACTTACGTTGTTGGTTTTTATTCCTCAAAGAAAGTAAAGAATCGCTCTGTCTATGAATTGGGAGGATAAGAATGATTTTTGTAAATCATCCTGGGTCACCTGCCTTTTAAATGTATTTTAAAACAACCCAACAGTCACTCTGTATATGCTGATTCTTTAGCTAAGTTTTCCCCTTATTTTTCGTTTTTAAATAAACCAATTCATTGTGATTTTAAGTCCATGGCATAACAAAAACTCAATTACCCACAAGCTATCAGGGGAAAGGGAAGTGGGTCGGACATGGACCTGCGGGGCCTCTGAGCTTGGGCAGTATTTGAATATGTTTACACTGACAGTCCTTTAACTGCCATGAGGCTCTGTGCTTTGAATTTAACGGTTGATGTATTCTCAATGCAAACTCTCACGATCATGGATTCAAGGTAAGAGGCTATAAAGTTGGTTTCAAATTGTTTAAATTACTGGACATTTGTGTTTGTGTGTTTCCATAGTGTGAAGCAGAAGAGCAAGGAGGGTCTGAAGGCAGCCAGGACGGAGCTGGAGGAGAGAGAGAAGCTTCGGGAGGAGATGCAGGGCATCCAGGTTTGGCTGGAGGCTGCAGACGGTCTTCTGTCAGAGATGCAGCAGAGCAGGAGCACAGAGGAGCTTCAGGTGGGACACTCCTCTGAGATGCTTTAACTTCCATTTCCTATGTGTATTCATACGATCAATACAACTCAAATCTAAAAAAAAAAAAAATTATCTAATCTCAGTGATCTTACTGCTTTTGTGCAAACATGGTTAATCATTTCATTTAATTTAATTGGCCGTATTTAAAGTAGTTTCCCATCTGCGTAGACAGGGAGCTAACCGTTTTTGAAGGTTTCATGCAAAGAGGGGTGCAATCACAAACTAAAAAGTATATATAGTATACACATTTATTTCTCACTTTAATTATTTGTTATTTATTTATTTGTATGTATGTCTGTCCTAAGAGTTTATTAACAGCTGTTATTGCATTTGGCTTCACACTTGGCGGTGTGTTTTGCTCAGGGCTGAAGGTGCAAATTAAGAGTGAAATTGAGTTGAGAGCGATCCCCGAACAGGCACTGCACCAGTCTTAGAAAATAAAACTGGATTGGGATTTTGATGTTAGCATTTCTCAATAATCAAGCGTCCCTCCAGGACCCTCTGAAGAACCTCTGGGTGTCTCCGGATCCCACGAAGGTTCTTCATGTAAACAAGGCATTACACTGCCCAGAGTTCAACTGTGTATCTCCCTCCAGCCAATGGTGTGTAAATAATGAGACGAATGAGAGAGGACAGTTTTTCAAAGTGAAAATATAATGATGCATTTGTACTCACTCACTCAAACCACTTTTAGAGCTTATTTCTATTTTTATAAATTACACATGAAACCAATTTCTCTTCTCATTCAGCAAGTAATCTCCTACTATACTCTGAAAATGACGCAGATATTTTCATACAGTGGGTAGTCTAAGTCTCAATACAAAGGTTGTGTTTAGAAATGTCATCTGGTAACTAGCTTACAAAAGGTTAAGTGAATGACACGTTTGGCATACGTTTTGGTCTCTATATTTGCATAGAATAAAAAAAACTGGGGAAAAATGATGGGGAAAAAATCATTAATATATATATATATTCACAAGGCCTGGCTTATATGCAGATCTTAAGCTTTTAGTGATGAATAAATGCAGAGAGAAAAAGGCTGTTGACTGTGTGAAAGTGTCCAGTAAATATGAAACGTCTGAATCTAACCGTTGGCTTGGCCTCCAGCCCGCTGCGAACCCACCGACCCAGAATCACTCTGCCCTTTGTCTCGAAACCTGAGCTGAGGCCAACATCTCCCTATCCACTCCAGCTCTCTCTCAACACACACACTCACAAACCTCTCCTCCATAGCTCCCACTACCCTCACCCCTCCTCTTGTACTAGACACCTTTTGTTCAGTGTAAGTGGATCTTTCAGGTGGCCTCTGTAGCCAAGTCATTCCATGCACAAACACACACAACTTTACTTGTGAGAGAAAGCATGAACATAATGCAATCTCTATGCCTCAGTGTAAAAGTAATTGTAACAAAGTCCTAACCCTTTAAAATCGATCTTTCAGTGTAGACCGGTCCTCCTAACTTCACCATTTCATAAAAGAAAAACGCAAATTGGTCCTCACAAAGATAGACATACAAGACCAAACACACACACTTTGCCCTCACCATGTCCCACTCTCCCATGCAAAAATAAACGTCTCCCGAAACCCTCTCTTCCTCCCATCCTTTGTATCACACACACACACACACACACACACACACACACACACAGTTTCTCATAGTGATAACAAAATGCACCTCCCTCTTCAGCAGAGCATCGGACATATTCAGACCCAGGTAGTCTCATCTTCATTACCTCGCACATTTTAAGCGTTTTTCTTATTTAATGTAAGCTGTTATTGTAAATTAGAATCTCTCTGAGGTGACAATAATTCACTTTTGCTATTGTGGATTTGAAACACTTTGAAGGGTTAGTCTCTGTTGGATGAAAGCAGGACAGGCGAGAGCGCTGACTGCTAAACAAAGCACTGAAAGTGTGTTAGTGGCACTTTAGATTGAATCATTCTCCCTCTCTTATTAGATTTTCTTCATCCTATTAATTTACACAATCCTTCTCTCTGTCTGCAGGAGGTCCACAGTCAGCTATGTAACCACAAGGCTCTGCTGCAGCGCATCATGGAGAGCCTGAAGATGAAATACTCCGACTCCCTGGTCCCGGTGGAGATCGAGAGCCAGCTGCAGGAGGTCACACAGTCGCTGCAGCAAGTAGAAGCGAAGGTACACAAGACTTCGATTTTTACATATAAATATGTAATTGACTCATAACAGACATTTGAAAGAAATGACAGAAAATGAAGTATGGAAAATTAGAGTAGTTACATTTACAGGGCACTTCAGGGAATATTTTATTTAATAATAACTAATAATTTAATAATACAGGAAGAGTGTGTTATAAGTTGTATACTTTAGAATTTCTGCCAAATGTACTAAGTTTGAATATTTTAGGATTACAATAGTATATGTCTTAGAAATGACCTTGGAATGAAAAATAATTATGAAGACTTAAGAAAAACAACCTTCTGTTACTGTCATTGTTAATGTTTGTACTTGATTCCTCCGTCAGGTGGGAGAGGCGGTGGAGAGGAGCGGTCCCGTCCACAGGCTAGGGGCGAAGCTGTCTGAGATCCAGGCTGGCCTGATGTCCGTTCAGAAGAGACTTGAACAGAAAAGCCCAAATGTGACCATAGCTAAATTCACTCAGAAGGTGAGCACTGACATAACAATAATAATAATAATAATAATAATAATAATAATAATAATAATAATAATAATAATAATAATAATAATAATAATAATAATAATAATAATAATAATACATTTCATTTATATAGCACACTTTAAAAACAACGTCATCTCAAGGTGCTTCACAATGCTATTTGTTTTGGTTTATGATTTACCACCTTGAATAATTGTATAGGTTTGCTGGTTGTTATGGGACAACATTAAAGCTTAACACAAATCTAAGAAAATAAACCCTGTTAAAAATCTTGTCAAGGCGATCATGTTCATGATCATTGTTCTTTCAAAGTTATATTTCATGTGTTACAATATAATCATAAATAAATCCTCTGTATGATTGTGTGTCTGCTCAGCGTGTGTGGGACGAGCTGGACGTGTGGCACTCGTGTCTGGCGGCGCTGGAGGTGGACATGCAGGACCTGGAGAACCCTGAGGAGGCGCTGATGCTCACTGAGAGACTGGCGGAGGTCCAGCAGCTCCACTCCCAGCTGGCCAAACAGGCGGAGCAGAGGACCACCCTCATCAGCAAGGTCAGAAAGACTTCAAACCCCTTCAGTCCTCTTTTTCACTCCTCAAACTGCCAGCGTTATTCCCTGAGTCATAATCACAAGCTGCTGAGTCTCCTCATTTGTTTAGTGGCAACAACATTCATGTTTATATTGGCAATAATCTGATGTTATGTTATCTCTCATATTTGCCTCAACACTCTTTAGCAGACGATTCAACAGTATCATTAGCACACACTCATTACAAGCCTTGTAACTTAGCACGTTCTATGCAGTAAACATCATTTTGTCTTTTAATTTATATGATGTGTGTTTTAAGATCTATTTTCACACAGTTGGTGTCACTTTCTTGATTAAACTAAGTATTGTTTATTTTTCTGCTCAGATCCCAACGTGGCTTCAGGAGCATCAGGAGATGATCAGCAGCTCTAAAAGCTGGATGGCTGAGGCCAAGTCGTGGCTCGCTACACCCTGCACCTACACCACGGCTAAATGTCTGAGCAGCCATGTTCACACTCTGCAGGTGAGGGCACTTATCTGGGGTCTGAACTATCAACACTGCCGTTTCTTCACCTAAAAACTGTCCTTCAAAGACATATTTACCAACCAATAAGAGACTGAAAACCACAAATCAACAAAATAATTACTATAGAATAACACAAAAAATAGCTACAAAGGGATGCAAAATAGCCCAAAAGAGAAACAAAGACTATGAAAAGAGGGAAATTCTTTTAAGTGAGACTAAAAATTACTACAAAGAGACACAAAGTACGCAAAACAACTACAAACTACTACAAAAAGAGGCAAGTCATCTCAAAAGGGGTCAAACAACCACAGATAATTATTCTGAAACAATGAGAAAGTGACACAAAACGACTACAAAATGAACAAATGCAGGCATTGAACAACACAAAGAGAAAAAAAAAATCAAAGTCTGTGTGTTTGCATGTCTGTGCCAAAGGGCTCATTGTCTCATAATCCCCTTATGATTGCATTATGCAGAAGAACATCATCAAACTGTAAATGTAGGGGAAAATGTGTTTTAAAAAATGTGCATTGGTTGAAAAAATAACAACACGTACATTATGTCTTTCTTGTGTTTCAGATGGTGTTGGATGACTCGGCACAGATCCGGAAGACTCTGCAGGGCTTCAGCTCCGTCCTGCAGGAGATGTTTCAGGTTTGCGACGTCACGACTCTACAGGAAAAGCTGCTGGAAGCCGATCAACAAGTGGCCCACGTTCAGGACAGCTTCACTGCTCCTCTGTCCCACCTGGGCCACGCTGCTGACGTGAGACTTCATTTTTACTTTCATCCTTTGACTTGGCAGATGTTAAAGTATCTCTTTACCGGTAGATTTGTGTGTCTCACCCTTCTACTCTATGTTCACGCCTTATTTCTAAACGGTCAAACATATTGATTCATCTCTTGCTGTCTAGGAGGTGGAAGCCGTTGAGACTGAAGTCAGGTGTATGGAGAATGATGTGGCTGAGATCAAGATCTTATTGTCTTCTCCGGAGACTTTCCCCAGCCCCAAAGAAGAAAGCTTCAAGGTGAGACGTGCAGAAGAAAACTCTTTGTGGCGAACAACAAGACGAACATTTTGGGGTTGTTTGAATAAGAAAATACTAAAAGTGAAACAGATGTAGTGATAAGACCATGCTTGTATTGCTCAAACATTAGTGGTGGATGTTTTCTGACGTAATCAACTTTATCAGCCAGAAATACCAACTAATCAGTTTAAACTCTTCTTATGTGTCCAGAGTGTTGAGCAGAAGATCCAGTCCATGAGGAGGACCATTACTGAGATCCAGAAGTGTAAATCAGACCTGTGTCTTCCAGAAAAGGCTGAAGAGACTCTGACTGTCTTTTCTATAGTGGAGCAGCTGCAGGCTCTGCTGCTGGAGCTGGAGAAGGTCAGTCAGTCAGTCAATCAGTCAGATACTTATGGCGCATTTCCACTGCAGGGCCTCGCACGGCTTAGTACGGTATAGTTAGGCCTTGGTAGGCCAGGCTCACTTTATGCTGCGTTTCCATTACAGTTTAGTAGCTGGGGTAGTAACTATAGTAACGCAGTGAAGGCGGAGCCGTGACGTCATCTTCAATGCGAACCACAAAACCAAACATTAGCTGTTAGCACTCAAGCTCACAGCTCCTCATATCTGTTCAGAAACTAGACAAAAGTTAAACAAGTACAAACCACAGACTGCCTGTGTCATGGCGAATACAGTCGCTGGTTTATTTGTATCTGTATAGGCCGTTGTTGTGAGTGTGGACGGTCGGAGCATATACAACGTTAGCTTAGCCAATTTCCATTCAGAAAACACGCATTTTAAAATGTTTTTCGCCTGCCATCTTGTCTGCAGACTTGTCAAAGCATTAATTCATGGTTTTTACTAACCGGTATCAGTATGTTGTTACTTCGGCATAATTTTGAGACGTGTATTACAATTAAATCACGGTCAAATATGTTCGTTGTAGTTGTAGCCACTCACGTCACTAGTTTAGCATATTCAGCCCGGTTGTTGGCCCGGAAAGAACCACGATTTTGGAGGGCCAGAAAAACTGTGAAAAGGTACCTGTTAGCCAGAACTACCCCTAGTGGAAACGCAACAAGAAGCGTGCCGGGTTTGGCACGGCACGCTTAAACCGTGCTACGTGCTGCAGTGGAAATGCGCCATTAAAGTACTTAAAGTGGTCTTCACTGAAACTCCTGCTTTTCTCCTTCTGTAGAAGATCCCTGCTCTGTTCATCCAGCAGCCTACGACTCCGGTCCAAACCAATGCTCCATCTCTTCAGCAGACCGCCTCTGGCCCTCAACTCTTTAAATCCACTTCAGAGGACGCTGAGGTGGGTTTGGTTCACCGACAAATAAATAGAGAGCGTTCCTGTAGTTATGGAAGATGAGGACGGCATTGATGATGAAATCTTGCATTGTTACAAGCACACGCCTCTCAATCATGAGTGGTTGCACCGACAAGAAATGTAGTAACCCGGTCATTATTTACTGTCAAGAGACGTTGCTGTTAGTTTTCAAAATATGTTTTTTTGTCGCATTATGCACCAATAGCCAAGTGCCATCTAGTTCCATTATAATGGAGAGAAGGGCAGACATCTCTACAGACGCTCCTACACACTGCTTTCCCACCAAAACAATCCAAATTGATAAATACCACCAAAGGGTTCATATCTATTATTTATTTTTTTGAGTTAACTCTTCCTTTAATGATTCTAGCGTTTCAGAAAAAAAAGATCAATTTAGGTTTTGTTTTTTTTACTTCATTAGCCTTTAAGTTAATACTCTTAAACAAAGTGTTTTCCATGATGGCGACAGTATTTAAAGTGCATTGGTTAAGTGACCTAAAATCCTATTGTGGAGTCTTAAAGGCATCATGTGTAGAAAGAAGATACAACCAATGTAACAAAAAACTGTCATTTTGCGTCTCTCAGAAGGAAGGCGTGGAGGGCCACATCAGAATTGTCCGTGTGAAAGAGAACGTGCTGAAGCAGCCGCAGACTGTGGAGCATTCCTCCGCTGAGCAGAGACAACCCCCTGACAGAACTCAGGTAGGAACGCAGGGAGACATCCTCCTGGTTCATTTTGATTGCCTTGAGTGTGAAGCACTTTGTGACATTCAGCTCTTGAGAGGTGCAGAGTAATACTAATGTACTTACTTTGAACACTAAAAGAAACAACTGATCGTTTGAGCACTGTATTTCTAATTCTGTCTGGAGTGCGACTAAAGCGATTTTGTTCTCACTGTTCTGTAATTGACATGAAATAAACATCACTGAATAATAAATCATGGGTTATGAATATCAAAAACTCACCACCTGACTCTTTGACGGTAGAACAAAGTTTAGAATGGTTTGTACTAACATGCCTGCTTACCCATTCCTCCATGTGTTTTTAACCAAATGTATTAACAAATGTGTTTTTTCCCTGCATGCTTAATACTACTATTTTCTTCTATTTCAAATCATTATGCAAAAATGCGTTGAGTCCTACATATTGTTAAAAGTGCAATCAGTGGGACATTGAGCTGAAGTTTTTGGTTTGACTACATTTGTGAGCAGGGGGAGATTCTAGTGGAGATCCTGAAGTAACAGAATAAGTGAGGCTGAATTAAGAGCAACATCATCCCAAAGATGTGTGCACGATATTTAGAATATTTGAATATGATATTATATTCAATAATAAACCATAACACTCTTGGGGACTAGCGGACTCCTGTGTCTGAGAAGACTTTTGCACAATGGTTCACGTTTGCCTTCAGATTAGCTTGTCTCCCCTAAAGATACACTAGAGCTGGTTTTAGTGCAATGGTTAAAAAACAACATTAGCAGCAACAGGTGCCAGCTCAGTGTCCCATATGCACTTTTTACCCCCCCTCCCCCGTGTGACTGCACATGAGCGTGTTTCCGTGTCAGCAGAGGGAGCATCAAGGCGTGCTCCAGGCTGAAGAAGCCAGAGAGTCAAAAGGGAGTGAGGAGCAGAGAGTTGCAGAAGGTGGAGGAGGGGTTTTATGGTGGCTCTGGGATGCTTTCCTGGGTGCTCCGCCAGAGGTAAAAGGATCTAGATCTGCAGTGGAAAATCAATCATCCATTTTCTTTCTCTGTCCTATCTCTGTCCTGCGGTCATCTCTTTTAACCCCCTCCCGGAGTTCCTTGTGACTTAAGGTCAGCTACTTACAATGTAACGTTTTTTAGACCAAATTATAGGTGGATATCTAAAACTAAGTAATTATTTTTATTTAGTAACACACCTGAGGTCAAATGACCAATGGCATATTAAAGCACTTCTAACAAAATTACCTTTTTTGACCCGGGTCACTGTGTTTTACCACTGGCAATGAGTTCCCTCCCCTTCTTCTACTACCATGCTCTTCATATCAGCTGCTTCCACAAACCCTCTCCTGACCCTTAACACAGCTCTACAATCAGTGCATTTTCCATTCTACTCAAACCTCCCTGCATATGTGTTTCTGGATTTTGTTCTGCCTCTAGAGAGCAGTATTGAACAGTGTTTGTAGTGTGTGTGTCGGCACTGTAGATGAGTAAATTGCCAATAAAATGTCACAAACATTGTTCTCTCTTTCAGCCATTTCATATTATGGTTTGGTTGTTTATATAGATTTTGTTAAACCTGTATCATTGTTGGTATTAGGAACAAGAGACTGAAGGGGCCACTGGACAAAGCACTGAACCGACTAAAGAAGATAGACAGGTAAATAAACTCTCAATACTGTCAAACATCCTCATTGGCTCCTATTGGATTTTTTAAAATAGGATACGTCTGGTGCTATGCTATATGTTCATACTGGCAACACATCTAATCAGAAGAACTAAAACAACATTGAATTGATCCTGATAGCAAGTCTAGCCCTTGTCTCCAAAGTCTGGTATACCTTGGTTTCCATATAAGCTAATGAATTTGTATTGTCAGAAATGAGTGAGGGAACAAGCAGTGTCAAAGACAGGATAGAAAAATAAAAAACGAGTGTTTGTTTGTACAATAACAAATATAAAGAATATCACCAGCTTTATCTTTTAATGAATCTCAATTATGGGTGTTTGGTAGTGTAAAATGTAAGTAAATGTACATTTTACATTTATATAATTGATGCCAACTTTAATATTTTGTTGACATATTCAGGAGGAGCCATTGAGTGTGTTTCACCATCAACAGTTATACAAGATAACATAACAAATATTTGTAAATAACATTATTTGATATAATTCTGTAACAGAGTGTACCAGTAACTGTGTGAATCCTTCTCTCCCGTTAACTAAATGATCCTTGTGTTTAACTGACTGACCTGAGTGATCTTCTAACCCTGCTCATGTTTCTTCAGGATGCCACAGAAGCAAGTTCCTCTGAAGCTTTATCAAAACCCCTGGGCACAGTCAGAACTCAGACACAGCCTGAGAGCATGGTAAACACATCCTCCACCGTAGAAGTCTCCAAATCCTCCAAATCCTCCTCTGGCTCCCAGCAGAAATGTGTAGTCTCCTAGATCTAGAACTTGTATCGCTAGAACTTCTCACTTCTTCTTGTGTCAAGCATTGAACTTTGAGCTTCTTTAAAGCCATGGGCAGAAAGAGCCGTCTCTAGAGGCAAGCTTAGATTCCTCTGCTTCTTCTAGAAATCAGCCTGGAACACAAGTGTTTACAACCAATCATAGATTTCCCTACTTGTTCAACCTTTGAACCCATCCAGAATCAAGTTTATATTTAGAATGTTCTTCCAGAATCTTCTAAAAGAATCTACTTAATTAATGGGCAGAACAAATCTTTAAATCCCTCTCTTTGACTACCTATTGTATATACTCAAAGTTCTTCTAGATCTAACCAAAGAACTCCCCCGTCTAGACTCAAGCCTGGCTTTATCTAGAATCTTCTAAAACAAGTTCTGGATCTCCTTCTTAGATATTCTAAGGACTCCCTTATTCTTCTCGACCAACATCAACGTGCCCTTCTTCTACACTCAACTCTAACGATAATGTCTTATAGAACCATAGAGCTTTCTAGAATCAATGCTTTTCCACAAATAAACGTTCACACTTTGCACGTCTTCTAGAATCAAACCTAGAACTCCCACTTCTTTTAGTTTCCTCTAGAATCGTTCTTGAACCTTGAATGTGATTTGGACTTTTCCTAGAACCGTTTCCTCTACACCCAAACTCTTTCTTGAACTAAACGTAGAACCCCCATTTTCCTAGAAACAAGAGAACCTGATAGCTCCAAGCTGACACCTTCAGGTTTTAATCAAAATGTCTGAACCCTAAGTGCATTTACATGGCAGAGAATTGAAACAGTTCACAGCTGTGGACTTTTTGTTTACATGGGGGAATTTGAATCAGTGTTTCCTACTGTATCGTGAAAAATAAAATAGATGACAGAAAGTAATTAAATCAAATCTGATACGTGCCAAATATCTACTTTTCCCAAAATGACCTCTCTTTAAAGGAGTTGTGGGCTTGCCTGTGTACATTAATATGACTCAGCAGATTATATTGCAACTATGTGAGAAGTGAATGATAGTGTGACAGTTATTTTACCAAAGAAAAGTAGCAGTGATGGTATTTAGCATGTGGGTGGATGGTTTTTGGTCTGTAATAAGCTTTTGCATGGACCTTCACTTTGGGTTAATATGTTTTTATAAAAGCCAAACAAAGTGTACTACTAGACATATTTTGTGAACCATGTTTTATAATGTATCATATAGGTATCTTATTTACCAGCAAATGCAGAGCGAATCTGTTAAAAATAAAGTTGCTTGCTTACATGCATCTGCTATTTGAATTTTCATATGCTGAACGTGATAATAAATTGTTGTTTACCCATTTGATTGATTACCTGAATAGTTATGACTTCAATGAATTGCTCAGTCACTGCCTGGCAGCAGGAGAGTGTGCAGAAAGATTCCCGCTTTGTTATGAATCAGCATATTTACTTTCACTATCGACAATGCCGGTTTTGTACATAAAAAAGTTACCTTTTCTAAGATGACGGTTGGCCATGAAAATGCACTGGTTTGACATGATTCCTGATTAACACACTACTGCTGGCAGGTGAAAACCATGTAACTCCAAATTGTAATCAAATAATGTACTCAACTCGTAAAAATACTTCCTCCTATGCACATTTTTTAAAGGCTTATCAATATTTTCATAAGAGCAATAATAACTCACTAGAAGCTGCCATTTTTGGAGGTACAAGGTTTTCCCCTTAAAGCAGAAATACTGAGATGTCTTACATTACATGGCATGTCCTGTACTTGTACATTGTTCCACTTTTGCTATTTCCATTCTGTCTACATATACAAACAAGCAGAAATATAAATAAACCCACAACAGTGATCCACTCCTCCGTCTCTCTTTCTCTGTGTCAGGAGCTCATGAAGGGACAGAGGGGGCTTGCATGGAGGGGGGATGACCCAGAGGGGTGGAAGAAATACACACACACACACACACATCTGTGAACTCTGTCACAACGGTCCAAAAAACATGCACTACTGATTCATCTACATACATACTGCAAAACCAGGATGACACTCAGGGCCAGCGTCTTGCAGCGTATCAACATTTAAAAAATAAGGTCACACTCAAATTCCAAATTCCAGCATGACACACACAACAGCACCGTCCTCCTCCTAACCCTCTAACAGTGCAGGAGTGGATGCAGAGATGGAACCTGGTTGCACATAAATAACTGACTGATTGACTGAGCTGACAAAAATCTTGTTTAAATACAAAATAAGAGCATGATCATGCACTTCCAAAGCACAAATTGTTAATTCATAATTGGAGCAATTTGAAGGTACAAGTTTGTAAAAATGAGAGAAAGTTTTATCAAGATGTTCTCCTGTAAGAAATGGAGGCCTCAGTATATTCACATTACACTTTAGTGACATCAAAGCTTGGTAAAGGTTTCAGTCAAGTGATTAATAATGACATTCAAAGCAGGTTTGTTGACTCTTGGTGTTCACCGCCTGCCAAATCCTCACTAGTTCCTTGGCAACTGTATTTACAGAGTTAATGTGATGCATTGTGGGTTTGCACCATGCAAAATGCTCATAGTTCACTCGTAAAAAAGAAGCAGGGGTCATAGATGAAGTTGTCATCGAACAATGGATCAGATGATTGACAGCTACAAAGTGCAGTCTGAAGAGGAAGTGTTTACTGCTTACTCAGCTCCTCCCCTGTAGCCTGAGGCCTCTCTTTCTCTCTCTGTGTGAATGTCTCGGTCATTCTCTCGCTCCGCCTGTGATAAACAGTCGCTGTCACTGAAGCCCGGTCACCGCTCCAGGAAGTGGTTTTGCCACAGGTGGGTGGAGCAGAGAGGGAAAGAAAGACAAGAAACCAAGAGCCTGGGAAAGAGAGATAACCAGGCAGGGGAAACAGACTGGAAGTGGTTGTGTGAGAATGGGAATGACCGGTCACAAGGGTCTCTTTAGATCAATATTAGAGCTACAACCTGTTCTGGTAGAATCAACATAGTGCTAGAGTTTGCTTAGGACTTAGTGCAGCTCTCACCCTCCTCTCCTCCCCCTCTCTACCTGTGACCCTGGAGCAGAGAGGTTCAGCCGTTCTCCATGTGTGCCTGGAGAGAGTGGGCCAGCTGGAGCTGTGGCTGCAGGAAGCCCAGAGGAGCCTGGTAGCCGGGGGAGCTGCTGCCGGGGCAACCACCATGCAGGACAGCGTGGAGCAGCAACTCCTCACCTGCCAGGTAAGCCCCGCCCACCAGGAACTAGGTCACTACTACAGGACTTTTCAGGTCAAAAGATATCTGCAGTGAGTTAGAATTAGTCTGACAATAATATGAATATGTTAAGCTTAATTTTCAGGTGGAAAGATGTATGACCTGCAGTTTACTAAATCAATGGTTCCTAGGCTGTAACAAATAAGAGGTACAATAGAAGAATATAAAAATAAACAACTTCTTGGTCAAAATCTTAATATTTGCTACATTTGCTAGAATATCAGAGGGCTCAAAATGAATCTGTGTCTACTTAAGAACCTTTGCAACCAAAGAGATTTTTATATATATATATATATATGTGAAATATTCAGAGGAATAAAGACATAGATTGTATAGTAATTTACTTTAAAATAACAAAATTGTAAATATATATGTGCTTGTCATGTCATAGGAGAGGATCTTTCCCAAACTCGCACCACATAATTTTAAAAACACTATTGTCTAAAATATCACCGTATGACCAAAAGTACTCTAAATTATCTGTACATTCTTCTGGCCTTTTTATAATCTCAAATCTCTTGCAGTTGAGTCCAAAATGAAATGTTTCATGCTGGATTTAATTAGTTTGCCTGTAATGTCATGCAGAACACCAACAATGAAATATCACTTTTATTTTTGAAATGTCTTGAAACCAGAAACGTCCACATTCATTATTTTGATAATCTCTTCCCTCTGGATAAACTTAATTTACAGAAACACTGATTCAGACTCAAGTTACGAACTCAGAAGTACAAAAACTAGCTTTTCATATCAGCACTTTAAGTCTGAGCTCATAATCCTGCGTCTGTTTGGCCTAAAATAAGAATATATGCTATGATAAATCACTGGTCGGGTCATGGGACACTACACACATTTCAAATTGCACAATGCTGTTTCAAGAGCAAAATATGACACATGAGTAATTTCCAAATCATTGCTGACTATTTCAGATCTTGCAAAATGTTATAAAAACTACGAGCTGATGATGTTTTAGCAGCTCAGAGGTTAAAATGTTAATCATGTATGACCCTGGAACACTTCTGGTTCTGTAGGTAAAGCTTAATGTTGGTTTATTTGTTTACCACATGTCATACACAAATGCAATTCAAAGTGCTTTACACACAGTTGAAAAATAAAATGAAAATAAGGCAATTCATAAAAGACAATGTGCTGGAGGAGTCAGTCATTTGAACTTCTGTGAGTGTAATATGTCTGGAAGCTTCCTCCAGCAGTCTGATGTTATAGATTTGACCCAAAGGTTAGTGGTCAGCATATTTTATTATATTTAAGTTGATAACATAATAAAGCAGACAGTATTGCTACTTGTAGTGTCATATTTTAATTTGGCTTGTGTGCTTCCTTATTGCTCAGAGGAGCAAATATTCACCCAACAATCTAAGCTTTCTTTCATGCCATGTTTGTGTCATTACAGTTTGAACTTAATTAGGTTTCATAATTTTATTCAGAATTTTAGCAATTAATCCATACTTATTTCTATGCAAACTACTAATACTTACATTGCTTTAACTCTGCTGGTAAATGAAAGACATTCAAATGAGGACTGCTGGAGAAAGTGAAAGAACAGCTGTCTCACTAAACATTAACTCAAAGCGTTACATTCAAACATCAAACATTTTTACAGCGTAAATATGTACTGTGGCTGTCTCACTGTTTGTACAGTCTTAGATATATGGAGCAGTAATGTGTTAGAGGGCAAAGAAAACGAATGACTTGTAAAGAGTTCACTTTACAAACACTTAATGCCGGCTGCTGGTATTTGCATTGAGGGTGCGGTTTGGCTGGATGTCAGAAATCATCCAATCAAATGTTTTAGTTTCAAACTCTCCCTGACGACCAAACAAACACATGAAAACATGCTGCAGCAGACGGCAGCTGTTACAGCTCACTGTAGACTAATCAACTGTTTTTTATTGTCAATTTATATTGGATATTTACGGAGGAGGATTAGGGCCACATGTTACATTTTTATTGAGATCTGACTTTATTCTCAGAATTCTGACATTAATCTCATAACTAAAAAAAGATCTGAAAATGATTTCACATGTGGCCATAATCCTTTTACGTAGATATTGGGCACAGCCAGTAAACATATTTGTGCTGTTCTGTGAAAAAAAAGGATGATTAAATGTACTAAAAACTTGGTGAAAGACTTCAGTTCATGGTGGATATTTGAATCTGAATGTTATAATGGTTTGCAGTCTAGAGTCCCGCCCTCACAGGCTTCACTATTGTGTGTTCATTCAAAGCTTTGGAAGGTATTTTCCTCCCAGGATTCACTCCCTGCTGACCCAGAGAGTGTAACTCGAGCCTCCATTAAAGATTCAGAGGTTGAACACGTCACATGTCACGTTTGAATGAAGCATTGTGGGCCAACAAACAGCAACTAGTGAGATCATGTCTGCCATTCAAATTCACTAAAGAGCCTCGATCCCAGAGACTGACCCTGATCTAACTTAAACATTATGAACCTTTGTGCTGCATCATTACCTAACATCAGATCCATCTACATACAAACTCTCAAACTGAAGCTATCTAAACCTCATTATCATACAGAGGAAATAAAACCCACTATGCCATTTTATGTTACATTTCATTTCCCCCCCTGCTGAGCACATCAGTCCTTCTTAATAGAATCAATGATTCACGTGCGTGTGTGTGTGTGTGTGTGTGTGTGTGTGTGTGTGTGTGTGTGTGTGTGTGTGTGTGTGTGTGTGTGTGTGTGTGTGTGTGTGTGTGTGTGTGTGTGTGTGTGTGTGTGTTACTGTACAGGACATGTTCCTGGAGATCGAGCGGAGGGTCTCCAGCCTGGCGGCTCTCGGTCCGGCGGCTGACCAGCAGCAGCAGGACGAGGCGGCCGAGCTGCTCTCCTCCAAACTGGAGCTCCTGAAAGCCAACCTGGTGTCCTTCCAGCAGCTTCTGCAGGACAGACAGGGAGAGGAGAGGACCCTCACACACACTGAGACACAGGGACAGGTACAAGCTATATGTAGGAGTAGAAATCAATTCAAAGAGTACATGTAGAGTAAGTTTAATACATTTAGTTGCAGGATAAAACCCAACTTGGGGCTAAAATCTAAAGAAATAGCTTCAATCAAGAACACTTTTTGACAACACATCAGTCAGAATGAGCTGGCTGTTTAACTTAGTATTTAAAATCGTAGTTTGAGTCTTGCTTGTCTTTCTCTGTACCAACATGTTTTTGCATGAGAAAAAGTCATTTCTCATGTGATGTTAAGATGGGAATCCTGACAATTTGTTTTGCCTCAAAAGTAGTGCACATGTAGTCTGAACAATATTTGAAAGATACTAGTAGTTCATGTTAAGTTAGGTAATCTTTTATGTTGATGCATTTTCTTCAATATAATCATTCCCACCAAACACACGTCGAATTATTAGGATCAATCGTATTCCTATTTCTCCTTCATTTCTCATCTTTATTTAGCTTACAGGATCAAACAAATGTGACAGTGTGGAGGTGTGTCTGCTGTCAGACAGTTCACGTGTGCCAAAGTCACTCCCTGATCATTATTAAGGCCTGTCTCTTTAATCGCTCGAGCAGGTCTGTTTAGTTTCATACCTGCAAGTCACAAATCTTAGTAAGCAAATCAAAAGTCACTTAAGTCTTAGCGCTGAAAGTCTACTTCTACTGTGTTTAATGTTTTTTACATAACTGTGACTGAGGACAGCCTTTCGCTATGGTAGCAATGTTTGATTGTTCCAGCTTGAACCACGTCAAAACTGGACCTAAACATAAAACAAAACTGATTTGAAATCTGATGATTTGAACTGATATTTCTTCACTTCTTCAATCCACCAAAGGCTGTAACACATGCTTGTGGTGTTGATATTTTTTAATTGTTCCTCCCTGTGTCCCTTCTTTACCTATTTCCTCTCAGAAGTCAGCAGCTCAGTCAGAGCGCCACCTGGAGTCCAGGCTGCAGCGCAGCAGCAGTGTTCAGGAGATCTTCTCCTCTCCCAGAAACAAACTGCTCCGACAGAGCAGCCTGCAGCAGCAGAAGGTACTGATATACTGATGGAAGGTTTTACTGAAGTATATAACCATACATCAAGTTCATATTTTTTAATATAACTAATATCAGCCACTTTAGACATCCAAATGCTTAATTAAAGTCTGAAATCCTCAGTAAAAACACATCATATGTTACTAACTCAGTCCATTGTAGAAGTGGATGAGATCTTAAAAAGCCAATATTAACCACTTTCTAAAAGTAAACCGGTACATTGATTGAATGATATCTGTTGGTGGTAAATGGGTTTCCTTTTTCATTTTAATCATTAATATTAATTTCAGGTTGCTCTGGAATTCAGTCAGCAAAGCAAAGCCCAAAATAAATAAAAGTTATCACTGTTGTGTTGACAAAACAAAAAAAGTAGCTAGAAGCAGTAAATAACCGTAATGTTTGTGTTTACTGTTCTGCACATCTCACTCTATCCCTCTGTGTGCAGGAGTTGGAGCAGCAGCTGACGGAGCAGAGAGGTCTGACCCAGGCCATCGCTCTGCAGGGCGGCAGAGGACGGCTCCACAGCCCGGACACAGAGGACCAGAGCCCGCTGTCACCACGGTAACAACCTGACCATCACTCTGTTATTTATGTGATCTGAATATATATGTACAGCACATAGTGTGTGGGATATGATTTATTTATATTATGTCCTACACAATAATACTATTTCAGTTATTATTCTTTTGGGCTTTTTATTGAGAATCAAACATACTTTTTTTCAGTGATTCAGTTATTATCAGTACCTGTTAAACAAAAGGACAGAGTAAGGCTGCTGTAGATTTAAAAAAAGAATAAAACAAGGAGAATGTATTATTTAAATGAAATGTTTGCCATTTTGAATTATTTTATTTAACTTATCCAATAATTCAATTAGTTTTTAGGTTGATTTGCCAATAATGAAAGAGAAATAGATGAGATTCTCAACAACAATAATACAAAAAAACAAATACAGACAGAAGAACACAAAGAAAGCAGGATGAAAAACAGATATGAAAGAAAGAGAGAAAGTAAGTATTAAGTGTTATTAGGTGTGAACTATCTCCTCTTCCCCCCCTGCAGGTGGCCTCCTGCTGGGTCTGCTGTGCACGAGGATGCGGCTCACAGGAAGTGGGACGGCCTTCACAGCCGGCTGCTTTCTCTGGAGGAGAGCTGGCTGCTTCCCCCTTCAGAGGTATGGCCTTCATCGTCAGCCTTCTGCTTGATTATCACTTTCAAATACGGAAAAGAAGAAAAATGTGTGTTCTTGCCACGCTTGATTATCACCTTCTTTGAGCTGAAGGCACTTAGTTGTCTTTTTGTCACTATGGGGAGTCCTGCAGGGCTTCATAAGAGTCATGTGTGTCTCCTACTTCTGATGTCTCTCTCTCCCCCCCCCCCCCCCCATCTCTCCTCCTCTCTGAAGGTGACAGACTCATCTACGAGGCACAGTGATGGAACAGCAGGACGCATAATTGGCACACAAACCCTGAAAGAGCTCCAAACTCACATCAGCCAACTGAGAGAGCTGGGACTCACAGCGACAGAAACTCTGAGTCAGGTACAGGCTCCTTATGGCTGTTTATCACAGAATATACAGGGTGTCGGGACATGTGACCTCTGATACTACACATGGCTATAACATGTCTTTTCACACGTGACCCCTCTCTATTGTATGATACTGAATGGAGGGGTCATAATCCTAAGGAGTCGGGACCTTTGTTTTAAACCATATCTGTTTTGGAAGATAAGGAATATAACATTAACCATATGTATCAGCTATCCTGACCTATAGTTCAATATTAATATGATTTTTTTTATATTCTACTGTGATTTAAAATGATAGAGGTGTGTTAAGGTCAATTGCAGATTTGTAAAGAAACTGAGATTGCCATACTTTACTAAAAGAACATTTTAATTTGCTATTTTGTACGGGAAAATAGGGACTAAGCACATTTTAACAATTTGGTCTTACTTTTTTATCTTTTTAATATATACTTATTTTGTAAACTCACATACTGTAATAAGTGATGGATAGTAAAGTCAACAAAACAAACTTGAATCAACCTCAGATGCCCCTCTGATAAAAGCAAGGAAAGAAAACAATTGTGTTTACAAATAAATGTCACCTTTTAATTTGAAATGTTGTTATTGAAAAGGAAAATGGAATGCCAGCCATGATGATTGTTCATCTCTCACCACAGGACACACATTTTGACATCACACTTAACAAAATAAGAGAAGGGAACAACAAACATGAAAGACAGCCAGTGAGAGAGGAGTGATGCCAGAGTGAAGATCATACAGCCTCCACCTCCTGGTTAATAATAACATCCGACACTAAATGCATCACAACAACAGTCAAAGTAGTCAACAACATGTGCATCTAACTGAATAAAAACTACACATAGGATTCTCCTTTATTTTGTGAATTCGTTATGAATTCTCCCATGTCACCAACACAGTGTCAACAGCACATACACCCTGAATGTGAGAAACAAAAGAATGGCTAAGAAGTTTATCATAAAAGTCATATCATATTTGACCCATACATGAGAGTACAGCAACGATACAGGGATCATGAGAGAAATAAATCTTGCTCTAAAACCATATCTTAAATGTGTCTCACCCCAGGACGGCTCCCATGAGACGCTGGACGAGGGTTTGTTTCATTTGCTGCACGGAGCGTCCCTGTCCCTGTCCTCCTTCAACAACCTGCTGCACTCACCTGCTGGGACGACACATGAAGAAGACACTCAGCTGAGGCTGCTGCAGCTGCAGGTAACATAAGATTAAGATAAGATGGACCTGTATTAATCCCCGTGGGGAAATGCAATAGTTTAAACAGCAACAAGGTACGATTGAAAAACAGGACAGCACAGATTCACACAAGATTAAATATTAATAAAATGAAAGATACAAATAAAATGATATACAGTTAAGTAAATGAATTAAATGAACATACATATTTGGTTCATATATACATATTAAATATTAGGTAGGACTCTCTTCAACACACATTCAAACAGGGATCAATCAATTAGGCTTTCTCTCATTTAAAATGTGTTGCTGCCCTTAATAGTCGAGTGAAGGTGGTATTGGACTCAGTCTATTAGTATTTATTTTGTGCTTATTTATGCTGAATGACTATATGAAGAAATGTACGAGCATATCTCTGCTACTCACAATATTTAGAGTGGTGCATTTGCATTTGCATGAGTCAAAGGGACTTTGAGTTTGACTAAGACTAAAAGTGAAGTCAATAGAACTGAATGATATGTTATTATAAATGCAAAACATTCACATTTTATTTCAAATTCGAAGTAGGAAACAAAGTCAGATATAAGACCTTGCATCTCTTATTCCGCTCAGATTCATCTTCAGTAAAGAAGAAACTGATATATCTTTGGGTCGGTTTAGGATTCCTTTACTTCTACCCATCAATCATTTTGTTTGTGGTTTTAAGGTCTTTTATGCCCAAAAAGGCTGAATCAAAAATGAAAATCTGCAGCATTTATAAAAACAATATCTCAAAGATATCTGAAAGACCTAAACTGCCCTCTTCACTGGACACAAACGTGTTCCAGCTTATGATTATAATGCAGACTCACTAATAAACCTCCCTTGTATTTCATGCCAGAGCCTGTCAGCAGCGCTAGCTTCCCTTGGCAGTGAGCTGTCCTCTCAGGGGTCAGAGGTCAGCCGTGTGCTGGGGTCAGAGCGCGGTCAGCAGTGTGTGGAGGCTCTGTGCAGAGTGCTGTGTGTGGTGCAGGCTGCTCTGAGCAGCAGAGAGCAGCAGCTCACACACCTGCAGGAGGAGGCGGCCCAGCAACAGGTCAGAGCTAACTCTTATTATCTGTGAAGGTCAAACCAAAAGACACTCATATACTCTGCAGTGTTTAAATAAAAAGATCTTATTTATATCTTAACTGTATTAGTGTTTATAATCTGTGTCCTACTATCTTTTGTTGTCAAAACTCACCTCCTCTTGCACATTATCTAACAAATGTATATTACCAGTACTGTTTAAATATAACTTTTTAAATGCAAAAGAAAATAACCTTGTTTATTGAAATAAAACCCTTGTTTGCATGCAGTTTAAAGGATCAGTGATGTGTGTTTAACCGACAGATACAACTGAATGAGTTGCATGCAGCCTTCACTTCTAACCAGGCGACGGTTCACCAAATAATTCATGAATTCAATGGATCTCTGGACCTTAACAAACAAATGCAGGTACTGTTTCCATGGAGATATATTGACTTTAACAAGCTACACGTAATCTTTCTGATGTTTGATTGTTCTTAAAGGTGGGGTAGGTAAGTTTGAGAAACCGGCTCGAGATACACTTTTTGTTATATTCCATGGAATGCTCTTAACATCCCGATAGCAATGAATATCTTAAGTGCTTTGACAAAAGATCCATAAAAAAATGTCATCTGTGGAAGCCGTAGTACTGTAAAAAGCACGACCAATTATTTTAGCTGGCCCGGCTAAAATAACTGGATGGCCTACCTGCCTGTCAGCCTTCCATCTGTGCACAAACTTATCTCGTGCCCTCATTGGTCATGTGCGCGTTTGTGTGTGTTGGAGGAGGGGCTCTGTAAGGAAGTGGCAGATTTTTTCCGGCTGTGTATTTTCAAATTCTAGCGCACTCGAGCTGGATTCTCCAAAATTACCTACCCCACCTTTAAAGATGCAGTGGTTGTTTGATTGATAACAAAATTGACTATTTCATTAATCAGTTAATTGTATTAATTATAATTATAATTTAATTTTAATAATTTATCTAGCATCTCAAATATTTTACTTTTTGGCTTCTGGTCGGATGAAAAAGACATAAAAAGATCTCAGAAATTATTTATGAATGTATTTGTGTCAGACAAGAGATTTAAAACGTTTCTCAGTCGACATCATAACGTTTTTATTTGTCACAGTGTATATGTTTTTATTTTTCAGGCTGTGGTTCAGATGCAGGAGTCTCTGCAGCAGCAGGTGGAGCAGGTGAGCTCCCTGATGGAGGAGGTGCACCGACACCACCTGCCTGCCTCCCTCATCCAGCAGGCCTCACAGCTGCAGGTATGAAAGCTGCTGTGTCATGTCAAATTTAACCAAGTCTGCTTTGTGTGAACACATTTTGGAATCCTACCTTCTCAATATCAAACTAAATAAGTTGTCATTCAGTTGCCACTAACATATATATATTTTTTTCCTGTATGTGCAGGATGAGCTGGACACTTCTCTAGGTGGTGTTCGCTCCCGCTGTGAGGAGCTGAAGCACAGTGTAGAGCTGCAGCAGCAGTATGAGCGTCTGGTCCTCAGCCTGCAGGAGCTGCTAGTTCTGGGCCCTGAACGCCTCGCGCAGAAGCCTGACGCAGAGCTCTGCGACAGAGCTCATCTCCAGCAGCAGCTCAGCAGCCATACGGTTGGATATACAAGGAAATTCTGTTCAAAGGCCTTTGGTGTATACATTTTTTTAAATTATTTTTGACGTTACTTTGTTTTCAGAAGTTCTTCCAGTTCCTGGGCCATCACTTTAGGATCCTGCAGAACCTGACCCACAGAGTCCCAGAGAGCGCCCTCCAGAGGTGGCAGGGTGTGGTGATGGGCCTGCAGGTGGAGGTAGCCCGGCTGCAGCAGCAAGGACTGGACCAAGGGACCAGGATGCAGGAGACATTACAGGTAAGGAAATAATTATGAAATACAGCAATGAAAGGATTATCTAAACATTAACAAAGTATCCTCTCACAGAGCTGCTGCCATGGCTGTAGACCAGGGGTCGGCAACCCCTGGCACGCGTGCCAGCATTGGCACGCGGCACCGTAGCCAGTGGCACACTAGGAATAAGTCGAATAAGTGTGCAAAATATTTAAATTATATTTTCGGATCCTGAACGAGACCGCCGCCAGAGCGCGTCTCCCCGTTACCTGCAGAAGGAAGCCATGCACGCAACGCAGCCCCGCTCTCTTTAACTCCAGGTGACTTTCTGCCGCTTTCCTCCGTGGTGCAGTGCTGATCGTTTCACCACGGAAGAAAGCACTTCACAAATTGCAGTACCCATAAGGAGCTTTACAAATGTCGCAGTTTTTGCGTGGCTGTGTGTGTCTTTAGTTGAAAGCCCAGTGGCGATCTGCTCATCTCTCATTGAAATAATATGCTACAAAGGGGCGGACTGGCCATCTGTGTGTTGAACTTTCCTGTCGGCTCCCAGACCGTAGTCGAGGAGGGCAGAAGCAACGAGCTTCAGGTTCAATAACCCACTTTAGCTTAAATGACTGGAGAGAGGCGAGCTCTTCTTGAGAGGCCGTTGCATTTATTTAGCTGTTCTTCTGTTTCACAAAATACATCACAGACCTCTGTTTTTCTGCTGCCTCGTTTCACTTCCAGAAACATACTCACACGCACACCACAAACCCCTCTCTCTCTCTCTTAAAGGGACAGCGATCTCATCTCACTCTGCATGACCCTAATATCATAACATGTGTGTTCTGGAGAATCACAGAACGGACGATCGTCCTTATTATTATGCCGTTTAAAACAATTATTTAAATGTGGTTGTTAAATTCGGTATCATGCAAGTTGCGCTGACAGGTCCACACACTGCGTCCCCGCAGCGAGGCCCCCCCGCCCTCCTGTTGATAGATCACGAGCGTCAAGCTCCTCAACATCCCCCCCCCCCCCCCCGTTGATAATTCTCGATCGTTGGCACGCTGATAATTTTTTTTTTTTTAAATGGCACTTCATATCAAAAAGGTTGCCGACCCCTGCTGTAGACTCTTAGTTATTGTGGCTGTGAATTAAGAAGGTTATGAGAAGCAAGATTAATTTTTGAATGCAAGTACATTAATATGACATAGTATACAGTAGTACTCATTCCCAAAAAATCTATCAGAAAAAAGATGTCTGTCTATCTAAAGATCATTCAGGTAAATAGTGCCTTACATTAGTTTCATAAATGTATTTTGCCTAGAAATGTGTTTTAATAATATCAATATATACACCTTGTGTTAAGAGGGCTTCCGTAACAAAACGTTATGACTTGGATGGATTGTAATTATGCAACAGTTAATTCAACCCATACTTATAAGACATAGAAATGTCATAGGAAAATAATCACATTGATGTTAATAAACAATTTTCCTGCACTTCATCATTTCTCCATCTGTCTCAGATGTGGTCGCAGTGGGAGGAGGACAGAGCCTGGTCAGACTCCCTGCTGAGTCCCATTGAAACTTCATCTATCAAGTTGCACAATGAGGGTAATTCAGAGGAGCGGATATCAGAGAAACTCTCAGTCTACCAGGTAATTTTTATGAATAAATGTGTTCTTTCTGACCGTCGGCGGATAATTGAAATGTACCAACAAGCAGCCATCTCGAGGACCGAGCGCATTTCGCAATGTTCCGTTCTGCTCATTTAGAGAATATTTTAGCGCGCTCTCCATGATGGACTTTGTGCATTGCACTCAAAAACCTAATTGGCTCAATTACATAAAAGCGAAAGGTTGTTTTCTGTAGGGGTACATGATGTTCTTTGGTTTTGCTGTAAGTTATTAGCCGAGTCACGACCTCCAACTAACATTCATTTTGGTTAATATTCCTTGTTGCCCTGCTGTAGGATTGGAAATGTGTCTTTTATCCATCTGAAATCAGAGCCAGGCTAGCTGTTTCCCCAGCTCCCGGTCTATATGCTAAGCTAAGCTAACCGCCTGCTTAACATTCAATTTATAGGCTTTATTGTCAAATGCACAACAGCTAGCTTCATTTAATAGCTTTTGGCAATGAAAACCTCAAAGGTTTAGGCTTCTCCAACAATTCAACATACACCATACTTAAGAAATAAGAAGAAATAAACATATTGCAAGAAGAAATATATATAAAATAAAAATAATGCAACATTAAATACTGTAGTACTTTTACTTTGTGTAGTACTGGCTGTGTACTGAACAAACATACGTGACAATGATAGTGATCTTACTCTGAGTAAAAGCGATTAAGTGTTAATAAAGTTAATAAAGTTTTGTGTTTTTCAAAGGAGCTGCGTGGCGTTCTGCAGGAGAATAAGGCGCGGTGCAGTCGGATGCTGGAGGCGGGGCTCCGGCTGCAGGAGGCGGGCTGCAGAGGAGTGGGAGTGGCCAACAGCAAACTGGAGGCAAGATGGAGAGCCCTTCACAAGAAGGTGGAGCGCCAACGCACACATGTAGACAAGAAGAGGAAGCTAAGGAGCAGGTGAGAGAGAAAACATGTAGTTGTTTAGACTTCACAAGTTTTATCAAGTTTTAACAGTAACAAATATTTTCGAAATGTTGAAATTCCATATTTTTGAGTGGTTGAAATATCTTTATACTTTCATAATATTTTTGTTTTTTTAACGGCCGGATTTTATGATGCGATCCAAATCCAACAAAGTACTGAAAAATATATTTGTCTTTGTAAAAATGTGCGTAGCATCAATCAAAAAGCACCTGAATGTTTTACATCTATATATATTAATTATGTATTGATATATATATTTTTCAATAACAGATATGCAGATGATCCTGTAGCTATGTCGAATTGTTAATCAAAATGTGTTATTTCCCACCAATAACCAGGTTTCTTCGTGACTCTGCTGTACTGGCTGACTGGATGGGCGAGGCCAGAGAGATGATTGACAGATGTCAGCTCTCTGTGTCAGCAGAGGAGGAGATGGATGTTGAACAGAGGCGTGATCACTACTTCCAGTTTGTGGTGAGCACACAACACTCACTCGTTGTAAATAACAAAGACGTGCACAAATAAAACCTGCTCAATTTCATTTTAACATGTAGACTTTAGTTAAATTAATTAATGTTATTTTTAATTAACCATTAACCGTTTTTTTTGCAATATACAATAAATAACATCAGGATCAAGCAGGTTAATATTTAAAGGTAGGGTAGGTAAGTTGGAGAAACCGGCTCGAGATCGCTAGAATTTGAAAATACACAACCGGAGAAAATCTGCCACTTCCTTATAGAGCCCCTCCTCCAACACACACGAACGCGCACATGACCAATGAGGGCACGAGATGGAAGGCTGACAGGCAGGTAGGCCATCCAGTTATTTCAGCCGGGCCGGCTAAAATGATTGGTCGTACTTTTTACAGTACTACGGCTTCCACAGATGACAGATTTTAATGGATTTTTTGTCAAAGCACTTAAGATATTCATTGCTATCGGGATGTTAAGGGCATTCCATGGAATATAACAAAAAGTGTATCTCGAGCCGGTTTCTCAAACTTACCCTACCTTTAAAGTCTGTCCACATAGCCTTTTATCGAATTAAAGCTTCTAGTTTTTATGTCTGTAGACCTAAAGTGGGGAAATGTACCAATTACTTGAAATAAACAGGAGTAAATAATATGTTGCTAACAACCCTGTCTACACCACAAATAAATTGTATTAAGTTAATGATTGCCATAGAAAACAAAATAACATGATAGTTATTTTTTAGGTTTTGACCAAAGGCATGGAAGCAAAGTCTGGACTGAAGGTGGCTGTGAACGGAGCGGGAACCCAGCTGCTGCAGATGAGGGAGGAAGAGGATGGAGACTTAGAAATAAATCTAGAGGACAAAGAGACATCAGACCCAAATCTCTGCTCCATCAACGCTCAGCTCAGACAGATGGAGCTGGACTGGTCCCGCCTCCTGGCCGATGTTCCTGTCACCCAACAAGCTCTGCATAAGGTGAGGAGACTCCCAACTTCCATACGAATTATGTAAATCTAAAGAAAAGGATGTGGATTTTGGCCTATCCTTATCTTGTTCAGTATTTATATATTTTCAACAGTTATAAGATGATACAATACAAAGGCACACACTTAAGAGAAAACATACAAGAAGCAACTGAACAAAAATAAACATTGACACAAAAAAAGGAGTAAACAGCAGGAGTAGGCATTTGCAAAATAAGTTACCTCAAAAACACTAAACCATTCCTCTTTTGTGTTAAAGGTCCCATGACATGCTTTTCCGGTTATTACCCGTCCCCTTGTGTGTTATGTAGCTTTGTATGCATTTAAACGGTCTGCAGAGTCACAAACCCTCAAAGTACACCCTGTAGCGAGTAAAACTCTAACACAGAAAAGACCTGTCTATGCTGCCCCAGAACGCCTCATTGGAGATTTATTTTCTTTCTTGCTGGGTACAGTGACGTGACCATACCCAAATGGACCAATCCGTGGAGCTCCTCACGCACACACACTCTCAGCGGCGAAACTGTGACTTGCTGGGGGGGGTGCTAGTGGAGCCTCGCAGCGGCGAAACTGTGGCGCGCTTACACTGTAGGTGTGCCGCGTTTGGAGGTGCGGGTGCTAGTGGAGCCTCGCAGATGGGGGTGCTGCAGCCCCCTCAGCACCCCCCCTTCCCGCGTCCATGGTGCTCAGGCTGAGTTCAGGCTGAGTTTCGCGCTGTCTCGCAGACCTCCACGCAGCAACCAGGAAAACAACACCAGTAATAGAGCTCACACTGTCCCCCTCCTCACAGCGAGCCGCACAACGTCCCGCCAACACGGCACCCAGACCCCACGCAGCATTCTCATCTGTTTGTCATTACTGGTCTCATTTTCTGGTTGCTAACGCCATTGTAACACATAATCATTGATGTTCCGCTGTAACGGTGGTGGACTCATCAGAACAGAGTGGGCGAGCTGACCAATCAGAGCACACTGGGCTCACAGGGAGGGGGGGGGGGCAGGAGCTCCAACAAGCCGTTTAGGACAGAGTGAATACACATACACAGACCTCAACAATGGAATTATGATCAGTAGAAATGGCCATGACATGGGACCTTTAAATGCTATTGAGGTCCAGACTCCAGTCCCTATCAAACTTACCAAGAGTATCTCTTAACACATGTGACAACCTCAATGTTAAAATGGACATCAGCTTTATTTTCAAACCATGCTAAAATATCTTGGCCTATCCTACTTAATATTTATAGAATCTTATTGTAATTCCTTATGTGTTTCTTAATGTCAAAACGTGTTAAATGTGGTTCTCAGTGCCCACATGTACAGAGTTTGATATTTCGAAAGCCACGCTGCAGTAGTCCTGTCACCAATTACTTTTAAAAGTTCCCCCCCGAGCAGCACAATGCCAGCCTGAGGACTCTTCTCTGCTTATTGGTGTGAAAACCATTCCCCCCTCCAGCTTTTCTGTCCGTGAAACTTCAAAATCTTCTTCCATCCTCTCCTCGGCTTCATCCTTTCTGTCCCATTTTCCTAGCCTCCTCTCATCTCTCCTCTCTTCCTTTCCATCTCATCTCCTCTCCCTGCTGTTC
The DNA here is from genome assembly GCF_902827165.1 of Trematomus bernacchii. Classification (NCBI taxonomy): domain Eukaryota; kingdom Metazoa; phylum Chordata; class Actinopteri; order Perciformes; family Nototheniidae; genus Trematomus; species Trematomus bernacchii. Next base: position 2,193,779 of record NW_022987313.1, on the reverse strand, counting down.
GTATTATCTTCCATTCCTCTATTTTCTCCCCCTCTCCTTAGTTTTTGTCAACTCTTCTTATTCAGTTTGAGTTTTTCTCTCCCCTCCATCTGCTGTTTTGCCCTCGGCTCACCCTGTTTTCGAGATTGATTTTAAGATTGTTTTTGAAGGCTTATTTCAGGTGAACACATGTCATTTGTTCTCACAAATGAGCAAATGTATACACAATTTAAAACAAGTACTTACTTACTTTCTGTACTTACATATGCATGAAAAAATAAAAATACTTCACAAAAAACACATATTCAGTGTATATATATCTTAAACTAACCAAAATGTGAAATTCTGGACTACCTGAATTTGTATTGGCTTTTTTGAGGACTACGAAAGGATGTCTTGAAGGTCAGATGACTGAAACAGTGAATAAAATAAAGCAAACTTACCAGTTCTGTTTGTAGTCTGAGTAAGTAGTGTTGTAACTGTTTGACATCAATGAAGTCATTCACTCCTCCTCTATCTCCTCTTTCCTCTTCCCTCTCCTCCTCCTCCTCTTCCTCCTCAGCGATGGATGCAGACGTTGACCCAGCAGGAGGCCCTGTCTGAGCTGCAGGCCTGGCTTCTTTCTGCTGAGTCACAGCTGGAGGAGCATCGCAGCAGGATCACACAAACCTCCCCCAACACTGATCTGAGTCAGCTCCTGAAATACTGCAAGGTAAAGAAGTGCTGAAGCATGCACTGCCACAAATGTCCCGATTCCTGAAGTGTTTTCATCCTGTAGTAGTGAATAGTTTTTAGTGCATTCATTGAACTACTAAAGATATCATTGTGATTAGTTGTGTATCTAGTTGATTGACTCTCTCTCCCTCTATGGCATTTTCCTCAGGAGTGTCGGACAGAAATGTCGGCCCATAACGCCACACTGGACTTTGTGAGCCAGCTGCGACAGACCTGCAGTTCCGATGAGGGCCAGAGGGGGCGCTATGAACACAACCTGTTTGCAGAGGAGCAGGGTCGTCTCAACCATCAGTGGCTCAGTCTGCAGGGAACTCTGCAATCTCAGGTCAGAAAGCAAACAACAAATCAAAGATACTTATTTTGTTTTTCTCATATGTTCAATTGCATCACATGGTCTTTTTCAGTGGGTAAGGTTTTTAATGGGATTGGATCTGCTGACATGCTAGCTCAGTGGTAGTTATGATTCACCCATAGCACTTTCAGGCTTCTAATATATGTTGGTTAAAAAGTTGAGGATAAAATTAGGTTTTATTTTGGGAAATTGTAGATTGAATAAACACATCTGACTCATGATCCACTCACAAGTTATTTTTTGTATGGAGCTTTCCACCATATCACATTTTAGGCTGCATGTAAATGGATTGACTCACTTTCCTTTGGGGACATGGTAAAAGCATATTAGTTGTAGCAAACATTTGCCTTTTTACCAACAACGTTAACTAAGTTTTCACTTTTTTAAATGTATTATGTAATATGTTTGACCTGATGTTGTTTATGGTGATCAGATCCAGAAGGTGGAGCAGGAGCTGAGGAGCAGGGTGGAGCATGAGGCCCGCCTGCAGCAGATCAACAGCTGGATCACAGATCAGATCCTCTGGATGAAGTCTGCTCAGACACCCAGCAGCCAGACGGAGCTGCTCCAGAGCATCAGCACCTGCCAGGTCAGAGGTCACATCTGCACTATCAATCAAGCACCTGTAGAAAATGTGCCTTTTCAGGATTTGGAAAGTCATAAAGCTTAAAGTCTTCACCACGAAAATAATTTGTTTACCTCTTTGTTTGTTTGCTCTGTGTTTCAGGATCTTGAGGAGAAGATCAGGCAGAGGTGTGAAGCTCTTCAGGAGATGAGAGGCAAACTTGATGGAGGAGAAAACAGCAGCTGTGATTTAATGTCTAAAACAGATACATCCATCCAGGCCTGTGCAGCTCTCACACAACAGGTGAATGAGTGAGGAAATTAAGATGTGGAAATAGTTTTGGTTGTAGAGGAAAAAATAATAACAATTAAAAAAGGTATTTACACAGCACTTCTAAAAGCAAATTCACTAAGCGCCTTACATTGTTAAAATGTCTTTAACTATTATAAAATAAATAAAAACAACAACAGAAAAGATTCAAACAAATTGAAAAAATAAAGACTGCATTTAGCAAAAAAACTTAAAGGGGACCTATCATGCAAAATGCACTTTTGTACGTCTTTTATACATGAATATGTGTCCCCGGTGTTCCAGGGAACTCACCAAGTGTCAGAAAACACAACCCTCTCTATTTTCCTCCATACCCAAATCTCTAAAAAAGGGGCCTGCAACGGATCTGATCAAAACTGATCCAGATTTGAAAACTGTCCTGACGTTAGGACGGGTGGCGCTACGGCTATTGGGCCAACTTCACCAATCAGGAGGAGACAGCCACGGCATTGCCGTTCGAAAGCGCTGGAGACGCTGTAGTACATATGCCAGGCCTCTAGATGGTGCTGTTGCTCACAGAATCAACCCTTGCAAAAACAGAGCTAACATTTTTCAAATTGAGCGAAATGAGGCATGGCTAAAATGCATGATCTGTTTGGTATTTTGAAAAAAAAAAAGTATAAATATGCCTTATATAGGTATGGTCCTACACTATATTATTCAAATATAGCATGATAGGTCCACTTTAAAGAAAATGTTTCAGGTTTTGTTCTTGTGTGACCTCTCGTTGGATGACTTTTATCTTGCCTAATTACCATCAGCAAATTGAATACAACCCATGATACATAGCATCAATAGTAACAATTATGCCAAATGTATTCATACTTTAATAAACTATTGGGCTTTGGGTAGGAATGTTGTGAGGTCATTTTTGCCAGCTTTATCTTAAATATATATTGTTTGGTCTTTGTCTTCTGGTTATGTCTTTTTCTCCCGATAATGAAACATCCTGTCTGGTCATTAACAGCATGACTCAGTCAAACAGAGGCTGGTTGAGGCACAGCAGCTGTGGGATTGTGTGGAGAAGCAGCTGAAGCAGATGATGCTGAAAACAGTGAGAAGGTCTCAGACTCTTGAGTATCACAGCAGCCCTCAGCTCTGCCTGCAGGCACACAGAGATCTGCATGGAAAGCTGCAGGTAGGACTACTCATCACAAATATTGTATTCACCCCATGCAACTTTTGCTACATGTAGTGAATGTGAAAAGGCTCTATGGTTTCTCAATCAAATGTCCAGTAAGAACTTCATTTATTTTGGAACAACTGATCATTTAATGCTGTTTTCATTGTTGGAAGCAGCTTCTTCATGAGGAGACAGCAGCTTCAGAGGCAGAGTGGGACAGATTAAATCAAAGCGTCTCCTCCCTCAAAGACATCATCAGTCCTACTGCTGAGACTCTCCTCACACAGCAGCTGGACAGACAGAGGGACAGGTGAGACCCACACACACTCACAAAACACACAGACAAATGACACACTTAGTCAAGCGTTTACTTGCGCCATTGTATTACTTGCACTATTTAATACCTTATTTATTTTAAGACCTTAGTGTATATTGCTCTGTTAGCGGGGCCTGGGACTTCAGATTTCCATGCAAACAACTACTCTGTAGATTTTGAGCATATGACAATAAAACCTTTGATATTTTAATTGTTTTAATTACACAATAACTCTCTTTATTAAATCCATCCTCCTCTTGTCCTCCAGTTGGACAGAATCGTCCAGAGCGTTGGACCAGCAGGTCCAGAGGGGTCAGGACGTCCTGCAGCTGTGGGAGGTGTACGCCCGGCCGGCTGCGTCTCTCTCCGCCCGGCTGCAGACGCTGCAGAGCGATGTCACCTCAGCACTGAGTGGAGCGCCTGGAGAACAGGACACTGTGGAGCAGCTCACTGTCAGGGTACACAACGCTCAGGTGAGGAAATAAATAAATAACACAAACAAATATTTCAAAGCTTGACAGGAAGTTAAATCAGAACACTTAACACTAAAATAGATGTAAACTCCATGTTGACTCAGCTTTACTATCCAAGCACCTCCAATGTCTGTCTTTTAAATGTCCTTTGTTTTACTTTGTTTTTACTTATTTCAAGCGCCATTTACATGTTTTGTAAAGTATATTGTTATTTTTTTCTGAAACTTGTGCATACTCTTAATCTGTCTGAAAATGCCATAAAAATACCTGAATCCTTGATTTATTAGATGTAAAGATTTTGAGTATGATTTCTTAGTTTACTTGTGCTAAGTTAATATAAAACATTAAACTGTTTCTGAAGGAATACCTAAATCTTACCTAAATCTGTTTTTGTTCTGCGCTCCAGAGTCTCCTGGAGAGGACAGACTCTCTGCAGTCCGACCTGGAGGGGGTGCTGAAGGTCTCCAAGGACCTCACTGGTCACCTGGACCCTTTAGCTGCCAGTCTGGTCCAATCAGAGAGCCGCTTGTTGGCACGTGGAGTTCAGCAGCTCGGCCAGATGGTGGCGAGGAAGCTGGGTCAGCTGCAGGTACAACTCGCTGATTCACTGAGTGTGTTTATGGGATTGGACAAAGTTATTTTGGATGTGTTGTGTCCTAGGTCACTCAGACAACTGTACACAGTGATACTGAAGCAAAGAAACATTTTACCTGAGGAAAATTATTGATATGAGCTGTCAGATTAAAAAAGGCTCAGCTAATTAACATTTGTATGTAAACAAACCCAAATATAAGCCTTTTACTGTTACATGCTGCTGATTTTTGTGGCTTTTTAATCATTTACAATGCATAACTGATACGTTTTGCTCATCCAAACTTATTTAATTCAAAATGTTGTTTTATTGTTATTGTTTAGAAAAAGTTCAAATACATTTCTTATGCTCAAGTTAGTAGATACTTTAGGATATGCTCTGTGATGCAGGCGATTTTCCAGAGTACTGCATAACTTGTGTGTTGTGTAACCTGCCACCTGTTTGCACTAAGTATCAGAGTGACCTATAAATTAAGACCCAGTAGGCTGTGAGTCATGTGTCATGTTTCCGTGCAGGAGGAGCTTCAGCGGCTGCAGGAGTTTGAAAAGCGTCCTGAAGTCTCTGGAGGGAAACCTGCAGCTCTGGCAGGAGCGACTGCAGGATGTGAGTCCCACCGCAGACCAGGTGAGAGAAAATGTACTGAGTTTAGGATGATTGTAGTACTGCTTCTTCCTCTCTGTTTTAATCCTACAAAGATGTCTTGAATTGTTATTGTGATAAACATACTGAATCTGGTTTTTGCACTAGTTTCCAAAGGTCTGGACCTTTAAGGACACTTAAAGCTATGAATATTAGGTTTATCTACACCTGAGAAATGTTCCAAACCACGAGTCAAAAACTAAATATATTAGAAGATTACATGTGGACAGAAGATCACAGAACAAGTTTAAAGCATGAAGTATTTCTCAGCTGTAATGTCATGCATGCAGTAGTTCAGACTTTGTGATCTGAGCTGCCACCATGTGTTTCCAGTCTGGCCTCCTCGAGCTGAGCGGCCTGTCAGCTGATCTGGACGTACTGAATGAGCAGAGCTGCAGCCTGACGGTCGGAGACGCTGCAGCGCGCCGCCTGCAACGCCTCAACAATCGCTGGACCGAAACCTCCGCCCGAGCTGAGGAGACCTGCAGGTAAGTTATAGTTTATGTCATGTACCAAAAGGTATAATTTGACTATGCCTTTGTAGTAAAAGATCTGGATATTTAATAGTGAGATTGATTTTATGATTACTTGCCCTGTTGCTAACACTAAAAACACACTCTGTGATCCTACACTTTGTACCAAAACTATCATCAGACGCTCAGGCTCAGCATATACTCCAAATAACATAGATCTTTATAAACACTTTGTTCAACACCTTATTGTCATGCTATAAGTGAAATCACAAAATTCTTTTAAGGTTTGATTCAAAATGTGAGAGTAAAAGAAGTACAAAATAAAAACATTTAAGGACAGATTTTGACCCCATTAAACTCTAAATTCATGTTGTACATGAAAGAAATGTAGTGCAGCACTTAGCAGATTTGAGATGATCTGTTTTTCTCCAACAGTGTATTGTTTTCTGTGTGCAGTGAGCTTCAGACGGAGGCTCTGAGGCGGCAGAGCTTTGAGCAGAAGTGTGAGAGCTGGATGTCCTTCCTGCAGAGGATGGAGGACAGCCTGGCTGTGGACGTGGCCGGCTCCTACACCGGCCTCAGACAGCAGCTCTGCACACACAAGGTATCTGAATCCACCACTCAATCACAAAAGATCTGAAAACCCTTCAACACACAGAGATGGAATCCTGATCTCTTATGGTGTTTCAGCGTTTTCAGACAGAGCTGTTTTCTGGACACCAGATCCTGCATTCCGTCATCACTGAAGCTCTTCATCTGCTGCAGAGAGGAGAGGTGGAGGACAGGTAAGAAGATCAAAGTGTATTATCATTGTGGTATTGAAAGGGTAAGGGAAAGTTTACCATCATTTCTTAACTGTGTTATCCAGGAGTGACTTCATCCTGAAGCTCACCCACCTCCGGGAGCACTGGCAGGGGGCGGTGCAGCGGGCGGACCAGCGGCGCTGCCTGGTGGAGGGGCTGCTGAGGAACTGGCACCTGTACAGCCGCAGCCTGAAGAAGCTGCAGAGGTTCCTGACGGAGACGCAGACCCTCCTCCCCCCCGCCGGCCCGGCACACTGCAGCCTGCAGCAGCTGAGACGCTCCCTCCAGGACCTGCAGGTGAGGGAATTCATTATTCCACACAGGGAGATATCTGTTGTGATTGGTCAAAAACCGCTTAGAGCTGTCCCTCCCCTTAGCCTCTCCTTCCCCTTATCACGTACATGTGTTGGAGCGCTAGCCAATAGGAGCGCAAGTGTTACAATAGAGATGTCACTATGTACGGAAGTAAACAAAAGAGTCCGAGGCGTTTCAGGCCCGGGGGAGTTTGTGGAAGAGAAACTCACCCTGGAGGGAACAGAGGGATTTTAAAACCTGGACAACCCCAAAAAGGATAATATGGCCTCTTTAAACATCAAGGACAGAATATTCTAATGTAAAAAAGCAAAGATTCGCAGCAATAAATGACAGCATCAGATCTATGGTATGGTCTGAGTGGATTATGTTATTTACATCTTCTTTAATACAATCCTTGTCCCTTTCCTGAATCTGACTGTTCCTACTATCTACTTTTTCACTTTCACACCCTCCAGAAACAACTTGGCTGTTTTTATGAATGAGTTTAAAACACTGTTAGTTGAGATAAAGATCCGTCGTTACCACAAACAGGAACTAAACCTCCGCCTGAGGCCTGGTTTGAGACTTAGGAAAAGGAAACAACTGCTCATGATTACATTTACATAAAAGGACAAACAAAAGAGATAAGAAAGAGTGATTATTTTCTAAGTCTTGTGAGCGCTTGATTAAGATGAACAGGAGCAGATAGCTGCTTCTCAATAAAAGGGAACCCTTCACTGCAGAAATCACAGAGCATTTCAGTGCTAAGCTTTCTCTCCAGGTCTCTTTCTGTCTTCCTTTCTTTCTCTCCTGTCCTTTTTAAAAGTCATCTTTTATATAATCTGTCCTCAGCATACGGAGCTGTTGTTCCAGAGGTATCAGTGCAGCTTCATCCACACTCTGGAAGTGGGCCGGCAGCTCTTCTCCATGGGGGACGAGGAGACCCAGACTCAGCTGCAGACGGACCTGGGAAACCTGCAGGAGGATTGGGAGAAGCTCCACAGCCTGTTGGGCCGGAGGATGGACCTCACCGACGCTATCGTGCAGGCAAGGAAGTTCTCTTAACTCACTGTGGTTTAGCAGCAGATGAAGTGATGCCTTCAGGTATTTTAAAGCACCTTTTAGATCTTAGTCTGCTGTTTTTTGGAAAAGTGTTTTGTACCTACATGACTTGGTCCTGGTCTCCGTGTCCATGTTGGACTTAACTACCTTTTTTTAAATGTAAATATGCTGCCTACTTCGGGTGTTTGCTTGTAATGGGTTAGACTTGGTTTTAATTGGCCTTATTGGGATTGGGTCTGGACTGGGACCCCATGGTCCTGGTCATGGATTGGGCCCAACATTTGTTTTAATGGTCTGTGGTCAAGGCAGGAAGAAACGTATCTACTGCTGCAAGAAAAATCTTCAAACCTTCTCTGTTATTTTATTTACTAATGTCAGTTTGTTTAATTGTTTCTTTCTGCTTCATATCCTTCTCAATTGAATATTCTGATGTTTTGTTGGACAAGGCAAGTCATGTTGTAAAGACATCCATTTGGCCTCTTGTCTGTTTCCGGACATTTTAAATACAAAAAACTATTAATAGTTTAGAAAATGTTTAATAATTGTTATTTATAGCCCTAATTTCATTTTTGCAAATTCAACCCACTGTTACTGATGTTTGGTCTGGAGAGTTTCTATATCATTGATTGAGCATATTTTTTTAATATTAATTCATTTTTATAAAATGTTAGCATTTTCCTGACACAAGCAAAGATTTACAAAATGTGTCTTTAAAAAACCTTAAAGAAATATGCAGTTATTGTTGATGTTTTTTGTCACCACCTAATCTCTGACTGGTACACCTGAATCCTCCTTCTGTCCTCGGCCTCTGACAGATTCTGTTTGCATCGCGAGCGGCCAAGTTAATGTAATCTGCTCTAATTAATGACTGTGGATAGGTTTAGGAAGCCAAAGACAAAGAAGTCGTTCTCAAAGCCTTATCAGCAGGTTCAGATCCCACAGCATCGATCTGTGTGAGTAAAGAGTTTCTAAGCAGTTTTTGACTGTGTGACAGAACTGGGAGCGCTGCGAGGCCGGACTGGGAGACAGCACGCTGCAGCTGAAGGACTTGAAGACCAGACTTAACGAATCGATGCCAGATTTTGTAGAGGAGCTGCAGAGTGCCGAGAAATACATCAAGGTACATCTGCACACAGCTGGTCTCACAAACACAACACAAAAACACACACTGTTCTGTCCACTGGCAGTTTTATTTCTATACTAAACATCCTGTGCAGAGAAGGAGACACTGTGCAGTAATTATGGTGGAGTTAGACCTCACTGGTTTGAGCCAAAAGGCTGCTTTCACACCAAATCAGGCATTCATTTGAGTTACACTTCTTTGATTGACCCATTTATATGAAATTACCCATTAAACATGGTTATGCGATTGGCTACTGCAATCTGACTTCTCCAAAACTGAATTTGTTTCATCTTCTAAAAGGGCTAAAAAAAGATCCGCATCCCTTTGGGCTCTCATCACAGGAGCCCGAACTCACCAACACTATTACACCAAATAGGGTGCAGGATATGGTGTGAATGCAGCCTTAGGCATTAATAATCACATGTTCTTTTATATTTATTAAGGTGTACTAATTAAGTGGATCAAGAAGAGGGATAGGGCAATTTTTCGTAGATTTTCAAACTTTCAAAAGGGTCAATTTGACCCTGAATGTAACAGGTGGGTTTTAAATGTATCGTGTATTTTTTTGAAAGAACGGAATAATTGAAACCAATTTAATCCCCTGAATAAACTTTGTCCCAAAATGTTCTACTACTCCCTATAAAGTTGGGCTTTTTATTCTGCTGTGAGTTGTACTGCATTACACGATAGCGCTAAGCACCATCTTTTTGAAAATGACTTCAATGAATAAAAAGACTAGATTATAATCCATTGATACAGATGTAAAGTTTAGATTCACATAACTTTTCATAGTGACAATAGCGATAAAAGCCCCTTTTTAAAATATCTAAACCAGACTAAACAGTTTGTGAAGAAGACATGTTTAAGGACATGAGGAAGCAACTTCACACAGACTTGGAGCCTTCGGTGAAAACGATCACTAGAGGTCAAAGAATGCAAAGCCAAGTTTGAAACGGGTTTGTCTCAACACATCCTCTCTGACCCATCACTGCCTTTATCCCCCACCCCTCCCTCAATCCCCTCCCCTCCCCCCTCCAATGCACCCCTCCCCCGGCCGGCCTGCAGCCTGTGGCCCTCATTAATCCTCTCTGGGCCAGTAGAAAGAGAGAGAAAGAGAGAAAAGAGAGACAGGGAGAGAGAAAGGGGGCCGGGCAGACAGAGACATCAGGGAGTATCTTTAGAGTGAGCTGTGGGAGAGAAGGTCTGACAGTTTGTTGTGGCGCTCGCTGTGTTATGGTATGCAGGAGAACGAGGACTGCCTGGAGGACTGGGCTGAGAGCCTGACAGAGCTGAGCACCATGAAGACGGACCTGTCCCAGTACATCATCGCCGACGACGTCCTGCTGCTGCAGGAGCAGGTGGAGCACCTGGCACTGTCAGTGGGAGGAACTCTGCCTCAAGGTAAGTCCTGATAAACTCCTGAGGACGATGAAACATGATGGGACTCATCTTCTCATAAAGTGTCTCAGGTTGTCCTCCAATCACAACCTGTAAATGAGATTGTCTCCACTGTTTGTCTGGTTTTATTTATTTATTTTGAATGCTTACATGTGATCTTGATTGTTCACTTGCTGGGAGTGACATCAGCCTGATGTTTAAATGGGTACTACTTTCTATCCTTTGGAGTAAGTACTTTGTAGTTTGTTTTTTGTAGCTCGTGTCGTCAATATGGCAAAAAACATGTTGTTCAAAGGGTAACCGGACCCCCTTATTAAACTGTGTACCTCTTTGGGAACCACTTTAAAATAATTTTCCCATTTTCTTTTGGATTCACCATTGATTAATTTGAAAATGAAAAGTTTAGGACTGCTGGTTGTGGAGGGTTAATCATTTTAAAGCTAACTTGTGCAAGCAGGTCCAACCAACACATATACTCACTTTGGTGTTTAGGAGTGTGTGCTTGTTAGTCTAAGTGTGTGTGTGAGAGTTTAGAGACACGCAGCCAGTCAGGTGAGATCCTTTAGCTTCCCAAACTGCTTCAAAACTAGGAGACAACGTGAGTCAAAAGTAAGTGCAGCTCAATGTAGACACTTAATTGTCTTTTATTAAATCAAAGTTGGTCACCTGACTTGTTCGAGACAGTCCTCACTCCTGCAGACTTTATAAAGCATGCTGCATTTGAACCAGAATTCACTCTTTCTTTGTCTGTTTCCAGGTCATTAGTTTTAGGAGCCAGAGCCTTTAATGAGGAGTTAAGTTAGTAAAACTTGTGTAGGACTGAAGTGACCAACAGGTCTGTGGTGAGGGGGGAACAGAGGGTGACAGGAGAGAAATGTTGTAATGGGCTTTTGTATGGAAATGAGTCTGGGGGATGGGGAGTGATAATACTCACTTTCACTTTTAAACTCTGTGTGGTTTGTGTTTTTTGGTTATTTTAACTTATAGACCTGTAAACCAACATGCCCCTCTAACAAAAGTGGATGTGGTGCGGTTCAAGATAGGAAATGGGAGGTTAACAAGATGAAGTGAAGCTACAGTTTTCAGTTTAGTCCTCATTAAGAAGCCTTTTATTTTGCGCACCATCATATCGTTGTCCAACCTTTATGGACAATGGGCCTCCGACTCCTACCTAAAATGGTGCAGAATTATCTCCATATTTAAATGACGATCACATCTCCCCTCTCTATGATGGCAGGCTTTCGCAGTCACCTTAACCTTTGACCATTTGGAACAGTAAAACATTTTCTAACATGCATCCAACTTCGTCATCCCTCCCAACTCTGCTCCCAAGACAAATCAAATTGAAATGATTGGACCACATGCCTCTGGCTCATTAGTAGTAAGGATGTTAAAGATCCATCTTCAGTGCAACTAGCATCTTATTCATTTTCTTTCTCAACATCCATTTTGTGTCAGGTTTCAATGCGTAAACAGGAGATCGAAGACCGCCTGAATGCATGGATCATCTTCAAAGAGAAGAACAAGGAGCTGTGTGAGTGGCTGGCGCAGATGGAGAACAAGGTGGCGCACAACTCCGACCTCAACATCGAGGAGATGGTGGAGAAACTCAAGAAGGTAGGAAGCTGAAGCGTAGACACAATCCCATTCAACAGTGTTTATGTGATACAACAGATAATCACTAGTTACAGTGGACTGAAGATGGGATTACTGTCACTTGTTTTGATGGCTGTAAATTCAGCATGCATGAAAGCTGATGATTCAAGTTTATTGTGTGAATGGATTGGTCCGAACAAGAATCCAACTGAAAGAGATGTACCTTCAATCTGACTTTTGAAGTGAATATTTAAGAAAATAACTTTTGGGTCCAATATATCTGTGGTTTTTGTCATTACGATAACTTTAAAACCTGTCCAAATGTAAAATAGAAGTTGCTAGAAAGTTCACAAGGGCTGATAAAAAAGTTATTTGTTTTGTCCTTACAATTACAAAAATCAGACGGCATGTATCTGCATAGCTCGATACGTATTTGGATAAAGCTAGCCAGATATATTTATATGTTTGTATATCTGTGCAAAATTTGACCTTATTTATTACATATAAGTAATACTTTTTGTCAAGTTCTCAACAAATGTTACCATTTGTGGGTGATGGGATTCTCGAGAGCGTCATATCGCTCTTTAATTGTAAAAAGTTGTCGGCAATACACCTTTTTGGAGAAGAGAAACAAATACATATTGCAGTGGAGCAGTTTGGTTTTGTTTATTTCACTGTGTCACGCCTGCTCACTGGGCGGAGCCAGGGTCTGGGCTTTTCCAAAAGCTGTGTATTCCCTCCTGATTGTTAAAGAGACGACAGCTGTTTGAGCCCCAGCAGGGCCACGCGGTTTGTTTTGTGTCCAGTTCACGGCCCCTTTCATTTGTTACGGTGTGGGGAGGGTGACGAGGGGTGGGGGGGGTGTTGGGAGGGGTAGTTCAGGTCAACTGCTGTTATAGAAACCCAAAGTTATTGCCCTGCCAGGGGGGTTCAAACCTTTTCAGGACAGGAGCTTTACATTTAGTGTCTTATCCACGCACACAGAGTCCCAGCAGGAGTTGTTTACTTTCCTGGCAAAACTTCCAAAAAGTCGTTTTTTCTAGCGACAAGTAAAATCAAGTTCAATTCAAGTTTAAGGTCTCTTTCAGGAGTAGAGCTTATCCACTTTTTAGGCTTTCAGGAATGTTAATGCACTACATTTCTGGTTGAAAATATAGTAAGTTGACTCAAAATTATTAATGAAAGTGGGGTTTTCTAAGTAAACACATTTTTCAAAGAACATGAACCTTTTTCTTTTTTAATGATTCTTTGAAATCTTCTTTGTATCCTTACCTTAGCCAGTATGAAGTTCTAACGCTGTCCTTAAAGTCAGACTTCTAGCAATTAGAATAAGTCAATTCCTTTAATCATGCAGAGAAGTTATTAAATATGTGTAGTACTCGTAATTACTGTGGTTTGAATTGTAGATCTATAAGTACTTATTTCGTTCTTTTCTCCTGTGTTTCTCCATTAGGACTGCATGGAAGAGATCAACCTGTTCAGTGACAATAAGACTCATTTGAAGCAGCTCGGAGAACAACTCATTACAGCCAGCAACAAGACGAAGAGACAGAAGGTCAACGACAAGGCTGAAGGACATCCTACGACCGCTGCAGCATCTGTTTCGACCACAGAGAGGGCCAGGTAGAACAGCTTTCCATGTCTAGTCTCGTGTTTATGTTATTGGTTTTCTCTCTGAGAACAGGAGCAAGAGCACAGGCTGTATTATTCACTGAGGCTGCAGATTAAAACAGAAAAGCTGCGAGCCGACAGAGGATAGATGATATTATTAATCCATAATCTCATTCCGCTACAGAGAGCAGTGTTGTGGCTGAAATGTACAGCTTAGTGTCTCCTTAATGCTGATCTACATGAAGCAGCACTGTGCAATGTGACTGACTGGTAGAAGTACAATGTGATCATTAACAGTTTGAGTGAGAGGAACACATTGGCTGATCTACTGTGGTGGGGTCAGTTAGTTGATTGTCGGTGGTCAAATCCTGCTTCTGGCTGCATATCACATGACAGTTAGTATGTTACATTACACACATAGGAAATACACACATGAACACAAACAGGACCTATACACCATCATTAGCGGAGAGGTGTCAGTGTGAAGTGGCTGCCAGTTTGGGGTTTGGTGCCTTGTTATTGGGAACTGCCACGGAGGTAAACTAGCACCTCTTAAGTCTGTATTTGGTCCGATCGGGGTCTTTAACCAGCGAGCCAAGGTTCCCAAGCCAAGTCCCTACACACTACTTTCAGTTCTTCAAGAATCTGGCCATTCATTGCGTAAAACAGGTGTGATTTTGTATTGATGGGTTTGAAAAGTTATCAATATTACCGTTTGGATCATGGCTGTATTTGACCAGTGACAGATAGCAGAAAACAAGCTTGGCCCATTAATAATAATGCTCCACATTTGGACTTTTAATACTTGGCTTCCACTTTTAACTGATGCTATATTAGGAATGTTTTTTAGTTTAAAGTGCACTCTATATTATTTTTTGTATAATAAGGTGTTCTCACTGCTTGGCTGGTAGTTGATGAAAGAGATTTGTTTTAAATATCACACATTAGCTGCGGGGTTTTCTGGACCTTTCCCGTCCTTTTTATGTAACTTAGCTTCCTCCTCATCAAACAGTACAGATATTATTATTGCTGTGTCCTCGCTGTGCAGCAGAATGGATGCAGAGTGTTAGAGTGCACCACAATTATCCCCACATCTCTGGCAAAAACAGGACAGACGGGGAGTTTAATCTGAATTTTCTCCAGATAATTGCCTGTAATGGGACTATAAAATGACAGATGAAAGTTTATAAACTCCACATTAAATCTGAGAAAATTGAACTTAATAGAGCTGAGCAACAGTGAAGCCAGATGGGTTAAAGCCAGCCAGGGTGTGTGGGGGTGGAGCTGACTGATCCTCCATGGGAATGAGTGACTTAGATCTGCCATATGGTGGCTGTTTAGTGACCACAGTTAGTGTCTCTCTTCAGGCTCTTCTTTAACCCACATTTAGCATTTAAAGGTCCCCCAAATAAATGTTTTCCGACTCTGAATCTCTCATTGGTTTCAATGATAAGTTAAAGGTAGGGTAGGTAAGAATGGAGAAACCAGCTCGAGTGCGCTAGAATTTGAAAGGACGCAGCCGAAAAAAATCTGCCCCTTCCTTCAGACTTCCTTACAGAGCCCCTCCTCCAACACACACGAAACGCGCACATGACCAATGAAGGCACAAGATAAGTTTGTGCACAGATGGAAGGCTGACAGGCAGGTAGGCCATCCAGTTATTTTAGCCGGGCCGGCTCAGATGATTGGTCGTGCTTTTTACAGTACTACGGCTTCCACAGATGAATTTTATGAATTTATTGTCAAAGCATTTAATGTATTCATTGCTATCGGGATTGTTAAGAGCATTCCATGGAATATAACAAAAAGTGTTTCTGAAGTGAATTACCTACCTACCTTTAACCCATATATTTTACATTTAACACTTACAAATATAGAGAGAGACAGGCTCCTACGAGCTTAAAACGTATGGGCATGTCTGTGTTGAGAGTTTAAGAATATTACTATTGGAGAGTTATTTTCCACTGTATAGAAGTGGATGATGAAGCAGATGAAGCACAATCAATTAATCCCCAAGCCTCAGATATTCATGTGGAATATATTATAACAGAATATATTTTAACATTACATTTTACTACTACTATCATACTCTATGTGAACATGAGTTCCATTTACTGAACAATAAACACTGCACCCTTCAAATCGATATTTGTATTGTAATAACTAGAGCTGTCAATCGACAGAAAAATAATCTGTTAATATATTTTGCCCAGTTTCTTAGCCAAACAAATATAGAGATTTCCTGATTCCTATTTTTTACTATCATACATAGGTGAATATCTTTGTATTTTGGACTGAAAAAAGTACGACACAACTTGGGCTTTGAGAAACTGCTTCGCACGTTTTTCAATATTTTCATAAATTGTCAGACTAATAGATAAAGTAAACAATCTAAAGGTGCAGGCCTATTCAACAAGAGCCCATATTAATGTGGTTGGAAACATTCAAACTGAGAGCTAAATATAACTTCAAAATATCCACTTACTTTAGATATGCCTACGACTAGTCACCCAGGATCTGTGGGTTTTTATCATGATCGTCAGGTTATTAGCACAGAGAAGTGCCCTCCATCTGAAACAATTAGATGGGGGACCTGGAGAGACACTCTGCGTGACACTCAACGCTGGAGTTGCCCTCCTCTCAGCTTCCCCCCCCCCCCATTCATAACGGGGCTAAGCCTGTTAATGAGCTGCTGCTGAGGCACGAGCCTTGTGTCTGTGATGGAATGTGCAGCAGTCACCCTGTTGATTCAGATTTATTATACCACAGACACGCTAAATACCAGCTTCTGTCAGCGCTCAGTTCATCACAAAGGTCAGGGCTCTGTGCACACCTATTTGTGAAAAACATTTCTTTATGGAGCACATGCTTTGTGCTTGGGCCCTTGTCATGTTGAAACGGTGAAAAGGTCATTACCCAAAATGTTGACACCAGTTGCAGGAACACTGTGGACTAAAATATCATCTGCATGCTCTAACAGAGGTCCAAACCAGGAAACAGCTCTGCATATCACACATTTAATAGCACTTTACTGACTTTATTTGGCTATTTATCATAATATAGCTAGAGAGCCAAAACTAATTGTGGGATTTGAGGCTCAGGATCTGCTGTACACTGGAGGGGGTGAAGAGCCTTTAAGCTGATAAACGTGGGGAGTCTTTACAAGCAGCTTAACAGAACTGGGGAAACATTTATCTTTTGTATATGTGTTCCCTCAAAACCATTGGAGCAATATGGGGGGGGATGACATTTGTGTTTAGTGTTTTCCCAAGCCCAGCTATTGATTAATGATGAGCAACTAAAGGACCGGACTAAAAGTAACTTTGTAGCTCAGTGGGCTCCAACCCTCATTAAACCGCAGTATTTTAAATCCTGCATGCTCAGAGAGGACACCCCCAGACTCTCTGAGTTAAAATAATATATATGCTGCAAAGAAGCTGTTTAGAATAAATGCGTGCACTTTGATTTTAGTGGTCTGATTCATAGTTAGTATTAAAGGGGCCCTATTGTGCTTTTTTGGGTTCTCCTTTCCTTTAGTGTGTACTACTTTGGCAACATAATGACATCATTATGTAACACTCACGCTCCTATTAGCTTACGCTCCAGCACATTGTATGTGTTAAGGGGTGGGACATCTCCAATCAGAGCAGACTGGGCTCTGGTTTCGGACAGAGGGTGAAAAGAGGTGCTGCAGCACAGGCAGTATGAGAAAAATAAAGAGCTTTTTGAACATTAAAGCATGGAGACATGTCACAGTGAGGCACACAATACAAATAGGGACCTGAAAATATTCATAATATATCCTCTTTAATCCCTACTCCATTTCACTATTTTCTTTCCATTATCTTCTTCTACATTACATGAAGAGTTTACTTCAAAGCCATGCAGTGGTTTCATTTGTTGGTCCATTGCCAGAGTCCTGAGTCACAGCGTTTCGATAAGCCCTGGTGGAGTAGAAGAGCTGTTTCAGAGCGGGTGACGAGCGTCCCTCAGCCTTTTGTCTGCGCCTCGCCTCAATAAGTAACGGCAGAAGCCTGCTGAGGTTTGACTTGCACAGGGATTAGATGCGTTGACACTGGCCCAATGCTCGCCTTTGTCCCCCAAAACAAACCGGGTGCTCCGTCCACCCGCACCAGCAGCTGCCGTCTGCTGACACGAGCCTTTGTGGATGACGGGCCTCAGCCTCGGGGGCCACCATCCCTCTCTCCTCATTTGTCTGGAATAAGACGCTTGCGAGGCAGATGTTTGTTTTTAAAAGTCTGTCTCCCTACCTCCTCCTCCATTTCTGTCTCCATCTCCCTCACAGCTGGTACAGCAAATCCACTTCTTTCAGTGTACCACAGCCTGTTTTTGTTTCTAAATTGCAGATTTGTAGTCGTAATCTCAAGTGGCGCTTTTACCGATTATTTAGTGTCATGTTGTTTGGCAGTTTAATGCTGACATTGGTCACACACTGCTCTTTTCAACTATGCTCTCTCTTTTTTTTAAGTGGTTGTAGATCTGGTTGTCATGGTAAAAAGAGCGCACTCCTCTTGTTGTTGACTTGGCTCGATTCACACAGTGATTTGTTAAGTTTGAAAAAGGGATTGTGGGCAAGTTGCCTATGAGTTAATGTTCTCTGTGTGTTTAGCAAAGAAGGTAAAGTATAGGTGTGGGGGGGTTTGTTAAAGAAGAGGAAATAGAGATATAAGAAATTAGATGAAATGACTGACCGACCCTTGCTATGAGGACAGAATGACATTTACATATGAATTGAACACTGGCAAAGTAATATTAATAGGTTGAATTCACAAAGAGGTTCTCCTTAAACTAACTGGTTTTCGATCAAAGAGAACACATTAAATTCAACCAATGAAGAAACAAGTGGCAAAACTGGATTGTGCTTGAAATATTACATCCAGACTAGCAGCAGTTAAACGAATAGACTGCAGAACTTTGTACACTAAGCACGTGGGAAGTTAAGCAATAAATCAGACTGTACAACATATGATTGTGTCGACATTATGAAATAAGCAGCAGAATTCTCCATCAAATGACAGAAAGAAAGATGATGAGGAAAGACAATACATTAGGTTATTCACTGTGAGGCGCGGTGGCGAGTGTCCGTTGGGCTCACATTGGTCATTTATCAGGGATTCAATCGGAAAATATGAGAGAAAACACTTCTTGATATCATTACTTTTCAACTCGTTGCTGTTTTGTTAGGCGTGCAATTCTCCGTCTGTCGCACCAGGTGCAGAATTACATTACAATCATTGTAGCTCCTGTCTTAAAACAGCCATTACAGTGACAGATAGATGAAGACTATAATGTTATACATTTCATGTGAGAAAAGAGCTATAGATGAATGTGTTTTTTTGTTTTATTTGTGTGTTCTTCCTTTCTTTCTCCACCTGTTGTCACCTTAACCATTCTGTCGTGTAATATAAATCTTGCTTTGCACAATCGCTCTTAATAACACTGGACCGCAGGCTGGTTGATTGAAAATGGCAGGAGGCAGATGGAGGTTTTTCTCACTGAGGTTTCCCGCTGAGTCAACAGATTCTGCGCTGTTACAGTAGCTGTATCCACTAACAGTAACAGCGATGGACAGCTGCACCTGTAATCTGCTCAGGACCTGCAGACTGACTTTAATGTGCTTGTTGGCTCTGTTTCTGGTGCAGGATTGTTTAGAGGGATATTATAGCCATACAGATGGTTTGTTTCCAGCGTAAATATGTACATTTCTACTCCAAGGTGCCACGGTGACAGTCTTTGGTCTGCTAAGTTGCCATTGAAACATCATATAGAAACACAAAGAGACACTTCTCCTGTCTCTCAAACATCAGATTGTTGCATTAACAAGTGTTGGAGTGCATTTTGTAGCACCTTTATTAAATTGTAAATACTGATAGAGGATATACAGATATCTGACTGTAGTTAAACCGGTTATATAGAGGGGGGGGAAGAGTGAGAATGATGAAGCTGAACAGAAAAGTCGTTTCGTATTACCTTATTTATTTATTTATTTTGTATCAAAAGGCTTAAGTTTGTCTGTCTGCAGCTTTTGAAATATGAGGATTTCTCTGTATTATTTAATAAAATTCCCAGATTTTAGAATGTTGTTCAGCCTTTTTTGAAAACATGTTCAGATGTATTAAATAATACAATCATCATAAAATGAGTCAACGATAGTGAAAACTGTCGTTGTAGTCAGTTAGATATTTTCCAAAGGATCTCCTGATGCTGTGTATCCTTGGATGAACCTGCATCCAGATGTGTGGAGAGAGAGGAGGAGGAGACAAGCAGACTGCAGAGGAGGAGGGGAGGGATGGGGAGGGGGGGGGGGGGGGGGGGGGTAGTGTTTGCTAGCGGATGAGCCACCGCCATGGAGTAGCCTCCTCACCAGCTCGTAAGTACCTTTCTTCCTCATCACCGACGCAAATGAGGCTGAGGCCGGTGAAAGAGAGCAGATCAGGTCTTTTGTTGTGATAAGGAGGAGGAGGAGGAGGAGGAGGAGGACGACATGGAGAGTAGGAGGAGGGGGGGGGGGGGGGGGATGGGCGTTGTGGGTGCAGGCATGTCGACCGGCAGGCGCATGCAGAGTCATTCAGAGGAAATGTTATTAGGGAGTGTGTGTGTGGTGTGGGTGTGTGTGTGTGTGTGGTGTGTGGTGTGTGTGTGTGTGTGTGTGTGTGTGTGTGTGTGTGTGTGTGTGTGTGTGTGTGTGTGTGTGGTGTGTGTGGTGTGTGTGTGTGTGTGTGTGGTGTGTGTGTGTGGTGGTGTGGTGTGTGTGGTTGTGTGTGTGTGTGTGTGTGTGTTGTTGTGTGTGTGGTGGTGGGTGTGGGTGTGTGGGTGTGTGTTGTGGGTGTGTGTGTGTGTGTGTTGATCGTTGCATGTTTTTATCTCACTGACGTTGCTCTCCGTACCTCCATTCGCTGCCACGTCGTCATATCCTGTAGAGACATGCAACCCTGAGCATGAACACAAACACGTCATGCAGAGGCTGCAGGATCCAGAAATAGAGCAGGGACATCCTCCATACAGTCTTTGTCATCTGTCTCATTATGGGAATCACAAACCGTTTTCACAGTTTGGCTTCAGTGACGGTTAGATGACAGCTGCATGTTGCTGGTTGATTACATCATAGGCTGTGCTGCTTTAAATGGACACTAGACATGATATATGAAAAATGCACAAACTGATATTAACTTATTAATTGTAATGTCAAGAAAACATAAGCATTCGGTCGTGAAAATATTGCGATGTGTTTGTTCAAGGCATGTTCTTTTGCAAAACCTGCTTCCCCATGTAATGAGATATACGTTAATGTCTCGTCAGGAGACTCATTTTTTCAAGTTTGCTGAATGTCTGATAAACTATAGAGAGACATGCTTCTGCATAAAA